>NC_135548.1:6260270-6954557 GCF_045843805.1 Urocitellus parryii
AATAGAAGATAGTGAAGGCATCAATAAATTTCTTAAGTCATATTATCTGTCCAGATTGAGTCAGGAGGATATACACAACCTAAACAGACCAATACCAATTGAGGAAATAGAAGAAACCATCAAAAGACTACCAACTAAGAAAAGCCCAGGACCGGATGGGTATACAGCAGAGTTTTACAAAACCTTTAAAGAGGAACTAATATCAATATTTTTCAAGCTATTTCAGGTAATAGAAAAACAGGGAGAACTCCCAAATTCATTCTAAGAGGCCCACATCACCCCGATTCCTAAACCAGACAAAGACACTTCAAAGAAAGAAAACTACAGACCAATATCTCTAATGAACCTAGATGCAAAAATCCTCAATAAAATTCTGGCAAATCAGATACAAAAACATATCAAAATAATTGTGCACATGATCAAGTAGGATTTATCCCTGGTATGCAAGCTGGTTCAATATACGGAAATCAATAAATGTTATTCACCACATCAATAGACTTAAAGATAAGAACCATATGATCACCTCGATAGATGCGTAAAAAGCATTCAACAAAGTACAGCATCTGTTTATGTTCAAAACTCTCGAAAAACTAGGGATAACAGCAAGATACCTCAACATTGTAAAAGCAATCTATGCTAAGCCTCAGGCTAGCATCATTCTGAAAGGAGAAAAATTGAAGGCATTCCCTATAAAATCTGGAACAAGACAGGGATGCCCTCACTCACCACTTCTGTTCAACATAATTCTGGAAACACTGGCCAGAGCAATTAGACAGAAGAAAGAAATTAAAGGCATAAAAATAGGAAAAGAAGAACTTAAATTATCACTATTTGCAGATGAAATGATTCTATACCTAGCAGACCTAAAAGGGTCTACAAAGAAACTATTAGAGCTAATAAACAAATTCAGCAAAGTGGCAGGATATAAAATCAACACACATAAATCAAAGGCATTCCTGTATATCAGCGACAAATCCTCTGAAATGGAAATGAGGACAACCACTCCATTTACAATATCCTCAAAAAAAAAATACTTGGTAATCAACCTAACAAAAGAGGTGAAAGACTTATACAATGAAAACTACAGAACCCTAAAGAGAGAAATAGAAGAAGATCTTAGAAGATGGAAAAATATACCCTGTTCATGGATAGGCAGAACTAACATTATCAAAATGGCGATACTACCAAAAGTTCTCTATAGGTTTTTTGCAATGCCAATAAAAATCCCAATGGCAATTCTTGTAGAAATAGAGAAAGCAATCATGAAATTCATATGGAAAAATAAAAGACCCAGAATAGCAAAAACAATGCTAAGCAGGAAGTGTGAATCAGGTGGCATAGCGATACCAGACTTCAAACTATACTACAGAGCAATAATAACAAAAACAGCATGGTACTGGTACCAAAACAGGCAGTTGGACCAATGGTACAGAATAGAGGACACAGAAACCAACCCACATAACTACAGCTTTCTTATATTTGATAAAGGGGCTAAAAGCATGCAATGGAGGAAGGATATCATCTTCAACAAATGGTTCTGGGAAAACTGGAAATCCATATGCAACAAAATGAAACTGAATCCCTTTCTCTCACCATGCACAAAAGTTAACTCAAAATGGATCAAGGAGCTTGATATCAAATCAGAGACATGGCATCTGATAGAAGAAAAAGTTGGCTACAACCTACATATTGTGGGGTCAGGCTCCAAATTCCTCAATAGGACACCCATAACATAAGAGTTAATATCCAGAATCAACAAATGGGACATACTCAAACTAAAAAGCCTTTTCTCAGCAAAAGAAACAATAAGAGAGGTAAATAGAGAGCCTACATCCTGGGAACAAATCTTTACTCCTCACACTTCAGATAGAGCCCTAATATCCAGAGTATACAAATAACTCAAAAAATTAGACAGTAAGGTAACAAATAACCCAATCAACAAGTGGGCCAAGGACCTGAACAGACACTTCTCAGAGGACGACATACAATCAATCAACGAGTACATGAAAAAATGCTCACCATCTCTAGCAGTCAGAGAAATGCAAATCAAAAACACCCGAAGATGCCATCTCACTCCAGTAAGATTGGCACCCATTAGGAAGTCAAACAACAACAAGTGCTGGCGAGGATGTGGGGAAAAGGGTACACTTCTACATTGTTTGTGGGACTGCAAATTGGTGCAGCCCATTTGGAAAGCAGTATGGAGATTTCTTGGAAAGCTCGGAATGGGACCACCATTTGACCCAGCTATTCCCCTTCTCGGTCTATTCCCTAAAGACCTAAAAAGAGCATGCTACAGGGACACTGCCACATCGATGTTCATAGCAGCACAATTCACAATAGCAAGACTGTGGAAGCAACCTAGATGCCCTTCAATAGACGAATGGATAAAAAAAAAAAACGTGGCATTTATACACAATGGAGTATTACTCTGCATTAAAAATATGACAAAATCATATAATTTGGAGGGAAATGGATGGCATTAGAGCAGATTATGCTAAGTGAAGCTAGCCAATCCCTAAAAAACAAATGCCAAATGTCTTCTTTTGTATAAGGAGAGTAACTAAGAACAGAGTAGGGAAGAAGAGCATCAGAAGAAGACTTACATTAAACAGGGATGAGAGGTGGGGGGGAAGGGAGAGAGAAGGGAAATTGCATGGTAATGGAAGGAGACCCTCAGGGTCATACAAAATTATATACAAGAGGAAGTGAGGGGAAAAGGAAAAATAGTACAAGGGGGAGAAATGAATTACAGTAGAGGGGGTAGAGAGAGAATAGGGGAGGGGAGGGGAGATAGTAGAGGATAGGAAAGGCAGAAGAATACAACAGACATGATTTTGGCAATATGTAAATCAATGGAATTGTAACTGATGTGATTCTGCAATTTGTATATGGAGTAAAAATGGGAGTTCATAACCCACTTGAATCAAAGTGTGAAATATGATATATCAAGAACTATGTAATTTTTTGAACAACCAACAATAAAAAAATAAAAAATAAAAAAGGAAATAAAAAAAAATTAAGAGCATATTTAATACTTGAAAAAAAAAGCTTTAACCACTAATTCTTAATTAGGGTGTTTTTAATTAATTTTCTTTCTTGATCTCCATTAGGGAAACATTGTACAGTCTCTGTACTGGTGCAGTTTTGCCAATTGTTACTGAAATTGTTATTGAAATTGAGAGTAAGAACTTTAAACATTTTATAGTGGTTTAGCAGAGTCACTTTTATGACTATAAAATCTAATAAAATTTGGAGTTATGTCTTTGTTTCTTCATTTCAGTGTCCTAATAATTCATTTGTATTCTACAAAGTTCTCCCTGAATACCAAACAAAGATTAGGACACTTAACATAACAGTGAACCACAGCAGAATGGGAATAAAAATAAAAAAGATATAAGGGTAAACAGGGACATAGTGAACTTAAATTAAGGTTTCCAAATTCCTACAAGTATTCTGAGAACTGGAACTTTTTTTTTAAATCTCCTATTTCCATGACACATTTACTTGTATTTTCTGGTTTATTCTTAATATACTCTAGTTATTATTTTTTAATGAAGAAACTAGCCGATTTTTATTATCATTATCAATGCCAAACAAGACTTTAAATTAACTAAATTCTTTAAGCATAAAGTTACTTTCACATTTGCTACAATCACAGTAAATATGTTTCTTTGTATAAAGGAACAGCCTTTGTTTGGAGTTTAAAATATCCCCAACTGCAAGATTACATTTATAAAACTCCAATTATTGCTCATATAATAATGCATTATTCAAATTAAATGTTATACTCTCTAGAATAAGATAAAATTGAAATAATTTACTCATAGGATTCATATTTAAACCACCTTTATTTACAATACTATCCTAAAAAATATCTTTCCATTGAGCTTTAATTGAAGCAAAGGTATAATCATTTAAAGGCAGTTCTTAAACTAAAAATGAAAGATATATTGCTTTTAAAGGCAGATTAAAATCTATTGTCAAGTTTCTTATTGTTCTTTTGAATGTTCAGTAGCAGGCTCATTTGAAGGTGGAATCAACCCTGAAGGAAACTCACTTATACTTTCAGAATGCAGGGGTGGGATTCGGGCGAAGAAATCCAGCTCTTGGGGGGGAGATAATGAGGAAAACACCACGGTCCCAATGGAAATGGAGGACATGGTAGCATGGTAGGCCCGGTGGAAATATACTTGAGATGCTCCATACATGTTTTTTTTTTTTTTTTTTTGGAGGAGGTGAAGGGAAACAGGGCCCTCCCATGAAATGACTCCTTGGATCCACAGGAATCAATGGACCTATGATTGAAGGAAAAGGTGAGAAAGCAAAGCCAGCATCAGTTCCTTGGTTTTCAGCAGGGAGAGACAAATAAGGCACATTGGAGTCACTAAGTATAACTTTGGTTTCATTTCTACTGCATTACATTTCTGAAGATGTAGGCCCATCCATTTTATCCAAAGGCAACATAGTGGAACTTCTGAGTTCTGTGGATCCAGGTGGTCTACCATAATTAGAATAACATGCATCTTGCCCTTATAGAGGAAGCTGTGGATCAGAATATTGTTGGCCTGGTGGAGGAATCATTATCCTATGTGCCTGTTCCCGTGGAGGTTCCAGGGACCTAGTGTCGGAAGTTGCTTTGTGAGGATGTGTTAACTGATCAGTTTGATTCTTTTTTTTTTTTTTCCTTGCTAGTTGGACTGTCCAGAGGATTTTCTGGGTTCCTTGAACCTCTATCTCCTCTGACTGGCACCAAAGGTGAGAGTATGTGTGGACCCTTATTTTCCAAATGAGAAGAACCTGTTTCACATGGAGCTTAACCCAAAGATGAGGGACCATTTGGAGAATTCTCTCTGCCAAAGGCTGTATTTGAAACATCAGGCACAGAGGATCTTTTACTAAAAGTTTAAATTCAAACTCCATTTCAGTTAATTGTTGTCTGTTGTGAGTATTTTGGTTTTCTTAAATCATTAAGGTATCTTTCAGCACTCTGAGCTGCCAACTCATTACCATGTGCTTTTTTCTTATAGTACATAACATTCCCCTGGTAAAAATGAATGGTTCTCACCAATTCTTCTTCAAGATTTTTGGCTCGCTTTCTATAGGTCTCCAGAGGTTTAGTTGTATGGCTGATCTTTTCTTCCACTTTGGAAAGTTTTTATTCCTACTCTACTTGGTAATTTTCCTCTCCTATAAATTTCCTTTGGAGTTCCATTACATTTTCTTGATATAGTTTCATAATGGCTTTCAGTTTCTGCTGAAGACTCTGATTCTCGCTTTCAAACTGTGTATTTTCTGCTTGCAAAGATGCATTTCTATCTTAAGATTTTTAATATGTTGCATAACATGTTCCTTTGTTTCAATTGCTTCAGATACTAAACTAAAAATTTGTGTTTTTTTTTCTTTTTAAGATTGTAAAAGAGGCCTTTAATGTAGCAATACAAACCAGTTTCTTTAAAGCCTTTTGGCTGATCTTCTATGTGATCACCAATTTCTGATTCACTCTCCATTTCCAACTCCATGTTAGGACTTCTCTAAACACAGTAGCCCAAATTTTTAAGTGCAGCAAGTGTTCAGTCAGAGATTTAATGTCATTTTCCTTTTCTCTTAGAACTTTTTCTGCATGTATTTTAGAGTGTTCAAATATCATTTTTTGTTTATTAAGGCCATTCAATTTTTCTTTTCATACTTCCACTTCTTTTAAAATCTGTTTCTGACTTTCCTGAAATTGGAAATTTTCAGTCAAAGCCACTTTTATTGTCACCATAACATCTTCTTCATTCATTTGAAATATTCTCAAGGCTATTTTAGCTTCAGGTATTTGTGATTTGAGAGATTTTGATACATCTTCTAGATTCTTAATCCTTTTTGATACATCCACCTTCAATTCATCCTGTTTACAATGTTTAGTTTTCTCTTCTTTTAGCTCTTTTTTCTATAAAGAGTATTTCATCCTCAAGTTTAGATATGGACCTATCCAGGTTTTCATATGTTGTCTCCAAATTTCCTGCTTCTATTGACTTCTTCACCAAAATGGTATCCTTTAAAGATTACTCTAAGCCTTCATACTGTTTTTGAAAAAGGCTGACTTTTTCAAGTAGTTCACATGTTTTTTTTTTTTTTTTTCCAATTAGTCCAGAAAGTTTCAGAGTAAACTTTTTTTCTCTTCTCATGAAATGCCTGCTTATCACAGACTGGTAACTTCACCACAAAAACAAGAGAACAACAAAAAATCCAATAGCTGTACATATCACCAACTCCCACAGACAGCTATAAAGACTAGGGTGTGTTTCCTTTTCTTCAGACAATGCACATCACAACCTTGTTTACTTCTTCTAGAACCACCTGAAAAAAGTGCTGAAGGGCAGCCATTGCCCCTCCATCATGATAAGGCTACTTTCACTATTCCCTCCACAACCACGCCATGCCAAGCCACACCAAAACAGGCTGTGGACACTCAGGCATTTGGTCAGAAACAATCATGCACTAGGCAAAGGAGCAGACCATTGTGAAGCATCAGGGGGTGTTCTGTGGAGATATGAGGAGCCCTGGTCATGGGCTCTCAGGAGACTAGCACAATCATGCTGCCTTAGAGAAGTCTTGGCCCCTTCACTATGCTGTGCATCCTGACACAGCAGAGGTTCAATCCTGTCCCAATCAAGCCAGAGAGGAGTCATCTCTGGGTAACCCACCCATTGGTTTGGTTTAGGCCAGGCCAAGATAAAACTCCATATAGTCATAATGTCACCCAGTTTGATGTCACTAAAATTCTAAAGCTCCTTAAAATGTTTAAAGAGCTAGTACATAATACATATGTATTTGTACAACTTGCCCTTTTATTTTAATAACTCATTCATTTTCTTCCCCTGCTGTCCCTTCTTTTTGTTTTCCTTCCTTCCTTTTTTCTTCCTTTCCTTTTCTTGCAGTGTGGGAGGTTAATTTTCAAGGCCTAGTACATGCTGGGCAAGCTCTCTAGCAGTGAGCTACATTTCCAGTCCTGTTAAGACTTTCTATACAAGCCATGTGAATTCTTCCAAAGACAAACTTTCTCATTAGACTATTTTAAGAGTAACTTTAGAAGAGTTTAAAACATGGGCACAAGTCAGTTTGGATAAGTTATTTTTAAATAGTACAGCATATCTGATGTTTCTAAAGAAGGAACTTAAAACTTCAGTTGGTTTTTATGTCAGTTTTTGCAGACTCCTTTTTCATGTGTTCTTTTCACTTCTCATAGGATATAAACACTTCTAAGCAAGCTGTTCATTATGAATACATAGCAGTGAGAATGATAGATAAGTGAGATTCTGCCTCAAAAAAATGTTGCATGAGATTCTCACACAGACAGGGGACACCAGGGAATTCAATAAGAAACAATGTTTATTTGTGTGCATTCAGCCTCAGTTGTTTTTTTGATTTTTTTTTAAATACAGTTTCCAACCCTCCATTCTTAGATTAAAAAAAAAATAGTTGGTTCAAGGTGAAGTCAAATTCTTATCATGAGAATAGCCTGGAGATTAATTCAAAGAATAAAGGCTCCAAGACTATCCCCCCACTTTTTTTTTATTCTGGTGCCAGATTTAAATGATAAGCCTATATTGACCACTGTTTATTAAGTCTTCTCTTTTATTTTCTACTAACATACACATTCACGATCTTCACAGAACTAATACAAATATATAATGACTTAATTTGTTTTTATTTTTAAATTCTTGGGCTGGGGTTGTGGCTCAGTGTTAGAGCACTTGCCTAGCATGTGTGAGACCCTGGGTTTGATTCTAAACACTGCACATAAATAAATAAAACAAATGTCTTTTGATAACTTAAAGAAAAATTACCAACCACTAGACTGATGACATAATTTATCTTGTACCCTTTTGAGCACCTACAATGTACCAAAATAACTAGCTCAATGTAAGAGATAACTATTATGAAATAAATAAATGACTGAACTAAAGTTCTGTGAGATTATTTATACACACACACATGCATACACACACATGCACACACACATTCAAAATAAAAAGGTTATCGATTCATATGGTATGGAATGTACCTCTTCAAAGTGTAGCACATTTGATTAAATTTCAATAAAATATTTTAATGTACCCAATTCTAGTTTCCAGTAAAATTCTGATGAAATATTTATGAAAGCTGGCACCACCATCTAACATACATTTTCTAATGTACACTTTCACAATCTGTAAAAATTTCACATTATTTTCTGATATAAAAAATAAAAGCAATATTTTATAGTTACTATTGATACAAAATATAACATGCAATTGGTATGTTTTGGTAATTGTATATAAACATGTAAACATCAAGTGAAAACACAGAACAGTTTCCTCACACTAAAATGTTTTAAAGTCTCCATCACACATTGGTAATATTAATAACAAGAAAACTCATCATAAGAAATATTTTAATGTATAAATAAAACTTTACATTATAAGAAATATTTTAACGTGTATAATGTTGAAAATACTTTGAAAGTATTATTATTGTTGACAATGCTTTAAAAGGATACACAATTTTTTATTCATGACTCCATTAAGTATTTACACAGCATTACTTTTCAAATATACAAACACCAATAAGAAATAAAACCTTTAAAATTTTCCACAATATAAGGCAAAACGCTTTAAGTTCATGCTTTTTCTTCTATTTGTTGAATAAATAAATTTATATGAATAATTTAATTTTGTTTCTTATGTGATTTCATTACAACTATAGAAATACAAATTAATTTTGAAATCATAAATACATTGCCAAAATTTAAAGGTCATAAATGTTTATTAAAATATTTAAACTTTGTAAAAATAGTAAATTATGCAGATTCAGATGGCAATAATGTTTTGAAAATATTATTTTATATTTTAGAAGGCTTGTTCAGTGCCAATACCATTATTAGAAAGTTTACTTCTTCATAGATGTAAATATTTTGTACCTGTAATTTAAGTCATTAGCATTTAATAAGGAGAGAAAAAAAACTGAAGCTATTCTGACAAAGGAAGTCTCACTTAACATTAACTTTCTCTTGTACCCTAGAGCCTGGAACATACTTGATCACATGTTAAGTGAGCAAAATGTAAATGAATCAGTACATATTGTAACAAAATCCTATTTAACATGTTTTCTGCAGGAAAAAATATTGATTTCTTTAACTTTTCATTGTGGACTCATTTTCTTCTAAACTTTAGAAGTCTTTGTAGATGTTTAATTTCCTGATGCATATTATTTTGGGGGGAGGGAGAGGTACAAGGGAGTCAACTCAATGACACTCAACCACTGAGTCTCTGAGCCCCATGCCTATTCTGTATTTTTATTTAGAGGCAGGGTCTCACTGAGTTTCTTAGTGTCTCACTTTTGCTGAGGTTAGCCCTGAACTCTCAATTCTTCTGCTTCAGTCTTCCCAGCTGGGATTACAGATGTGTGGCCACCTTGCTCAGTCCTAATGTGTATCTTAAAATGACAAGGCCAGATCTAGGAACAGCATTCAACCAGGGACATGATCAGTCAGGTATACATGAAGAAGCATTTGAAGCATTTAATTGTGTCAACATTATATATACACAAAGTAATTACAGGATCACACCTCAAATTTCCACCCACAGAAGTAATGTTAAGACACTTCACTCAAGAATCAGCCATAGCCCATATCCATTTATTTTTCTCTTCTTAAAATAAATCCCATATAGTTTAAAAGTTATGCTGTGCTTCAATCTCTTCAACAATAACCTAGTTTCAAAAATCATAAGGAGAAAACTGTGAGCAAATTCCATAATTTCATTCCTTTTTAAGGCTGATTAACATTTCATTGAATATGCAAATACCATTTTTCATGTGGGAGGCTTTTTTTAATACAGAAGAAATGTCAAAATATTATATATATAGTTTGTGTCTGTGTGTGTGTGTGTGTGTGTGTGTGTGTGTGTATGCATCTGCCTTCCACTCCTATGGATCAAACATCTCCTAGAGAATTAACAATAAACAGACAATGATGCAGTTTATAGAGTATTTTGTACTTGAGAAAAAATGCATGTCTGAAGTTGTAAAAAGAAATTGGGGGATTTTGTACTGTCTTTTTTATTATTATTAATATATTAAATAAAACTCCTCAGCCTGGCATCTGTTCCTCTGTCTCAATAGCTTATTCTAGAGCAGAAAAAAAGGCTTGAGGAGACAAAGTAACTTCTGACAGAAGACTTACTCAAATTTGGGGAGAATTTATCTTATTTCTATTGATTTCATAATTTAAATAGGCTTTTCTCCTGTCTATCTTTAAAAGTAGTATCAAGAATTGCCTCCTGTCAGCCACTGTGGTGCATGTCTGTGATCCCAGCAATTTGAGAGGCTGAGGCAGAAGTTTTGGAAGTTTGAGGCTAGCCTCAGCAATTTAGTGAGGTTCTGTCTCAAAATTCAAAACATGGGCTAAGATTGTGGCTCAGAGGTAAAGTGCTTGCCTAGCTCGCCTATCTCCTACTAGCAAAGAATGAAATTGTTTGCTAGCTTCTCAGACCATTAATGCTTAGCAAATCTTTTTTAAACACATAAGAAAAAGTTCAATTATGAAGTCTCATAAAATTATTGGAGTTATTTCTGATTTTTAGACATGATTAATTCATTGTTCCCAAATGTTGGGCATTAGAGTTTGACACAAGCAGACCCAATTTGCTGAGGCTGGCTTTGAACTTGTGATCTCTTGTCTTGAGCCACTGTGCCCAGCTGAGGTGTTTTTTTTAATATAGATGGAGCTGAATCTGCACTACAGAAATTTTAACAGAAAGAATCTGAAAACATAAAATGATGAAAGAATTCTATCAAAAAATATATATTGAAAAAGGAGTATGAATAATTCAGATATTTTCTTAACAGACAGTAAGTCTATTTTGATTGACTGATTTGAAATGAAGATTGGTTTTGCCCATTACTCAAATGGCAGGTGTTTTGTTATTATTGTTTTTGTGTCTTTTTATTGTTGCTGTTTAAATGGATAAGTGCTTTAATAAATGTTTAACAACATTCATCTTAGTAAAAAAGTTAACAAATAAAATGATTTTTAATAAGCTGTGATTCTAATAACTAGATAATAAATCCTTTTGCAAGATCAGTGGTTTCCAATTCTTTGCTTTTAATAAAATTAAGGTAATCTTTTTGACAATATTTGATAATAGATCTCATTGTGACTGTTGGCATACATTCTAGAAGTTCAAAGACTTGAGGAATATTATTGTAACAAATCTCTTTATTTTCCAATTTTGTGAACAAGGTTTTTTACCTGAGCTACTTGGGTAGAAACATTAAATTTCTCATTAAGAGGCATAACCTCAATTAAAAATTATACTTTTTAGAATCTGTAACATATAAATGCCCTACTGTAATTCTAGTGCCTTGGTAGGGTGAAGCAGGGGGATCTCAAGTTCCATGCCAGTTTCAGAAACCGGTCCCTGTCTCAAAAGTAAAAAAATAAAAAGTTCTGGGAATGTAAGTTACTGGTAGAGCGATTTGTGTTCAACCTCCAGTACCTGAAAAAAATCATTTAGAGCCAAGGAGATTATATATATATATATATAATACATGATTCCTCCAGGCTCCCAGTTACTCTGAAGAGGCAAGCTACCAGCTCTTTAACTCTCTCTGTTCTGTTCGTTTTTGTCTTGGTACTGGGGGTTGAATGCTGGGTGCTCTATCACTGAACTACATCCCCAGTCCTATTTTCTATTTGGAGACAAGGTCTTGCTAAGTTGTTATGGCTGACCTCGAACTTGCAATCCTCCAGCCTCAGCCTACAAGTAGCTAGGGTTACAGGTGTGTGCCACTGTGCCAGCTCCCCCTCCTTATTTACTTATTCATTTACTTATTTAATGGAAGTCTTGCTTTCATTTCTTTTTCCTCAAGTTTCTGAAAATGCCTCATTTGCAGCCCATCTTTGCTTTGAGGGCTTGGTTCTGTTCACCCCACTGCAAGCCTACAAGGGGTGCAGCTGGTTTTGAGGCAGGGAGCAAAGTTGATATAGAAATGGGAGTGCAACAACCTGAGGGCCATGGAGGCAGGGTCCCTAAGGAGGTCCCTCACCACTCAAAGTAGTCCTTTTACATAATGACCTATTAATACCTGCAAATGGTTCCTCTAAGGGGTTGGCTCCAAGGTTCAGTAACCAATGCCTGCGGACTGTGCATTTCAAGCGCCCCAGGACTTTAGGGCACAGTTCCTGCTGGGGACCCCTTGAGGCCAGGTAGGAAGCCTTGTACCAGCAGAGGAACTTCGGGAACTCCCCTTACAACCTGCCCGCCGTTAGCATCCACCAACTCCAGACTTGCATCTTCTTGCCCGAATGCCACGTGAGATGTGAAAATAGAAAGCCCTCCAGGCTTCCCTACTGGCTACAGCCTCAAGCCTCAGGTAGAGAAACCCTAGCCACATGTACCAATTTTGTTAAAGCAAAATTATAAGTGTTTGTACTGTTCTTAGTAATATACATTGAAATTTCTCTTACATTATGAGGAAAGATTGTGACTTTCATGCTGATCCAAAGAATCTCAAATTATACTTATTTAATCAAATTATAAAAAGAATAAATAAAAGGCTACCTTTAAATGAAATAGGACTAATCCAGATGATTGTGGTTTCATTTCATCAGTAACTGGGTTACAGTGAAAAAGCTATTGCTTAGAAATAAAAACTTTTAGAAATAGAAAGTGGGCTTTTTTTGTTACTTTGGAAAATAGGATATTCATTTATTTACTTTTAAAAATAGTTAACTTTTTTTAGTTGTAATTGGGCACAAACACTTTATTTTTATTTGGTGCTGAGGATCAAACACAGGGCCCCTGCACATGCTAGGTGAGCACTCTACTGCTGAGCCATAACCCCAACCCTGGAATGTAGGATATTTAGAAGCTTCTTAAGACCAAACAAGCAATAAATTACTATTTCCAAAAAAGTGAAATTGAGTTAAATTATAAATATGGAACATAATTTTAGCTAATTAAAAGTCCATTTTTCACAAGTAGAACAGTTTGCTATTTCATAAAGATGTAACACTGTCACTTAAGTCATGTTTCCAAAAAAATCACATATTCACAAATCACATATTTATCAGAGTAATAAACAGGAAAAAACTCACTAATATTCTTTTTATATTGACATCTGATGTCTACATTGTTTTACTACAGAATCATGGGATCAGACAAAGAAAGAAATGTACACTTGAGAACTACAAAAGAAGAAAGTCAAGCTAAGAAAAATTAGTCAGCCAGTTAGTGTAAAATCCAGGTCTGGGGTCTAAATGCTCTGCCACCAGCTTCTGTTCACTCAATCCTTTACTTGCAGAGAAAATTACTATTTCAATATACATAATAGTAACAATCTTATTTTAAAGAAATCCAATCTTTTTTATTGATATAAAAAATGACAGAAGAATGCATTACAATTCTTATTACACATATATATCACAATTTTTCATATCTCTGTATATAAAGTATGTTGACACCCAATTTGTGTCTTCATACATGTACTTTGAATAATGATGTCTATCATATTCCACCATCCTAGCTAATCCTCTGCCCTCCTCCCTTTACTTCTCACCCCTCTTTCCTAGCTAGGATTCAAAATCCAATGTCTATTTATTGTATTAATGCTCTTAAATATAGTTAGGATAATTATCTCTCAGTTATAAATCTTTTTATTTAACTTGTGACATGATGAATGAAGAGTAAATGAGTAATTCTTAGGAAAACATATAGCTACTGTGACAAGAATAAAAGCAGCAAAAGAATAACTACTCTTAAAATTTTATTAAAATGGTAGAGATGTTTTACATGATTTGTAAGTATACTTGAGTAAATTATGACCACTTATTCTTCTAATTAAAAAAAAAGGAAAGAGAGAAATCCATTAATTATTGGGCCAGAACTCCAATCCCTAACAGCAAAAGCCAGAGGAAACAAAGAGGTAAAGTAACTTTGATGCATGAGAACTTGTGACTGTCTTTACACTTTAATGGTAAAAATGGCCTACAAAGAAAAATGAAGACAGTTAAACTTGGGCATAGTGTTTCCCACAGTTTTCCTCAAGTGTGTGTCTGACTAATTTAAAATGAACTCCTTTTTCCTCTGCTTAAAATAATATGGAAGAGTGAAGTTATAATGGATTTATCATAAATAAACTATCAAAGAAACAACAACAACAACAACAACTCTAAAATTAACAAATAAAGACCAGAAAACTTTTGCATTGTTCTAGGTCTGTTAGTGGGTGATCATTAATAAGGACTTAGGACTCCACTACTCTCCTCACACAGTTTTTTATCATTCCTATTATGCCATGCTTCCACAATATGTGCAAGTCTCCTAACTGGAAAAGTTGCCCTTAAAGAGGACTTTGGGGAGCATGTGATTACTGAGCTTCTTCTGACTCACCCTTGTGACATGTGACAGCTAGGTAATTCTGGGTAGCCTGAAGATATTCCCAAACTGCCAACTCTCGTTTTCAGAAAACAGAACATCTACAGTCTACTCATGCTATTCACAACAGGGAAAAGGCTTTAGTATTTTTCCCTTTTCACAAACGTTATGCCTCCAAAACAATGGGTTGACTCCTAGAGTAGAGATATAATGGATTTTATAGCATGGTCTGGAAGAACTAAACAGGAAATTCAATTCCTTAAATTAGAAACATCACCCTGATTATAGACCAAAAACATTTTCACTTTGAAAACATTTAAGCAAATCTGAAAATCTATTTCCTTCTCTGAAATAAATTTAATTTAAAAATTATCTTCAGTTTGGCTTAGAAGAAATTCTGTCTGAAGCCTTACTGAATGGATGAAGAAAAGTGCTCTGATTAAAATGACATTTTAGGGTTACTTTTAGACACATTTTTTATAAGTGCTTAAATTTCTTTATTTATCTATGTATTTATTTACTCATTGTCATTTGTTATACATGACAACAGAATGCATTTCAGTTCATAGTACACAAATGAAGCACCATTTTCCATTTCTCTGGTTGTACACAAAGTAGTCACACCATTCATGTCTTCATACATATACCTAGGGTAATGATGTCCATCTCTTTTTTTCTTTTTTTCTTGTGGTGCTAGAGATTGAACTCAGGGTCTTGTACATGTGAAGAAAGCACTCTATCAATTGAACTATACCCCAAGGTCCAATGATGTCCATCTCTTTCCATCATCTTTCCTACCACTGTGTCAATGTCTCCTTCTTCCCCTCCTTCCTCTTTGCCCTTTCCAAAGTTCCTTCATTCCTGTCATGCTCCCCCAATGGCTATTATGGATGAGCATCCACTTATCAGAAAGAACATTTAGTCTTTGGATTTTGGGATTGGCTCACTTGGCATAATATTATCAAACTCCATCCATTTACCTGCAAATGCTATGATTTTATTCTCTTTTAATGTTGAGTAATATTCCATTGTGTATAAATGCCAATTTGTTTATCCATTAATGTATTGAAGGTTAGTTCCATGTTTAGCTATTGTGAATTGTGCTGCTATAAACATTAATATGGTTTTATGACTGTAATATGGGGATTTTAAGTTCTTTGGCTATAAACCAAGCTCGGGCAAATGGTAGTTCCATTCCAAGTTTTCTAAGGAATTTCCATACTGCTTTCCAGATTGCAAATTGTACCAATTTGCAGTTCCAGCACATTCTCACCAACACTTATTGTTGTTTGTACTCTTAATAATTGCTATTCTAAACTGGAGTGAAATTAAATCTTTGAGTAGTTTTGATTTGTTTTCTCAAGTTACCGGATGGTGAATATTTTTTTTTTCATATATTTGTTGATGATATATCTTCTGAGAAATGTCTATTCAGTTACTTGCCTGTTTATTGATTGGGTTTGTATTTTAGTGTTAAGTTTTATTAATTCTTTTTATATCATTTTTATTTTAATTTGTTAATATGACAACATAATTCATTACAATTTACATTACACATATACAATTTTTCATATCTCTGATTATACACAGAGTCACATCTTTCATGTTGAGTTCTTATTTATTTTGGAGATTAGTGCTTGATTTGACATACATATGAAAAAAAATATTCATTTGTTTCTTTTTTTATCATGTACTTATTGTACCTTACTATATAGGTGAAGTACATATATCAGGAAAATCAACTAGTGGGATTTTAAGTATTTTTTCAAATTGTAACTTGTTTTAGAATGTCATTGTGATGAATAGGTACTTGTAGACTTTTTAAATGTTTAAAACAGAGAACATTAAAGTTAATTGGGGGAGAACCCAAATTTACTTATGTGAATTGGATCCAAAAATTTTGACTGCCACTTTGGGGCCATTTTTCTTATTCAGTACTTTAATTTTTTTTTTTCAGGATTTCCTTTTTCAATAGTTTCAGTGATTTCCCATGTATAAGATGGATCAGAAAAGTGGTGAGACATAAATGTTTTTCCAATTAATAGAAACACCTCAAAGGATTACATCACTGGAGAGAAAAAGTAGAGTTTCATGTGCATTTGATTGGAGATATTAGATGCCATATAAGCTCTTGTGAAGTTATCTGATAATTTCACTTATATGATAGAAAATATATAAGAGTAACCAAATGTTTTACACAAAGAAATATTTAATTTCTTCTTTGCACACAGGTTAATACAAGCTTAGTAATATTTTCCAAGCAGAGGTTTATTTCTATATTTAATACGGTTTCATATAAACTGCTATTGATTTTTTCAGATTAAAGAGACACATTTTTATCATTTTACATATTACTTCTTTATATTCAGCTATTATTATGAATCAAAGAAGATTAGCATATCTTTACATATGATAAAATTATATTTTCTGATTTATGCAAATCCTATACATTATAAGTGATAATATTTTATGTCACTTTTATATGTAAAATCTAATAATGGGTGCTCTCACTGCTTTTAGGATGAAAGTTTATTAATATCATCTATCAGGTCCTTTAAAATATGGCCACAGCTTAATTTTCTAGGCTCATCAATTGATCCCTCATCTCTCATACATATGATCCAGCTACTCTGAATTCATCAGGTCCTTTCCTTTTTGCTTGAGGGTCTTTATTATCTTTATATTTATATTTATACAATATCCACTCTTCTCCTGTGCCTTCTTTGGTATATTGTAACACCTATTTATCTTAAAGGTCTCAGCTTAAATACCATTTCCTCCAAATGTGACCACTCTCCACCCGTTTGAATTTCTTACTCTACCTTTGCACTCCAATAGTAATCTGACATCATAACCATAGACTTAGCCCCTGGCAGAGAGATAAAATGATTATTAATTAACTAACTAAATACTTAAATAACATGGTCAGTGAGTTTATTTATTAACATCATTGTCAATAATATTAACATATGATATCCTTACCCCCTTACTCTGTTATTCTTTCATTAGACTATAACTTACATGGGGACATGGACTTTTGTTAATTTTACTAACTTATTCACAATTTACACAATAATGGCTAGCACATTATAGGCAAACAGTAAATATAAGCTAAATAAGCAATGTTTATCTATTAATTCTAATAGTAGATTCCTTATGTATCAAGTCCAATTTTAAGTATGAAAATATCTACCTCTGTCCCTGGTAGAGAGTTGATGTTAAATTTATAGCTGATGAATAAGTGAATAAATATTGTTGTCAAAAAAGCATTTTTAAATTAAAGGAGAAAAAATAAGGATAGGGAGAACTGAAAAGAATATAAAATCCTAAAATAAAATAAGGATCATATTGTGTGCAGGCCAGGCTGCTGTGAAGTGACAGATTGACTTGTCCGAGTTCACCTTGGTGCTGGCCCAAGGCACCTCAGTTGTACCACATCTGAGTACTAGGCTCTACCTGCTTTCCATCAGTGCTGGAAAGCACCAGGCCTGCCACTTGGTCACTCTACTACTTTATTGCTGCTTTATGGGATTCCTGGTTGTGAGGTTTCAGGAGCCATTTCAGTATTTCAGTACCTTGTAGGGATACAAAGATAGGCCACTTGCAGACAGGCTAGAAATCATGTAGCTAAAACATATAATGAAAAGTGATCATGGAAATATGGATAAAGTGCCATGGTAGACCAGGTGAAGAAGTAATCAGTTCTGGGACTGGATCTTTAGCTCAATGGCAGAGCGCTTGCCTTACATATGTAAGAAGCTGGGTATGATACTCAGCACCTCATAAAAATAAATAAATAAAATAAAAGTATTAAAAAAGAAATAATTAACATGATCAGAAAAATATACGAATCTGGACACTAAAAATTATAAAGTGTGTCAAAAATGTGATTTTCTCTACAATGTTCAATCACACAAATACTCAAAGCAGGGTGTCTCTATATTGTAAAACAATGATCAATACAGTGACAAAAAACACAGGCATTTTGGAAACAGAATACACCTAGTCAAATACAATTTAAAACAACTCACAACAAGTAGGTTAAATGAAGCCATTTGAAATGATTTCTTCCAAATCATTTGTTAAAGAAATTCTAACTACTGAATTACTTCAATTTAGAACTCTTTAATTTAGAATTTCCATACTTCTAAATATCACATTTAGTGAACAACTAGTTGCTGAACTACTACAGTATATTGCATTCTAGATAACAATTGAATGTTCATATATTTCATCTAGTCATTTAGCATTCATGGAATAAAAAACAATTATCTGACCATAAAATTAAAAACATAATTTAGTTACTAATTATATGATCATGTAGGCCAAAGAATTATTTTAACATACATATTTAATATAAATTGATATATGTATCTGTCATATTTTTGAAAAGCTACTTACAAAGCTACATTTAAAAAATGAAGACATATCTTTTTAAATTTATTACATGTGTAGCTATTGGGTTTTTCCCAAGATAGAAAAAAGAGCATAAACAACAAATAAAAGTATCTTATTACAGAATCCCAACATTCATGTTGACCACTATAATGCTTGCATTTATAAACCTGCACTTAAATCTTTGGAAGAACCAAAGTGTTTTCCTAGTTGTTCTAAAATGAATCCAAGTTGATTCCCCATTGGGTTATCTGTTACCTCTACTTGAAATGCTTTTTCTCCAGATATCCACAGATCACTCTTTGACTTCTTTCAAGTCTAATAGAAGTTATCATTTTCTCAATTAGTTTTACCTTGACCATCCTATTTACAATCTCAACCTGCCCTTCTCCTCTACCCTGTCCTGCCTCCCATCTCCTGGTCATCCTTATGCTGCTTTATTTTGACAGCACTTGTAATCTCTTAATACACAACATAACTTCCTGTTATTATGTTTTATTTACTATTTTTCTTCACTACTGGATTGTAGGTACCACGAATGGTGGAACTTTTGTCCAGTTTGTTCACTAAGATGGCAAAGACTTTAAAACTATGCCAAACACAAAGTATATGATCCAAAAAATTTGGTTGCATAGTGAACCTATCAATAGAAAAAAGTAAAATGAAAATTTCAAATAGTCTCAAGAATAAATTCCATACAATATTTAAGAAAGAAATAATCTTATTTCCCACTTTTTAAAACTTTACTTCCAGCCTTAATTTTCACAACATAGTTACAACACATTTATAGTCAATCCAACACATACATACAGCCTACCTTAAAAATGTTACCTCCCACACAGCTGTCAATCAAATTAAGTGTCATGTGTTAATGAGCTTTTATTTTGATGAAAATATATTTCTCCAAACTATCATTATTCATACTTTAGTTCTTAAATGCATGGAAATAGTAAATGCAATATGTATTTTTAAAGAACACATAATGTATCCAAATGAGTGATATCCAATACTATTATTTAAAATCAGATTAAATGATATCTAAATATCTAAACATATTTCTAAAACTACATCAAGGAAATATCAGAACAAAAAGCACTTAGTAAATACCTAGATTTTTGAGTCAAAATCGTAATTTTATATTTTACTGTGTAAATTGATAATAATGGACACAACAGTCTTTTAAATCTCACTTTTATATAACACCATCACATAACTGTCTGCCACCTGATTATTTGCCGGCCATTTTCCCTCTCACCAGGCTAAATTTGGAAATGACCTATCATCTATGGCAGCTCAAATTTCAGGCCACCTTTGGTATGCTTCTTTTTTAAATAACATTTTATTATGAACTATTGTTAATGCAAAGACATCTGTATTTTGACAGACTGATTTGAAGAAAATAAATTCTCATCTACTTAAGGAAAATTTCCCTAAAAAAGTAACAATAATAAGAAAACATATTTTCTTATCCCACCAAATACACAGAAACAATATCACCTTTCTGGAACTGGTCAGGCAACATTTATGACTCTTTATCAAGTTTATAAAAAACATAGAAATAGTTTATAGTTTCTGCATTCTTTTTGAGATTTATTTTAAACCTGTATAACCAGTCCACTTTCTTTTTTTTTTGCATTTATACATCTTGTTAATTATTATGTTTAAAATGTTTCCAGTATACCAATAAACTTATCTACGTAGAAAACATAGTAACAAACATAATACTGCTACAATATGACTTTTTTTATTCTAAATGTTCACAACATATATATTTATTTATTCATTGTAGATGGACATAATCCACTTATTTATTTATGGTGATGGGGATCAAACCCCCGATGCCTCACACATTCTAGATAGTTACTCTACCAGTGAGTCACAACCCCAGCCTTATAATAAGATTTTTATGATTAAGGTTTTAAAGAATTAATATTTTTTAAAAGTGCTTTCAGAAGTAACAAATTTCAATAGAAAATGCAAACAAAGAGTAACACATAATGTGAACACTAACTCAAGAATAAATTAATGAATTATTTTATTGATTGACTGCTATTCATTTTAGAAGTTGTGATTGACCTTTATCTTATGAGGTAGAATGTTAAATAAATAAATAAAGTAACATAATGAAGTGCCACCATTAAGGGAGTTTTGACAAATGCAGACACAACTATAGGAACTTTAGAAATAAAAGAATCAGCTGGGAGCAGTGGTGCATGCCTGCAATCCTGGCAGCTTCAGAGGCTGAGGAAAAAGGATTGCAAATTCAAAGCCAGAATCAGTATCTCTGAGAGGTCCTAAACAACTTAGCCTTAAGCAACTTAGTGAGAACCTGTCTCAAAAAGTTTTAAGAAGGGCTGTTGGGGCTGAGGTTGTGGCTCAGTGGTAGAATACTTGCCTAGCATGTATTAGATGATAGGTTTGATCCTCAGCACCATATTAAAAATAAATAAAATAAAGATATTCTTTGCAACTAGAAATAAATATTAAAAAAATGAAGATCTGGGGATGTGGCACAGTAGATAATAGCTCTTGAATTCAATCTCTGGTACCTAAATAAAAAAGTAAATAAATAAAAGAATCACGTAACTACTCATGATCCAGAGAGGGGTCAATAATTTTCAAATCCTTTTGCTCTAATTCTGCTCACTAAACTTTTCAACAATGCTAAATCCTAATGCTGAGATTTGGAGAAAGTGAAATTATCTTATCAAAATTACTCTAAAAACTGTTTACCTTTTTCTAAGTTCAATTCCAATATTAGAATTGACAAAATTAACTAATTTTAATTTTATCCTCTGTTTTTTTTTTTTTAATCTAAAGGGTAATTTAGCTGAGCTAAGATAATTCCCTAAGTGTTTCTAGTTTTATGGTTTTAGATAATGGTGAAGATTCCAATAATAATCAAATAAAACAAATAAAAGCACTCTGTAAAAGCATGCCATATACCTAATTAGAATAGTAATATTATTTTTAAAGGAAATCCTATTTTGTAGCACTGATAAAAAGAAATTAATTCCATATCTAATATTGAAAAAACCATTGCCAGTGGCTTAAATGGGTAGGGGACAAACAGAGTTCATAAAAATTATTTTTAAGTAATATTGTGTAATTCATAAAATAAATATCAGAATGATCATTTATAGTTATGGGTTCAATAAGAACAATTTCTGGACTCTAAAAAGAACAACAGATTAATGTTAGTTTTTTTATACAAGCTTGGAAATAAATGTATTTATTTTTTGTACTTATTAACAACAATAGCAATAATAATATAAAGTTGTTACCATACAAGATGTACTCCTAATTATAGCAATATTATTAAAAAAAAAACATAAATATTCATCTGGAATTATTTGAGTTTATAAAATCTCATATAAAGTACTAAGTAGGTCAATAAAATGTAAAAGAGGTTGATCCTTCAAAAGAAAATTGTATGTAATATAACTTTAAAAGAAGCAGTTTTAGCCAGGTGCATGCACCTATAATCCCAATGGGTCAGGAGGCTGAGACAGGAGGATCAGTAGTTCAAAGCTACTCTCAGCAATAGAGAGGCAATAAATACCTCAGTGAGATCCTGTCTCTAAATGAAGCACAAAATAAGGCTGGGGATATGGCTAAGTGGTTGAGTGTCCCTGAGTTCAGTCCCTCCCCAGAAAAGAAAGAATTTTATTCTTAAAATATCATCAAATGTTATCAATGGGGATAAATTTGAATTTTAACGTTGTGAAGTTTTCGATCTCTTTCTCAGTTAGATTCTCTATTTCAGAGCAGGGGTAAAATCCAGGAAATGGTGTGAGAGGATTAGTCTTTGGCCTACAAGATCCAGAGAATGCACTCATCAAGCTACTCAAACTTCATAGGGAAGAAATGACTTATGGAGGAAGGCTTGGGTCACTCAAAAGATCTGACACCATATTGCAAGCCTCATTTAGCACTGAAAGATCTACTCCATTTCCACCTCCAGAATTCTGATAATGAGGCTTACATCACTGCTTTAAGTCCCAATCCCAAAGAATTATCTGTTCTCTCAAAATAGAAGGCAAAAAAGGCCTCTTGGACATTTTGCCTCTGCCATAGTGAGCAGCTGCCATTTCTCCTAGACACTTACAGCTGAACCTCCTCCAGGTCTGATCACAGACACTTTTTCTTCCAGGGTACCTGACCACCAGGGATGATGAATGGCTTCTCTCAGGTGAAGGAAGTGATCCGATCCTAGGGTCAGATGGTCTGACCAGGCAAGAGAGCAGCAGCCTGAGAGCAGTGGGCAGCGCCTGAGGCTGGTAAAGGAGACACACCATGCCAAGCTGGCGGGGAGCAGCACCAGGATGCTGTGCCTGAGCTGCACCAGGTGTGCTAGCCTCAGCAGCCCCATGCAGCTCAGCACCAACAACCTGCCCGCTGTCAGAGCCATCTGGGTGTGTGCAAGGCCACAGCCACATCTCCCCCAGGCTAAGACCATCACTGCCACACCAAGAAGTCCCCCAGGTAGCAGCAGGCAGGCAGCACAAGTTGCCACCTGGAGCCGCTACTCTGGCCAGGGCCAGGCCCCATAGGTCCCTGTCAGGAAGCAAGTGAGGAAGAAGACCTTCAAGCACACTTTCCCAGAGATGACCAAGAAAATCTTGGAGAAGGAAGAATTGCATCTTTTCATTTTACAGTCATCTGAGCCCCGCGATAGGATTGATCAGATTCAGACTCTGTGCTTGATCACCGCAATTTCACAACAAACCCAGTCCTCCTTAAATAGAAAGATGCAGATTCACCCTGCGTGCTAGTTTTCCTAGGTGAAATCCAATCTACATTTTTAACACTTTTGCTGTCAGAGCGAACTGGCCATGCTAGTAGTGCGCTGCTGCCTGTGTCAGCTGCTTTTTGCCTCGGTTTGGAGATTTGTTTTCTGTTTTGCAGTTGTTGTTGTTGCTGCTCTTGGGAGGTTGGGGGTGCGCGAAGGAAGGTTCAGTGTGTATGGGATTTGGATGGCGGTTGATGGTGAATTTTTTTTTTTTTTTTTTTTAAAGAAGGCGTGGGGGGCGGGGCGTGCAGGAGGAAGGGCGGTAGGGAAAGAAAGAATGTATTGCTGCGCTGGGAAAGTTCAAGGTTACTGTCCCCTGAACACTTCCACAGAATTGAGAAAAGATGATCACAGGATAAACTTTGAGGGATCTGACCCTGTGTGAGCAAAGGGGACAGCGATCAAGTGGGAGAGGGCCATGAAATGCGGGGTGTCGGGGCGCAGGAGAGGGCCAGGTGTGGGCGGTGTGGGTGGGGGAAATGGAGAGCTGGGGATGAGGGAGGGGCGTGAGCAGAGATCTCCTGGGCTGAAGACATAAGGGCCCAGGCTATAGCCACCGCCACCGCCTCAGGCACAGGCCCCAAAATGCCTGCCTGCCTGCCTGCCCCCGTCCCAAGTCTGACTGGGCCCAGGTATTGTCTCTGCTGCTGAGGCCATCGCCAATGCCCACAGCCCAGGGAGATCAAAAGCATCTCCAGAAAAATCCCAAATGGTAAATACCGCTCTCCTGCTTGGCTCCAAACTCCTCTCTTTTCTGCTCTGGGCTTTTTCCCTCTCCCTCTCTTGCTTTGTGTTGTTGCAAAACTTGGCAGTTGAAAAATTCACAGGTTCCAACTTCTGGGCCCTACTAGAGCTAAAGAAATATTAAAATTTTAATGCACTTTTTCGGGATATAAGTAATAAAATACCCAAACTGAATTTTTCATTTGGTTGAGAGCAAACTTGAGCAGGGAGGGAAAAAAAAAAAATCAATGGATTTAAAGACAAGTCATTTGATATTATATTCATAGAAACAAAAAGAAAAAGGAATAAAAAAAAAAAAAAAAGAAGAACCCTGAACAGAGAGCATAAAGGACTTATGAAACACCATCAGGCAGGTCACTAAATGCATTATAAGCATTCAAGAAGAAGGAGGGACATAGAAAAGAAAAATATTGTCCAAAACCTTCACAAATTTAAGAAAAGGCATGGCACTGTAATCCAAGGACTCAGCCAAGACACATTATTATCAAAGCATCAAAAGACAAAAAGGGAATCCAAAAGTAGTAAGAGAAAAGCAACTCATTACATACAAAGGACTCCTAATAATTTTATCAGTGGATTTCTCCAGTAATAATAAGTCTTGCAAGCCAGAGAAAATGGGATAATATATTTGATGTACTGAAAGAAAAATTGTTAACTGAGAATTTTGTACCTGGCAAAACTGTCTTTCAAAAATGAGGAAAAAATTAAAACATTGTTAGATATGTAAAAGTGGAGGGAGTTCATTACCATTTTATCTTTCCTTTGAGAAATTATAAAGGAAGCCTGTTAGGTAGAAATATGAAAGGGTCCTAGGCAGTAACTTGAAATAAAAATATAAAGTTGTACTGTAAAAATAATAATTATATAGACAAATATATAAATAAGTCATTTTTGTTATTTTAGTTTGTAACTCCACTTTTAAAAATCTTTCCGTAGGTTTTGAAACATAAAATTCATACATATACTTATAAATCTATGTTAATAAATATGCAATATATAAAGAAGTAATTTGTGATACCTATAACTTAAAGTTTGGTAACAAAGCTAGAAAATGGAAGTGTTATGTGTAATTAAGTTACTACCAGTTTAAACTAATTTTCTGCAATTTTAGTATGTTATATTTAACCTCCATGATAACAGCAAAGAAAATATCTATTTCATACACACACACACACACACACACACACACACACACGGAGAATGAAACCCAAACATGTCACTGCAAAAACACTAAACATATAAGATGATGAAACTGAAAAAAAAAATAGTGATAAAAAAGCTATAATAGATACAGAAAATATTTTTAAAGGCAATAGTAAATCCTTCCATATCGATATTTCATTTGTAAATGAATTAAATTCTCCAAATAAAGAAAGAGAATGGTGAAATGGGGAAAAATCTTGACCCAAATATATGCTTTCTAAAAGAGACATATTTTAGATTTAAGGACAAAAATAGGTTGAAAGAGAAAAGACAGAAAAAGATATTCCATACAAATAGCAACAAAATGGAGTAGCGGTAGTTATACTAATATCAGACAAAATAGACCGTAATCCAAAATGTATTAATAAGATTCAAAGGACATCATATAATATTAAATTATGAATTTGCCGAAAGATATGACAATTATAAACATATATGCATCAAATATTATTGCTCCAATATATATGAACATTAACTAAACTAAAAGGATAAATTGACTGTTCTGCAATAACACCCAAACAAACAGAATATACATTTTTCTTAATTGCATAAGGACCATTCTTTAGAACAAACCATATGTGAAGCTGCAAAACATGCCCTAAAACTTTAAAAAAAAAAGACTGAAAATATGGAAAGTATCTTTTCTGATCAAAATGGAATGCAACTAGGAGTTGACATTAGAAATACTGGAAATGTACCCAAAATGTAGGAATTAAATAGTATATGATAAAGCAACCAATAAGTCATAGACAAACAAATCAGAAATATTAGAAAATGTATTGGGGCAATGAAAATACAACAGAAAAAGTTACAAGATGAGGCAAAAACAGTTTTGAGAGAAGCTTTTGGCTAACAACAGTAAATTTTTTAAAGGAGGGAAAATAGCAAATCAGTAACATAGCTTTATAACTTAAGGAACTGTAAGAAGAGAAACATAAGCCCAAAGTCATCAAAATGAAAAAAAATGACAGTAGAAATAAATAAAATTATAGAACAAAAAAGAAAGAGAGAAATCGATAACTAAAAGTCAATTCTGGAAAAAAACAAGTTACTAGATGTGACCCAGGAGCCCAAGGAGCACCTTGCAAGCCAACCCCACACTCTCTCATGCACAAGACTCACCTTCCTTCAACAGGATCCAAAGACTTTCACTACAACAGGAACATTTTTCCCTCTTGTAGGTTTGTATATTTGTTTGACTCAGCATCTTTCTCAAAAGGAAAATGGCCCTTTTAAATGCTGGAAGTCCTAAGGTGAAGGGCAGCTTCAGGAAGGCTGTCTGTCTGGGCACTTGCTGTGTCCTGAGACCTCCACACATTGAGTCACTGTCCAGGAGCTCCTGTTTCTGGCTGCCATAGGGGCTGGGTTCCTAGAGCTGCTGTTATAACCAGGCCTCCCTGGAGGGACAAGAAGAGCACCCATCACTCTTAATTTCTACTGGCTGGTAGGCAGACAATTCCTTTGTTAATTTTCCTAAGTCTTGTCAAACCTTCACCTTCCAATATTTCCTAAACCATGTTTTTCATTTGTTTTTGTTTTTTTCTTCTCTAGGAAGAAATAAGAATTTAAGAAAACTATTCTATTTATAGTAACAACAAAGAGAATAAAATACTTGGGTATAAACTAAATTGAAGTTCCCTTTTCTTTAACCACTTAAACTTAAGAGAAAGAGTAAAGTCTTGAACTGCATCACTTTTCCTTTTCAGTCCCAATGCTATTTCTCTGAACTGAAATAGCATAGAGATGCAGAAAATAAGAAGTATTTAGGCTACACAAGGAAAGGTGGTAAGGTTATGAAATTACAGGCAAATTGATGGAATTATTTTACAAAACAATTATATAGAATTTCTTGATAACTAAACTGCGAAGACAAAAAGAATGAATTGATAATGATTCAAAAAAAATTATGCCTTTGCCAAGCATAGTGGTGCATGCCTGTAATCCCAGCTGCTCTGGAGGCTGAGACAGGTGGACTGCAACTTCAAAGTCAGCCTCAGCAATGGCTAGGAGCTAAGCAACTCCATGAGACCCTTTCTCTAAGATACAAAATAGGACTGAGGATGTTTCTCAATGATTGAGTTTCCATGAGTTGAATCCTGGCTACAACCTACCCTTCCCCCCCCAAAATCATGCTTTCATTGTGCAGAAAATGTTGGTACAGATGACAGGTAGTGGAAAAGAACCATGTGGGTGAACTGGTGGGTGGAAGGTGATGGTGAATTTAGCTTCCAAGAAGATAGTTTTAATAAACATTTTAGAAATATTACAACACTATCAAGAAGAGGGAAATATGCAAAAGAAGATTTAGAAATAGTAGAATAGGTGACACAGTTGTAATTCAACCTTTCATTTCATCTTTAAAAAGTGACAGATTGATTAAATACTTTATACCATTTCATTTCACAGAAAATTTGAGGAAGCTTACATTAAAACAAATAAGACATTCTTATTAGTAAAGTAATCTTTTACCTATCTAACACATATCTTATACATACCTAAATTCTTTTATGTTTTAATTCATATTCCTCTTTTCCAAATAAAATGATTTCATCTTGTACTTTTTGGGTTTTGGTCACAGTGAAAAATTAGCTGATGAATACACCTCTCTTTCTTTAGAAAATGTATGTAATATTCTGAAATTCTCAGACTTCTGAGAATTATCAAATAGATATTTTAGAAGTTCTAATCCTTGTTTCATCACTGATCATCTATTATATATTTCTTGAATTTCTTTAACAGTGGTCATTTCTCTTTATGTTGAAAGTTCCCTTCAAATATTTGGAGATATTAAAAGAAAGGCACTGAAAAGCTGAGTGGCAATCCTGTGCGTTAGTGATGCTAATGTGTTCTGTGTGTTGTCATTTCAAATGACTTGTCATGTGACCTTGGGAATCACATCTGAGCTGTAGAAGCCTCAGATCTTCCACCTGGAGGCATGTAATGGTCTGGGTTGTATTCACAGAAAAAAAAATGTGGGGCAAAACTCTTCTTTCCACAGGGTTTCAGTTGTTCATTTTTAAGCACACGTTTCCTTCTTCTTTATCCTACTGGGAGATCTTCATTCTCTAGTCTTCTCAGGGAAGGGAAGGGAGCTTAGATTTTATTGTTTTTCAAGTACCTCTTGAATATATGCCTTATCCTTTCATTTCTTCCTTCCAACTACATTAGTTTTTCATCTGATATCTATGTTATCCTATCAGAAATATTTTACTTATATTTAAAACTATTGCTATTGATGATCTCTTTCTTATTTTCATTGTCATAGTACATTTGTCCATTTCAAATTCTTATAATTTATAGCTGATCTTAGCAAGGAGAAGAGGTGTCCGGTAGGCTATCTTGAACCATTATTTCTTTAGTTTATTTTTATTGCACTCCTGGGTTTACTGGAGATCAACGTTTCAATCCTTGTATGTCAAAAAAATCTACATTTGGCTCCCACACTTGGTTATAAGTGACTCTTCATCATTTTCTCTTAGTAGTGTGTAAGCCTCTGTTATCATTCATTTCAGTTCTTGGTGTTGGAAAGTGTGATGTCAGAATGATTCTTGTTTCTTGGCTGAGCTTTCATGATTATCCTCTGGAACATTCATTAACTCTTCTAAAATGATTCTGAGCATAGGTATTATTAAAATTTTTTAGTTTATTCAGCATATTGTAAGTCTTTTCAACCAAAAAAAAAAAAGTATTTTTTTTCAGATCTGATACTTTTTTTCAAGGAATGTATTTAGGTATTTTCTCCCAGTCAGATTTTTAGAAATTTAATAAAGCTTCTAAAATATATTAAAAAATCAATAAAAAAGATCAATAGTGTCTGGAAGATAGGAACTCCTTAGGAAATATGTTTGGTTAAAAATTCCTAATAGCAATGATATATAATGTGCTTAGTAATAAACCTTCCAATAAAAAAAGTAGAATTTCATGAAGAATTAGAATGAATATATTTTTAAAATAATCTTGACAAAATGGAATTGCAAACTATATGGCTAAACAGGAAAATTCATTCTGATAAATGATTTCTAAAAATAATTTAATAAAAAAATTCAGTAAATTCCTTTATTTTTTTTTTCCTCTTTTGCATTTTACAAGTTGTCTGGAATTATATTTGCATAAAGATAGCCAAATATATCAAAGTCTTTCTGACATAGCAGTTAGAAAATAATTTTAATTCTCTAGTAAAAATTTATAAGCATTCAGTAGAACAGATTCATGGATCAAGAAATCAACTGAAATATACATATGGATTGATAATATGATAAAGAAAACTTTCTTAATTATTGGGGAAAGATAGAATGCTTACAGATGCTGTTAACAAAGGGTAGTTGTAATAAGTTCTTATACTGTGAAAGAGAATTAATCTGACCACAAAACCTCATACAAATCCATGTGGATCAAATCCACAAAGGGAACAGAAGAAAATATAGTGGGGTTTATTTTAAAATATTTTAAAAATTAGTGTTTCTAAACATGAAAAAAAATTTAAAAACTCAGATTATGTGAAGGAAAATGTACCAATCCCTTAAGATAAATATTTAAAAATTTACTATTAATAAAATACTTCATAAAGGAAAATATTATATATTACAAGTTGGAAGAAAAATTTTATAATGACTTTGAATTTCTTCATTAAAAGTCAAACATGTCTTATAAAACAATAAGAAAAACAAAGCAAGTGGAAAATGTTGAAACAATGCAAGAGGCTCTCAATGAATAAACTCATAGTGAATAAAGTTATGCAACACTTTAAAGCCTTTTTCACTTTTTAAAGTAATTTTAAAATAGTATTAAGATATCTGTGATATAAAATTTAATTATTTTTAAATGTGTAGTTCAATAGTGTTAAGTACAGAAATATTGTAAAATTTTTAAAACTCTTTTTACTTTTAAAATCTGAAACAAGATATCCATTAAACAACTATTCTCCATTATTTCTCTCTCCCCCAGGTCCAGGAAACCACATTCTACTTTCTTTTCCTTTTTCTTTATTTCTTTTCTATAATGAGTGACTTTCTTGCTTAATTTATTTATTTCACTTAGAATAATGTCACCATGCTGTAACATATATCAGAATTTCCTTCCTTTTATATAAAGACTCAAAAAAAATTAAGACCAAAATAACCCATATAACCCAATCACATGTATACTGACTCACAATAGGTTGTGGTGTGTGTGTGTGTGTGTGTGTGTGTGTGTGTGTGTGTGTGTAGAGGTTCACAGGATTTGACAGGGAGCAATGGGAAAGACAGTAGAATGAATTAGACATAAATTTTCTTCATTTATGTATGAATACATGACCAGCGTAACTCCACATCATTTACAACCACATTGGGAAGTTACACTCCATGTATGTATGATATGTTAAAATACATTCTTCAGTCATATGTAACTAAAAAAAAAAAAAATTAAAAAATTAGAAGCCGAATATTTGCCTAAGTACCTCAAGCTTTGTTGCAGACTTTAAATGGCCTAATGTGGCCTCCCATGTTTGGCAATCATTTCCTAACAATTCACTTTAGCAAAATAAAAGACAAGAAAATGTTTAAATTTTTTTCTTCCTTTATAAATCCAAATAATATTCTATTGCCTATATATACCACATTTTGTTTATTCATTCATCCATATCCAGATACTTGGCTTGCTTCTAATTTTATGACTATTGTGAATAGCCACTATCAACATTGTACAATATCTTTTATGCCAATACTAAAAATATTTATATTAATCCAGAAATAAAATTGCTGGACCATATGATAATTTTATTTCTTAATTTTGAAGAACTGCACACTATTTCCCACAACAGATGCAACACTTCAAATTTCCATCAACTAAGCACAAAAGTTTTAATATTTTTACATCATTACCAAAATTTCTCATCATCTGTATTTTTTTAGTAATCATTCTTTTAGGTTTAAGGTAGCATCTTATTATGATTTTCATTTTAAATTCTCTAATAAAGTTATTGAACATTGTTTTAAAAACTTCTTCTTTTTAATATTTAATTTTAATTGTAGTTTAACACAATGCCTTTGTTTTATTTATTTATTTTTATATGATGCTGATGATCTAATCTAGGGCCTTGCATGTGCTAAATGAGCATTCTACTACTGAGCCACAACCCCAGTCCTAAACATTTGTTTATGAGTTTTCTAGTGATTTGTTGATCTTCTTTGGTGAAAGGTTAATTCAAGTTTTCTGTGAATTTTTAATTAGATTGCTTTATTATTGAATTGTAGGAATTCATTATATATTCTGCATGTTAACCACTTATGAGATATGATTTTCAAATATTTCTTCCTATTTCATAGATTGTCTTTCACTCTGATCATGTCCTTTGAAAGGAATAAGATTTCAATTTTATGATGTCCACTTTATCTATTTTTAATCTTATCACCTCTGCTTTTAATATAATATCCCTACCCCACAGGAAAAAAAAAAATAAACATAGTCAAATTCAGTGTCACAATAAATTTTTCCTACGTTTTGTTTTCAGAATTGTACATTTCTACCTCTTACATTAAGATCAGTTATCCATTTTATTTTTTTATATATGTATTTAATGTTTAATTTCATTTTGGGTGGTTACCAGGGATTGAACTCAGAATCACAAACACTAAGCCACATCCCCAGCCCTATTTTGTGTTTTATTTAGGGACAGGTTCTCACTGAGATGCTTAGGTTCTTTATTTTGCTGAGTCTGGCCTTGAACTAGTGATCCTCCTGTCTCAGCTTCTCGAGCTGCTGGGATTACAGGTTTGTGCCACATGCCCAGCTCCAATTTAATTATTTTGCATATGGGTATTCAGTTTTTCCAATATCATTTGTTGAAAATACTTTTCTTTTCCCTTTGAATACTGTTGATTCATGTCAAAAATTATTTGACCATATGTGTGAATATTTACTTTTTGTTTTTATCATGTGTATATATTAAACCAAACTTGTATTTCAGATTATTTTTGTTTATATTAAATCACACGTGAATTTCAGAAATGAGTTCTACTAGGACATGATACACACACACACACACACACAATATGTTTTCTATATACATATATACACATACAAATATATAAACTAATATGTTTTAGTTAATAAAGACTTCCATTTCTCTTGTTTATTTGCTTCTTTGTTTTTCTCATTGCAATTTTTCCTCTTTTCACTGGTTTCAGAAGAGCAACTTTCTTTTGAATGAATACTCTTGGAGTTTAAACCTCTATATTTACCATAGACAGTAAGTGTTTTAATAATGTGAATATATATGAGAGCATTTCTCTGGTGAGAAATCTTCCAGGGAATAACAGAATCCCCATTTCCTACAGTTGGATGTTCTGCAGTTTTTCCCTGAATACAAATACATGCTTCACCAGAACATATATCTCACCATAAACAAAAACATCTTACATTGTAACCTACTTGGTGATATAATAAACAATAATGTAGTAATTATACCAGTGACCAAAGGTAACCTATTGGTGTAAATAAAGCCAGAAGCTTGGATGAGCAGCCATTTTGCCATTTAGCTATTGCCTCTGTACTTTGCTTCCTCTCCTATTGATTTCTTATGAGAGACTGAATTTATTTATTATCTATTTGTATCCCACATAGGCCTGTTAGGAATACCTTAATTCCAATCATACCTCTCCCATTTGGTATAGATTAGTTATTGCATATTGATTCTCAATATAGTTTTAATTACTTTTTTTAACTCCACAGATTAAATTATCATTGTTGCATTCTTTTGAAATGTTTGTTTATATTTATCAACAGATAAAAACTTTTTCAGCTTTTTTCTTGAAATTCACCCATTTAAATTTTCAAAATAGTTTCTATGCGTGTGGTTTAGAAAATCTGATTTTATTTATCTTGAAGCACTTTTATTTTATCCTTGGCTTTAAAAGCTATATTTATGGAGAATATAATTTTTGATTGTATGCTTGTATTTTTTGTTTGTTTTCCTTGGCCAGAACTTTAAGGATATATTTTTACCTATGGATGCCTCTTATCAGGGGCTGTTTTGAAGAAGCTGGCTTTCAGTAAAATTGTTTTGTTATTTTGCAGTTCATGTCTTTATTCTGTGATCCCTCTATGATCTTTTCTCTATCTGGTATTATGGAGTATTGTTACAATTTTTTTCTTCTGAACCTCTGGGTTGATATTTTTTCCTCAATTCTGAAATATTTATGCAGACAAAAATCTTTAGGTTTAATTTAATCTCTGCATTAAATAGCTATTTTATTCTTTACCTTCATTTTCACCTTCATTTCATTCAATCACTATTTTAATATTTCCCTTCATTTTATTCACGTGCATTAACAACACACCTTTAAAGTCTGAACATCATGGATGAAAGGCGATCAATAAAATATTAGGTGAGTCAGAAGGATGATACATAGACTGCTTCTTTGTGGAGAGTAAGTTGTTGAGAACCTCACTAATTTCAGTCATATTTTATCTGGAATTTTTTATGTGTGGGCAGTTGCTGGTGATTGAACATAGGGCCTCAATGCTTGCATGCAAACACTCTTCCACTTGGCTACATCCCCAGCCCTCACCTAGATTTCTGACTTTTAGTTTTTTTTTTATCTTCTCTCTCTCTCTCTCTCTCTCTCTCTCTCTCTCTCTCTCTCTCTCTCTCTCTCTCTTTCTTCTTTCTTTCTATATTTTTAGGACTGGGAAAAGTATCTAGTTTTGGGTCTGATAAGAATAGAATCATGTCAACCACAAATAGTGATAATTTAAATTCTTCTTTTCCTATTTTTATGCCTTTAATTTCTTTTGTCTAATTGCTCTGGCCAGTATTTCGAGAACTAAATTGAATAGAAATGGTGAGAGAGGGTATCCCTGTCTTGTTCCAGATTTTAGAGGGAATGCTTCCAAATTTTCTCCATTTAGAATGATGCTAGCCTGAGGCTTAGCATAGGTACCTTTTACAATGTTGAGGTGAGTTCCTGTTATCCCTAGTTTTTCTAGTGTTTTGAACATAAAGGCTTGCTGCACTTTGTCCAAAGCTTTTTCTTCTTCTATTGAGATGATCATGTGGTTCTTATATTTAAGTCTATTGATGTAGTGAATAACATTTATTGATTTCTCTATATTGAACCAGCCTTGCATCCCAGAGTTGAATCCTACTTGATCCTGGTGCACAATTTTTTTTTATATGCTTTTGGTATCTGATTCACCAGAATTGTATTGAGGATTTTTGCTTCTAGGTTCATTAGAGGTATTGGTCTGTATTGTCTTTCCTTGAAGTGACTTTGTCTGGTTTCGGGATCAGGGTGATGCTAGCCTCATAGAATGAATTTGGAAGAGTTCCTTCTTTTTCTATTTCCTGAAATAACTTGAAAAGTATTCGTATTAATTCTTCTTTAAAGGTTTTGTAAAACTCCACTGTATACTCATCGGGTCCAGGGCTTTTCTTTGTTGGTAATCTTTTGATGGCTTCTTCTATTTCCTCCTTTGTAATTGGTCTGTTTAAGTTGTGTGTATCTTCCTGACTCAATCTGGGCAAATCATATGACTTTAGGAATTTATGGATGTCTTCACTATCTTCTATTTTATTGGAATATAGAGTTTCAAAATAATTTCTAATTATCTTCTGTATTTCTGTAGGGTCTGTTGTGATATTACCTTTTTCATCCCATATGTTAGTAATTTGTAGTTCTCTCTCTTCTTCTCTTCATTAGCATGGCTAAGGGTGTATCAATCTTATTTATTTTTGAAAGAACCAACTTTTAATTTCATCAATTTTTTCAATGGTATTTTTTGTATCAATTTGTTGTTTTCCACTCTGATTTTAATTATTTCTTGCCTTCTGCTACATTTGCTGCTGTTTTGCTCTTCCTTTTCTAGGGTTTTGAGATGAAGTTTGAGCTCATTTATTTTTATTTTTATTTATTTTTTTTAGGAATGAACTCCAGGCAATGAATTTCCTTCTTAAAACTGCTTTCACTGTGTCCCATAGGTTCTGATATGTTGTATCTGTATTTTCATTTATCTCTAAGAATTTTTTTTATTTCCTTCTTTATATCTTCTGTAACCCATTGATCATTCAGTAACATACTGTTCATTTTCCAGGTGATGCAGAATTTTTCCTTTCTTCTTTTATCATTGATTTCCAGTTTCATTCCATGATTATCAGATAAGATACATGGTATTATCTCCACACATTCATATTTACTAAGCGTTGCCCTATGATATAATATATGGTCTATTGTTTAGAAGGATCCATGTGCTGTTGAGAAGAACATGTATCCATCTGATGATGGTTAATACATTCTATATATGTCAGTTAAGTCTAGATTATTGATTGTGTTATTGAGTTCTATAGTTTCTTTATTATTTGTCAGGACTATCTGTCCAATGGTGAGAGCGGTGTGTTGAAGTCACCCATAATTATTGTGTTGTGGTGTATTTGATTCTTGAACTTGTTTTATGAACATTGAGAATTTGTTTTATGAACGTTGCAGCACCATTATTTGGTGCATACATACTGGTAATTGTTATGTCTTGTTGGTGAGTGGGTCCTTTTAACAGTATATAGTGTCCTTTATCCCTTTTGATTAACTTTGGTTTGAAGTTGATTTTATTCAATATGAATATGGCAATTCCTGCTTGCTTCTGAGGACCATATGAGTGTTATGATTTTTCCCAACCTTTCACCTTCAACCTGTGTATGTCTTTTCCTATCATATGAGTCTCCTGAAGGCAGCATACTTTTGTATCTGTTTTTTAATCGAAGTTACTAGCCTATGTCACTTGATGGGTGAGTTTAAGCCATTAACATTTAGGGTTACTATTGACATATGGTTTGTACTTCCAGTCTTGTTTGTTTGTTTGTTTGTTTATTTATTTATTTATTTATTTATTTAATTTATTTATTTTAATTTGTTTTTCCTCTTTGGTTATTTTTACCCCATTTACTGAGTTACTTCCCACTGTTATTTTTGAGTGCTGGTTTTCATTTCCTCTTCTTGCAGTGTTTTGCTCCAAATGCTTTGCACTGCTGGTTTTCTCGCTGCAAATTCTTTTAACTTTTGTTTACCGTGAAGTATTTTAATTTCATTGTCAAACCTGAAGCTTATTTTTGCTGGATACTGTATTCTTGTTTGGAATCCATGATTTTCAGCATTTGAAATATGTTATTCCAGGATCTTCTCACTTTCAATATCTGTGATGAAAAATCAGCCACTAACCTAGTTGGTATACCCTTGAATGTAAACTGCCCCCTTTCTCTTGTAGCTTTTAATATTCTCTCCTTGTTCTGTATGTTAGGTATCTTCATAATAATTTGTCTTGGAGATGGTCTATTACAGTTTTGTATGTTTAGGGTCCTGTAGGCTCCCAGGATTTGGCAATCCAATTCCAACTTTCATATCTGGAAAGTTTTGTAAGATTATTTCATTCAACAGATGGTTCATTCCTTTGGTTTGGACTTCTATACCTTCTTCTATCCCAATGACTCTTAAGTTTGATTTTTTAATGACATTTCATATCTCTTGGATATTTTGCCCATAGTTTCTTACCAGCCTTTCTGTGTTGAGTATATTCTTTTTTGAATTGATAAACTTTGTCTTCATTATTTGATATCCTGACTTCTATTTGATCTAGTCTATTTGTAATATTCTCTTTTGAGTTTTTGATTTGGTTTATGGTTTCCTGCATTTCTAGGATTACTGTTTGATTTTTTTTAAAATCTGTATCTCCTGGTAGAGTTCATTTTTTGCTTCTTGAATCTGCTTATGAAATTCATTTTCAATGTATTCTTTCATTGTTTGGACTTGTTGTCTAATGACTTCTTTAAAATTCAATTCCATCTGTGTCAGATATGCCTGGAGTTCTTTCTCTGTTCATTTTTCAGATGTCTCTAGGTTCTCCTGTAAATTTAAGTTGTCCTGCATTGTTTGTAATCCTTTTTTTCTTGTTTTTTTTTTTTTTTTTTTTTTTTTTTTTTTTTTTTTTTTCATGGTGTTCATGTTTCTTTCCAACTCTCTTTAGCTGCTGTGTTTCTGTTTTCTCCTATAAATTTGTTTTGGTTTTGTATATCTCTGTGGTGTCTCCTTTGTGGTGGGAGACTATGCCTAGAGATGTTGGGCTTTATTGTAATTTAAAGTTGACTCATTGGATTCATAAAAGGCTTATGGATTCTGTAGACATATAGTGATCTGTTGTTTGGTCTTAAGACTTTATGTTTACGTTAGGTGCTATGATGGTATGTAGGTTAGTATGTCTTGGCTACTTTGGAAGATAGCTCTACTGAAGGGGGATATTAAGAGGTGAATGCATCAGGGTATTTGATAATAGCTAGGTATTTGGGAGCCCTATAGACAGCCTCGAAACAATCACCTATTTGCATTTAGAAAATTACATGTAATGAAAGTTGTAATGCTGGGAATGAAAGTTAGGGGGAAAGGGAAGGAAGGAGTTCTTATAAAGAAAGAGGGAGAGAAAGATAGGTAGAATAGAGGAGAATGGAAAAAATATAAATTGAAAAGGGAAAAAAGCAAGAAAGAAAAAAAAAGAAATAAATAAAGAAAGAAAGATAGATAGATAGATAGATAGATAGATAGATAGATAGAAAAAAGATAAATGAAGTCTTAGAGTTCTATTTTCTTCTCTTCCAGTAGGCAGAGCTGTGCCCTCTGAGCCGAGCTTCTGCCCTCTATTTACCGGCAGCAATCCCTGTAAGGTGACTCCTCTTCCCCTACTGATCGTCTCTCTAATCCTGTTAGTCCAGAGCTGTTTCTCTTCTCTGGCCTCTCTCCCCCTTCCTCCTACCATCCAGCCAGATCCCATTCGCAGTAGGGATCTGTTTACACTTGCAGTCCCACTGTGTGCTCTACATTTAAGGTGAATGAGCACTCTCTCTGTCATTCATCCAGACCCCAGAGTTGTGGAGGGGTGATCTGGGAACTGACAGTTTAATTTGTCCAGACCCCTTTGGTGGCCACACTGCCAGGAACTGGTGGCTGAGGCCTTGGGTGTTGCCACTAGTGGTAGGGGGAGTTGGGGTTTGGAAGTCCCCTCTACTTACCTCATCCCCTAGAGTCATGCCCACACCACTGGCAGTAATGAGAGTTGGGGTTTGGGAGTCCCCTCTGCTTCCATTGGCTTCCACATTCATGCTCACAGAGCTTTGGGGTGAGATTTTTGAGGATTCCCAGCTGTATGTATCTGTTGGTGGTGGGAGTCATCCACCTGTTAAAGCCAATTCCGCTGGGAAGGGATCCTGTCCACTGAAATATGGTGATGTCAGCTCTCTGCTATGGCGGGCCCCAGACTCCTTGCCAAAGTGTCAATGGGAGGGTGGGTTTGGCCTGTCTCTGGTCTGTCCCAGTCTCAGATTCAGTTCTGGTTCACTTTTTTATGAAGGCTTGGTTAGCAACCTCTTCATAGGGTCTGTCCACTGCACAGTGCTGAACTGCTTCCTACTGTGCTGGTCGCCAGGCAGATGCGGTGGCCTGGACCTCTGAGAAGCAGGTGTGAGAGTCATCCATCTGGGGCAAGCTGTCACCTCCAATAATCTCAAATTCCGCAGCAGGTCTCACTTTAGTGGAATTTTGCTGGGAGTTTCTCAGCAGGTAAAATCTAAATGTTTCAATGGGTCTCCTGTCCCTGTGGTTGAGGAAGTACTGAAATCACTGCCTCCCCGCCAACCCCCATGTTGAGTCCCTCGACTTGAATTTTTTATTTAATTTTAAATATAGTTCTTCCTGGACTGGAACACAGTTCTCTGAAACACAAAAGAGGTGAAAACAGGAAGAGAGAGTCAGATCCCATTGGTCTGGTACTCACAGAACAAGTACATGGGGTTTTAAATGATTTGTGCTGGCTATGCATTTTTTTAACACTTCCATTGTAATGTGGAATTATTATTGGAATATGTCCTTCAATGCCTCTTTGATGTTAAGATCAAAAACCATATCTGCAAGGCTTTAAAATTGTAATTTTAAAAAATATATATCAAAAACATTTCCTTATAAATAAAATCAGATTAGATAATCGGAGTGAGAAAGAGGAAAATGACTAAGATGTGTAAAATCTGAACAATACACTGATATACTTAATTTTAGCTTAATGTAACCTTGATTGTAGAGATAGAGCTGCTCCATTTATGTATGCAAATAGAGAATATTTATTTATAATGGTTAATATTTACCCCAAATCATTTTAAAGGTAATTATAAGTACTCAATTATTTAAGTTCATGTTGACTATACATGGGATAGACATTTCTTTCTTCTTAGGATAACAGTGATGATCTAAATGCCAAAATGCAGCAGATTTTAATATTTATTATTATTTTTAATAATGTTATTCTTATTTTCTTTGACATTTATTGTTTCTTAATGGAAGTGGACTAGAATTGAACAATCAATCTTGAAGTTAGTTTTCTCTCCATTACTTATTAGTGTCAGTGATAACTGTCAGTGTTTTGAGTCTCAGAACTTGAAAACTGACCGAATTTCAGAGTGACTATTGCTCCAGGGGAATGTGCAGCTTTTCACTTAAGGAAATTAAAAATCAGCATCAGAGATCAGAGTTCAAAACTCCAATTCAGTTTCTTACACTCTTTTGTTCTTTTCCCACTCAGGCTGAAAAATCAAGGGTATTAACTTACTTATTGGAGTAAGGCTCCCATAACCCAATCATTTGACCTCTGAGATTTATTGAATTGCCACACACATGACCTATGGGGTGATGCTTCACATCCAAACCGTAAGAGGGATTAACTGAGTGGTAACTGAAGGCAGATAGGAAATGCTGAAAGATGTGGACATTGGGTCAAGCCTTTGGGATCTGTGTTTTGTATCCATGGGTGAAGTCCCTCTCTGCTTCCTGATTGCAATGCCCTGAGCCACTTATCTCCACCACACTCTTCTGCCATGATGCTCAGTCTTTCCCATGAGGAATGACACCAGCCATCTATAGATTGAGACCTCTGAAACTGTGAGCCTCAAAATAAACTTGTTCTCCTCAAAAATTGTTATTCGCAGATCTTTTAGTCATACCAGTAAAAAAGCTGACTAAAACAATTCCTTATAGAGGATTGATTCATTTATTTGTTAAGGCTCTCATAATACAATCATTTTACCGCTGAATGTTCTTGCTTTGTCTCACAGATGAGCTTTTGGAGGACACCTAATATCTAAACCATAATACACCTGGAGGAGTCAGTGTGGAGTAGGGACAGGAGGCTTTAAACTCATTTTGCCTGTATATATTACTATAAATATTAGTATCATAATTTACATACAATGCCAATGTTAGACCATATTAAATTGTTGTAAATGTAGCATAGCAATATCTTCTAAAACTTAGAAGATATCAGCACATTTTAGTAAGAATCCCATTTATTTATTATAATTAATTCAGACCATCAATATAGCATGTGATCATAATGTTTCTCAGAATATAAACTTCATAAAATAACCACATTAGCTTTATGAATGTCATGGTTGCTTTGTTTCCATTGCATTAAAGTTGTGCTTGATACATAGTAGATCCTCAGAAACTTGTGTTGAATAAAGGTGGAGGTAAATATAGTTGTGCATTTTAACAAAATTCTTATAGAAATTACATTGCTAGTCTTAGAACACAAGCACTAAATGCATTGAGGCTATATTTAGTTTTCATAAACTTAATTCTAACAAGGTTGTCACTGTTCAGTCTACCAATCACTTACTATATTCCAGGCACTGTGCCAAGCATCTTAAAGAGATCAACGTCTCTAATCCTCACAATAGGTATTATTTTTATTACTTCTTGGAGAAGAAGAATTTGCCTGGGGCCATGTGCTTCTAGTGATGAAATAGACTTTCAACCTAGTCAGCCAGCTTCAGAGCCATGTGATGTGAGGGTTGATAATTTACAGTGGAGAAAATTTCAAGCTCAGATTATATTCAAAGTGTAAAAGTAGAATCTTATAGTTTAAATACATACATATTTCCACTCTATTATTTCAATTAGGCCTGTGTGTCTCTAGTTGTATTCAGAATTGCATTGTGTTTACAGTTTACCACTATGAATTGCTGATTCTTTTTATGAAACAAAAGTGTGTAGATATATTCCAGTGTATTGTAACCTTGTTCTAATTATGATAAGTAATCATGTCATACTTAACTTTGTGTAACCTGCAATAAATGCAAAAATCTATTTTTTATCCTTGGTACTAGGGATTTACCCAAGGTGTGCTTTACCATTGAGCCACATTCCAGCACCCTAAATTTTTAATGTTTAGTCTTTTTTTCTGTGTTAATTTTTAGTTGTCAATGGACCTTTATTGATTCATTTAATATTTATTTTTTAGTTGTTGGTGGACACAGTACCTTTATTTTACTTATTTATTTTTATGTGGTGCTGAAGATCAAACATAAGGCCTTGCCTACACAAACCAAGTGCTGTATCATTTCATGACAGACATCAAAAAACTTAAGCATCCATTGCATTTCTCAAGTAGTCAGAATGGCAATTGTACAAGCAACAATAAATGTTGAGCAATAACCCCAGCTCCCAGACCTTATTTTCTTTATGTATTTATATGTGGTGTTTATAATCAAGCCCAGTGCCTCACACAAGCTAGAAAAACATTCCACCACTAAGCAAGAACTCCAGCCCCCAGACATTTTTGTTTTTCATTTTTGATACAGGCTCTCACTAAATTGCTTAGGGCCTCTCTAAGATGCTGAGGCTTGTGTAAAATTTGTGATCCTACTGCTTCAGCCTCTCCTATCTGATGAGATTACAGGCAGGTGGCCCCATGCCTGACCTGCAATAATCCTGACCACAAGTAATATTCTTTTTTGAATTCGTTAAGTACTACACAGTTGAAGAAACTTAAAAATACAGAAGTTATTCATTAGATATGTTGACAAGAATATAGTAGAAATCCAGCCCAAGCAATGAACCTCTTAGTCAGGAAAAGTTGATAGGTCAGTTACCTAAAGGAAAAACAATCAAGGTTCACAATTGGCAAAGAGGAGTTGGGAAGATGGATAGCCACCTAGGTTTCTTACCTTTTAAAATTATTTCTAATTAGTTTTACATGAAAGTAGAATGCGTTTTGATACATTATACATAAGTGGAATATAACTTCATTCTTCTGGTTATACATGATGGAATATAACTTCTCATTCTTCTGGTTGTACATGATGTAGGATCACACCAGTCATACACTCATATATGCACATAGGGTAACAATGTCTGATTCATTCTACTATCCTTCCTACCTTCATTGCCCTTCCCATCCCTTTATTCCCTCTACCTAATAAAAGTAAACTTATTCTTCTCTGAACCCCTTTTCTTTATTGTGAATAACATTCAGCCTTTGGTTTGGAGGACTGACTTGTTTCACTTAGTATGATATTCTTCAGCTCCATCGATTTTCTGGCAAATCATATTGGCCATCATTTCATTCTTCTCTGAGTAATATTCCATCATGTGTATGTTCCATATTTTCTTTATGCATTCTTCTGTCGAATGACACCTAGTTTGCTTCCATAGTTTACCTATTGTGAGTTGACCTGTTATTAAAAACATTGATGTGGCTGTGTCACTGTAGTATGCTGATTTGAAGTCCTTTAGTTATAAATCAAGGAGTATAGTTGGTCAAATGGTGTTTCCACTCAAAGTTTTCTAAGAAATCTCCATACTGCTTTCTACAATGTTTGCACCAATTTGCAGTCCAACCAGCAATATATGAGTGTACATTTCCCCACAAAACTCTTCTTTGTATCTTATAATATAAGTCTTAGCTAGTACAAAAATGTCAATATTATCCCATTAATCCTTTCAGACCATAATAAAATTAAACTATAATTCAACAGCAAGAAAAATATTTGAGGACTGGAGTTGTGGCTCAGTGGTAGAGCACTTGCGTAGCATGTGTGAGGCACTGGGTTAAATTCTCAGCACCACATAAAAGTAAACAAAATAAGGGTCTATTGACAATTAAATATTTTTATTTGAACCCACAGTAACATATGAATTTTGAGCAAAATTCATTCAAATAAAGAATTGATCAAAGAAGAAAAAAGATATTCTTAAATAAGAACAAAAATCAAACCCACCAAAATTTGTAGGACAGTATGAACAAAATAAGTGAGAAATTTTTACCATTGTGTACCTATATTTAAAAAAGGCTGAAAAAAAAAAACAGTTTAGACTCTACACCTCAAGGCCTTAGTAAATGAAAATCCAACTAGCTCCCAAACCAGTAGAAGACAGGGGTAAAAATTATCAGAGCAGAAATGAATGAAGCTGAGAAAGAATAAAAGCAAGCAAAAACATAGGAAGATGAACATGTGAAAACACAAATAGAATTGGTAAACCCTTAGTCAAACTAATAAAAGAGAGAGAGAGAGAGAGAGAGAGAGAGAGAGAGAGAGAGAGAGAAGAAGAAGAAGAAGAAGAAATCCATAGAGTCAGAGATGAGAAAGGATGCAATAGTATAGACACTGTATAAAATTATAAAATTTACTGTATAACATTACAAAACGTTGATAGGTCTCCCCACATGTTTATATGAATGTCATATATATATATATAATACACGCATATATATAATTTTTAAATATATATTTTAGTTATAAAAACACAATACCTTCATTTTTTTGTTTATTTTTATGTGGTGCTGAGGATCGAACCCAGGGCCTTGCATATGCTAGGTGAGAAGTCTACCACTGAGCCAAAGCTCCAGCCCCAGATATAAAATATTTCAGGTACATTGGTATATATAAAAATAATAATTTGGAAATGTTTACCATTGTTTACCTACACTAAAAAAAAAATAGGCCCAAATAAATAAGCTTAGACTCTACACCTCAAGGCAGTCACTCGTTGTAGCCTAAAATATACAATAAACAGCCTTGTCATTTGTATGCATGAAGCACTTCAGAATCTTTCTTTATCTGACCCTGAAGGATACAGTTCCAATTGTGAAGCTACTAGATAAAAAAGGGTGATATACTGGAAATTTTGATACATGCTTCAAAATCACCATTCAAAAAGGTTTTTCAAGTTCCATTTACCAACATTCCAAACAGTGAATAAGGATATATTTTCCTCACTTTTGTCAACATATGAGACAATTAAATGAATGCTATACTTATTAATTTGATTAAACTACTGGTTAATATAATTAAACAACTCATACCCCTCTGTTTGGCTACCATGTTCTGGGACTCTTGAAAATGTGAATAGTTCTTATTAAGTCATAAAATTTGATAATCATGAATATAGCCTAAAGTAGAATTCATTTTACTTGTTCATAACTATTAGCCATGAGAAATATTTTCATATCATTCATATCATTCATGTTGTTCTGTCTCTTCAAGAGACAACTGCTATTTTTCATGTTTTCAGATCTTCCTTTGTTGGATTAATCCATCAGGATCATCAGCACTAGCAACACCATTACACAGTTCTTCTGAGGTTTTTATTCCATGATTTTTGTGCTTCATGTTCTTCAACATTTAAGGACAGTTTGAGAGTAAGGTAGTTACTACTTTTCAACAAAATAGTTTCTTTCTTTTTTTTTTGAGATTATAACCGGATGAATTGAATTGTTATGAATTCATTACATAAAAGGTAAAAATGTACTAATTTTAATATTCTCATCACCATCTAATGAAATATTTGTAAATTTTACTTCATTTCCCTTTAAGTGAAGAATTCATGTTCCAAATGTAAAAAGAGACATTGTTAATTCTATGATTTAATTTTCCCCTCCCTTGGTCACTTAACATTTTCAATCCCCATTTGACTGAAAGAAGCAAAAATGAAGATGAAAGTTGTCCTCTTTTGTCTTTACTAACATTGAACAGGCTGATTAGAAGTCATGACTTTATGTGGATTCAGGAGAAAAAGACAGCTTTTGGTTCATCAAAATCTCCTCTTTCCCCACCTATAACACTTTTCTCACTTGGATTCTGAAGTTTTAAAATTGGGGGTAATCTTCACTGAAGTTTAAGGCCAACATTAGCATAGCACAAGGCACAGAGTAAAATTGCACAGTTGCTAAAATGCAACACTTAAAAATGAGCTTCTTGAAGTCTCTCTTCAGGTTTCTCAGTCAGTAAACATCAATAAAATTTCACAGCTGTGTGGTATGAAAATAATCACCAATTCTATCCTGATAATAAGAATAAAATTCTATCCTGATAATAAGAATAAAATCAAGAAAGTTTAAATGATCCCTTCAAAGCTCCTAAATTTCATGAGCTGCCAATTTTGGCACAACCACTGAGGATATAGTTCCATCAATTCCATTATGCTGGGTCAAAAATTGTATTAAATGAGATAAATTTTATCACATCTGATACATTACATGAATAATTTAGTCAAAGTAATTTATGTGTTTGAAAATAATAGGAAGCCTCATCTAGCTACTTTTACATGATATTTTTGAGTGGATTTTTATTTGTTAGTTTTTGTATTTCTTTCTTAAAAATTCAGGGAACCTCATATTCCATCTTCTACTTTGGCACCATATACAAAATTTTCAGCTGAGGATGTGTGCTTCTTATGTGATTAAAATTACAGACGTTAGAACTTATCCAACTTTTTATAACAATATAATGTAAGGAGCTGATTACAAAAAAAAAAAAAAACTCATGAGATTGGTGATTTCATTAAAAGTGTGGAAACATATATCCTTGTTTTTAAATATTTAAAGTTATGTCAGACTATATGGTCAATATTTTGACAAAAAAAAAATAAAAAATCTGTAACTATGAAAGCACAACAAATATTTAAAATATTAGTTGGGATGCTCCAAATGATATATATTTTGTATCCCTACTCAGTTTGTTTCCTTCCCAATCTACTCTTGATTTTGGGTTTGAATGAAAATAACATATCTCTAAATAAATACAGCAAAATACCTTCAGCTAGTAGCAACTCTTCACCACCTGTCTCGTAGCGAATCTTGATTCTTAAGGCCACAAGGTAAAAGGCTGCATTAGTTACCCTGCTCATAAGCAACTTGGGCAAATGACAGAAAGCCTTTTAATGTTTTGGGAGCACAGATTAAGAGAATATTTCCTACACCCTGAGACTTAATTTCCAAGGTGCTCTCTTCATTATGTAACAACATTATACAAATGGAAGCCCAATATACAGAGAAATTAATGCCTTGATTTCAAGGCTAAACTGTAAGTTATTGTTGGCTTAAATAATATTTTAACTTGAAAAACAGCTAATAATGTTTAATATTAAATATAAAAAAAATGATGAATTTATTCTGAAGGGCAAGCCAGCAAGATAATTTGATTTGGACTAATCTTCATTATAAAAACAAAGAAAACAGGGGTAAAGCAGAAGTTCATTGAAAATATATCTTTAGCTGCTTAATTTCACAAACAGTCTTATCTGTTGTTCTTCTGCTATCATTCCTAAAAGTGTTTCTGCTGAAAAATGTATATACTTTTATTTGAAATAAGTTACTTAGAATACTTATAAACTGAAAGTCTTTATAAAACTATAAAAAGAATAAAACAACAATTTCAAAGCAAAAGTCTACTTTTATTCTTAATTAAAAATTTAAGTTTATCCCTTACATAAATATTTGATGCTTGATATTGACAAAAAAGAAGCTACTAATTTTTTTAAAAAGATGCCTACTGATGCTAATATCACTGTACATTATAGCAATACCTAGTCACCATAACATTGGAGACAATTAAAGTTGGATGCAATAAGATATGTATACTAGTTGCTAGTTTTAACACATTGGAAACTAAACAAACACTAAACAAAATTTGATTTTAAGATAATAATAAAAAAAATCATAACATATTTTATTTTTTTGATGAAACAAATTACATTCTTTGGGACACAGGTAATTTTGTCATAGTATCCATTTATTAATTTTAATATTTCTACTGTGAAAATTAAACAGAACTTCTGATTTCCATGGAGTACAACTGACCAAAGTGAAATTAATGAGGAAACAAAATCATAATATAAAACTCTTTCTTACTGATTTGAAGAATTTCAGGAAGAGAGTAAATAATTGTATTTTTTTCTCTAGAAAATACTAATCAGATTGCAAGTTTTTAAACTTATATTCATGTATAATTATAAATTTAAAACAATTGAAAAAACTTTGGGTCATATTCATATAATTTATTCTTTAATTTTTTTTTGCTCTTTTGTGATTAAATATTCTTATACATTTTTTTAATCTGGGGCAGTACAACATTTATGATCAGGGTATTACCTGAGTTTTTATTTTGAAAAATTTTACATCTCTTTGCTTCATATTTAAAAAGTATTTTTTTTTACTCACATGTATGAAAAAAAAGTAATCAACACTGATCTAGAAAACGTTTAGCAAATATGTCAAATCCTTAAGAGAACAGAAATTTAGATCAACTATTAGAACTTTATCACACACATCAAGTTTTCTAAAATCAGTAAATATTTTAAAAAAACAGTAATGAAAGGACACAAAGAAAAAAGAAAAGTAGGCAAATATCGAACAACTTAAGGCCTGGCACATGATACTGACAGTCTTTATGAGGTCACAGATAGCATGACCTCATGGAAAGTACCCTGAACTTAAAAGTTCCAGTTTGTAAGCACCAGCCTATTGTTGTTGGACAAGACATTTCTTAAAGACTCAATTTTTTTTTTTTTTTTAGCAAAATGGATTTCACTTATTTTAGTTTCCCAGGCTGGGGATTTAATAGGAATTTATAAACACATACTCAGAAAAAAAGGAAAGAAATGAAATAATTTTCCCTACTCTGAAATATATATTAATTGTGAATATAATTCATGGTGTGTTTTTCCTCAGGTTTCTATTTTGAAGTACAGGAAATAATAAGCCATAACTTCAGTCATCAGCTGTTCATTTATTCTAGAGATTCAGAGAAGTCAACTATGAAATGATTAATAACACAATTTATAACATTCCATTAAACTAAATGATATAATTGCCACTTATGATTGAGCCATACCAAGGGTTAAAAAAATAAAAAGAAATTGTTGAGATTTGACTTTGACTATTCCTACACTACATATTCAAAGTCTGAACCAGGTATGCTTTTCTACAATGATGCTTAATTTCCACATATACCTTCAATGACTTAGAACACTGAACCATCCTTTATGTAGAAATAGTGCTGGAACATGATAAAGTTTAGCTCTCTAAATAAAAGTGTTTTTTTTTTTTTTAATTTCAGAATGTTGTGCCAAATGTCTTCTTCATAATTCTAATTTTAAAACATTTGGAAAACTTGAGGGATACATACAAGTACATTAGAAGATTTTTCATTACTACAAAAAACAATGATCACTTGAGTACCAATGAAATGATGAAACCCACCCTTAGGAAAAAATATATTGATTCTCCAATGATGTAAGAAAAAGGTCTACACTGACAGTTCTTTGGAATGCAAAGTTGAGGACACAGAAACATAGGGGAATTTTTTTTCCTGCAACATTCTTTGAACATATCTGATAGTTTAGAATGATTCCATATCATTGTTCCCTTAGAGGATTTTTTTTTCCTGAAGCATTCCTTGAAAACCTATCTGATAGTTAAGAATGATCCCAAATCATTGCTCTCTTAAAGCATGACTCACCACAAAATTCTCCAGTTTGGTGTCAGATCCACAGAAGTTTGATGGTAATTTGAAAAGGTCAGTTTGCCCACCAATTATATGGCTAAAACTAGGAAGTTCAGGTGCCAAAGCACATGATCCACTTTGGAAAAAATGACTGAGCATAAAACTATATGAATCCATAAGATGTAAAACTTTTAAATCCACACATGTATTATCATTAATAGGGATGGATCTGCATCAATTAGTGTAATCTAGCAGTAAAGTTTAATTATTACCTGACTGCAAGACAAAATTTCAAGAGCAATATTGTAGCAAGAGTATCTAAAGAGTGACTATGATGCTCTTTGTTCTGCCCTACTTGTGAAAAAAGATTTTTTTCCCCTTGGTTAAAAGACAGCCTTAGCTTCTAGAAAAATATTAGGGGATATGGCTGAGGAAAATTAATTTTTTTCTTAAGAAGAAATAAACAATATTTTCTGTTAAATTTAATTAATTATTTCAAATTATGTAACTAATTTGAAACATCAAACATATGTCATTCTTGAAATCCCATGCACTGGGGTTCTACTTGAAATAAAATGGATGAACCTGCGATTCATAAAGATAAGATCTTTAAAGTCCTGAGGTGGGACTCAAGGGGTTTGTACAGTAGGATAGCACCTGCCCAATATGCCAAGTCCCTAATGTCAACTCTTTGGATGGAAAAAAAGTACTGAAAGAAATTACCAAAGAAATCTACATACTTTGCAACATATGACTTCTCTAACTTTGTCTAGCATTCTTGGTTTCAGGACTACTTTTCCAAATTACCAGAACTCAACTAAAACTCACCAGTTGTATGAGATGTAACTGTTGCAGTGATTTTTAACCTCCTTTCAATATGAGCTAGATTTCACATAAACACAGGAGATCACTACTGTAATATTCAGATAAGATATTAACACCTTGCTGAAGGAAAAGAATAATAATACCTTTAGATTCATATCTTGTAGCATCAAAATATGTTGGAATTAAAATAGAATATATGGGGTGGATTGTGGGTTGTAACCAGTGTGAGGCCCTGGGTTCAATCCTCACACTACATAAATAAATAAATAAATAAATAAATAAATAAATAAATAAATAAATAAATAAAGATATTGTGCCCATCTACAACTATATATATTAAAACATGTTCATTTTGAAAGACTGTATTATGTCCTAAAACTTTATAATATAATCAAATTCTTCCCATCAATTGAATATTTCTGATTTGTGGGATTCTTATCACTTTACAACATTAATGAGGTCAAAAGAAGCAGAGTAAAAGTAAAGGCCTCTACCTTTCCTGATGATCAACTGCATGTATATTTGCTCTATTATCTAATAAAAATACTTCAAAGTGCTTTTTCTCTAGAGTATGTACAAGTGATGTGAGGCTGTCCTGTAAGAAAACAAAAACATATTAGATTAACTGAGTTCTGTATTTCACACCTGAACTGAAAATTGTATGAATGACTCTTTTGAAACAAAATTGTAATAAACACAGAAAATACAGTAGCTCTCCTTCCTTATATCTTTGCATTTTAACAAATTCTGCTCTCTCCCTTTCAGATGACCCTACACTGCCTACAGTGGCACCATGAACTCTAGCTGTCTCCAGAACTCACTCCAAACAGTGATCAACTACAAGAAATTCACATTTTTTTCCTGGTACTATAGGATAATGCAATTGTTCCACACCTGCATGAGGGCAGGGGCTATGTCTTTGACTTGGAGATAAAAGAACCCTAAAAGAGTACTAAATATTTTAAGTATTTCTATTGAAAGAATGTGCTAAATACTCATCTTCATAGCAGGGTTTCTCATTCTATATTTTGAATCATATTCATTATCCCATAAGTACTTTCTTGCAAGGAAAAGATTTCTATACTGCCACATCCATGTTCATAACAGCACAATTCACAATAGCTAGACTGTGGAACCAACCCAGATGCCTTTCAATAGATGAATGGATTAAAAAAAATGTGGCATTTATACACCATGGAGTATTACGTAGCACTAAAAAAAAATGACAAAATCATGGAATTTGCAGGGAAATGGATGGCACTAGAGCAGATTATGCTTAGTGAAGCTAGCCAATCCCTAAAAAACAAATACCAAATGTTTTCTTTGATATAATGAGAGCAACTAAGAACAGAACAGGGAGGAAGAGCAGGAAGAAAAGATTAACATTAAACAGAGACATGACGTGGGAGGGAAAGTGAGAGAAAGGGGAAATTGCATGGAAATGGAGGGAGACCCTCATTGTTATACAAAATTACATATAAGAGGTTGTGAGGGAATGGGAAAATAAACAAGGAGAGAAATGAATTACAGTAGATGGGGTAGAGAGAGAAGATGGAAGGGGAGGGGAGGGGGGATAGTAGAGGATAGGAAATGTAGCAGAATACAACAGCTACTAATAGGGCATTATGTAAAATTGTGGATGTGTAACCAATGTGATTCTGCAATCTGTATTTGGGGTAAAAAAATGGGAGTTCATAACCCACTTGAATCTAATGTATGAAATATGATATGACAAGAGCTTTGTAATGTTTTGAACAACCAATAAAAAAAGAAAAAAAAAGATTTCTTAATCATCAGTTTCTGAAACATTAAAAAACTGTGCATTATATATCCAGTATTAAAGGAATATATTTAACTTTTCTTTACCTCTATTCAGCAAGACTCTTGTGGCAAACACTAAGGTTTTATGGATAAGAGATTAAGGGAGCTCTAATTTCAGGGAGCTTTTCTGTTATAATAAAAATTCATTCCAGTTTGAAAAAAAATTAACATAGCACTGTTACTCTGTTGTCAGGATCAGAATCTACTGTCAGGCACTCCTGCCCCAAAGGGAACACACTACAAAACTGGTCCTAAATTTAGAGACAGAGGAAGTTTGGTTACTTATGAGTAAAAGATCCATGACTTTCTCCTATTATCAGAAGAAGGATTTCAATATTAACTGCTGTAAACATCAGTATGAAATTACATGCTAACTTAAAAAAATAACTCAGGGGCACTCATGCAAAACTAGTTTTTAAATCTTTATTGAACACTTTACATTTTAATTTCCACTTCAAGTCACTTGTCATTTTAGAAGAAATACAAATCTCAAATATAAAAATTACTGGTTTATCAATAGAAATTAATTCTAAACTATAGCAACAGGTTTTTTATCATAATGAAAGGTAGGTACTAAATCACTTGACATTGTGGAGGGAATGCTAGAGAAAAAGGCAGCATATAGTTAGTTGAAAATGTTAATAACCTATCCAAGTATAACAATAATTATGCTACTAAGGCTTATACGCACGCACATTGCAAAATAGACATATTCTTTGGAAAAAGAAAGTACATAGAATACCCACTTTCATTCTAGAAGTCATTTCATTTCAAAGAGATTAATAAAATCTATAGACCATATTTTCATCAAATAGGCAATTTTTATTTGTTTTGATTATTTATACATTACAGTAGAATGCATCTTTTAAACTGGCTATGTTTTTTAAAAATATTTTTTTAGTTGTTGGACCTTTATTTTATTTAATAATATTAATTATTTATTTATTTATTTATTATTATTATTATTATTATTATTATTATTTATATGTGGGGCTGAAATTGAACCCAATGCTTCACACATGTGATATAAGAGCTGTACTGCTAAGAAGTTTTCTAATTTGAATTCATCCCATTTATTGATTTTTTATTGCACTTCTTACCCTTTATATATCTTGTGAAAGAAGTCTGGTCCTAAGCACACATGCTAAGTGTTGGGCCTAATTTTTATCCTAAAATAAGCAATTTTAAAAGCACTGAAATTTTTATCAAAATAAAATCAAACAGGAGCTGTAAACTCAAAATATTCTAGAGGCAAAGTGTTTATTTGAGGAAATACCTATGAGGATCTGTAGCAAACTGGAGAACTCAATAGTCCTCAGACAGAGGCCTCATTCTGCAACACCCACCAGACATCAGTATGGACTCAACAAAGAACAGGTTCAATTCTTTCAGGGGCTTAATAGCCACATTCTGCATGAAACTCCTGGATTTTTATGTTGACTCAATTAACAGAGGGAATCTAAATTATGCATACATAAGCATGTCTGGTCCATAGACGTGGTATGTGGATGAGGGTACATTTTCTGTGCATTTTTTATCAAACTGATTGTATTCAAAGCCACCTTTTTGCAGGGAAAACATGCTCTGTTGTCCTATCTTGCATTATTTTAAAAATCAGGCCCCAAAATATCATAAGAAGGACTGAGAATATCTGATGTAATTATTTTTCTCAACTTTTAATTTATACTCTACTTGTAAAAATACTTCCTGTTAATTAATGAATAATTATTTTTCCAAAAACTGCTGAAAATAAAATAATAGTGCATTCTCACTTCCTTCATGGTTTACAGTGTTAAACATTTCCAATCTAGAAACTGAGCAGACCTCCTGAGACAGTCTACTGCACACCTCCCACTGAACTATGGAAAACCACTGCTTACAAACAACATTGGTGGTCAAAATGATCTTGAAGACAACCAGGAGACATAAAAAACTTAACACATTATTAACTTTATTAAAAGAGGATTTATAAAATAATTTCTAAGGATCATCTGAATAGAGGTGAATGATTAATTGTTAGAAGAAAAAGGATGCTATGGTGTAAGTCAATAGATAACGCCTCAACCACTCCTTTCAAATTACCAATCACAGATATGGTAAAAGGCAACTGAAAATTAGATTACAATTATTGAAATGGAGAGGTTTGAAAGACAGTCTGACAGAAAACATTACTACATTGTCAACTGTATGCAGAGACATATTCCCTCTATTTGGAGAAGGGTCAAAAGGAAGAAAGTGTAAGAAATCATATACAAAAGTCCCATACAATTTTGCCAGGTAGGGGAAGTATGGAGAATTGTCAAATATTAGTATAAATAAGTTTCCTTCTATCTAAACAAAAATAAAAATCTCTCTCACTTCCCAGCAAAGTGCCACACATTTCAGAAAAGGTTTAGACTCATAGATTGTTATTTTTTGAGAAGAATTATCTCATAACTGGTTGTTTTAAGAATGTCCACAGAAATCTAAGCTTCCTCACAAGATAATGAAAACTGAAGGATAAGAGACTCATGGCTTCAGAGTACACATGCCATTTTTATTCATATAGCACTACTTCAGGTTTATTAAATTAATTTCATGGCATAAAAACATTGAATGTACTGTTCTATTTTTTATTTAGAAATGTCTGCAATTCATAGTACCTCCCTTTTTTCCAAACATGGAAGCATATATTTGAAATTAACTTGAAATCATGCAAATAAAATTTGTATAAATAAAAATCCACATTGAGTCATCACTGGTAGCAAAGAACAAAGTAAAATACAAAGAAAACTATTTGGCAATTATGTACAGATAGACACAGTTGTTTTTTGTACACTATAAAGTCTCTTACAAAATAATAATCTTAGATCCACAAAAGATCAGTCTTCAGTATTGTCCGCAAGATGTGTTTTCTTACCATCTCCTAAAAGCACAAACAAAAGACAGTTACAGTGTGCCACTGTGACAAGCTTTCAAAGGCCCACTTTCATGAATTGTTTTAAGTCCTAACATTACTCTTGTCTTCAAATAAGATCACATGAAAATATATTTATCAGCAAAATGCAGCTTGGGTAATTCCAATATTCACCCCGGAGTACCCAAATGATATTAAATACAAATCTATTCAGAAAAAAAATCTGGGAACACAATCTTCCCATATTCAAAGGTTGAACTTATTCAGGCCTCCTAAAAGCATATCTAGTAAGCCAAATAAAATGCTACCATAAATGTGAATTTCCATCAGGCTCATAAGAAAAAAAGTTTTCTTTGTGCATACCATCTTTAACTTATATCCCAGACATTCTTGGGTTTGTAGATTTCACTAATAACTATGAAAAAAGAAAAATGACATATTAAATCTTAAAGAATAAACACTTAAAATGAGCTCCACAATTGAAATACAACATTAAACAGAAGACCAAAATGATTAAGCTATAAAAAGGTATAATACCTCTTTTTATATGAGAGCTAACATAGGCTCAAAGGGAGGATATCTTGATAAGTCACAAAGCCAAATGGCTGCAGGCCACAAAAACCTTCAAGGTTTTTACTGAGCCTATAGTTTCAGGGTGTCCTTAATCTCATACTAGTAAAGAAAAAGGATTTTTAAACGTAGTTGCGAGGAAATGTACATTCCAAATTGTCTTGAGGATCAGAAATGTTCACTTCAGTCATAAAATATAAAAAAATCTCCAATACATGATAGTTTTAATGTTATAAATAAAAATAAAGTGATACAAATTAATAACATGTATTCTAGTAGCAGTAATCATTTATTCCCTATTTATTAGGCAGATACTTTAAAGTATCTGTTGAGGGATAAAACCCTATTGTTAAGTCAAACAAGCTAAAAATAAGAAATTTCTCCTTTAAAAGTACTTATTATTTATTCAAAGTAAGACATAGTTTTCCTAAATAATCTACAAATGAATTATCCATGTTATGAATTAATGATAGCAAAATTCAAAGCAGAAAAAAAATCTTTTTACCATCTACAATACTTCAAGTCATGTGTTTGGATATACACAGAAAAAGAGCTTCATTTCAAGTGTAATTCAAATCCAGGCAGAAATGGTAGCAGAAACTTCATTTTCCTTGCCTCATACTTCCATTTAAGATCTTGAACCTTCCAATTCCTCCTGAAAGGAGAGATTGCCTATTAGCTGTAAATAGATGAATCACATTGAGTGCACTGGCTTGGCTCTGCATCTCTCCTGAAAATATATGGTTACCCATGGTAATGTGTGGCTTGCTGTAATGTCTGCAGAGAGCAGCCTTTTTCTGGGACATCAGTCAAGTAATGGATTCTTCCACTGAAAATTGTGCATGTGTGTGTGTGTGTGTGTGTGTGTGTGTGTGTGTGTATTTGTGTGTATGTGTCTCCAATCTGATATAAAGAATCTGGAAGCTCACTATGGTGGCATGTCTAAGCCCATTTACATATTAGGTTTGAGCAATGCAGCTAATAGGTTGGTCTCCATACCTCTTACTTGTGGCTTCTGGTGGAGGGGGGTGTGGAGAACAGTGTCATTTGCTGTCTTCAACACCACAACCCAACAAATGGATGGTTGACTGTAGAACACTAATGAAAAGGATTTCTTCCTTGACATTATAATGTTTCTTCTTGAAACTACTGCTCTCTTGAAAGAGAAGTAGAGTTGAAAGGGAGATGTTAAAAACAAAAATGTAGTGAAATTTGTAAGAGCAAATCATAGCAAATACATATTTAATCTCATTAAGTTCAAGTGGATACATTAAAAGTCTGTTGAAGCTTACTCAAAATGATGTGTTGGAAAAGCATTCCTTCAGAAAAATTTAATACATATACACTTTCCATAGTTTATATATTTGTTAACTCTTCATGGTATAATACAAACTTTTATATCATTGCTTCTTTTTTCTGGAATATCAATTGTTATAAGGAAATAAATATGGACAAATATGCATTTCGGTGTAATAAAATCCATAAAGTTTGTCTGTCGTGTGAATTTCAATGTTAAATTGCAAAAATGGCTTATGCATAAGAATCCAACACCAGTTAGCATCTAATTATAAAATACCTAATGTTATCCGAAAGACCCAAAGGATAGTTTGTTTATTGAGAACTCAAAGAATTATATGCATATTTAAACAACTTGTGACAATACTGAATGAAAAAGAAAAGAATTGGAGAAAGTTGAGAATTACCTTAAACTTGAGAAGACAGGAGAAATACAGAGTACTTACATAAAAGAAAGCTTTTTAGCTTAATCTTTGATATCTAAGTAATATGCATTGTATTAGGATAATATGATGAGAAGTAAAATTCATATTAGACAGGCACTGCCTTGGTGATACAAAGCAGTCTCTGTTTAGTTGGTGAGTACAAATCAATAATCTATTATACACAATGTTTCATCATGAAGTTTGAGGAATGTGGTTTTGGCTCTGTCTTTGATGGTCACCTTTCCAATAAAACTTACTAACCAATGGGGCTGGAGATATGGCTTAGTTGATAGAGTGCTTGCTTTGCATGCACAAGGCCCTGGTTTCCATCCCAAACACCACAAAAATCAATAACAGCAACAAAACATACTAACCAAAATGATATTTGAGATAAAAAATTACTAAAATGAATAACCAATTTTTTTTGTGTGTGTGTCTCTAATGCACTACTATTCCAAAGGCAAATGAAAATCAAATGTACCCTTGGGCCTGAGCTGTGTCTCACCAATAGCTTCATTCCTCCTCTTGAGTATCTGTGTTCCATCCCCAACATGAAGGGCACACTTTAAACAATGACTTAATTTGTATTGTTTTTTTCTTGCTATTTGTTAGGCACAAAGCACTGGAGCATAAAAATAATTAAACCATCAAATTTTATCTTTCATAAAATTCGAATACTTTTTAAAAGATTTGAATTATTAGGGTATGGTGTGTATGTCAATGACAGCCTGTGCATATAAGGTACCCTGTCCAGTTCTCAAATTTTAATAACAATTTTAAAAACATTGTATTATCAGAAAATAATTCTATGAATGATAAAATTATGAGGAATATATCTTTCCTGCTAATTTTTATTTTTATATATTATCATAAAAATCAGTAAGGAACCAAGATAGCTTTACAATAGCTCTCCATTAATGAAACAGAGCATTGCAGAATCATGCAATAATGTACATCCTTATAATACAGATTAACAAAATTATGTGTGGTAATCTGGAAATACTAAAAAGTTGTGACAGAAGTAAATTTTATGTAATGCTATGAGATGCAATAGATGCTTAATTGTTTGAACATGAAGAAAAACTGATTAAACAAAAAGTGGATTTGAAATCACAGACTAGAAAAATAATCATAATAATTTTCCTTAATATTAAAAGAAATGATTTTAGGATAGCACTTCCTGATAGAAGTAGTCCAGAATGATTAACCTAGCAAATAACAGGAATGGAAAGCAAATTGTTTTATTTTACTTTCTAGAATCATGGCTAAAAATCTTCACAAGTCTGTTGCTTTGTAATATCTCACCCTAAAGCCCATCCTTCTCTTTTTACACAGTATGCTAGCACAGTTAGCAAGTTTCTGCTTTATTCTTCATTCACGTGGTACCAGTACCATGCTCTTTTTGTTACGAATGCTCTGTAGTATACTATGAAATCTGGTTTCACAACACCGCCTGATTCACACTCCAGGCTTAGAATTGTTTTTGTTATTCTGGGTCTTTTTTTTCCATATGAATTTCATGATTGCTTTATCTACTTCAACAAGAAATGCCATTCGGATTTCAATTGGCATTGCATTAAACCTATAGAGAACTTTTGGTAATATTGCCATTTTGATAATATTAGTTTTGCCTATCCATGAACAGGTTATAGTTTTTCATCTTCTAAGATCTTCATTGATCTCTCTCTTTAGGGTTCTGCAGTTTTCATTGTATAAGTCTTTCACCTCTTTTAGTAGGTTGATTCCAAAGTATTTTATTTTTTGAGGATATTGTGAATGGAGTGGTCAACCTCATTTCCATTACAGAAGATTTGTCTCTGATATACAGGAAAGCCATTAATTTATGCATTTTGATTTTATATCCTGCCACTTTGCTGAATTCATTTAATAGCTCTAGTAGTTTCTTTGTAGACCCTTTTGGGTCTGCTAGGTATAGAATCATGTCTTCTGCAAATAGTGACAATTTAAGTTCTTCTTTTCCTATTTTTTGCCTTTAATTTCTTTCATCTGTCTAATTGCTCTGGCCAGTATTTTGAGACCTATTTGATCAACGATAAAAGAAGGAAAGAAAAACCCTGCATCATTTGGAGAATGAACAATAGGTTACTGAATGATCAATGGGTTATAGAAGACATCAAGGAGGAAATTAAAAAATTCTTAGAGATAAATGAAAACACAGACACAACAAATTGGAATCTATGGGACAAAATGAAAGCAGTTCTAAGAGGAAAATTCATTGCTTGGAGTTCATTCCTTAAAAAAAAATTAAAAAAAAATGAAAAACAATACATGATCTTACACTTCATCTCAAAATCCTAGAAAAAGAAGAGCAAAACAAAAGCAAAAGCAGTAGAAGGCAAGAAATTCTTAAAATCAGAGCTGAAATCAATGAAATCAAAACAAAAGAAACAATTGAAAAAATTGACAAAACTAAAAGTTGGTTCACTGAAAAGTTAAATAAGATTGACAATTACTTAGCCATGCTAAAGAAGGGAAGAAGAGAGGGCATACGGGATGAAAAAGGCAATGTCACAACAAACACTTCAGAAATACAGAAGATAATTAGAAATTATTTTTAATCCTTATACTCCAATAAAATAGAAGATAGTGAAGGCATCCATAAATTTCTTAACTCATATGATCTGCCCAGTTTGAATCAGGAGGATATACACAACACAAACAGACCAATATCAATTGAGGAAATATAAGAAGCTATCAAAAGACTACCAATTAAAGCCCAGGACTGGATGGGTATACAACAGAGTTTTACAAAACCTATAAGAAGAACTAATACCAATTCTTTTCAAGCTATTTCAGGAAATATAAAAAGAGGGAGAACTTCCAAATTCATTCTAGAAAGCAAACATCAACCTGATTTCTAAACCAGACAAAGACACTTTGAAGAAAGAAAACTACAGACCAAATATCTATAATGAACATAGATGCAAAAATTCTCAATAAAATTCTGGCAAATTGAATCTAGAAACCTGTCAAAAAGGTCATGCTTCAAGATCAAGTAGGATTCATCCCTGGGATGCAAGGCTGGTTCAATATATGGAAATCAATAAATGGCACTCACCACATCAGTAGACTTAAAGATAAGAACCATATGATCATCTTGATAGATGCAGAAAAAGCATTTGACAAAGTACAGCATCCCTTTATGTTCAAAACTCTAGAACAACTAGGGATAACAGGAACATACCTCATATTGTAAAAGCTATCTATGCTAAGCCTCAGGCTAGCATCATTCTGAATGGAGAAAAATTGAAGGCATATCCTCTAAAATCTGGAACAACACAGGGATGCCCTCTGACACAACTTCTGTTCAACATAGCCCATTACATTTTTTTTATTTAGTTCATTAATGACATTAAAATTCTGCTGAAGATTTGGATTCTCTCTCTTAAATTGTGTATTTTGACTGCAAAGATGCTTGCTCTGTCTTAAGAGTTTTAATATGTTCTATAAGGTTTTTCTTTACTTCATCTACTTCAGAAAACAAAGTAAACAATTTATTTCTTTCTCCACCTGAGCTTTTAAAAGGGGAATTTTACTTAGCAACATATACCTGTTCCTTCAAAGCTCCTTTTGGCAGATCATCTAAGTGAACACGAGTTTCTGATTTGCTGAAGATTCAGATTCTCTCTCTCAAAATTTGTATTTTTGACTGCAAAGATGCTTGCTCTTTTTTATGATATTTAATATGTTCTATAAGGTCTTTCTTTACTTCATCTACTTCAGAAAAGAATGTAAACATTTTATTTATTTCTCCTTCTAAGTTTTTAAATGGGAAATTTAACTTAGCAACATAAACCTGTTCCTTCAAAGCTCCTTTTGGCAGATCATCTAAGTGAACACCAATTTCTGATTTGCTCTTCATTTTCAATTCCAAATTACCATCATCTTTTAGTTCTTCTCCAAGCACAGAAACCTAATCTTTCATCTGCACCTAGTGTTCAGTCTGAGAATCAATGTGTTTTTCTTTCTCTATTAGAACTTGCTCTTCATATACTGTAGTGTCTTCAATCTTATTTTCTGTTTATTAAGATAATTCCCTTTGTCTTTCAATATTTCAGCTTCTTGTAAAAGTTGTTTCTGACTATCCTGAAATTGGGAATTTTCTTTGAAAACCTCTTTTCTTGCTACCTTAAATCCTTCTGCATTCATTTGAAATATTCCCAAGATTGTTTCAGCTTTGTCTGTTAGTACCTTAGGTGTTTTGATTCATCTTCTAGGAACTTAATCCTCCTTGATATATCTCTCATAAATTCCTCCTGTAGAAAATGTTTAGTTTTTTCTTCTTTTAGTTCTTTTTCTAGAAAGAGTATTTCATCCCCAAATTTAGATTTAGACATATCTATGTTTTTATATATTGCCTCCTTTTTCTGCTTCTATTGACTTCTTCTCCAAAATGGCATTCTTTAAAGATGACTCTAAGCCTTCATACTCTAACAAGGCTAACTTTTACAAGTATTTGACAGTTTTCTTCAATTAGTCCAGCAAGTTTTACAGCAAGCTTTTTTTCTCTTCTCATATAACACCTGCTTCTCACACATTGACAACATCTCCAGAGAATCAAGGGAACTGAAAAAAATCCAACAGCTGCATATATTACCAACTCCCAAAGATATCCATAAGTATGAAGGCCTGGTTTCATATCTGCAGACAATGATGCCACAGCCCTGTGTACTTCTTCCAGGACAAACCCAAATAAATCTGAGGGGACACCGTTGGCCCCTCCAACACTCTAAGGCTGCTTTGCCTAATGCTACTGCAGACACAGCCTGCCCAGACATTCCCAAATGCTGTGTACACTCACTTCTTTGGTCCGGAACTCAACCATGCACCAGACAACAGAGCATAATATTGTGAAAAAGCTCCAGGGGTGCAGGGTGATGAAGCTGTGGGAGTAGGCATGAAAAACCACAGTCATAGCACTCAGGACCCTAGATCCCTCAAGTGCTTGTCAGGGAAGTCTTGGCCCCTTCACTATGATGTGCATCCTGAAGCAGTGCAGGTTCAAGTCTGTCCCAATTGAGCCAGAAACGACTCCTCTCTATGACTCACACCCTTTGGATTAGTTTCAGCAAGCCAAGGTGGAGCTTATTATGTGCTATTCAATTCAGACATAATGTAAACCAGTTTAATGTAACTTATTCTTCAGCTTTGTAAAATAATTTAAAGAGCTAGTACAGGAAAAATTATATTTGTACCACTTGCCTTTTTATTTTAATAACTCATTCCTTTCCCTCTCCTCCTGTCCACTCCCTTTATTCTTCTTCCCTTACTTCTTTCTTCCTTTCCTTTTCTTTCAGTGTTGGGAGTTAAACTCCAAGGCCTTCTCCATGCTAGCCAAGCTCTTACCACTGAGCTACATTCGCTTCCTGTTGACACTTACTATAGAAGTAAAGTTATTTATTTCTATATAAAAACACTCGTCTCAGACTACTTCAAAAGTAATTTCTTCACAAAAGTTGCTAATATGGGCACAACAAATTGCTTTTTAAAAGTGCTGCATATGTAATATTTCTTCAAAAAATGAAAAGGAACTTGGGGTTGGGGATGTGTATCAAATGGTAGTGCATTCACGTGGCATGCAGGAGGCACTGGGTTCAATCCTTAGCACCACATACAAATAAAATAAAAATGTTGTTTCATCTGAAACATAAAAAAAATATAAAATACTCTCTCTCTCTCTCTCTCTCTCTCTCTCTCTCTCTTTCTCTCTTTAAAAAAATGTCTTGGAATTATAGTTGGCTTTCATGTCAATTTTTCCAGACTACCATTTATTTAAGTCTTCAAAATCATGTTTGAGGTGTTCTTTTTACTCCTTATAGGGTGTAAAACTTTTATTTAACTGGGTAATTATAAATAGCATAAAGGAGGATAAGATATGATTCTTTGAAATGGCTTTAGATCCTGTCGGTCAGTTATGTTGTGGTTAAAATAGAGTTCATTGCTTGATGTCAATAAAAGACATCTAATATATTTTTGTTTCTGGTTATGCTTCAGTTTTTGATCAAATTTAATGTTTAAAGGAAAGCATTCACTAGTAGTCTTTGATTTCCAAAAAGTCTCTAAAGTTCAAAGGCATTATGGCACCATGAATTATTAGAACAATTTTATTTCTGTGGCCAGAGTTTCATTAATGTAAACTAAAACTCTTGTCCAGTTGCATAGGATATGAAAGTTTAGAAAATTTTAACAAATGTAATTATGTGAGATTACTAATATGTTAAATAGTTTTTGGTGAATATTTCACAATATATATATACCTGTATACAAATCAAATAATCAATTGGGCATGGTGTCACACACCTGTAATCCTGGTAGCCATTTTGAAGGCTAAGGAATGAATATCACAAGTTCAAGGCCATCCTGAGCAGTTTAGGTAGACCATTCTCAAAAATATAATATAGAACAAAGAACCAAGAAAAAAAAAAAAAAAAAAACAGGCCCATCTAGATATATTAAGGTGCAACACCACCTGCTGCTGTCCTGTGGCACCTCATGACCCAGTAGGCCTCACTGGATGCTAAATAAAATGTCTTTTTTTATAATTTACAGAAGATGATATTTATTTACAGCAACAGATATGATATTAAGATTCAGAGAGATTACTGTTCTAGGCACAGAACTGAAGAGCAACAATTCTGGCCTCAAAACAACTGTCTCCAGTTCCATACAAAATAGAACCAGTTAGCCATCAAGTAAAATAAACAAAAACCAGGATGCAGATTCCTCTTTATTTGCCAGAACTGTTTCTGTTTGGATATCAAAGTCACTAAATGAGAGAAGTTTGTTTAATCTTCAGCATCTCTATCAAGGTACTTACTTTCAAGTGAACATCCTGAGCCTTTTCCTCATCTGAACATGGAGTTCAGTAGCAGTATCACCATAGTCTTTGTTGTCGTTGTCGTCATATCATCATCATCATCTTAACTAAAAAAGAGTTATTTCCATCATTAAAGAGACAAAAAGAACAGACATCAAATGCTGTTCCATTCCTTTTCTCTCTTCTTTTCCTGTTTCTTAGTAGAAATTAAAAAAAAAAAGTGAGGATTCTTGAAAATCATTTTACTTGGAAGGATTGTAGGATTTTCAAATGGTATAGAAACTATAATAGCATATTAAGTACTAATAAGATACCGAACATACCCAGCTAAAAAAGTTAAGTCCTGGTCAATTATCTTTGACTTTCAAATCTGTGACATGGGCACCTGGTCTTACCATTTATTTAAATGTGAGAAAGTTTTGCACCATTCACATCATCATTCTTCAGATCACCAGAGATGATGATGACATATGTAGTACCCCACGTCCTTCCTGAACACTTACAAAGTTCAGTAACAGCTATTTATTCACTTTCCCACAAATAATAATGACATTTCTTTCCAAAATTCTAGAAGACCCAAAAAGATGACCACTTATTCTTCTGCTTAAATTTAAATTGTATCTATGGGTTAAAAATGGGCACTATCTTGTTCATAAGTGCTTGTCACTTGGAAAATAATTAAAATCATCATACAAATTTTTGAAAAGAATATGAATTTGAACACAGAAATAAAAGTCTTAATTTTCAAAAGAAAATGATTAGCTATTTGCAAATTTACAATTCACTAAAACCATATCACCATGATTTCATTACCTAAAGTATGTAACAGCGCCATGAAATTTTACTTGTCAAACAAAAGCTTATAACTTCGCCACACACTTAAAGTTATGATAATAAATAATAATCAATAAGAAAGAGCCATGCACAAAGCAATTGGTCAAAACATGAACAGTCAGATCTCTGAAGATGAAGGGATACACACAGTGGCCAAGAAAGGTTGCTTCCATGAGCACAAGAGGCAGTCACACAGATGACATTCCACTTGGATTTATGTTTTCAAATTGAAGATCTGATAAGGTAGCTAGGTAAGGCAGAAAGTCAATCCCATGGGAGTCACAAGTGAAAGCCATTGACTTATCTCTGCAAACATGATTTCCAATATCTATAAGAGACTTCAGCCCATAGCAGTTGAGCACATTAAAATACTCCAATCTAAAGTGTACTTTCCCCTTCCAACTTCTACACCATGTTAGCCAGCATCTTCTGCAAGATCTGCAACAAGAGAAACTACTCCAGCCCAAAGCTGTAGATGGACAGTCAGAGGGGATATTCTGCAACAAAAGAGGGAGATGTATGTACATGTCACAGTGTCAAGCATATAGGCCCCATGTATCTTCTTGACTGTTCTTCAGCTGCTTCACAGAAAGAGTGATGCTCCTTACTACGTCTGCATTGTCAGCTGCCCTCCAACACAACAAGAAATGGTAATTACTGTTCTTGTTTTATACATTATTAAACTCAGGGTAACAAATATTGCAATCCCTGGAATATGTATCCTGACACGCACTGCATTGGAGCTTTATTTGTAGTGCCTGTGATTCCCTTTGACAGGGACAATTACTACCACCAGAGATAAAGAAATTAGAGAAGTTAGGACACTTTTCTAAAGTCACAAAGTCTGAAAACATTAAAGCCAGGGTAAAAATTTCTACTATTTGGATAGAATCTGCATTGGTCATGGCGACCCCTGTGGGGACCAAGAACAAGGAGGAGGAGTCAAGATGCAAGAGCAAGTTATGACATGGATGTTGTATAAATCATTTTAAGAGCTGCAAACAACTATGAACATTTCTAAAGTCTTTTCTAATTAAAGTACATCAATATGGATGAATCTGCCTGCTTGGATCTTTGGAGTGTCCTGTGTGCTTCTGCCAATCTTGCCTTGCCACCACAGGTTTTGCAAAGCATGTTGTCTGGGATTGTAAGTTCCCTCAGTTGTCCCAATTTGAGGACTGTTGTTGGCTCCTGTGATGAGCTTCCAGGTAACATTGTGCTGGTGAGGCTTCTGAATGCCGTCAATCAGGGGCCTTGGAAACCTAGCCAGTGGGGGCAGTGGAACCAATTGAACAAATGCATCAAGAACTATGGCTAATTGTATTGCAAAATATCTGTAGAGCTCCCAGTGAGTATGTCAGGCTCTGGTGCAAGGCTGGAGGCCCCAGTGAGGGGTATACCTATTACCATGTCCTAAAGCATTACAAAACTATGAATAAATGGAGGCTGGAGACTTTAAATTCAGCAAATGTGACATGATTATTTTTTGACAACACGTTGATGAAAACTCGTTCCACAGGGTAAGTTAATGGGATCCATGTCTTTTTCCCAACCAACTTAGTACAAATTATTAAACCACTGCCTCAGACCCACCTCAGTACAAAGCACTTTATGACTTTGAGGTGAAAGACAAAAAAAGCAGCTAATAATGACCGCCTTAAATTTGCTAAGGATGATGTTCTGACTGTGATTGAAAGAGTGGATGTAAGCTGTGCTGAGGAATGTTGGCAGAAAAATGGGAACATTTCTAATTCCTACATTGAGTTTAACTTGGCTGTTAAGCAGCTGAAAGAATGGGATAAGCCTCCCATGCCAGGAGTTGATGCTGAATCATGTACCTCAGCAGCATTCCAGAACAGCAGTGCCCCAAAGCACTCCCGACACTTCACTTCACTCACCATGGTAAAGTAATTCTTTCATGCATCCCAGAACTGCAACTCCATGGAAATCAGCCCTACTGTCCTCATCAGCTCCAGAAACTCTCAGTTGCCACAAAGTTCAGAGAACTTTCTGGGCTTTCTATCAGTGCCCTTTCTCAGATTCATGTGAGTACTCCCATGTTCATTGTGACCCCACACCCAAGCAGTCCAGTGTCAACTGGCACTTTATACATTTTCCAATTGAATACACCCTCTCCAGGTGCCTGTGTAACTATGAATCCTTCCTATCCAGCACTCCTTAATCCTGGCTACCACTGATCTTTCACGTCTATCCTACCAGGTGCTGTGCTGCTTCTGCTGGAATGAAATTCTGTCTCATGGCAAAATCCACTGCTCACAGTTTAGAAGATTGAATATTATGAAAATATTAGTTCTCCCCAAATTTATCTACATACTTGATGCCATCTCATTACAAATACTCACAGTCAATTTTGTGGAAATGAGTATGTTAATTCCAAATGTATGTATTAATTAACATATATTAATTCCAAAATTTAAGCAGGTATACATAATCTCAGATACTGAGATCATAGTACGATAAAAGTAATTTTACCATACCAGCCATTGTTAAGTACTGGAAGAATATTAGGTTAATGAAGAAAAAAAAAATATTAGGTTAATGAAGAAAAAAAAGACAGAAAGGAAAATAAAATGAAAATAAAATGAAAGAGACTTCAGCCCTTTCCTCAGAATATATAATTTGATTTTCAAGAATAAGAAAGACTTTGATGTTATAAATAGGTCAATTTGTTTTAATTACATGACTGGCTCTCCTTACATATTATAGGTAAGTCTATGGATTTAGATCTCAAGAAAACTTCATATAAAGTTCTGCAAGCCATTTGATGAAAGGGGGGTCATGAAGTGTTGAAGATTCCTTTAAACAATATACATTTTTCCCCAAGTCTACTCCTCTGGCCCCAAATTTTAAGTCAACCATTGAAGTTGCAAGTTGCAGACAAAAATGATTTATAATTAAGGTAATCTCAAAAGACTAGAAATTTCTTTACACATAACATCATAACAACTCCAGAACACTTTCATCCATCAAATAAATGTTGGTTGAATGAATGGAAACTACTAAGCCATTAGTTATCAATATGCTTACAGGAGAGCCCTAGAAATTCAATTGTGCTGCATTCTTGCAGGAGGTTTCCTTCTACCTATTATTCTCTAAAGTTGATACTAGCATATATTCCTTAAATTTCAATTGATGGAGAGCAGGCTGTGTCTTGTGCATCATGGAAGTGCCAGTTTCTGAGGTACCAGATTGTATATAAAAAAGAAAAGACCCCTGGCTAACACAGGAGCTAAAACAAATGGCAATAAAAGCTATTTTCTTCTGTAAATATATTTGGACATGGAATATAATGAAGAATGATGATTAGACTGAAGATGGATTTAGAAGGAGCAGTATATAAATAAGAAAAGTTCTAATAGAAGCAAAGAATATCCCTCTGCTCTGAATGATTGAAGGAATGAATTCTATTTTAAGACAAAAATAATACTGTGAACAGGCCAGATTTTTGGTTAATATGAATCTATAGTTTGCTTCTTGCATGCATTTGTCTTCACCAATTTTACAGAACACATCTGATTTTTTATGTGACCTTCTGGCTGAGTCCTGATTCCTCAAGTTTCCAGATCTGAAATACCTGTAAAACCCCGAGTTACTGAGGTCAACATGAGGATCCTAAGTCCATGAAAATAAATCTCTTGTTAACATTCTGCAATTAAATACAGGTTAAAAGAAAGGGATTCATTACATATGGTAAGTCCTTTTTGAAAACAAGAGGCTGTGGTGTATTATTTTAATTTTAAACTATCATCTTGATATGTATAGGGCTTTAATTTATGGAACAATTGGGAAAACTGTATATTTAACTCTAAATACCTGAATATTATAAATCAACTTAGATGAACATCTATTGGGGAGTTTCAGTGAAACTGAAATAAAACAAATAAATTAATTAATTAACAGCTTATTTAAAGCTCTATGTGTAACATTTTTTATTAGATTGTTATTAATGGACCTTTAAATGCTACCACAACTTGAAATCTGGATTAAATCTGGATAATGAACCACTGTTGCCACACACACAAAAAGAAATATCAGTACTTTAATAGCCCTTTCTTTCCATGGCCCTCCTCCTGATGTAGAGTGTGAAAACACAGAGGACTCCCTCCTTCCTCCCCAGGATTATCTACATGGTCGGCAAGATATCATATTTAAGGCTCCTGAAATCACTAAACAAAATTCTGAAAAAAGTAAAAGTGCAGTAGTTAAAACAAGAAATGATAAGAAAAAAATCATTGTCTTCAAAAATACTTTTTTTTTCAAATTTGTGCTTCTTGTGTTTTTTTTTTTTTAATTTAAATGTCACCATAATATACAGTCATATACCACCTAACATTTTGGAAAAAGAAATACCACATATATAATAGCATGTACCATATAGGTGAGCATGCTGTAGGCTATACCATGTATGTTCCAACATCTGTGCACAATAGTGAAACTACCTAAGATGCTTGTCTCAGAGATATCCTTGTTGTTAAGTGCATAATTGTATATTTAAGGATGCTCTAGTTTATGGTGGTAAAGACTTACCTGAACATGTATCCCCATTCCTTCAGCATTCCCTTCTTGGCTTTCTTTTTATGTTTTTCCTTCTCTTTTCCAGTTTTGTTCTTTTTCCTATCAGCATGCTCCCTTTTCTTTTGGTTATCCAGAGTTTGCAAAGGCTGATAACTGGCTGTGCATATAGATTCTCTTCCTCATTGTAAACTTTATTCTGTATCTTCTTCCACTGTATAATAAAATAAAATAAAGATAAGTAATATGGCGATTCACAGCCACAAAAATAAGTAAGAAAAAATGTTTGAGAACTTTACTTTTCCACATTTTCTACATCAAAATTGTCCTGCTCTCAAGTGGGATGACAACACTCTTTAATGTTGAGTAGAATTATAAGGAAATATGTGATGTGGATGATTCCCATGCACACATCTTCTCCGTGAAGATGATGCACCAATAGCAAGACAGAAGCAGGATTCTGGCTAGATAGCTAGATGCTTCTGTACGCACAATTATATTCTGGTAGCTACAAAATATCTATAAAGGGAGGAATTCGACTCTCCTTTTACTCACTAATCAACAGGTACTATCCTCTGAAAGCAATGCCTAAGGCAGCATCAGTAAATATTTGTTGAATAGTTAAACAAAGAATTGAAAATAAGAAAAGTCCTCTTTTTATTCTCTCTATTTATAAATAATAACCTTTCAAATTTTAAACTATAATGGTAGAACAAATTCTTTAGTAATTTATTATTTAAAAAATAAGTCATTAATACTGGAAGATTTCACTAAACTCAATAAATCTCCTGACCATCACCAACTTTAATCAATTAATTATAGGGTAAATAAAAATGTAATAAAAATTGATGAGAGTGGCCTCCTAGGTATGCAAAGTTCGACATAGGAACTAAGCATGTTGAAAACATAAATATTGTGTTTTCTATTTCTTATTTCAGTTGATTATTTTCAATTTTGAAAAGAGAAAAATGATGTAAGAAATGAAGAGCCCACAGTACAGATGGTGTTGAATAAGAGGATCTGCTGTTCTGGCTTCTGACTTTTCACACAGAATGTTGAAATCTTGGCAAGGGAAACAGGTCTTTCTTAACAAAAATGTAATCATAATAATAAGATATTGAAGAAAAAGACAAGAAGCAAATATCATGAAACATACATAAAATTCAATTGATATTTAGTAGGGTACTACAGAAGGGGTTTCAAAATAGGAGATATGTTCAAATTTATGACCCCTAAGACACTCTACTCCAAACAGACTTATATAATTTTAAAATCATCTCTCAATATATATGGGTGGAGAGACATAAATACTAGGATTATCTTTCCATTGTTCATTTTCACTCTGCATTCTAAACTTCTCTCTAATCCAGGCTCTCATAAGAAATGGGTAAAAGCCTCCTATGGCAATGGTAGTATGTCACTTGCATTATTCCCCTCTTCCAACACAATGCTGCAGAACAGGAACAAGGAGGCCACATGCTCAGTTTTATGAACACTTGCATATTTTCTTTTGCTTCCAAAAAGATTTTCACATTTAATTGGTGGTACACCATGCATGTTTTCTACTCAGTGTGATATAATGGCATTGAAGGCTTTCCTTTCAACAGTTAAAACCAAATATAATGTTCATAATAATCAAAAGAGTAGCACCTATAACTGTATTGATGGTATAAAGAGTGTAAAATGTAGTGCTGGTGTTGTGGCTCAGCAGTAGGGTGCACCCCTAGCATGTCAGCACCACATTAATAATAATAATAATAATAATAATAATAATAATAATAATAATAATAATAAAAGAAATAAAGATATTAACAATAATTTTAAAAGTATAGAATGTTCACAGAGGTGGTGAGACCATGTACATGGGGTTGTGAGAAGGTATATTCATGGAGAGTGTGTGGTGTAAGCAAGAAGGCACACTCCTAGGCTGGGATTGTGGATAAGTGGAAGAATGCTCACATAGCATATACAAGACCCTGGGTTTGGTCCACAGCCATATAAAAAAGTAAAGTTATTTTGTTGAACTACAACTAAAATAATGATAAAAAGAAGGAGCACCCTTGCTGTAATGATGGCGAGAATGGCGAGAATGGGTGTGCAGAGTTTCTTGAGCAAATCTAGAGGGAAGAGGACCAGTCAGGAAATACTAACAATAAATTTCAATATTAAATAATTAGAGTTCAGGTTGAATTGGAAAGAAGGAGTAAACGTAGAATTCTTGAGAATAAATTAAGAATGCTTGGTAATGGAGATGTTATACAATGAGATGATAATTCTGACTTTCAGAGCCTGGAAGGGCTAATGAGAAAAATCATGATCATCTCTATGTGTACAAAACTAAGTGTATAAACACAGTTTCTATATTTTCTCTTGATCTGCCAAGTGTCATTACTCACCTTGATTATTCAATTCATATTATATAAGGTAGGAACTGGGATTGTGGCTCAGTAGTAGAGCACTCATCTAGCACATACAGGGTGCTGGGTTCAATCCTCAGCACCATAAAAATGTAAAATAAAGGTATTGTGTCCAACTACAACTAAACCAGAACAAAACAACAACAACGAAAACTATATATACACACATATATATATATGACCTTCTTGCTACCAACATTGCTACTTCCCTTCCCTTCTTCTAGTGACCCATCTCAAATCCATAATCACAAAATCATAATACTTTTACTTGTATTATTAAAATTTTTAAAAGACTTGTAAAGATTTTTAGAATAAAATGTAAATAATTTACCTTAGACTATGATCCTCTCTCTACATATGTCTGAAACTCATTTCTCACTATGATCTTACAGATACTGTATACAACATCCTAACAGAGCTTGGAACTACAGAAATCTAGAGATGGGTCCCATTCAAATGCTATGTATAGCCCCTCTTCACCTAGTGGAAGACTGTCAAACAGGAGTGCTCGACTGAAGCAATATCTCTCTGGGAAACCTTCTCCACTTCTGCATCTACTTTCTTCTCCACCTGAATTCCACACAGGCAACTTGTACATTACCTTTACACTAAACCACGCAGCTTATCATGCATTGTTTAAACTGGATTGGATTGCTTCTGGACCCTCAGGAACTTACAGCCAAAATATTAGACCATAGGTGTCCTGAATCCTTAACACATGCTTAAATACTTAAGTCATATTTATATAATATGATATTCTATTTGGAAGGTTGTTTAGATATTCCAGAATATCATAGAATTTCAAACCAAAAAATGTATTTCAACTGTGATTTTTGTTAAATATTTAAATATTTTACTCTTCAAAAGGGTTATATAAAATAATTCTATAACACACACTTTAGATATGATTTTCATGCACATTTGCTAAAGTTACTTTTAATCTGGAAAAAAAAAAGAATTTTAAGAAAGAGTTTTCACTACTTCACATGCACAAACCCATGCTACATTCACAAACTTCCTAAAAACAAATCAAAGCTCCTTTTTAAAACTAAAGTCTTAATTTTTAAAAGTAAAAGTTAGCAAAAAATGATTTATATTTTATACTCTGGATTTAACTCAAGGGTACTCCATTTCTGGGCCACATCTCAGCCCTATTTTGTATTTTATTCAGAGACAAGGTCTCAATGAGTTTCTTAGTGCCCCACTGCTACTAAGGCTGGATTTGAACTCAGGATCCTCCTGTATTAAACTCCCTATCTACTGGGATTACAGGCATGGGCCACATTCCTGATATTATAATTTTATTTTAGCATTTTAGAACATTCAACTAACTATTAAAAGAATTAAATAATGGGTGCTACTAATAAGGTACTATGACTTTGGAAGGTATATCAAATTTTTATTGTAGTTTTAATACAAATAAATCCTCATTTGATAAAATTAAACTTATTATACATTTTTCCTCAAATGTGTGATGACAAAAGTGGCCAGCCTACTGAGAAGTAAAAAAAAAAAATCTTATGTTATCAAACACAATGTGCTATTATTTAAATAATTAAACAACAAATTCCCATAGAAGTTCTGATATTTCCAATTTAAATTTAGTTTCTTCTAATCTCATGTTGCAAAGCTCAATTATGTGTGTTTTAGAGCAATGTTTTGGGGTTTTGTTTTTTTTTTACCTACTAAGAGAACTATATGAAAAATGGCAAGCTGCTAAAAAGAAATATGCCCATCTTTGCAAGATATTTTTTTTTCACATTTAAAGTTCTAAATATTATGTACCTTAAAATCTATAGTTACATGGAATAGGAGATGTTTGGGTTTGTTACATTTCATCAAATCAAATCAAAAAAATTACTAATTTAATAATGGGATACATAGTTTTTGGCAATTTTTAATTATGAAAAAAAAAGATTTTATTTTTAAAGAAAACAAAGCACCATTACTCCAAGCATTTTTTTTTCTTGGTTGCAAAAGAACTGATTTATTGTGCAGAATACAGAAGCTGCTTGCTAAGAGCCAGGCTTGGTGTATAATTTGCATAGAAAATGGAGCACATTATATATGCCCTGAACTATGAAACACAGATAGGACCTCAGAGATAAGGGTCCTAGAATAAAAGTTCCATTTCAATCCAGACAGGCACACACAACTTGGAGAGGCCAGATATATCAAATGAGACGCAAATGCTGGCTATTGCCATCTCTGCAGGAATAACATAAGTGCTACAAATGAAGACAGATACCAGATACCACATGGATCCCACCTCAGTCTCTTGGTGCTCAGTGTGGTGCCTTTGCCATGATTTCAATACTGTGAAGAGGAGGCAAGCCTGTTCAGTACCGTGAAATGCAGTCACTGGGGACATGCTTAACCCAGTTTATGAGAACAATCAACAATGCCTCTGTGTGCATCTCTCTAGAAAAGAGGAAACATACCAGTAGAAAACACGAGATTGAATCAGTATGGGACTATTTGCAACTTACCAACTGTCCTCCACTACCTGTTAGTAGCTTTTCTTCAACAGTCCACTCTCCAAAAAGAGCATTTGGAGGATGTGCTGCATCATTAAAGATGTCTGTCTAATGAAAAGGCTCCTAAGACAATGGTCCTCTTCTCACAGCATGGTAATATGAAATTTTAACTTAAACATGTGACCAGAAATGAGTCAGAACACAGAAAAAGATCTTTCTGGCACAGTATTTCACAGACTGCCAACAATGGAAGGCGAGTTGCTGAGCCATAGGCCTGAAAAAGTGAGATTGCAAGAGCAGCATACACTGATGGAAAGGGTTCAAAGCAGGTGGCAAAATCCTGAAAAAAACATGAAAATGATGGCATTATAAAATCAGAGGAAGAACTATTGGAGTCAGCTGTCCATGCTCACAAACCTGTGGCATAAAAGGCATTTTTGTCTCTTGTGATCATGACTAACAGCACTGCGGGCCCCCTTGATTATTTGTTTGCTTGTTTGTTTTTAAGAAATAAAACCTTGCTAAGATGCAAAGCTCAGTGTAGGACACAACATGCTTATTGAAATGTCACTGATGACCTACTACAACATAGTGAAAATCTTTCACTAATCCCCATCTTTCTTGCACTCTGGCAGCCATTAGTCCAGAGCTCACTCAAAGATTTGACAGACATTCATGAAATTCTCTGAATTGCCCATCCCTGGGACTGGGATTATGGGATTACAACATATCTCTAAGATGATATGAGAGGATATCAGACAGGATGTATGTTATTATGCAGGTAAGAAAATGGGTACAGATAATCAGGGACTGTTAAAACTAGAAGCAACATCAAAAACAACTAAACTGCCTAAGCCAGAACTTTTTAAGCTTTATCCTAAAAATTGCAAATCATGGATTTTCAAGCCTAACATTAATAAAGAACACCAATGCATAAAAGCAAATCAAAAGCAACTTTTAAGCCAGAGAAGACTAAAAGCAGGTAGTGGGATAAAGCTCCAAGCCTCATCCAGGGCCACAAACTAGGAAGTGACTCACCTTACAAGAGGTCAAACCACACAGTTTGAAAACCAGTGACTTTGTAAGCAAACAAGATGGTGGTGATGGATAAGACCTCTGAGACTGTGCACAGAATGCATACCCAGAGAAGGGAGAGAGGATTGCTTAACAAGGGTGGATTTAATGATGTGTGGGCTAAATTGAAAAAAAAAAACAAGTATTTAAAAAAGTTTTATCACCTGAGTTTGCACATGTGTCCTTTGTCATAATTTGAGCTTCACTGGGTCAGTTGCCAAGGGTTAGGTGTGCATGACTTTTCTCACCAGGCTCATTAAGGGTTTTCAAAGGCTGATGTGAATCAATTTGATTTCCCCTTTGAGTAGCTGTCATCCATGCTCCATGGATGACACCCAGGCACAGACCTCAGATGCTGGTCAGAGAGAAGAGAATTCTAGTCAATGAAGAAAAACATTAATGATATATACAGCACAGACATGGGCTCTGGTGGCTCCGGGCAGGGACTGTTTTCTCTTTTTTCCCCAAAAAAATATACTCACATGTTAGTGGCTCAGCACTCCCAGCACTACCCTAAAACTTCCTCTTGATGTGATCAGAAGATTGAAAGTGAATTTGAACAGAACCAGTGATGGATGGGCTGCAATCTTGCCAACTGCTAGGTTCTGGAACCCTCACTCATCTTCAGTACCATCACTTCCTCAGCTGCCTGAAACGCTGAAGCAAATTTATCTGTGCATTGTGACAAAAGGAATTATTAGCCATGGCCGCTTTGGCCACCTGCTAATCACAATGCCAGGTGAGCATGGAACAGAAGCCCATATACCTTTTCCCAGCCTGTTGTTGTCCTTTGAACATCTCATGGAGATGAAGCACTCTTTCTCTTGAAAGAGAAACTATTATCCTACAACATGACCAGCCCTGTTATCATTTGGATGTGATGTGTCCTCTTAGAAACTCTTGATAGATAAGGTAGCAATGTTCAGAGCTGAAATGATTACAATACAAGAAACATGACCCTAATAAATGGATTAATCCATTTGATGGATTTGAAGACTACTGTACTGGATGGTAACCATACCCAGATGGGGCATGGCTGGAGGAAGTAGGTCACTGGGGACTTGGCCTTGTGGAATATATTTTGTCACCCAAGCTCCTTCCTCTCTCTCTCTCTCTCTCTCTCTCTCTCTCTCTCTCTCTCTCTCTCTCTCTCTCTCTCTCTGATTCCCAGTTGCCATGAGCTGAACAGCTGTCCTCTGCTGTACCACACTGTATAAACTTCTGCCTCACTCTTAGGTCCAGAGCAATAGAGTTCGGTCAACCATGAACCATGAACCTTTGAACCCATGAGCCCAAATAAAGTTTTCCTCCTTTAAATTCTTATTGTGGGGGCATTTTGGTCACTGTGATGAACAGCAGGTGAACAAAGGTCCTTGAAAATAGCCAACTACTTCATCTGGACTCAGCCTGCATAGGCTTATGCCTGTCCCACTCTGAGAGGTGACACACCTAGACACACAGAGCTCTACCAGTGTCGTGGAACAAGCCCCATTTCTGTCTTTTAAGCCATCTGTAGAACATAGTCATTATTATGCCCTAGGCATTTTCCAGTTCTGGCTCACAGATATGGATCCTCTTGAGCATGCTTGCCTCCTTCCACATGTTCTGCAGCCTTCATTTTTAATAATAAAAATAACCTAAGAGGCATATGATCTCAACAATGCTGCAAACCCAAGAACATGCAGGCACAGGGAGATTAATTGAATCACCCATGATTATAAAGTTAGCAAGACCGGCAGCCAAGATGGGAGTTCCAGCGATGCTTTTCTAAGCCATTCTGAGGACTGGCCTGGTGAGTAGAAAGGACACACTGTCCCCACTCCTGCCTGAAGAGGCTCACCCTGGCCTGGCCTCAATATATAGAAGGAAACCTGTGACCTAGTGGAGGGACCTGTTTTAGCACAGAAGCTCCTGACATGCATTGGTGAGGATATGAAGTGACGGAATTCCACCATGTCCATGGAGCATCTAGGTGCTGTCAAGCCTATGAAGAGTATCTTGTCTAATGGAATTGAAGTTGTGGATATTCCGGGTCCCAGCAATGCACTCTTGATGTATCTTCAGCATGAATACCATGGAAAATATGTTCAAGGTCTCCAACATAGTACCGTGGCATGGGGAAAAATAGCTGGGCCTGCAGATGACCCAAGCAGTCTCTTGAGACAGACAGATAAGTTCCAGGGCATTCACTAATGGGATCTCTAATTTTTATCTATCCATAAGATGCCCCTCTATGCCCAAGTGACTCTGAGCACTTTGTCCACAACTTCATGTTTGCCTCTTTAGATCTGCTTCTCCATTTTAAACCAGCACTCCACTGACTCCAGCTTTATCTTCAAAATCTGAAGGTGTGAAGCTGGCTTTGAACTTGTGCCTCAGCCTCCATGTGACAAGACACCTAGTTGAAGCACACTATTCTGAACATACAAGACTCCTGTCATCTTTGTCTTTGTACCAGAATCAACAGCGAGTCTAATGGATCGAGTCCTCTGTTGATTATTCATCTTATTCTCAATTACAAGAAGGGACGAGAGCAAGACCAAGATGTAGATCTGGCTCCAATGATTGATGATGATTGATTCATCCCTGGTTCTAGAAAAATGGGCAACTCTGTTATTCACTTTCCCCACTTCTGTTCCTGCTTTAAAGTCACTATAGGTGGATATTTAAAAAGAAAGAGTGGTTAGCAGATGAGGGATTCTCCCAGGCCTCCTTCCCACCCTCGATCTCTGACTCACCATGAGACCTGTGCTTCCTGATCCACAGTAATAACCCTGTACCCCATACATCCCTGCCCTCCTCCTCCAGCTTCCACAGGCTCTATTCCACCTGCAGAGCACTCTGCTGATGCACAGGTTCTTAGGGAGTAAGGCAACAGCTGTATTTGGAGCATTGGAAATGCAAAGAAAATAAAAGAGAAAACAAAGGCACAGAAGAGGAGAAAGAAAAATCTCCTGTGAGGAATTGACAGGGGTGGAATACTTAAAAGGAATGTGGTTTATTTTCCTTGCAGAGCTTGGAAGTGCAGAAACGCAACCAGGCCCTGAACACACCAACTCCTAACAGCAATATCTGAAAACATGGAGAATAATTAGTCCCTGTTAACCAAGGATACCTGATCACTGTTGGTTTCCTCTCCTGTGACATAACTCACACCCTTGGTTCATGGTTCTGCCTGATTCCTTATAGGGTGTGGCCTCTGTCCCAAGACTCAGATCTTGACATTCATTGTTAACATACCCCATGGAAGATTCTAACAAAATTTTCTTTTACTTGACCCACCCCAGTACAGCTCCTCCCCTAGTTTCCCATAATTCTTCAAGCTCCATGGCCAGGTGTCTTGCCACCTCAGCATCCAACTGTCTCTGGTGATGAGGATAATTTGGGCTACACGGAACCATATTCCCAAGTAAGTAAGTTCTGAAAATGCTGACACCAGGCATTATCTACCCCAGGTTTGCCTAGATCAAGGGGAAATAGCCATTTAGGGTGCAACCTCTTTATACTCTTACTTTGAGAAACTGTAAGAACCTTTTCTAGGACCTCATTGGCCAGAGTGAGATCATGGACAGTATTTACAAAAATAAAGCCCAATGCCATCTGATCAAGTGACTGGGATAGCCAGAACTGGTTTTGTTTGCTCACTATAACTTTCCATTTTGCCTAAGAAACTGTGCAGCAGGCAGAGAAGCTGGCATCATCAAAAGGAAAAACCTTGGCTTCCACACTCACTGCCTACTCTGCCAGTGTCCTGCCTGTGTTGCAGCCTTGTCCTTTCTTCCCCTCAGGTGCTCCTCTGGTACTGCATCTTCATTGACCTGCCTCATATCATCTATCTCCCCAAATAATGAAAGATGCTTATCCCTCAATTATGATGATCAAATGAGCACTATAGCACCCAATTTGCTGGTGGCTCTATTATCCACTCTTGTTAGTTGACTTCCAATCACTATCACCATAATACCCAATAAACTCCCTAATGGAGGAAAAGCTTATTCCAGCTCATGGTTTCAGTGCTTCAGTCCCTGCCTGGCTGACCCCATCACTCTGGGCCTTAGGTGAGGCAGAATATCATGGTGGAAGGTGCAGGATGCTTCTCAGCTCATGACTACCAGAACAGAGAGGAAAATGTGAGCTTCACTAGCCAGGGACAAAATATATATATATAAAGGTACAACTCCAATGACCTGCTTACATCCTACTCACCTGCAATTATCACTCATTGACCCCTTCAAATTATTAACCCACCAAATTTATTAATCCACTGATTATGTAACAGCTCTCAGGGTATAAACATTTTATCTCTGAAAAATTGTGAATTGTGGGTATAATCATTTTACCTCTGTACAATTGTCTATTGTCTCACACATGAGTTTGGGAGACACCTCCTATCTAAATATCATGTACCTTACTAGGTATAAACCTATTCTCAATGAAACTCAAGGCTTCGAGCAATATGGCCACTGATAAAATAAAATCAATGCTTTTTTTTTTTAAATCTACTCCCTGAGAAGAATTGAGAGAGGGAATTGATCTTCTAGACAATAAGTAGTGGTCCATGATCTAATAGAATGAAAACCTCAGGCAGGACCACGTGGTTGTCATATCAAAAACTATGTGGACACTGACTCTGAGGCTACAGAAATAATTGAATCCAAAGTTTTTCTTACATGAAAGACAGACTCATCTTTACCAACATGGACTGTGACTCTCCAGTAATTTTCCAACCCTTCCAGCCAAAGTAGCTAAGATGCTCAATCACCAATCTGCCTCAGTTCTTGACAATGTCCTGACTCACATCTTGGAGTCATTGAGTAGAAGACAGAATATTCTAAGGGTGACTGCTCCATATTTCTTTCTTAGATGCCTCTGTGTGGCTGTGGAGGCCCCAGAAATCTAGTTAAACTGCCTCTGACCACAGGTGATAGCCTGGTGAGCTTCAATTGGTGGACATTATCATCATGAACTTGTTTCTCATGTTATTTCCCTCAAGTCGCAATATCTTTTTAAACTTCAGAATTTTTTTCAGCATCACAGGTAACTCTGAACAGGTCTCTACATCCAGCTGCCATTTTGCAAGAGATTTGGAAGATAGAGGCAGGAAGATGTGTACAATACTTTAAATATGAATAAGCAAAATACAGATGTGAGAACCTCCATGGGTCACAGGGCCTACAATTGTAACAAAGAGAGCCCAAGAAAAAGACCCACAGGGAGGGAAACCTGCAAACCAAGACCCACACAAAGACATATCAAAGTTGTGCATGGGATGTCTTAGTTTGAACTTGTGGGTCTTGGGGCTGGTTACTTCTGGAGGGAGGAGGGACTAGGGCTAGGATGCAGCCATGTGGGATGCTGGCAAGGTGGTGTTCCTGACCTGGTTCTAGGGTGTTTCACATATTTTTTCATTAAACTTTTTGACTGTGGTCCCCTCCCCTGCTTTGTACTTGCATTTTCTTCAATTACTATTACAAATATCAGAGGTAATCAGCAGCACAGCTTCTGACAACTGAATGGAGAATAAAAAAATAAAAGATGGCACCAGGGTGAAACTCAGAGGCACATCACTTTCCTGGCATGTGAGGCCCTGGATTCCATCCCCTGTAGCACAAGAGAATTAAAAAAAAATAGGAGACACAAGGTATAGCTGGTGCTTCTCCTTCCTTTGTTGCACAACCAGACAATAAAAAACTCTTTCACCTTAGGATGGTAATGGTTACCCATTGGGAAAAACACCAATATGCAGGGAGATGTCAGGAAAATCTGCTTTGCAGCAATGAGAGTCCCAGTTTCCCTGACCTGCATTCTAATCCCTGGCACGAGAGTGTAACTTTGTTTATATTATCCCATTGGCTGTGTGTGCCTAGCCAGGGCCCAGCAGGTAATGCAAGCATAGGCAGCATTTATCTGGTCCAGGGTCAATGTCCGTCTAGACCGTAGGAGTGTCCTGGTTTCCCTTGTGTCACCAGATCATCCATTGTGAAGGTGTTCTTGCAGGAAGGCTGCCTGCAGCTTCACTTGCTATACACTGGGACCTGGGGATTCTGTAGCCACTTGCCCTGGGAATGAGGGAACTTATCTTAGTGACAAATGCAGTGTTTCCTTCCCCAACTCACATTGTTAGTTGATTGGTGAGCCCAGATATCTGCTGCTTTGGGAAAAGCTGTAAAGTGAAATTGTTTCTGCTTTAAGAAACCGCTGAGTCCCAGTTATCTTATTTGTTAATGAAAAAGAAATTTGATTTCCCATGTATTTCTGCATTTAAATCGACATTCAGAGCCAAGGAATAGATTAACTCAGATGGGGATCCACACCTTGCCTTGATCTTTATCCCAGAAGATATGCCCCTGAGGTAGAAAATCTCCTGTCTTTTAGGGGCAGCTGTCCTGGTTTTCCCAGTTCCAAGTAACATACTGTATGTACTCAATAATAGTAAATTTTGCATGAGTGAGTTAATGAATAATCCAAAAATGTTTCTGAAGCATCCTTAGAGTCAGTTTGTAGCCTGTGCCTCATGATGCTTTTCTTACACAATCTCTCTTAGGTGCAGGTCACCTGTCTGAATTCCTTATCTTTATTCACCAGATCCACATATTAGAGTTGTAGGTAGCTTTGCATTCACTCACACAAACAATTTATACTGTACCCACTATTTTCCAACCACTGTTTCACAGTAGCTTCTAATATAGCTTATAATACATCAATAAACAAGAAAAATAATCACCTGCCTTGTGGGTGTCATTCTGATGAGGAGAAGCAGACAACAAATAATAAATACAATAAATAATCCAGTAACTCAGAAAAAGTAGATCTATGGGGAGGGGGTAGATTATCACAAGGTATCTGATGCAGGGATAGGGACTTACTGTATCATCTTAACATCTTATCATAGGAACATAATTTCCAGAACATTTCTTGTATGTCTGCTGAACAACAACCTTGACTTAAATTTTCATGTAACAGTTTGCCAAAATATATTAAAGGAGAAGATCAAAACCTAGAGAAAATATAAAAGTATTATTTCACCTATAGAAAATAAAATAAAAATGAGAATGCCTAGGATTCTCAGAAGTTATTTATTCATAAATAACTTTTTAATCATATTTTGTTTACAAAACTTCAGAGAATATGGAGAATATTTTAAATTGGTAACTGGTATATAAAATGTAAAAATTATCTGTATTTATAGAGTACCATGATGTGACGATTTGATACACCAAATAAGGGACAATGTTGAAATCAGATTAAAGACATCTAACTCCTTAAATATTTTCCCTTTATGCTAAAAAAAAAAATTGAGGCTATTTTCTTCCAGCTTGTTGAAATATACCATATCCAACTGTTATCAATACTCACCACCCTACTGTGCAACAGCATTCCAGAAAATGTTTGCTGTTAGCTTTCATTAGTTTATTTGCAAATGAGCCTTAACTTTATTTATTTATTTAAATGTGGTCCTGAGATTTGAACCCAGCACTTTACACAAGCTAGGCAAGTGCTCTGCCACAGAGCTACAACTCCAGCTCTGTTTTCTCTTGTTCTGCTTTATATATTTCTGCAGCACCAGGGACTGTAGGCCAATGCCTTTTACAATGGGCAAGGACTCCACCATAGAGCTAAACTCAGAACCCAGCAGAAAGCATTTCTGGAAAGATTGAATGGATGGCCTGAATCCTCACCTGAGAGGTACAAAATTGAACTAGTTTATTTTTTTTTTCTACTTGGTGTCATGGCATTTCAATTTTAAAAAGCCATGCATACTTTTTGTTAAAAACAAAGAGCCAAACTACATAGATGTTTATCAATTTAGTCTGAATTCCTCAGAGAACTGAGAAGAATCTCTTATTTTCACTTTCTAAAAGTATAAGTGTGTTAATATATACCTTGTTTGTTGCAAAAACATAGAAATGCATATCTTCTTAACAGATATTCAATTCAGCACAATGGCTTATGAGTAGAGAAATGAAAGAGGTTTTCATTCTGTACTTTTTGTTTGGATATTGTCATTTAGTCCCTTACATGTATATACCTAAAATCTGATTAAATTAGTGGTATGCATTGGTATGTTATAAACTAACCAGTGCACAGTACAACAGTTAACACCCAGTAAGCTGAATAGTAAGAACTAGTTTTCCCCTCCAAACTCATTAAAGAACAGAGTTTAAAACCTAGCTTCAATATTTAACTAATTACATGGGGAATGTGATTAGGAAAAATTTAAACTTCCTCTCTCTATCAAAATGTCAAAAATAGAGCACATTTTCTGGACTCTACCCACAAACACATTCATCTAATACATCTTCCATGGTGTCTCACACAATGGTCCAACCAAATCCCAGCCAGGCTCTCCACAAACCCCAATCCTCACCTGTAGTGATTCATGCAGGCCAGTGTCAAAAGACAGCTTATCATTTAAAGACCACCAGGTGAAGAGGCAGCACAGATACTAAATTACAGAACCAGAAGTGATCACTCAACATTTAGAGTAATGGTGGTGTCCTGTTCTGAAAACTGTTTTGATATGTGTCTCTCTCTGCTACTGAGCCTTTTTCTGAAAATTTGGATCCCTTTGACCAAAGTTCACATCTTTATTGGCTATGGCAAATCAACCCTAGAACAGCATTCATTAGGAACACAATTTAAAGGAAATGTATAATTTTTCAATCATAGAAGAATAAGAAAATATGCTGTGACACAAAAAACAAGAAACTGTAAATGTGTCTTTACATCTCTCACTTCATGTGATATATTCATGATCCCCAGCTAGAGAGCACAGTGTGATCTGACAGTGAGAACAGGCTCCCAAGCAGAAATTGAAAAAAAAAGTTGATTTTTTTCTTCTACTTCTCTTTTCCATTCATTTTTGTAACTCAAATCCATCCAGAATTGCTGGGTTTGGTGTGCAGGATGTCACTTTTCTAAAATGAAGTTTGATTGTGCCTAGGAGGAATTGGTTTCTCTCCATACTATCATTGCCTCCAACCCATAGGTTTTCCTAACTGTTTGGTCATGAAATTCAGGGACATTTTTCAGACCAACTCTCAGCACCTTGTTAAGTTCTAGAAGGAAGAGGACACAAAGTGAATGTGGTATGAGCTTGCAGTATACAACCATCTGCACAAAGCATGCTCAGAGCCAGTAATAACAGGAACATGTGAAGAGGACACAGAGAGAGTTCTTGGAATTAGGAAAGGCCAGGTCCCTCTCCAAGAGCTCTGGACAATTAAGGCAAAGGCTAGAAAATTCCTATTATTGGACAGGGCCCATCCAGCTAAATGGTGGCCAGAAAGTGTGTGAAGACAGGAGATAAACTGATGGTGGAAGAAGTCAGCACCATTGATGTTTCAGCTATATGACCTAGAGACTTGGAATTGGCCTGCTGACTATAAAGCACTGGCTCTCATGGTGATAGAAGAGGCTTCAATGGTGTCCAAACCTGTGTTGTGAAAGCACAGGACTGTCTGTCTGACCTGGAGACAGGCAACCCACAGATATCCCTCAAGTTCACAGGATTAAGATATGAACTGTGTTAAGTGTCTGTTTTTATTACAGAAAAAGTAACAACTTTATATTACTCAGACTTTGCAGACAAAATCAAGGTGGTGCCTGATGAAATCTTTTGTGAATTTCCTCAACAATATTACTGTACTTTGCACTGCAGTTATTAATACATACTGTCTTCTACGTTTCACAATAACATTGAGGTAGATGCTATGATTATCCTACTAACTACATTAAGTTCCATGGAATCATGGACTTGACCCATTCACTCTGTACTCAACACCTAGTATAGTGCCTAGCACACAGAATTCGATCAAGCAAAGTGATTAAAGGACCCAAAGAATTTTTCAAACACAATTAAAATAAAAAAAAATAATAAAAAAACAGAAGTATCCCAGGCTGTTGGTGGCAAAAGTGTGCTTGAACCTAGACCTCAGAACCAATATGCAGAGTAGACTCAACGCTAAGACACCCTTAACACCAAAATGCAACAAGTAACACCAGCTTAGCCATGAGAAGTGTGCAGGAGATAGTAGCTGGCTCAACAGACAACAGTGATCAGAAGCTGTGTGGTTCATGGTGAGGTTGGATTTTTTTTGCATATTTTTAACTAATTTGTGCTTGAGCATAAATTTTAATGAAATTCATAGAAAAATCCCAAAGACAATTCTTCACAGAACTAGAAAACAACCATGAAATTTATGAGGAAAAGTAAGAGATTCAGAATAGCCAAAGCAATCATTAACAAGCAGAGTGATGTAAGACATATCACAATAGTGTAGCTTAAAGTGTACTACAGAGCCATGGTAATGAAACAGCATTGTTTCACAAAAAAAAAAAAAAAAAAAAAAAAAAAAAAAAACTCAAAGGCACCAAAAACATACATTAAATTTTAAAAAGACTATTGAAAAATGGTGCAGGAAAAATTGTAAAGCCACATAAAACAAAAAGAAAGTAAAGCCCTGTCTCTCACTTTCACAGAACTCAATTGAAATGGATAAAAAATTAGGCACTAAAACAGAGACCCTGCACCTAATAAACGAAAAAATTGGCCCAAATCGTCACTATGACAGCCTAAGATTTGACTTTCTTTAGGAGACTACTACATTCCAAAAAGTAAATTCAAGAGTCAATCAACAGGATAGATTCAAAATAAAAACATCTTGTCAGATAAGAAAATAATCAATAATGTGAAAAGAGAGCCTACTGAATGCAAGAACATCTTCACCATATGCACCTCAGAGCATTAATCCCCAGGATATATGCAGAACTCAAAAAAAAAAAAAAACTTAAAACCAAGAAAAACAAATAACCTAATCAATAAATGTGCTAAGGAGCTGAACAAACACCTCACACATGAAGCAACAAATACATGAAAAAATGTTCAACGTTAGCCATTAGAGGAAAGCAAATCAAAACTACTCAAAAATTTAATCTCACCCCAGTTACAAACATGAGTATCAAGAATACCATCATCAAGTAACAACAAATGTTGGCAAGGATGTGAGAAAAATGGTGTATGCACACATTGCTTGTAGGACTGCAAATTAATGAAAAAATTATGGAAAGCAGTATGGAGATTCCTCAGAAAATGGAATGGAACCAACATCTGACACAGCTACATCTTTCTTCATTTTGTACACAAACTACTTAAAATCAACCTATTAAAATGACACACCCACATTATGTTTACAGCAGCTCAACTCACACAACAGGTAAACTATGGAACTAACTTAGGTGCCTTTCAATAGATAAATGAGTAAATAAAATGTGGTGTGTATGAGTATATATATATATATATATATATATATATATATATATACACACATATATATACATACATATATGTGTGAGATTTTATATATATATATATATATACATATACATATACATATATGTGTGAGATACACACACCAAAAAAATAAATTTTTACACACACATATATGATGTAATATAACTCAGCCTTAAAGAATGAATTCATGACATTTTCTGGTAAATGGATGGAGCTTATCATGCTAAATGATAAGCCCATCCCCCAAAAAGAAAAGGTTGAAAGTTTTCCCTGATATACTTATTTTATTCAAAGTAAGGAAATGTGGGGTTAGGGAAGTATAGAGTTGCTTTAGATCATAGAGGAGTGAGAAGAGGGGAAGGAGTATAGTGGGTAGAATGGATAGTAGGATGAATCAAACATTATCATCCAAATTACATATACAAATACATGACTGGTATGATGCTACAACCTGCACAACCAGAAACATGAGAAATCATACTACCTTTATGTATGATATGTCAAAGTGTATTCCATTATCATGTACACTTAGAAAAAAAAACATTTTAAAGTTGATTAAAGTAAAAATACCAATTTTACACACACACACACACACACACACACACACACACACACACACATATACATACACAGTATCTGCCCATAAATGGATCTACCTGGAGACAATCATGCTAACTGAAGCTAAGCTAGTTTACAAAAAACAAAGGACAAAGGTTTTATCTACTATGTGGAAGCTAACTCACAACAGGAGGGGTGATGGGAACAGAAGTGCAGATTAGACAATGGTGAATGGAGGGAAAGGAAAGGGCATAGGCAAAGGAAAGACAGTTGAAATACTCTGATACAGCATTTCCATGCATATACATGGAAACAATACAGTGAATCCCAGCACCATTTACATCCTACTAATGCAACTCTAAATAGATAAGTTATAATTATAAAAATATGGACTGTATTGAAAGGTTAATAAAATAGGTACTTGTCACTCCGTTTTTCTATATGCTTAACAAAACACTGTTGAAATCTTAAGAACTGTTTGCTAATCTTGTTCCCAGAATGTGCTGTCTCCAACTGTGGACTGTCTGCTAATCTTGTTCCCAGAATGAGCTGTCCCCAACTGCCAAACTACAAAATGTAACTTCTCTCACTGCCCTCTTCAGGGAAAGTATATAAGCTCTGCTCAAGCTGTTCTCAGGGCTCTATCTCTCTTTGCTATAGAGAGCTCGGGCCCCAGCATGCTGTTCTCCAAATAAACCCACCCTTCTACTGTTGCATAAGACAGTCTCTTGTGGTCTCTTTCTCCGACGTTTCGCCGGACCCTTACATTTGGTGCATTGGCTGGGAACTGTGCATCTCCGGACAGGGAGACCTCAATAAGACTCCTTTAGGGGGGTAAGTAAGGTGTATTATCTTCTTCTTCTTCTCCTCCTCCTTCTCCTTCTTGTTTTTCCTTTGCGATCACTCAGAGTCTGGTTTTTGGCTCAGCAGAGAGCGTGAGCTCTCAGAGCCTTCTGGTTTTTTGGCTCAAAGGAGAGCATGAGCTCTCAGAGCATTCTGGATTTTTGGTTTCGGTTGGCAGAGTGTGGTTGTCAGCAGAGAGCATGAGCTCCCCATGGCGGTGGTGGACAGACGTGTCCCTGAAGCCACAGACCACGTCTCTCAAGGGACGCTTTGAGAGACTATGGGGGGGACAGAGGTGCCCCCATCTGGGTGGGACGGAAGTGCCCTCATCTGTATTCTGCTGCCAACCCATCTGGTCTTGCCGGCAACAATTCTTTCTTTCAGGTTGAATTCACTGTCTGTTTTTAATCTTTGCCTCTGAACTTGTGTTACACATTTACTGTTTACTGTGTGTCCATGTTTGTGTCATGTTTGTATTGTCCCTGTCTTTGTTCAAGTAACTTTCATTATGGAACAGAGTCATTCCACGCCTCTGTCCGTGACCCTTGATCACTGGACTGAAGTCCGCATAAGGGCTCAGAATATTTCTTTTTCAGTAAAATGCAGGACCTGGCAGACTCTCTGTGCCACAGAATGGCCCACCTTTGAAGTTGGATGGCCTCCAGAAGGATCTTTCTACTCCCAACTGATTCGAAAAGTCAAATATATTATTTTTCAGCCAGGGCCACATAGCCATCCAGATCAACAGCCGTATATCTTAACTTGGCAGGACCTCTGTGAATTTCCTCCTCCATGGGTGAAGCCTTTTCTTATCCCAGGTCCTACACATCCCCCCATGATTCTATCTCTCAAACCCTCTGCTGCTTCTACACCCTTTGTTCTCCCTGAGTATCAAGATTTGACTCTGCTGGACTCTCCTCCCTTTCCTTATCCCCTGCCTTCATTCCCCAACCCCCAACACCCTCTAAGTGATTCCCCTGCTGCTGACAGCTTCTCCACCATTGAAGGAGGATAAGCCAGCCCAGCACCATTCAGATGACTTCCCCAAGGCACACATAGCCCCTCCTCCCCTGGAGGAAGCTGGCCCAGCTAAAGGAACTCACCGGCAGCAAATGATTAAAAACCCTAAAGCCCCCTTGATACTTCCCCTCCGTCCTCATGGGCCAATGATAGAGGATGGCCATGGTGGAGAAATGCAAGTCTACCAGTATTGGCCTTTCTCCTCTTCAGATCTATATAACTGGAAAAATAACAATCCCCCTTTTTCCGAGGACCCCATCCGGCTTACAAGTCTGATCGAGTCATTGAGGTTTTCACACCAGCCTACTTGGGATGACTGCCAACAACTCCTAGGGACTTTCTTCATGACAGAGGAACAAAAGAGAATCCTCCTGGAAGCAAGAAAAAATATCCTCGGACCAGATGGGCAACCGACACAACTTCCCAACATAATCAAAGTCGACTTCCCCTTGAACCGACCCAACTGGGACCCCAAAACCTTTGAAGGTAGGGAGCATCTGTCCACTTATCACCAGGCTCTAATAGTGGGTCTCTGAGCAGCCACTAGACAGCCACCTAATTTGGCCAAGGTAAGAGAGATTATTCAAGGGCCTGATGAATCACCCTCTATGTTTCTGGAGAGAATTATGGAGGCATATAGGAGGTATACTCCTTTTGATCTTCAGACAGAGGATCAAAAGGCATCTGTCACGATGGCCTTTATTGAGCAAGCTGCCTTGGATATTAAAAGAAAGTTACAACACTTAGATGGATTACAAGATATGACTTTGAGAGATTTAGTCAGAGAAGCCGAGAAGGTATACTATAAAAAAGAAACTGAGGAAGAAAGGGAGGAAAGGGAAGATAAAAGAAGCAAAAAACAGACTGAGGCATTGACTAATGTCCTGGTCACAAGAACAAATAGGCCAGAAGTTAAGAGACAGGGAGGCAGAAAGGGATACCTGGGCCCACACCAGAAACCCCATCTGGCCTCAGGCCGGAAGCCACATCTGGCCTCAGATCAATGTGCATACTGTAGAGAAAAAGACACTAAGTCAAAGAGTGCCCTAGAAAGAAACGGCCACGCCAGCAGCCATTCTAACTTTGGAGGATGACTAGGAAAGTCGGGGCTCAGATCCCTTCCCCGAGCTCAGGATAACTTTTGAAGTGGAGGGGACCCCAGTAAACTTTAAAGTGGATACAAGGGCAATATACTCAGCCCTTAAGGCCCGCTTGGGCCCTCTATCAACTAAAAGGTCTCAAGTTCAAGGGGCTAATGGCAGTAATATTGGGCTTGGACAACTAAGAGGACCATGGACCTAAAAAAAGGAAAAGTCCATCACTCCTGCATCCTTCCTAGTGATCCCAGAATGCTTAGCCCCATTGAAGGGGAAAAATCTGCTCACCAAACTCTGGGCCAAAATAACTTTTAACCCTGAAGGCCCTCAAATGGAATTTCTAAATCCTTCAAAAAGAACTCCTATAGTCATGGCTTTAATTATGTCAGTAAAAGATGAACGTCAACTCTTCACACCCCCCAAGACTGATCAAACAGGCAAGCTATCCCAGAAATGGATAACAGATTACCCAGATGACTGGGCAGAAACTGCTGGATTAGGCCTAGCCGTAAAAGAACCTCCAATAATGGTGGAGTTAAAAACCTCAGCCTCCCCGATTAATATTAAACAATATCCTCTGAGCAAAGAAGCTAAAGATGGGATAAGGCCCCATATTCAGAAATATCTGGCCTTAGGGGTCCTAAGGCCCTGTCAATCAGCCTGAAACACTCCCCTGCTACCAGTAAAAAAGCCAGGAACTGGGGACTATCACCCCATTCAAGACCTAAGAGAGATCAACAACAGAGTGCAGGACATTCACCCCACAGTACCTAATCAGTACAATCTGCTTAGCACCCTTAACCCTGAGCGAAAATGGTATACTGTCCTGAACTTAAAAGATGCTTTCTTTTGCTTGCCTCTTCATAAAGATAGTCAGTTGCTATTTGCTTTTGAGTGGGTAGATCCAAAAACCGGAGCATCTGGTCAACTAACTTGGACTTCCACAGGGGTTCAAAAACTTCCCCACTCTCTTTTATGAAGCCCTCCACAGATATCTCAACAACTTCAGAACCATGCACCCCAAAGACACCCTACTCCAATATGTGGATGACCTGCTACTAGCAGCAGACACCAAGGAAAACTGTGAATCTGGGACCCAAGCACTACTATCTGAGCTTGCCCAACTCGGGTATAGAGCTTCTGTCAAAAAGGCCCAAATTTGCCAGCAAGAAGTAATCTTCCTGGGCTATTCACTTAGGGGCGGTAAACGATGGCTCACTGAGCCCAGAAAACAAACCGTTGTGCAGATACCATCCCCATCTAACAAGAGGGCAAATGAAGAGGCTAAATTGGCAGCCCTAAATGGAGTAACCATGTTAACACTTTCCACACTGGGGGAACATAAGGACACCGACACTGAACTCCTGGACTTTACTGAACCCAACTTGCAATTTCAGAAAGACCTACACTACGTTAAAAATGTAAATCAACTCACTCACCTTGGTTCAAAGAAACCACAGGCATTCCTAAAGGATCAAGAACAGAGTTTTCCACTAACCAGCTCACAGCAGAAGAAAATAGCTGAATGAGTAACAAAAGCCTGTCGGGTCTGTCAATTGGTTAATGCTTACCCCTCCAAGCTTCCTATAGGAAGGTGCCTTCGAGGGACCAAATCAGGACAATTTTGGGAAGTGGACTTTACTGAAATTAAGCCAGCAAAGTATGGACTTAAATATCTCCTAATCTTTGTAAATACATTTTCAGGATGGATTGAAGCCTTCCCCACAAAAAAAGAAATGGCACAAATGGTGGTCAAGAAGATCCTGGAAGATATTTTTCCAAGATACGGCCTGCCTAAGGTAATGAGGTCGTGGCCCAGGTGAGTCAGGGGTTAACCAGGACCCTGGGGATTCATTGGAGGTTACATTGCACTTATAGACCCCAGAGCTCAGGACAGATAGAAAAAAAAATAAATAGAACCATTAAAGAGACCTTGACAAAATTAAGCTTGGAGACCGGCATAAAAGATTGGACTATGCTCCTGCCTTATGCACTGTTTTGTACAAAAAATACTCCCTCTGTTTCTTTGTGTAAAATTACCCCCTATGAAATTCTCTATGGTGCCCCTCTTCCAGTAAGAGACCTGACCCCAACTCTAAGACCTAATGATTCCTTTCACACCCCCTTGCTTGACAGACTTAAAGCTCTTGAAAGAACCCAGTGATACCTATGGAAACAGCTGGCCACTGCCTACCAACCTGGGGACGAAGGGACTCCACACCGATATCAAGTAGGAGACTTTGTCTACTTAAGACGACATCAGGCATCATCCCTAGAACCCTGCTGGAAAGGACCATACCAGGTGCTACTTATAACACCTACAGCAGTAAAGGTAGACGGAATCACTTCCTGGATCCATGCCTCTCATCTCAAGCCTGCTCCTTGTCCAGACTCTGGCTGGAATTTGGAAAAGACTGGTAACCCTCTCAAATTGTGTATTCACCATGTGGATAGAGCTATAGATTCTCCCCTTGACCACCAGTAGTCCTAACCCTCATCAGCCCATTCAGCAGCAATGGCTGATCATAAATCCTACTGGACAGGAAGTATGGTCTATCTCGCATACAGCCCCCTTAGGGACCTGGTGGCCATCTCACCACCCAGACACTTGTCAGTTGGCTATAGGTCTTTTCTATTGGGTATCCCTGATGAAGAAGATCCCACTAAAATTCCATTAAATCCCTTCCATACCATAGATAATAGAAACAAACAGTCACTGCTGTGTGGGGGAAAACCCGACTTCTTCTGTAAGTCATAAGGATGTAAACATACAGGGGCTACCTGATGGAACTCAAAACTCCACCAGTTCTCAAACCATTGCCCCTTTGCTGAAGTAACAGGTACTGAGGTATCTCTCCACCCATTCACTCCTCTCTTCTCCTGTGAGTGCCCACATCAGGTCCCACCAGGTCCTCTTACCAGCTAACCCAAAGCTCAAACCAGCTGAGGAGAGCCCTCAGACCCCTATTCAGGATGTAACAAAAATGGCCTTTAAAGTTGCTTTATCATTACTAAAAACAGGTTACTAAAAATTTAAAGTCCCTCACAGGCTTTTTGAGATACTCACTCCAGTCTTCCCCTCTGCTCTACCTGTTCTACTACTCAAGGTTTTGTTGCTAAGAAAATCCCAAACCCTTTCCCATTATTCTTTTACATCTCTCCTTTCTCATTCTCAGATCCACGGAGCTGCTCTCAGCACCACCTTCCCCATCCTCCCCCTCTGTACCAGGCCCACAGAAAAGTCTTAACTAACCTTCTCCAGAAGTCTTCACCATAGTTGACTTTAGGACTTTCAGCAATAGAGTCCCTATAAAAGAGTTCAGTATAGATAAACTTCCTCTTTTCATGTTGCCCTGTTCTACTTGGCCACTGGCTGGAAAAATTAGTACTCCTAAGCTAGACATCCCCTTACTAGTTTTTCACAAAATATGTGAACAAGGCCTCTGGCCTTGAACTGGGGCTTCACATAGATGGCTACATTTCTAAGATAAAAAAAGTTATCAACTGGGCTCCGTGGTAACAGTTGGCAGAAAAAAAAAAAAAGGAAAAAATTCTCCCCCTCCGGGGTGTCCTTGAAAAGTTAACTTGCCCAGAACAGGAAAACAAACAAACAAACAAACAAACAAAAAAAAAAAACAGAAACAAAAACTGCTTTTTGTGAATTTCTGCAGACTGTGAACTTCTGAGCCCCATCCCTTACATGTTGAGTACAAAATTCCAAAACTACCTAAACTTGGGGTTCAGGGGTTTAATTGATTACAACAAAAGCAATGCCCTCTAAATCTGGTTGCAACCAAATAGAACTGTTTCCCTGTCTTCAGTGCTATCTTAGGTGCCTTGCCTTATCCGTCCCTACAACAGTATAATTCTATATACTTAAACATTATTTATGTTTTCATAAAATGGTCAACAGATGTGATTAATTATGTAATGGTACAGATGTTTCCCAGAGTGCTCTATCATGAGGCAGGTTCATTTAAAGATCAAATAGGGTGGCATACAACCCGGTTTCACCGGGAACCTGTATCCCTCACTTTAGCCATCTTATTAGTAATGGGAATTGCTGCAGGGGTTGGGCACAGAGACCACTGCCCTGGTCCGTGGGACACAACAAATGACTGAAATGCTACAAATACCGTTGGCTGAATATACTGGAGGTATTTCCTATCATTTCCCCAAGGGTAAATTATGGGACATGCTAAAACGTCAACAATTTGTAATTTTAATATTATTAGTGAATGTCCTTTAGACAATGTACTTACTGTGTTTACTGATGGATCAGAAACTAAAAGTGCTTGTTGGACAGAGAATCAATATTGGGTTCAAATAACAAACTATCAATCTGTCCAACAAAATGAATTATTTGCAGTCATTCAAGTTTTAAATGATTTTGATAATCAAGACATTAACATTCTTACTGACTCTGCATACATGATGGGAGTAGTTAAAATATATTTACTGCAGTAGCCTATTCTAATAAACCTGCTCTAGAAAATCTTTTTCTTACCTTACAAAAACTCTTACAAGCTCGTAATGCTCGCATATTTATAGATCATATTAGATCACACTCTAGATTACCAGGATTTTTGACATATTGTAATGCTCAGGTACACAAATTAGTGATGTTCAAAATTCCTCAAAAAGAACATAATCTGTTTCATTCTAATGCCAGACATTTAAACATTAAATATAAGATTCCATATAAACAAGCAAAACAAATTATTAAAAATTGCCCAGTTTGTTGACCTTTACATCTTAGGATTGTACCTTCTGGAGTAAATCCTAGAGGGTTTCAACCTAATGAATTATGACAAATGGATGTTACACATGTTCCCTTGTTTGGATGTTATTCTTGTGTTCATGTTACTATTGACACATACTCTAAATTTTTGTGGGCTACCGCTCAAATTGGAGAAACCACTCGTCATGTTATTCAACACTTAGTGGAAACATTTGCTATTATGGAAATTCCCGCTATGATTAAAACTGATAATGGTCTGGCTTATACTAGTAAAAATTTTAAAGATTTTTGCAAATTATATGATATTGTTCATCTAACCAGAATAGAATATAATCTACAACGACAAGCTTTAGTACAACGTGTACATGCTATGCTTAAAACACAAATTAAAAAATTAAAAAGGAGGAAAATGACAGATTTAATTATGCACTTGTTTAGACATTTACAAAATCAACCTAAAGCATTGTTACATCAAGCCTTATTTATTTTAAATTTCCTTAATCTTCCACAAGGAGAAATATTGACAAGAGCAGAACAACATTTTGAGCAAAAAGCCTTAGAAACAGTTCATGAACCAATCTGGATAAAAATTGCGGCAGATGCTGAATGGCAGCCAGGGATTTTACTTTATAGAGGAAAGGTCTATGCTTATGTTTCAACAGAAAATGGACAATGGCAGTGGCTCCCACGGTGGTGGATCCAGACCCGTCACAATCAGAATGGCACCAAGGGGGGCAACCTATCCACTACCCCAGCTGAGGAATCAAGATCCTGAGCTCGATGTTTCGGTGGCAGTAATGGCGTGTCTTCATCTTGGGGCACGACATCGTCGACATCCTAATTTCTCTCCCTTACCTCGTGGGGTCAAATTAAAAAGCTGAGTGGGGAAGGGCAAAAGGTGCTGCAACAAACAGGGAAGAGTTGCACCCCAGAAAATTTATTTCTTGTCATGTGTGCATTATTGACAGTGTCTTCTGCTTCTGAGGTACAAAATAATAATACTATTGGGCCTATATTCCCAATCCACCTTTGCTGGAACCTGTTACCTGGAGTGACATGGATATTACCTTATATACTTCTCCTGCTCTTTTATCTCCCCCTTGGAACAATTTAACATATAAGAATATTAATGATGGAACACCATTTAATTTCACTTATAAGAATAATAACAGTAAACCTATATGCTTGGGCGTTCCTCCTTGCTTACAATTAGATTGGCAACATTGGATACTAGCTGGAAACTGGAATAATGATTCTCAAACCCGTTTACAACGGTTGTCTGCATGGTCCATTAATATGACCTGGGATAATATAACTGAACAAAAATACCCTATGTTCCCCGAGTGCCCCAATTTTACTTATCAGGACTTGAGATACTCCCCTTTCATATGGCAGGAATGTTTAGGTAAATTTGGGAAGATATTTTAGGATATTATCATATGGGGTCCTTATGGGATGTTCTTAAAAAAAATTGTTCAGAATGGAATATTACTGCTTGTGATTTATATTCTACATACAGTATCCCGCCGAAAGAGAGATGGAATGAAACCATTCGGAATGGCAAATTAATGGCCTGGGGTGATGGCGGAATTGCTGATCCATGCTTGGCTTCAGTGCAGTACCCTCATCATTTACAAACACATTTATGGAAAATTGCTGCTGCAACAAAACCTGTAATTTTGTCTAATGGCTCTTTCTCTGGGACTAGTCAATCTGCTGCTTCTTATAATTTTACAGTATTTAACGAAAATAATACAACCACATGTGTGCCCATGCCATACCTGTTCTTAATTGGAAATATTACTTTTGATGAGGGAATTTTATGCTTTAATTGTGAATTGTATACCTGTATTAATACATCTGTTTCTATTCCTTCTGGTTATTCCATTGTGCTGTTACAACAGCGCTCTCACATTTGGCTTCCTGTGAACTACCAAAGACCATGGTCCCAAGATTCTGTAAATACTTCGGTTCTGGAATTTTTAGACGATTGTTAAAATGTACTAAATGGTTTGTGAGAGTTGTTATTGCTGTAATTCTAAGTCTTATTGCAGTGACTACAGTTGCTACAGTTTTAGGGATAGCTTTACATACTTCTTTACAAACAAAACATTTTGTTGAGGAATGACATAAAGATTCACATAAGTTATGGCTATCCCAAGCTCAAATTTATTCTAGACTTCAAACTCAAATGGATATTTTAAAACAGACAGTTAATTGGTTAGGAAAAAAGATACTCACCTTAGAACAGGAAATTACATTAAAATGTGACTGGAATTCAACTTCTTTCTGTATAACTAATATACAATATAATCAAAGTTTACACGAATGGAGTATCATACAAAATTATCTTGATGGTAATGAAACAGCTCAATTAATGATTGATTCTTTACAAAAGGATATATTTGAAATTTTTGGAAAAGGGTTTCAACATGATGATGCTGCACAAATAGCTGAATTGTTTTTAAAACAGTAAGAGGGATTAGATCCCAAAGGAATTGCTCAAAGTCTTACACATATGGCTGGAGGAGTGGGAATAGTGTTATGCGTAGTTATTATCCTGTTTGTAATTATATATTGCATGTGCATAAGACCATCTCAAAACTGTATATTAACTTTCTGGAAAACTGTTTTGGAGAAACAAAAGAAAAAAGAAGGAATTGTTGGTGTTTGAGTGTGCAGAGTTTAGCTCCCTCAGGCCTGACATTTTGCAAGAGCTGTGGCTGTGATTTAGGTCAGCTGAGGCAAACCTCAGTTAGGAGGAGGAAAAGTTCTCTTCCCCTAATCGCAAGTCACAAATTCTGCATGGTTTGGCAAGAGGAAGAATCTTCCTACATACTTGTCCTGGGAACAATACATTCTAAAGAAACAAATGCATCCTCAGGGAATTAGATGATGTCTACAGAAAACTTTGGGGGGTGCTTATCAAATGAACAGGAACGATCTGAGTTTAGCTCTGTGTACCCACTGAGGCGTGGTATTTGGGCAGTGCGGGTAAAGTGTTATTGAAGAATTGTTTGCTTTGTTAGAAAAAAAATATAAAAGGAACTTGCAAATAAACCTCAGCGTGCAGTTGCAACTACTGCCTTTGCTCTGCATCCCCTGTATCCTGGTTATTTCGAGACCCTTACCCAGGGACCTGAACGCTCTAGACGTTCACATGTAGTGCCCATTTTTAACCCATACATACAATTTAAAGTTAAGCAGAAGTATAAATGGTCATCTTTTTGGGTCTTCTAGAATTTTGGAAAGAAATATTATTATTATTTGTGGGAAAGTGAATAAAAAGCTTTTCCTGAACTCTGGAAGTGTTCAGGAATGATGTGGGGTACTACATATGCCATCATCTTCTCTGGTGATCTGAAGAATGATGATGTGAATGGTGAAAAACGTTCTCACATTTAAATAAATGGTAAGACCAGGTGCCCGTGTTACAGAGTGGAAAGTCAAATATAATTGACCAAGACTTAACTTTTTTGGCTGGGTATGTTCAGTATCTTATTAGTACTTAATATGCTATTATAGTTTCTATACCATTTGAAAATCCTACAATCCTTCCAAGTAAAATGATTTTCAAAAATCCTCACTTTTTTTTTATTTCTACTAAGAAACAGGAAAAGGAGAGAGGAAAGGAATGGAACAGCATTTGATGTCTGTTCTGTTTGTCCCTTTAATGATGGAAATAACTCTTTTTTAGTTAAGATGATGATGATGATGACAAAGAATATGGTGATACTGTTACCTGACCTCCATGTTCAGATGAGGAAAAGGCTCAGGAAGTTCATTTGAAAGTAAGTACCTTGATACAGATGCTGAAGGTGCAAGCAAACTTCTCTCATTTAGTGACTTTGATATCCAAACAGAAACAGCTCTGGCAAATAAAGAGGAATCTTCATCCTGGGTTTTGTGTGTTTTACTTGATGGCTAACTGGTTCTATTTTGTATGGAACTGGAGACAGTTGTTTTGAGGCTAGAATTGTTGCTCTTCAGTTCTGTGCCTAGAACAGTAATCTCTCTGAAACTTATATGATATCTGTTGCTGTAATTGAATATCATCTTGGGTAAATTATAGAGAAAAGACATTTTATTTAGCATCCAATGAGGCCTACTGGGTCATGAGGTGCCACAGGACAGCAGCAGGTGGTGTTGCAGCTTAATAGATCTAGATGGGCCTGTTTTTTTTTTTTTTTATTTTTTTTGGCTGTTTGTTTTATATTATATTTTTGAGAAACGGTCTACCTAAATTGCTCAGGATGGCATTGAACTTGTAATATTCCTGCCTTAGTCTCCAAAATGGCTACCAGGATTACAAGTGTGTGACACCATGCCCAATTGATAATTTGATTCTTATACAGGTATATGCATTGTGAAATATTCACCAAAAACTATTTAACATATTAGTAATCTCACATAATTACATTTGTTAAAACGTTTCTAAACTTTCATATCCTATGCAACTGGACAAGAGTTTTAGTTTACATTAATAAAACTCTGGCCATAGAAATAAAATTGGTCTAATAATACATGGTGGCCTAATGCCTTTGTACTTTAGAGACTTTTTGGAAATCAAAGACTACTAGTGAATGCTTTCCTTTAAACATTAAATTTGATCAAAACCTGAAGCATAACTAGGAACAAAAATATATTAGATGTCTTTATTGACATCAAGCAATGAACTCTATCTTAACCACAACATAACTCACCTACAAGAACTGAAGAGAGAGAGAGAGAGAGAGAGAGAGAGAGAGAGAGAGAGAGAGAGATGTTTTATTTTTTTTATGTTTCAGATGAAACAACATTTTTATTTTATTTGTATGTGGTGCTAAGGATTGAACCCAGTGCCTCATGTATGCCAGGTGAATGCACCATCACTTGATAAACATCCCCAACCCCAAGTTCCTTTTCATTTTTTGAAGAAATATTACATATGCAGCACTTTTAAAAAAATGTTGTAACTGAGTTGTGCCCATATTAGCAACTTTTGTGAAGAAATTACTTTTGAAGTAGTATGACAAAAGTGTTTTTATATAGAAATAAATAACTTTACTTCTATAGTAAGTGTCAACAGGACACGAATGTAGCTCAGTGGTAAGAGCTTGGCTAGCATGGAGAAGGCCTTGGAGTTTAACTCCCAACACTGAAAGAAAAGGAAAGGGAGAAAGAAGGAAGGAAAGAAGAATAAAGGGAGTGGACAGGAGGAGAGGGAAAGGAATGAGTCATTACAATAAAAAGGCATGTGATACAAATATAATTTTATGATATAATAGCTCTTTAAATTATTTTATAAAGCTGTAGAATTTAAGTTACATTAAATTGGTTGACATTATGACTGAATGGAATAGCACATTATAAACTCTACCTTGGCCTGGCTGAAACTAAACCAAAGGGTGTGTGGCATAGAGAGGAGTCCTCTGTGGCTCAATTTGGGACAGACTTGAACTGGCACTGCTTCAGGATGCACAACATAGTGAAGGGGCCAAGACTTCCCTGACAGGCACTTGAGGGCTCTAGGACCCTGAGTGACTATGATTGTTGTTTTTCATGCCTATGCCCACAGCCTCACCATTCTGCACCCCTGGAGTTTTTTCACAATGCTATGCTCTGTTTCCTGGTGCATGGTTGAGTTCCTGACCAAAGAAATGAGTGTCCACAGCATTTGGGCATGGATGGACAGGCTGTGTCTGAAGTAGCAGTAGGCAAAGCAGCCTTAGTGTGATAGAGGGGCCAAGGGTTTGTCCCTCAGCTTTATTTGGGGTTTGTCCTGGAAGAAGTACACAGGGCGTTGGCATCATTGTCTGAAGATATGAAACCAGGCCCTCATACTTATGGGTATCCTTGGTAGTTGGTAATATATGCAGCTGTTGGATTTTTTGCAGTTCCCCTGATTCTCTGGAGATGTTTTCAATGTGTGAGAATCAGGTGTCATATGAGAAGAGAAAAAAATTTGCTCTAAAACTTGCTGGACTAATTGAAGAAAACTGTCAAGTACTTGTAAAAATTAGCCTTGTTAGAAATAGTATGAAGGCTTAGAGTCATCTTTAAAGAATGCCATTTTGGAGAAGAAGTCAATAGAAGCAGAAAATGTTGAGGCAATATATAAAATCCTATATAGGTCTAAATCTAAATTTTCAGATGAAATACTCTCTCTAGAAAAATAACTAAAAGAAGAGACAACTAAACATTCTCTACAGGAGGCATTTATGACAGATATATCAAGGAGGATTAAGTTCCTAGAAGATGAATCAAAACGCCTAAGGTACTAACGTCAAAGCTGAAACAACTTTGAGAATATTTCAAATGAATGCAGAAGGATTTAAGGTAGCAATAAAAGAGGTTTTCATAGAAAATTCCCAATTTCAGGATAGTTAGAAACAACTTTTACAAGAAGCTGAAATATGGAAAGAAAAAGGGAATAACCTTAACAAACAGAAAATGACATTGGAAGACACTACAGTATATGAAGAGCAAGTTCTAATAGAGAAAGAAAAACACATTGATTCACAGACTGAACACTAGGTGCAGATGAAAGATTAGGTTTCTGTGCTTGGAGAAGAACTAAAAGATGATGGTAATTTGGAATTGAAAATGAAGAGCAAATCAGAAATTGGTGTTCACTTAGATGATCTGCCAAAAGGAGCTTTGAAGGAACAGGTTTATGTTGCTAAGTTAAATTTCCCATTTAAAAACTTAGAAGGAGAAATAAATAAAATGTTTACATTCTTTTCTGAAGTAGATGAAGTAAAGAAAGACCTTATAGAACATATTAAATATCGTAAAAAAGAGCAAGCATCTTTGCAGTCAAAAATACAAATTTTGAGAGAGAGAATCTGAATCTTCAGCAGAAATTTAATGTCATTAATGAACTAAATAAAAAAAATTGTAATGGACTATGATGAACAGATGTGGTGAGAGAAGGCTTCCCTGTTTTGTTTCAGATTTTAGAGGGAATGCCTTCAATTTTTCTCCATTCAGAATGATCCTAGCCTGATGCTTAGCATAGATAGTTTTTACAATATTGATGTATGTTCCTGTTATCCTTAGTTTTTCTAGAGTTTTGAACATAAAGGGATGCTGTACTTTGTCAAATGTTTTTTCTGCATTTACCAAGATGATCATATAGTTCCTATCTTTAAGTCTATTGGTTTGGTGAATATAATTTATTGATTTCCGTATATTGAACAAGGCTTGCATCCCAGGGATGAATCCTAATTGATCATGATGCATGATCTTTTTGATATGTTTCTGTATCCGATTTGCCAGAATTTTATTGAGGATTTTTGCATCTATGTTCATTATAGATATTGGTCTGTTGTTTTCTTTCTTCAAAGTGTCTTTGTCTGGTTTAGAAATCAGGGTGGTGTTGGCCTCCTAGAATGAATTTGGAAGTTCTCCATCTTTTTCTATTTTCTGAAATAACTTGAAAAGAATTGGTATTAGTTCTTCTTTAAAGGTTTTGTAAAACTCTGCTGTATACCCATCCGGTCCTGGGCTTTTCTTAGTTGGTAGTCTTTTGATGGCTTCTTCGATTTCCTAAATTGATATTGGTCTGTTTCGGTTGTGTATATCCTCTTGACTCAATCTGCACAGATCATATGACTTAAGAAATTTATCAATGTGTTCACTATCTTCTATTTTATTGTAGTATAAGGATTAAAAATAATATCTAATTGTCTTCTGTACTTCTGAAGTGTTTGTTGTGATATTGCCTTTTTCATCCTGTATGCTAGTAATTTGAGTTCTCTGTCTTCTTCTCTTCATTAGCATGGCTAAGTGTCTGTCGACCTTAATTAATTTTTCAAAGAACCAACTTTCTTTTGTCAATTTATTCAATTGTTCATTTTGTTTGGATTTCATTGATTTCAGCTATGACTTTTGCCTTCTACTACTTTTGCTGTTGTTTTGCTCTTCTTTTTCTAGGGTTTTGAGATGAAGTGTGAGATCATTTTTTGTTAGTTTTTTTTTTTTACTTTTTTTTTTAAGGAATGAACTCCATGCAATGCATTTTCCTCTTAGAACTGCTTTCATTTTGTCCCATAATTCCAATATGTTGTTTTTGTGTTTTCATGTATCTCTAAGAACTTTTTAAATTTCCTCCTTGATGTCTTCTATAACTCCTTGATCATTCAGTAACCTATTGTTCATTCTCCATGTGATGCATGATTTTTCCTTCCTTGTTTTATCATTGATCAACATAATTCTTGAAACACTGGCCAGAGCAATTAGACAGATGAAAGAAATTTAAGGCAAAAAATAGGAAAAGAAGAACATAAATTATTATTTTATTGCAGATGACATGATTTAATACCTAGCAGACCCAAAAGGTTCTACAAAGAAACTACTAGAGTTAATTAATAAATGAATTCAGGAAAGTGGCACTATATAAAATCAACAAGCAAAATCAAAGCATTCCTGTATTAGCAATAAATCTTCTTAAATGAAAAGGAAGACAACCACTCCATTCACAATATCTTCAAAAAAATAAAATACTTGGGAATCAACCTAACAAAAGAGGTGAACGACTTATACAATTAAAAGAGCTTTGTAAGGTTTTGAACAACCAATAAAAAAAAAAGAAGGCCCACATCCAAAAAAAAAAATATTAAAACTACAGAACCCTAAAGAGAGAAATAGAAGATCTTAGAAGACGGAAAAATATACCCTGTTCATGGATAGGCAGAACTAACATTATCAAAATGGTGATATTACCAAAAGATATCTATAGGTTTAATGTGATGCCAATCAAAATCCCAATGGCATTTCTTGTTGAAGTAGACAAAAAAATCATGAAATTCATATGGAAAAATAAAAGACCCAGAATAGCAAAACCAATTCTAAGCAGGGAGTGTGAATCAGGTGGTATACGGATACCAGACTTCAAACTATACTGCAGAGCAATACTAACAAAAACAGCATGGTACTGGTACCAAAACAGGCCGGTGGACCAATGGTACAGAATAGAGCACACAGAGACAAATATATAAAATTACCCCTATCTTATATTTGATAAAGGTGATAAAAGCATGCAATGGAGGAAGGATAGAATCTACAACAAATGGTGCTGGGAAAACTGAAAATCCATTTGCATCAAAATGAAACTGAATCCCTTTCTCTTGCCATGCACAAAAGTTAACTCAAAATGGATCAAAGATCTTGATATCAAATCAGAGAGTCTTCTTGTGATAGAAGAAAAAGTTGGCTCCGATCTACATATTGTGGGGTCGGGCTCCAAATTCCTTAATAAGATACCCATAGCACAAGAGTTAATAACTAAAATCAACAAATGGGACTTACTCAAACTAAAAAGTTTTTTTTTTTTTTTCTCAGCAAGAGAAACAATAAGAGAAGTAAATAGGGTGCCTACATCTTGAGAACAAATTTTTACACCTCACACATCAGCTAGAGCCCTAATATCCAGAATATTCAAAATCATGGAATTTTCAGGGAAATGGATGGCATTAGAGCAGATTATGCTAAGTGAAGCGAGAAAACCCCTAAAAAACAAATGCCAAATGTCTTCTTTGATATAAGGAGAACAACTAAGAACAGAGTAGTGAGGAAGAGCATGAGAAGAAGATTAACATTATACAGGAACAAGAGGTGGGAGTAAAAGGAAGAGAGAAGGGTAATTGCATGGGAATGGAAAGAGACCCTCATTGTTATACAAAATTATATACCAGAGAAAGTTATAGGAAAGGGAAAAAAACAAGAGGGAGAAAATAATTACAGTAGATGGGGTAGAGAGAGAAGATGAGGGGTGGTTGGATAGTAGAAGATAGGAAAGGCAGCAGAATATAACATACACTAGTATGGCAATATGTAAAACAGTGGATGTGTAACCAATGTGATTCTTCAATCTGTATATGGGGTAAAAATAGGAGTTCATAACCCACTTGAATCAAATGTGTTAAATATGATATGTCCAAAACTATGTAATGTTTTGAGCAACCAATAATAAAAATTAAAAAAAAAATGTAATGGAACTCCAAAAGAAATTAAATAGTAGAGAAAAATCACCAGGTAGATTGAGAGAAGAAACTTTCCAAAGTGGGAAAAAGAAACATCAGCCATACAAGTGAACAGCTGGAGAACTAGAGAAAGCAAGTCAAAGAACTTGAAGAATAATTGGAGAGAACCATTCATTCTTATCAGGGCAGATTATGTACTATGAGAAAAAGCACATGATAATGAGGTGGCAGCTAGAATGCTAAAAGATTCCTGAAGATTAAGAGACAAAATACAACAGACAATTTTAACCAAAAACGGGATTAAATTTAAAAGTTTTAATTTTTAAAAACACTGGCTTGCCCATAGTTGCAAAGCACAGTAATAAATGAGAATTGTAAGCAGGTAAATATTTAGATCAGTCTGCAGTAGCCCAAATAAACATAGAAAGATATGAATGGAAATATAAAGAAAGTAAAAAGAATGAAATATAGGGAAATGAGTTAATACCCATTTATCTAAGTGCATTAGAATGTATTCCTTGTGTGTTCACAGATTCTCACATAGCTGCCCAGAAGGGTGTACAATGAGAACAGTAATTGACAGTGGCCTGAGCTTTTGGGGAAGAAATGGAATAATCTTCATTCATGGGCAGAAATTCCATGAGTTCTTGATGAGAATATCCATGAGTTTTACAGCATCTGACAATAAAAAAAAAATATAAACCTCACAGCTATATCTGTTTGGGTATTATTCTCCTCTCCATCAGAGGTCCAAAAATCTTGGTGTGACTGTGCATATGAGCAAGAAAGATGGGGAGTCTGAAGTGGTAAAAAAAAGAGATAGTAAATTGGAATCCAAACGAGGAAATAACACAGCTACAGAAATATAAGGAACAAGTTTAAATATATATTAAATATATATTCAGAATCTGTGCTAATGTTTAAAGAAGAAGAAAATAATCACAGTGCCATGATAATGGAGGATAGATAATTCAGCTTACTGCAGAGAGATTTGAGTTAGGATCCTGTTGTTTGTTTAACAACTGAATAAAAAGAGAGAAAGTTGGTTGTCAGTTGTAATTTTTTTAATTTATTCATTTAAGAAACCATATTTATGAAGATTAAGCCCAATTCTGTCAATATTAATTTGCATATTTTGTTATATAACAGTATCAGAAGAGTGTGATTACTCTTATTAAACATCTCTTCTCTGTTGAAGAAAAATTTTAGAAGAAATGGATATTGTGTTCCATTTTAACCATTTTTAGAAATAAAAACATTAATTTTTGGCAATCAAGAATTTTTTATTTTATTTTTTTAATCCAGAAGGTTCTTAGTAATTGGTGACATAAAAATCGGAGCACAACATGTCTCTGTTGCTCACCATATGTATCACTAAGATAACAAAAGTTAGATTGTAATAAATGTAATTGAGGATATGGATAGGATAAAGTGTCCCTATGTTACTAGTGGATTGAATTCACACAGTTGTTTTGGAAAGCATTGGTAATGTATTCTAAATTTCTAATATGTGTAACTTATGATCCAGAAATTTAATCTTAGGATATAAATAAGAAAAAAATACTTACATGCAATTTACCCAAACAAATCTACAACAGCAATCATAGAAGAACACTTCTGCATCCTCCAAATAGGAAGCAACCCAAATGCCCACAGGTGGTAGAACTCTTCAAGGACCTCTTATTCATAGACACAAAAACACAACAGGAGCCTATCAAAAGGCAATGAAGATCTTCTTCTATATCTTTCTTTAGGGTTCTGCAGTTTTCATTGAATAAGTCTTTCACCGCTTTTGTTAGGTTGATTCCCAAGTATTTTATTTTTTTTTTGGAGGATATTGTGAATGGAGTGGTTGTCCTCATTTCCATTTCAGAGGATTTGTCGCTAATATACAGGAATGCCTTTGATTTATGCGTGTTGACCTTATAACCTGCCACTTTGCTGAATTCATTTATTAGCTCTAATAGTTTCTTTGTAGACCCTTTTGGGTCTGCTAGGTAAAGAATCATGTCATCTGCAAATAGTGATAATTTAAGTTCTTCAATTCCTATTTTTATGCCTTTAATTTCTTTCATCTGTCTAATTGCTCTGGCCAGTGTTTCGAGGACTATGTAGAACAGAAGTGGTGAGAGAGGGCATACCTGTCTTGTACCAGATCTTAGAGGGAATGCCTTCAATTTTTCTCCATTCAGAATGATGCTGGCCTGTGGCTTATCATAGATTGCTTTTACAATGTTGAGGTATGATCCTGTTATCCCTAATTTTTCTAGAGTTCTGAACATAAAGGGATGCTGTACTTTGTCGAATGCTTTTTCTGCATCTATCGAGATGATCATATGGTTCTTATTTTTAAGTCTATTGATGTGGTGAATAACATTTATTGATTTCCGTATATTGAACCAGCCTTGCATCATGGTATATGATTTTTTTGGTATATTTTGAATCCGATTCACCAAAATTTTATTGAGGATTTTTGCGTCTAGATTCATTAGAGATATTGGTCTGCAGTTTTCTTTCTTTGAAGTGTCTTTGTCTGGTTTAGGGATCAGAGTGATATTGGCCTCGAAGAATGAATTTGGAAGTTCTCCCGCTTTTTCTATTTCCTGAAATAGTTTGAAAAGTATTGGTGTTAGTTCCTCTTTAAAGGTTTTGTAAAACTCTGCTGTATACCCATCCGGACCTGGGCTTTTCTTAGTTGGTAGTCTTTTTGATGGTTTCTTCTATTTCCTCTATTGTTATTGGTCTGTTTAGGTTGTCTATATCCTCCTGACTCAATCTGGACAGATCATAAGACTTAGGAAATTTATCTATGCATTCACTATCTTCTATTTTATTGGAGTATAAGGATTCAACATAATTTCTGATTATCTTCTGTATTTCTGAAGTGTCTGTTGTGATATTACCTTTTTCATCCCGTATGCTAGTAATTTGGGTTCTCTCTCTTCTTCTCTTCGTTAACATGGCTAAGGGTCTGTCGATTTTATTTATTTTTTCAAAGAACCAACTTTTAGTTTTGTCAATTTTTTACATTGTTTCTTTTGTTTCGATTTCATTAATTTCAGCTCTGATTTTAATTATTTCTTGCCTTCTACTTCTTTTGCTGTTGTTTTGCTCTTCTTTTTCTAGGATTTGGAGATGAAGCATGAGATCATTAATTTGGTGTTTTTTTTTTTTTCTTTTTTTAAGGAATGAACTCCAGGCAATGAATTTTCCTCTTCGAACTGCTTTCAATGTGTCCCATAGATTCTGATATGTTGTGTCTGTGTTTTCATTTAACTCTAAGAAGTTTTTAATTTCCTCCTTGATGTCTTCTAAAACCTATTGATCATTTAGTAACCTATTGTTCATTCTCTAATTGATCCTTGATTTTTCCTTCCTTCTTTTATCATTGATTTTCAGTTTCATTCCATTATGATCAGATAAGATGCATGGTATTATCTCTACTCCTTTATATTGTCTAAGAGTTGCCCTGTGACATAGTATATGGTGTATTTTTGAGTAGGTTCCATGTGCTGCTGAGAAAAAAATGTAGCTACTTGATGTTGGGTGGTATACTCTATATATGTCAATTAAGTCTAGGTTATTAATTGTGTTATTGAGTTCTATAGTTTCCTTATTTGACTTTTGTTTGGAAGATTTGTCCAGTGGTGAGAGAGGTGTGTTGAAGTCTCCCATGATTATTGTATGGTGGTCTATTAGACTCTTGAACTTGAGAAGAGTTTGCTTGATGAACATAGCTGCACCATTATTTGGAGCATATATATTTATGATTGTTATGTCTTGTTGGTGTATGGTTCCCTTGAGCAGTATGTAGTGTCCCTCTTTATCTCTTTTGATTAACTTTGGCTTAAAATCTATTTTATTAGATATGAGTATGGATACTCCTGCTTGTTTCCGCAGTCCATATGAATGGTATGATTTTTCCCAACCTTTCACTTTCAGTCTATGTATATCTTTTTCTATCGTATGTGTCTCCTGTAGGCAGCATATTGTTGGGTCTTGTTTTGTGATCCATTCTACTAGCCTGTGTCTCTTAATTGGTGAGTTTAAGCCATTAACATTTAGAGTTATTATTGAGATATAGTTTGTTCTTCCATCCATATTTGTTTATTAATGTTATCAAACCTGTTTTGTTTCCCTCTTTGATTACTTTCCCCTTTTACTGTCCTACCTCCCGCTGTTGGTTTTCAATGTTATTTTTCATTTCCTCTTCCTGTAATGTTTTGCCAAGGATTTTTTGAAGAGATGGTTTTCTAGCTGCATATTCTTTTAACTTTTGTTTATCGTGGAAGGTTTTAATTTCATCTTCCATCCTGAAGCTTAATTTCGCTGGATACACGATTCTTGGTTGGAACCCATTTTCTTTCAGTGTTTGAAATATGTTATTCCAGGATCTTCTAGCTTTCAGAGTCTGTGTTGAGAGATCAGCTGTTATCCTGATTGGTTTACCCCTAAATGTAATCTGCTTCCTTTCTCTTGTAGCTTTTAAAATTCTCTCCTATACTGTATGTTGGACATCTTCATTATAATGTGTCTAGGTGTGGATCTCTTATGATTTTGCACTTTTGGTGTCCTGTAGGCTTCTAGGATTTGGGATTCTGTCTCATTCTTCAAGTCTGGGAAGTTTTCTCGTATTGTTTCACTGAATACATTGTTTATTCCTTTGGTTTGGAGCTCTGTGCCTTCCTGTATCCCAATGACTCTTAAGTTTGGTCTTTTAACGTTATCCCATAATTCCTGGATGTTCTGCTCATGGTTTCTTAGCAGTCTTCCTGAGCTGTCTATGATCTTAGAAGATTGAATAATATACACTGTTCATGGATTGGCGAACTAACATCATCAAAATGGTGATATTACCAAAAGTTCTCCATAAGTTCAATGCAATGCCAATCAAAATCCCAACAGCATTTCTTGTAGAAATAGATAAAACAATCATGAAGTTCATATGGAATAATAAAAGACCCAGAATAGCAAAAACAATGCTAAGCAGGAAGTGTGAATCAGGTGGGATAGCGATACCAGACTTCAAACTATACTGCAGAGCAATAGTAACAAAAACTGCATGGTACTGGTACCAGAACAGGCGGGTGGACCAATGGTACAGAATAGAGGACACAGAAACCAATCCACAAAACTACAACTATCTTATATTTGATAAAGGGGCTAAAAGCATGCAATGGAGGAAGGATAGCATCTTCAAAAAATGGTGCTGGGAAAACTGAAAATCCATTTGCATCAAAATGAAACTGAATCTCTTTCTCTCGCCATGCACAAATGTTAACTCAAAATGGATCAAGGAGCTTGATATCAAAACAGAGACATGGCGCCTGATAGAAGAAAACCTTGGCTACGATCTACATACCGTGGGGTCGGGCTCCAAATTCCTCTATAGGACACCCATAGCCCAAGAGTTAACAACTAGAATTAACAAATGGGACTTACTCAAACTAAAAAAAGTTTTTTCTCAGCAAAAGAAACAATAAGAAAGGTAAATAGGGAGCCTACATCCTGGGAACAAATCTTTACTCCTCACACTTCAGATAGAGCCCTAATATGCAGAGTATATAAGGAACTCAAACAATTACACAAAAAGACAACAAATAACCCAATCAACAAATGGGCCAAGGACCTGAACAGACTCTTCTCAGAGGAGGACATGCAATCAATCAATAAGTACATGAAAAAATGCTAAACATAGCTAGAAGTCAGAGAAATGCAAAACAAAACCACCCTAAGATACCATCTCACTCCAGAAAGAATGTCAGCCATGATGAAGTCAAATAACAACAAGTGTTGGCGAGGATGTGGGGAAAAGGGTACACTGGTTCATTGTTGGTGGGACTGCAAATTGGTGCAGCCAATTTGGAAAGCAGTATGGAGATTTCTTGGAAAGCTGGGAATGTAACCACCATTTGATCCAGCTATTCGCCTTCTTGGTCTATTCCCCAAAGACTTAATAAGAGCATGCTACAGGGACACTGCTACATCGATTTTCATAGCAGCACAATTCATGATAGCAATATTGTGGAAGCAACCTAGATGCCCTTCAATAGATGAATGGACAAAAAAATGTGGCATTTATACACAATGGAGTATTACTCTGCATTAAGAAACGACAAAATCATAGAATTCAATTCGGAGGGAAATGGATGGCATTTGAACAGATTATGCTAAGTGAAGCTAGGCAATCCTTAAAAAACAAATGCCAAATGACTTCTTTGATATAAGGGAAGCAACTAAGGACAGAGTAGGGATGAAGAACAGGAGAAGAAGATCAACATTAATAGAGATGAGAGGGGGGAGGGAAAGGGAGAGAGAAGGGAAATTGCATGGAAAGGGATGGTGATCCTCAGGGTTATACAAAATTACATACAAGAGGAAGTGAGGGGTAAGGAAAGAATAATACAAGTGGAAGAAGTGTTTTACAGTAAATGGGGTTGAGAGAGAAGAGGGGAGGGGAGGGGAGGGGGGATAGTAGAGAATAGGATAGAGAGCAGAATTCATCAGACACTAGAATGGCATTATGTAAATCAACAGAAATGTAATTGATGTAACTGATGTGATTCAGCAATCTGTATACAGGGTAAAAATGGGAGTTCATAACCGTTTTGAATCAAACTGTGAAATATATCAAAATAGATGTAATGTTTTGAACTACCAACAATAAATAAAAAAAAAAGGGCAATGAAGAGACTTGGGCTTCAGTAAGTGGGACATGTGATTCTTACAAACAATGGTGAAGTTAAAAAGTTACTTGTTTCACTGTATAATTCCATATGCATGAAATCTAAAATGGAAAAAAAATTGCCTTCCTATATTGCTAAGAAGGTTATTTTTAGAGGTTTATGACTGGAAGTGAAAATGCAATTAGAGGCTGTAGGCTCTAGGCTATTACTTTTTTTGTTTGTTTGTTTGTTCCAGTTATAGATTATAGTAGAATGCATTTATGCAGTTTGATATATCATACATAGATGGCATATTATTTCTCATTTCTCTGAGTGTGCATGTTGCAGAATCATATTGGTCATGCAGTCACGTGTATATATAGAGTAAAATTGTCTGTTTCATTCTACTATCTTTTCTATCTCCACATCCCCTCCTCTCCCATCCCATCACTTTTCCCTACCTAATATAAGGTAACTATATTCTTTCTTACTGCCCCCTGCCCTGTTGTGAATGAGAATCTGCATATTAGTTTAAAAAAAAAAATAGTTGTTTGGTTTTTGGGGTTTGACTTTTTTTTGCCTAGCATGATATTCTCCAACTCAACCCCTTTACTGGCAAATTCATAATTTTACTCTTCTTCAAAGCTGAGTATATATTCCACATTTTCTTATCCATTCATCTATTTGGAGACACCTAGTTTGGATCCATAGTCTAACTCTTGTGAACTGAGGTGCTATAGATACTGATGTGACTTCATCAGTATATATGTTGGTTTTTAGTCCTTTGGGGATAAACTAAGATGTGAGATAGCTGTGTCAAATGGCGATTCCATTTCTAAATTTCTGAGAAATCTCCATTATGCTTTCCTCAGTGGTTGCACCTATTTTCAGTCTCACCAGGAGTGTATCAGAGTACCATTTTCACTGCATCCTCGCTAACATTTATTGTTGCGTGTATTCCTTACGATTGCCACTTGGTCAGGAGTGAAATTAAATATTAATTTTTATTTGCATTTCTCTAATTTCTAGAGATGTTGAACACTTTTTCATAAATTGATCCACTGTATTTCTTCTTCTGTAAAGTATCTACTCAGTTTCTCAGGCCATTTATTGATTTTTTTGGGTAAGTTTTTGAGATATATGTATGTGTGTGTATATATATATATATATATATATATATATATATATATATATATATATATATATATATATATCTCCTAGATATTAAGGCTCATTGTGTTCCAAGGAATTCATTCTTTGAAGTTTGAAGAGCAGTGCCTAGGAAGAAGAAATTGAGGGTCATTTTCTGGAGTTCTGCAACATTAGAGGGCATGGCCCACCTTTAAAGGCTATGATATTTCTAGGCTGGAGAACTGCAGTTTGTGCAGACTCTACCTGACAGTGGAAGAAGTGAATTGTGTTTCATCTCAGAACTCCAGTTTCACTAGTGGTTCTTATCACACATCTGAAGGTAATCATGCTAGTTGATGGATATGCTCATTGTTTACTGAAGTCGTCTCATGGTGCGTACATACATCTCAACATCATGTTATATCCCTTGAGTATACACCATTTTATCAATTATTTCTTAGTGAAGTTGAAAAATCAAAGTTGCATATTTATATGGCTTAATGTCTCTAAATGCCAAGAAAATGTTTTCTGATAGATATCTAGTGCATGATTAATTCTGAAACAAGGCTGTGGCCAGGGTCAAGGGCCACGATGTGGCCTGCCAGGCTTCACAGTGTGGTGTAGGACCACACCTCTAGTGCAGGCGGTTTCCTAGTGGAGTACCTGGGATTCTCCATGTTCCAATTAGCAGAAGCCAGACTGTCAAAATATGCTGGTGGTGGATACTAGAAAGGTGGAAAGGGTATGAAGCCAGTCTGCCTCTTCCTGTGCTTCCTCATAACTGTGCCTTAAAACCCAAAGTGGCTCTCCAAAAAGTCGCTGCCTTAGTGAGCAGAAGACCTGGAACCCACATGCCTCTGACTCACTGCATGCTCAGAACATCTTGCACTCTTGGCTGGTTTCCCTCAGGTGACAAAACTCTGGATCTTCTCCTGGCTATGTCCTCCTGAGTTGGCTTCTCATTCTTGCTTTAAGGAAAATATGCACTGATTTATTTCTTACCTAGAGGCTCTGTAAAGCTGTTCATTCTATTTTCCTCTTTGTTCTGGCTACTAGGAAACCCATCTACTAATATTTGATGGTAGCAACTCTCCAGCTACTCTTTATTAGTATAAATTTTATTATTTTGCATGTGTCTGAGTTTCTGTCTTTATAATTTTATGTTACTGAATTATATTTTTTTTATGAAATGCCATGACTTCTCTTTTAGAACTAGGTTAAATAAAATTAAGAGCTAAATCAGTTAAGTTTTGTCACTCAAAAAGAAATCATTCTCTTTTCCTTTGAATGTTGGATATTTGTGAAAACTTACATTGTGCTGAAAATAAATGGAACAATGTGGAAGCAAACACAATATCTGAGCCACAGTGAGTGACCCGGCATACCCAGAGGCCCCTGGTGCTCTGTGAACAAAGGTGTGGGACCCCTGGCCTGGTTGGTGGGTAAGGTGGGACCCCTGCTCCACTTGTCTCCTTAGATATCATCTGTTCCATCACACTGAATAAGCAGAATGAAGAAGTAAGATTTTATTTGGAACAGGATTCCATTTTTGGCCTCCAGATTTGTACATAATTTTACAAGTGTTCCTCTCCAGGGTCTGTGTCTGGCCCTGGCTCCATGGGCATTTTAGCCTGGCATTTGGAGTGGGGCTGGGATGATGAGACAGACAGGGGGCCTGACAGGGTGCTCTCCATGGCCCTTGAGCAGCACCTGAGAAACATCCATCCCATGCTTGCCCTCCTGCTGCAAAGCCTTCTGGAACAAACAATCATTCAAACACACTTTAAATGCCTGCACCTGGCCTAATTCTGTATTTGCTCTTTACTTAGGAATTTTTTAGATTATCAAAGTTTACAAGTAACTTTGAGTGACAGAAAAGAAAATACAATTTCTAGCCTTGAATGATATCTGTTCCTGGCCCCCTATATAAGGGTGAGATATGCCCTTGATCCTGTTGCAATGGCACCTGAAATCCGAGAAGCATTCTCCTTGAGTGAGATCACTGCCAGTTGCCTGTTTACCAGAGTGAGAACCATGAAGTGACAGAAATCTTGTGTCCCTGATGGAGGGGCTTTTCACTGTCACCATGAAGCCAGAGTTGAGGAGCCACCAGCCAAGTTGCTGGAACATGAAAGCTTTTGTCACTTCTAGTGAAGGCCTCCTCTTACCACTTCACAGTCCATGTGTACAGGGCAGTGGAGAAGAGTAGGGACTGATTAATACATACATATTATGAGCCACTGCTGGGGAGCAGGCAGGCACTCATTGTGTGATCTGTGAAACTTTTTGAGAGCATTCTGAAGTACACATGTCTATTGTCCTCTTTCTTCAGATGAGAAGACAGAGGGGGAGAAAACATAGCCTAGAGCACATCCAGCAAGCATGCATAGATTTTTCAGGCATCTGCAGTTGACCTGACTGCGTGCAGCTGGTGACATGAGCTCCAGAAGCTCCACAGAGATGGTGGAGTGAAGAACACATCAGAGGACTGACACTGGAAAGGCTATCCTATGTGACACAACAGCAGGGCCTGGTAAAGCTGGGATTCAGGCTAGCATGCTCCACTTCACTAAGAGGTCCATGCATCTCAAAAGGATGTGAGGCCTCTGTGCCCTCCTGTGCTCATTCCACATGGGAGGCAGGTAGCTGTTCCAAGAGGCTGGTTGAGTAAGAGCCTTTAATGGATCTCAAGCAGCCAAATTGAGCCCAGGTGACCCTAGAACATGTGGTTTCTGTGGCTTCCTTTCTTCATCTCCAAAAGTAGAAGACTTGAATGATAATTTCTCGGGTTCCTCTAGGTCTAAAAATTACCCATCCACTCCAGGGATTGTGGACATTGGAAGTAACATGATAATCCAGCACTAACAATCTAGGCGATGGAGGCTGCTTGCCAGGGTTTTAATCTTAGCCCTTTGGCCTCCAGTGCAAATCTCTTTAAGTTAATCGGTATAAGCCTCTGATTCCATGTGTGTAAAAATAGAATGTTGCACATTCAAGGGTTCTTGGGGTATTAAGGAAACAGGGTGTGTGGGACATGCAATTCAAGCCACACAGACTTCCTCATGAAGCCATGCAGGTGGTTATGCTTAGATGAGGAGGGCTGTAACTCATGGGTGGGCTAGTCTGTCTGATGGATTAATAATTTGAAAGAACTACTGGATGGTAACTTAAGTGGGTGTGCCTAGAAGAAATAGGTCCCTATGCATGTGGCCTTAGATTATATCTGTCCTTGGCCTCTTTTTTTTTTTCTTATTGATAATGCTGGGGATTCAACCTAGGGCCTTGTGCACAGGAGGCTGCACTTTACCAACTGAACTATATTGTCCAACCCCCTCTTCATCTCTCTGCTTTCTGGCTACCAGGAGCCCAGCAACTTTCCTCCATGACACCCTTCTGCCAAAATGTTCTGCCTCACCTTAGATGCAAAGCAGTGGACTGGGCCAAACATGGACAAAAATCTCAGAAACCATGAGCTCAAAGTAAACTTTTTCTCCTCTAAGTGGATCCTGTGAGGTGTTTTGGTCATGGTGATGACATCTGACTAACACAATGACTGTTATGGGCAACGTGGGGTAAATGTTTTCTAGAGCTCACCATGAAGGACATATGTAAGACTTTTCTGTGATAAAATACTGACAGATGCATTTTACCATGGGGTAGAGCCAGGAACAGAAGCCTAGCAGTTTGAGAAATAGGGATTACTCTTCATTGTGTGTAGACTGGTGAGCAGAGGGTGGCAGGAGAGCCAGGTATGAAGGACAGGAGTTGAGTGTAGACTAACTGAGCTCTGATGAAACACCATGCCAGTGAGAGAAGCCCAAAAGCATGGGGCACTGAAGAAGGAGAGCCAAAAGTTGAAAACCCCAGAAGGCCACCCTTCCCCAAGGCTGAGGGACATTCCTCAGAGGAGGCATTTAAGCAATCATCTTGGTGGCCAGGGTGGGCCATCTGGTGCTTGTGGAAATATGCAGAGAGTATGGGGACACCTGTGTAAGCAGGAGACAAGATGCCAGTGTCCTGTAATTTCTGGTGCACTGATATGGGTTTCCAGTGTCATATAAGGTCCTGGTTTCTCTTTCTGTGCATATAAGCCTGAACGGTTGCTGGACACGTCATCTGGTAGTTCTGTTTGATTTTTTTGAGACTCTTATGCTATTTACCCGGATCCCCATAAGCTACTGAAGAAAGGTTGCCTTCTCTCTCCCCTCTATTAGAAGCTATCCTAATGGGGAGGAATTATTCTCTCTTATGGTGTGATTTGCATATCTTTGATAGTTAATGACATAGGGCAACTTTTCTTATTGAGAGGGAGAGCAAACAATTCTGAGGAGGCAAAATAGAGGGGTCGGGCTCCACTATCTCAGCTGTCAAAGCTCAGTGATTCCGCCCCCACCTGGGGACCCAGTAAACTTCCAGCTGATTTGCTCCTCTGCGGTGACACAATGGGCTGTTTCCCCACCCTTTCAGACCATAGAGCTGCTCATTCGGGGACTCTTTTTGCTCTGCCCATGCAACCCAGAAGTCTGTCTCAAGAGCGGGAAAATTGAAAATGACCAGACAGTTATGGTTGAGAGTGCTCTTGGAAGCGCCAGAAATGCAGTTGGGCTCTCCAGGGATTACAGGAGAGCTTGCCTGGTGCAGCGTGGGTGCTAAAAATAAAGTTTGTTCCATCTTGAAACGTGGATCCTGATTTGTACTCAGCCAGACTGTGGCATTTTGTGACCTGTACAGGAAATGACTGAGAGTAAGGGATAAGGTAAACTGCTAGCCCCTGAGGGCAGGGTGAAAGGATGGGTAGCTATTTTAAGATTTTTCTTTATTTTGTTTAGCTTTTGTTTTAAGTTGCCTGTCCCTGGAGATGGGTGAGAAGGAAGAAAAACCACTCACATCTGAGAAAAAATTATTTGCCTCTGAGGAACAGATAGGGAGAAGGGATGGACGAATATTTCAGGAGGATAGAAAGGCTGATATAATAAACTTTTGTTTCATTTTTGTTTCATTTTGTCTCAGTTTTCTTTTGCATTATCTCAGTGAGGGGTATCTTCATCACAGAAATATCGAATTGAAAATTAGTAAAAACAAACAAAAAAAATGTTAAGTAAATTGTTTGAGGAAGAAGGCACCCCAGTAAAATCAAGAGCAGTTAAGACATACTTTGATGATTTAAAAATGATAGAAAAGGAAAGCCCAGTAAATCTGCCACTTGGCACATTACTGTTATGGAGGTTGGTACAATCTTTTTTGCTTAGTCAAGGTGAAGACATTTTAAAACAAGTAAAAAAAGATGCCTTTTGAGATAATCAGAAAGGGGAAGAAAGTTTAGAGCAGAAAAATCCATCAGGGGAAAAGTTACAACAGGAGACAGCTACTAACAACTTTCTATCACCAGAAGGCGTAAGTGTCCAACCAACAGCTCCACTTATGGAGACAACATATGCTGGGGGTCCCCCAAGCCCAGTAGTTGATAGATAGAATCAAGAGACAGGACCTCAAAGATTAGCATGCCTTGTATTTGAGCAGGCAAGAAGGCAGCAAATTCACCATACTTTAGATTTTAAAACAGTAAAGCAGCAAAAAGAGGCTGTAACAACCTGTGGTCTTGAAACACCGTTCATTTTAAGCATGGTCGAATCCATCATCAACTTGAACATGACAAAAGCAGATTGGACTAGTATGTGTAAAGTTGAGCTAAATGAAGGACAATACCTGTTATGGAAGTTTGCCCATGAGGAATTTTGCATGGAGACGGCTAGGCGAAATGAAGCATCCAGTTATCCTTAAAGAAATCTAGATATGTTGTTAGGAAAGGGACCTTATGAGGGTCAGCAGCAACAAATTGCATATGATCCTGCCATATACTAATAAATTGCTGCAGATGCGGTTAGGGCATGGAAGACTTTACAAGGACATGGAGAATTAGAAGGTCAATTATCTAAAGTAATACAAGGAACTAATGAACCTTACGCTGAAATTGTTGATAGGCTTATTCACACAGCTACCGGTGTTTTGGGGGACACAGAACAAGCAATGCCATTAATTAAATAGATAGCTTATGAACAAGCAAACACATGGTGCAAGGAGGCCATTAGACCATAAAAACATAGAGATTTAAACACATATATTAAATTATGTAGAGACAGTAATGAACAAGGGCAAGTCTTGGCAGCTGCAGTGCAACAGGCTTTAGATGCCAGGCGAAAAACATGCTACAATTGTGAACAAACAGGACATTTTAAAGGAATTTCCCCATAAAAGGAGAGTTTAACAAAACTAGGCATCAAAGGGTATTTGCCCATGATGCCATAGAAGGAGAAATTGGACTAATGAATGTCATTTTCAAACCACCATAGAGGGTACTCTGTTATCAAATAATGGACAAGGACCAGTTGTTTACCTACAATATCATGGAGAAAGGCATCGGGCTCCATTGCCAAAAAAACGGACAGGGGGGCCCAATGCTCCAGGGCCCACAACCACAAATATATGGGGCACTGGAGGAACCCAGCAACACCAACAGGGTAGTGCCCAGGACACATTATCCATTAGATCCCTCATTAGACAAACCAGAGGGAGTGCAGTATTAGACAACTGTACCTCCACCAGAGCAGTACTAACTTTAAAGATGGGAGTTCAAATCATTCCCACAGGGGTAAAAGTGCCTTTTCCCCAAAGAACAGTAGGCTTATTATTGGGATGCAGTTCTTCTACTCTAAAAGGATTTATGATAAGTACTGTGGTAATTGATCTTGATTATAAAGGTGAAATAAAAATTATAGCCAGTTCTCCAAGGGGTATATCAGTAATTTTTCCAGGAGATAGAATAGCACAGTTATTAATAATACCCAGGCTACATAATAAATTTTTCAGTTGTATATAGAAAGAGGTTCCAGCGTATTAGGCTGTAGATTGGGCTATGCTTTCTTTAAATTTAGATTCTCACCCCAAGCTAAAACTAAATATTCAAGGACATGAATTTAATGGGCTACTGAATACAGGTTCAGAACTTAGCATCATCTCTCGTCAAGAATGGAAAAAAAAAAAAAACATTGGCCATACAAAAAGCCACTCAAAGGCTTGCAGGCCTAGAAGTGGTGTCTGATCCCCATAGAAGTTCAATGGTATTAGATTGGAAGGATCCTGAAGGATGTAAGGGAACTATACATCCATATGTATTGGATCATCTTCCTATACATTTATGGGGATAAGATGTCCTAGATCAATTAAGACTAATAATAACAAATAACATCAATTCAAATGTACCCATTATTATGGATAGACAAGATTTTTAGGAAAGAAAATGGATTGGAAGACAAAAGACAAAGTATAGTGGCACCAATACAAATAGTTCAAGAAATAGATAGACATGGATTGGGTTTTCAGGAGGGGTCACTGAAACAATAAAAATTACTTGAAAATCAGAAAGACCAGTATGGGTTCCTCAGTGGCCCCTGACTAAAGAGAAGATACAAGCAGCCCATGACCTGGTCTAATAACAATTAGTGGAGGGACATATACAATGTTGTGTATATCCTCATGATACTTCCATTTTTGCCATCAAAAATAAATCTGGTAAATGGAGATAATTGCAAGTTTTAAGAGCCATTAATTATGAGATGGTTATTATGGGACCTGCTCAATGGGGGATTCCCCAATTATCTGCTTTGCCAAAAACCTGGTATGTTTCAGTTATAGATATTATGATTGTTTTTTTTTTTTTCAAAATAATTCATCCTGAGGATAGTCCAAGTTTTGCATTTACTTTCCCTTCACTGAATCATGAAGGTTCTGATGAGAGATATGAATGAAAAGTACTCCCTCACGGGATGGCTAACAGCCCAATTATGTGTAAATTTATGTCAACAAAGCAATCCAGCCACATAGAAATCAAAATTCTGAACTACAAATATTTCAATGTATGGATGATGTATTTTTAGCACATAAAAATAAAAACACATTGCTAGAATGTTATGCCACACTTACAAATTTATTAAAAAAATATAATATTTAAAGTACAATTAAATTTTCCAATTAATTATTCAAAAGTTATAAGGAGACATAAATTGGATAAGGCCTTGTCTAGGCATACCAACAGAAGAGTTGGGACCATTATTTAATATCCTAAAAGGTCCACCAAATCCAAGTTCATCCTGCATGTTAATGCCTGAAGCAAGAAAGACAATAAAAATCAATGAAACATATATGAAAAATTTACATTTGGATAAAATTGATATAATTTTCCCTTTATAATTTATTGTACTACCAACAAAAAAATTCCTAGAGTAGTACTTTGGCAAGAAATTCATTATTATGGATATATTTATCTTATTCTCCTAACTGTATTCTTACTAGGTATCCTGAGGCTGTAAGACTATTAATACTCAAAGGAATAAAAGCAACAAGGGGAGTGTTTGGAATTTCTCCCAATAAAATTTTTACTCCATATACTATGGATCGAATTGATGAGTTGGCTAATGAGTTAAATACTTGGGCAATAATCATGTGCAAATTTAATATTTCATTTGACAACCACTTACCATCTAATACTTTGTTGTCTTTTTGGTCTTCACATCCTGTATTTTTTTTCAAAAATGACAAAAAAACACCTATCATGAATGTCCCAAATATATTCCCTGATGGGTGAAATAATTTTAGAGCAGCAATAGTTACCCCTCATCAAACTTTTACATTTTTAGTACCCAAACAATCAGCTCAAAAGGTAGAACTTAATGCAGTATTACAAGCTTTTGTGATGTTTAAAGATTCTCTATTCAATTTATTTTTTGATAGTCAGTATACAGTATCCCTTGAAGATACTGGTAGGATTTCCACTTCCGCTACAGTTTTCTCTTTGTTTTCCACTATACAAAATCTAATCTGGGACAGAAAAGATCCATTATTTATAGGATATATCAGGGCACATACAGAATTTCCTGAAGCCCTTATTTTGGGCAATGATTTAACAGATAAAACTACACATGGCATATATATTTTCTTTACACTAGAAGAAGCTACAAATTTTCATAATAGGTTCCATGTCAATGCTAATACTTTACAAAAGCATTTTAAAATAACTAAAGAACAAGCTAGACAAATAATAAATCAATGTCAAAATTGTGTGACCTTTTTACTACAATTTAATCTTGGAATCAATTCTAGAGGACTGATACCAAACCATATTTGGCAGATGGACATCACACACTTGCCAGAATTTGGAAAATTAAAATATTTGCATGTTACAGTTGATGCTTCTTCCAGATTTTTGATGAGCTCCCTTCATGCCAGAGAAAAAACTAAAGATATTACAGTTCATTGCTTAAATCATCTTTACACTGTGGGTGTTCCAAAACAGTTAAAAACAGATAATGACCCTGGTTATACATCTACCTCTTTTAAACAATTTTCTCATCATTTGGCATTACTCATGTAACAGGAATCCCATACAATCCACAGGGACAAAGCATAGTCGAAAGAGCTCATCAAACTATTAAAATGTACTTATTAAATCAAAAAGAGGGAATTGGGAAGGGGTATATATCCCCCAATGCTAAACTTAAAATAACCCTTTTTACTCTCAATTTTTTAAATTTGGATTCATCGGGCTTAGTGCTGCAGAAAGGCATATGTGACCAAAAAATGTACATAAGTCCAATGTACTTTGGAAGGATATTCCTACAGGACAATGGAAAGGTCCTGACCCAGTGATTGTCTGGAGTTGGGGGTCTGTTTTTGTGTTTCCACAGGTAGAACAGGTGGTGATTTGGATTCCAGAGAGATTAGCTAAAGCAATTTCTACAGACCAAAGAGAAGATGATTTGGCTCAAATTCATAACAGCTGATATCCAGGACTTCAGTTTAGCTATCCTTACATCTGCAACAGTGGTTCTCCCACTCCTGGTGGCTAATGAAACCAGGATGCTTTTTTCAATATGTATTTTATTATTGCCCTTTCCCACATCATGAAGTTCTATTTCGTTTTTTGAGACATACAGAGCTAGGTTAATATTTTGCTGGTCAGTTTTATTTTTTGACTATGGAGTTTTTAAACATTGCAATGGAGATTTCACCTGTAAAAAGTTATAAGGCCTTTATTATTATGTTATGTGTTGTATGTATTATATTATGTGTGCACACTTGTGTCTTGTGTTTTATATCTGTATGTGCCTATTTCCACATATTATAAATGACTAGCACCTATGAAAAAATGGGTCCAAATATTTTTTTTTCTTATTCACATGATTTAAATGGTTTAATTTAAATTGGGTAAACAGCTGTTGAGGATTGTTTTAATATGTAAACAAAAAAGGAGGTTAACAGATCTATTTCTTTACTTTGACCTTTTTTTTCCATTATATTTAATAATTCTCTTCAAGATAATGTACATTGTTGAGAAAATTGCTTTATTTTAGTGCCTGCTGGAATAATACATATTTTTTTCTTTAGCTATCATTGCCAGAATTCCTATCTTCAACCCAGTGTGGGTGAAGACAAAGACAAAACCAACTGCAGCTTCTGCAATAGCAATCACTGAACTGCTTGCAGAACTTGTCTGGACTATGTATCACTTGTATGCATTGTGAACTATCTGTTGGTGGAGCGACTTGTGGTATTGTTGGAGTATTTTTGATGATGGTGTCATTGGTGGTACAATTTTTCCAAAAGGAGCCATCATTTGGCTTGGTGTTATGGCATTTTGATACAAAATGGATGGCATACTACCATCCATTCTGCTTGTGATGGTAGTTCAGCTAAAATTCGGGGGCCCACAGAGGTGAGTCAAAAAAAGAACTCACCACCCCACTGGTACAAAGACCTATCCACCAGATGTGGCTGTATGGTGGACCGGTAGTCAATGTCTGGTAAGATCCATTGCAATGGTATCAACATAAGACAGTAGGCTGATGCCTTGAGGTCAGCTCATCTGATGACAGGTAAGAACCATATGTAGTTTTAGACAACCTAAGACAGGCATAATCCCTAAGCCACATGCTTGTTGTTAAATTAAACAGAGAGGGGGAGATGTTAAGAGCTGCAGCAAATCACTCCAAAGAGGATGTTGAGAGCTGGAGCAAACCACTCTGAGGAGACAAGATAGAGGGGCCAGGCTCCACCCGCTCAAGTGGAGTAGCTCAGTGGTGCCGCCCTTGCCAGCAGACCCAGCAAACTTCTAGCTGATTGGCTTCTCTGCAGTGACACTCATTGGACTGTTTCCCCATGCTTTCAGACCAAGGAGCTGCTCATTTGGGGACTCTTTTGGATCCGCCCACATGACCTGGCAATCTGCTTCAAGAGCTGGAACATTGAAAATGACCAAAGAGTTCTGGTTAACAGTGCTCACTGGAAGTGCCGGAGGTGGAAGTTGGGCTCTCGGGGGCATTCCTGGAGAGCTCATATGGTGCAGCATGGGTGCTAAAAATAAAGTTCATTCCTGCTTGACAAGTGTCTAGTGAATTGTGCCAGCCAGACTGCGGCCTTTTTAAATCATGTGAATAAGAAAAAAAAAAAAATACTAGCCTGAGAGGGGGCTTGCCAGGTCATCTGGTAGTTCTGTTTGATTTTTTTAAGACTCTTTTGCTATTTGCCCTTATCCCCTCCAGCTACAGAAGCAAGGTTGCCTTCTCTCTGCCTTCTGACAGAAGCCATTCTAATGGGCAGGAATTGTTCTCTCTTGTGAGGTGATTTGCATATTTTTGATGATTAATGACATGGGACAACTTTTCTGATGACATTTTTATGTTGGGCAAATGTTTTCTCTAGTCCCACTTTCTTCTTGCTGGATCTTCCCGCCTTCCAAATCTACTTTCTCCTTTACCTGGGTGGGCCTCATTTCATTTTGTGCCATAAAACAGATCCTTTTTACCTCCATTTCTCTGTGTTTCTTTATTTCTTTCTTTTGTATTGAGAAATACAGTATTCCAAGTGGTAATGTATACACTAATGGGTTCTCATTTGCTTTATGTGTATTTTAATTTAATAACCAAAGGCTTCTAAATAGACATATGCATCCATGTATAGCACACAAATAAAACACAGTATTTACATTTTGATGACTCATGCTGTAAACCGTATTCCACAGTTGATTTTTTTTTCCCTCAGTGTCTGATTTTGCAATTCTCCTGTGCTGTGCTGTGGTGGGATGTGCTGTACATGTGATGTGTAGTCTGCTTCTGTGGCATGGTCCTGAGTCCACACTGCTGTCAATCTTCTCTGACTTGGGTAGCTTCCTCTGCCCTGTTGGTTTTTGCTTACAGATAAGTATTTCAACACAATATAGTCATTAATATCATTTTTCTTTCTCTTAGATTGTAAACTCCTATGGGGCAGAAACACTATTTGAGTTTCCTCTGCATTCCTGCACTTGGTGAGCTTGCACCCCATGCAGCAAACAGTCAGCTGAATGCTGGAGGTGTGGTCATCCAGTGTGGCAGTCTCTCCAAGGGCAGGATGCACCTGACTAGGGAAGTGATTTTTGACTTAGGAGTGAATATCCCCCAGGAGCTCACACTTGGTTACAGAGAACTGTGCAGTGATGGAGGGGTCCTTGACCTGCACTGTTCAGCTGGATAATGTGATTGCAGATTTTGTAAAATGTAGCTAATTTATGGAGAAACTGAATTTTGAATTTTATTTATTTTTAATTAATTTAAATTTAAATAGTCGTATGTGGCTTGTGTCAGACTATAAAGAGCAGATGATGCCTGCTGATAGAGAAAAATAGTTTTGTTGTTGTTGTTGTTGATGTTGTGTCTTTAAATGGTCATCCTGATACTTAGGAATGATGAGTAATTTAGCAAACATTTAGCAAGGAGCCAAAGGAGCCTACTGTTTGCTGGGTTTCTTTATGTTCATGGCAAAGCTGGTGGCATCTCTTGATAGGACTTTGAATGAGACAGGAAATCTCTTCAAGGCCTATCAGCAAGTGCTCTTAAAAATGGTAGCAGTCAGTCTTCTCAGCCCTTGGACCTTAGTGTGTAGTGGGCAGGGGAGATGTGCATCTGACCTACAGCTCCTGCTCTTAGAGTTTGGAGAGGACAGAGTGGACTGTTGCAGCTAGTGAACCTCCAACCCAGCTGTGTTCCTGAGACACAATGATGGGGTCATTGTTGGTTTTCTAGCTAGAGTACTGCTTCCCACTCTCTGAGTGTGCCAGATGTTTTAGCAGCCTGAATGATGGTCTGACACCTTGTTCCTTTTTGGCCGTTTTGAAAGGCTTCAGGACTTGTCCTCTGTGTCTGGCTGCTCACTGGCTCCCTCTTTGATTCAGCATATCACAGGAGCCACTTCCCAAAGTCCAGCTATGATCTTGCTGTGCTGCTGCCAAGGTCCTCCAGGGTTGTTTTTTTCTTTGAGTTTAAAGCCGACTTTCTTGGATGTGGGTGCATGCAGTGCCTCCCTCTCCCTTACAGGGTTCCTGCTCCCCTGTGTCCTTGTCACTGGGGCCAAGAACATGCTCAGCTCCCGCACAGGGAGCTCTTGCTGAGCATCCTACCCAGGTGGCCATGTCTCCTGGCTTAGCTTCCTCCCAGAGCTGAGACCCCACTGCTCAGGCAAGCAGTACCTCCATGTTCTTACATAAGTATCAGATATTGGAAATCCAATATTGAGTGCATGGCTGTGTCCTCACTATTATCAGCCATGCTGATTGAAATTTTCATTTGTATTGTTATTTTTAAAGATTCCAAGTATTTTGCCTAGATATTCACTCTGGACCTCATAACACTCGTGGGTTGTGGGGATGTTACTCTCATTTTAAACATGAGAAGACTAGAGTAGCAGAAGTTCTTGGGTTATTACTGAGACTGTGGTGAGAGTCTTACAGTTGTGAGCCAACTCTTTCTAATTACTAAAGCTAAAGCATCTTTCCCCAGTCAGTGCATAAGAAGAGTCCAGCAAGAAAGATGGCAGTATGCAGATTATGGAATAATCTACACAGTGCTGTGCACCTTTCAGTCTCATGAGTGTCTCTTCTGTTTCTCATATTGGGGAAGTGAGCACGGATGATGTCCTCTTTCATTTTGGTGTACCAGCATCTTTTTTGGCTGGCTGTGCTCCTTAAGCCCTCCTGGTGCTACAGGCTTGGGAATAGCAGTCTCCCTCTTGTCTAAGCTGTTGGGAGCCCTCACCACTAGCCTGCAGAGAACCAGCCTGTTGCTCAGGGCCAGCTGTGCTCCTTGCATGCAAACTTCCAGTCTGGATCTTTGGTTGTTAATGGCATGAGGATACAGTCCTGCAACATTTTGTTTTTCTTAAGGAAGATTTTTGTTTTTGAAAATTTTATTTTGGATCTGCACACAGTACAGAGAGTTTTCATATCCCCAACACCAGGTGCCCATCATACAAAAGTGGGTACATTTTTCACAATGCTGAACCCATGTGGGAACATTAACATCCAGGTAGGTGCTTGATTAATCCAGGTGTCCTTGCTTAACTTAGGTCCTTCTGTGGAACAGGACCCCCTACAGGATCTACCATGCCCATTATGCCCCTTAGGACTGTGGAAGTTTCTCAGTTTATGTGTTTGTGGGTGTTTGTGTGTGTTTTGTTGAGTTTTGTCCTCAGGATTGAACCCAGGGGTGCTTCAGTTTCAAACTAAATCTCAAGCCCTTCCTGGTTTTTATTTTTGACAGAATATTGCCAAGTTTCTGAGGCTGGCCATAAACTTGTGATTCTCCTACCTGATCACCAGCTGGGATTATAGGCCTTCTCCACTGTGTGCTGGATATTCCTTGTTTTTGGTGACCTGGATATTTTGAGGAATGCTGATCAGGCATGTTGTAGACTGTCCCTTGGTTTGGATTTGCCTGATGGCTTTCTCTTGACCACATTCCTTTTGGTGTTTGTGGCAAAAGACTACAGAGGCCCATCCCATGCTCTTGTTTTGTGGCTACCAGCCATCACCTTGACTACACTACTGCTGGTCAGCCTCTGTTACCCAGCTAAGGCAGCATGAGTCAGGTTTCTCCAGGACATGGGTTACTTTTATTACAATGGAAAACCCCTGGATAAGCTTAAACTGAATTTATTTGAGCAAAGCAATAATGATTATTAATTAGGCAGCCTCAGGAACCAGAAGAAATCTAGCCATCAGTGTACAAAGCAGGGTGTGGAAACTGGAGCAGAGAGTGGAGACCATGTGCCTGCTCTGTTACCACCTCCTCTGATGGATGTCAGTCACAGATTTGGGCCATCTTAACCATATTTGAGGCTGCCAGCCATAACCTTGACTACACTGCTGCTGTCAGCCTCTGTCACCCAGCTAAGGCAGCATGAGTCAGGTTTCTCCATCAGGCCTGGGACAGGAGATCAAGGCAATCAGTGCCTTCTGCAGGTCCTCCTTTACACTTTTCTCTTCCTAACTGTGCACATTGGAGTAGGTGTCATGCAGGGCACACCCTGGAAGAGCAAGGAACAGTGATGCAGCCTCCTTCTTGAGGGTGGACTATCTGCTGGTCACAGAGATTACTTCCAGGAGAAGGGACCCTCTACATGCCCAACCTACCTGCTTAGATTCTATGACTCCTGATATTTCTTTTGGATATTGACCTGAATATTATTGACTCACACCTTATGTCACCTTGCCCATTTGCTCCAGTTTTGTTCCCAGATATTTAATTGGGTGCTGCCATGTCCCTTGACACTTTTCATCATTTATAAAACTCTGATTTCTTGGGATTTTTTTTTTTTTAGTGCTTCCCGATTTTTGGCTTCAACAGAGGCTCAGGTGACACTTTGTTTTCTGCCTTTGCCCCAAAGTCACCTGTCACAACAGAGAGTCCTGATTTGTCTTATTTAAGAATGAGATTAGAGAATGAGATATGGTGAATCTCCATTTTTACAAAGTGGTATTTGTAGGAAATGGAAAAGAAACAGATGACGTATGGTAATGTGGGCAATTTAATCTACTTGGGCTTCTAGGATTCATGGAGAGCAGCATCAAGTCCAGCTGGGTCTCAGTCAATAGGCAGGATGGGGGTTTGTGCTACTTTTACAAAGTCACTGAAGAACACATCTTATGATTTTATGCTGTCATATACAATAGTACACAATGTGATTGCCAGCTTTTCACATACTTGAGAAAGATCAGATGCCTCTATAGATGGGCTTGCCTGAGTGTGAGCCTGTGCTTGTTCCACAACTCACAGTCTATTGAACTACTGGCCCAAACTAAAGAGGGGAATATTATATTTATTGGAAAATCATGTGATGTGTATATGCTAAGCATATAGGAGGTATAGCTTTTTAAACAGACTTATACAAAAGCAAAATGCATAAAAGTGCATCTATAGTTAAATATAAGCATACCAGAAAGTTTAAATTTGCATGACAAAGGACAATAATCCATCCTTAAGCTGGAGGATGGTACACAAAAATTCCTACAACAACAGTAAAAATCAAAGAAATTGAAAATGAGCAGTGTGAGCTTCAGGAGGTAAAAAGGAAAATCAGAACAGCTAATCAACTGAGTGAAGTCCACCTTATAAGGCCCTGGATGCCCCCTAACCCAGCACCAGCAAAGTAGGATTGCACAGGCCTCATGCCATCAAGGGAGGTACTGTGGGAGAATCCAAGGTGCCACCACTCTTGCCCACTGCTGTTTGGCTGAGTTACAGGGCTCAAGGGGAGGGAAGTTTATAGAGCCAAACACACTTTTTCGTGCTTCCCCAGGCCCTAGAAGCTTAAATTCTAAAGGTCTGTCGTGGAGGAATGCACACGTGACTCACAAGCATATGACAAGTACTAATGCTGTACATTATAACAGCAAAAAGCCCTAAGACCTAGGGAGCATAGGGAAAAGATGAATGAACAACAAGTAGCAGAAACTTAGGAGGGGAAGTAAACAGCTTCAAAAAAATGGATAAAGGGGCTGGGGATGTGGCTCAAGTAGTAGTGTGCTTGCCTGGCATGCACAAGGTGCTGGGTTCGATTCTAAGCATCATATAAAAATAAAATAAAATGTTGTGTCCATTGAGAACTAAAAAACAAATATTAAAAATTATTTCTCTGTCTCTCACTCTATTTGAATAAAGTCAATCTTTTCAACGTTTTTTCTATCTGCTTTTCAAAATGAATCTCTCTCTGAAATCCTACTGCTGAAAAACAAAGTGTGAATTATTATTGCTCTGTGTGATAAAACATTGAGTAATGCAAAGCATTTTCTATATGTATATCCATGTGGTTATAAAATATTTTTAAAGTGGGTAAAAACACTCAAGATAGCATAGTAATGGTAATAATTGGGGATGTTTTAGGGAGAAAGCTTGGAAATACACAATAAACTATATTGCGATAATCTGCAATAAGAAGAATGGATTCCTGTATCAATAGTAAAATTTAAAATTTTCTTTATTTTTCTGTTGTACTGAGGCTCAAACGCAGGGCCTCACACATGCAAGGAAAACAAGCAGTCTACCACTGGAATATAACCCCATCCTTAAAATTTTATTTTGAAATAAGAAAGAAAAATTTACAGATATCTCAGAATAAGAAAAGAACACAATGTTTTTTCTTGACGAAGGCAAATTGTTTTTCTAACCATATTTGCCAAATTTCAAGAACCTGCCTTTGATTGCTGAAAAGAAAATAGCATTCATGTTTAGAAGTAGATTCAATTTTGCTAAATGAAACTTTCATGCCCATAGTACATGGATCACTGTGGTTTTTATTTCTTGTTTCTTTTAAAATAATTTTCTTGCTACTGCTTCCTGCAGATTCACAAATCATTTCCTTTGCCTGCAGATTCATAATATTTCAGTATGCATAAAGATTAAAATGGATTGATTATAAAAGCAACAATCTTCAGATAAAAGGGACTTATTTAAGAGGACTGTAAGGAAGAAATCTTAAGCACAAACTTAAAAAGATAACCTAAGTCCTCTTGCTGAAATGGAATCAGGACATTCCTCTGCTTGCATTCTGAGTAATCAAGACTTGAGGCTTTTGCTACCAGCTCCTCCCTCCTCTCATGGAGGCTGAGGAGAGTAACCTGGTTGTTCTGGATCCTCTTTCCCCTGGAAAAATGACCTGTAAACCAAGCAACACAAATCTGTAAGTGTACCTCTACTGCTGGAAAAGGACTGGAAGTAAGACTCCTGATGATTCCAGAAGAAGTGGGGACTTTGATTGTTTATCTAGCTTTCCAGTTATCAAGATCAAACCTAATCAACCTGTTCTACTGGCTCCTCATTCCTGTTTGTCTTGTGCTTGAAGAATGGAAAAAACTCTCATGCACATTTGGTGTTTTCTTAATCAGTATATATATTTCACTGCTGGTGCACAGATATTTCTGTGTTCCAGGTGCAATACTAGTAAGTGATGTCATGACTAAGGTTCCCCTGCCTCTCACTCTTTTAAAGCTACAAAACAGAACACCTTCTGCCTGAAGGCACCGTTCATCTATTCCTGCCTCAACTATTTGCTCAGCCCTTGGGACACACCATTGAGCAAAAACATTTCCTGTGCTTATGGAGATTATCCAGAGGTAAGGAGACATTCTGCAAAGGCAATAAGTGCAAATCCTTGTCTTTGTGACCCTGCATTTCTACCACAACCCCTAAGCCATTCTGTTGCTGCTTCAAAGTAGCCACAGCCCCTTCAGCCACAGACAAATGGAACTGGTTGTGCTCTAGCAAAACATAATATGAATATGAATGTTAATTAATAGAAGGTGGAGGGGCCGATTTGGCTGGAGGACTTTACTTTGCTGGTCTCTGATCTAGACAATAAACTTAATGAAAAGGAAACTTACAATATTATTATAGGATAACAAAGAAAAGGAAAGGGATTTGGAGTGTGGAGCAAATGAGCCATGCAACATTAAGCAACTAAGAAAGTGACACGGGGAAAGACTTGGAGAGTGACACCCAGCCCTGGCCTGAGGGCAGAAGCTGTTGACAGAGGAGGAGTGTTGTCATGGCTCTTTCCTCTTTATGTTCCTTAGGACAGCTTTTGCTTCTTCAGGCAATGCATGCCACCAGCTTGCCCCTCAGGATCCCCTGTCTCATCATTTCTTCATCAGCTCTAAACTGGCCTTGAATTTGTGGATGCTGCCTAGTTGATATTTTCCCAGTTTGTGTTGGACATCGAGGGCAAGAGAGAATCAAAAATCTTTCCTCAGTTTGCAGACTGATTCTAAGACTAAGACAGAGGAACCTTAATAATGAGATTCATATGGGTAAAGGATAAAGCTGTGCTTTGAGTTTTCTTTTTGTTTAGGATGTGATATCATTCACAAGGCTTAAATGAAGTAAACATCCTAATAATCTAAAAAGATATTTTTCTTTCTTATGTTTCCTTGTGTTTGTGCTATGCTTAAAATTTAACCAGAATCACAGTGCATTACTTTTTATGTGTTTCCTAATATTCTGATCTACTGAAAAAAGCAGACCAGATTATTTGATGCATTTTCTTAAATAAAAAGAGGCCTTGGAACAGAAAGCAGAGGCAGACTCATTTTCTCATTTTTTGGACTTTCAGTTGTCTTAAGAAGCATTGCAGAGGTCCAGAATGGGTGCCCTGGCAATTCTGTGTGAAGATTCCTGTGGGATTTAATTGTATTGGATTCCTGCTACAAATTTATTTCAAGTTTAAGTTGATTCAAATGCAATGTTACTAATTCCATTAAATTTGTGACTGTCTCTCATTGGCTAGAGGAATGGCATCACATAGAATTCTTTCCAGGTATACTTTTTTTAAAATTTTGCTTATCCCAGATGAAGATCATTTTCTGTCTCTTGGTCAGATCAAGAATGACCATTAAAAAACAAACAAACAAACAAACAAACAAAAAAACAAAACAGAGGGAGGGAGCTCCAGTGAGAGAGAGCACATTTCCTGCCTCCATGCTAGAGGTATAAGGAGTAGCCCAACAACCCCTCTCAGCTCTGCTGAGACAGAATGTCTGCCCTTCTCCACACAAGACTCCTGCACCTTCCAGCACAGTACACACATGGCAAGGTTCAGGAACAGAAAAAACCCTGTCACTCATTGAGACTATGCTTTTCTGTAGTGCACAGAAACTTTGGTGCTTTAAAAATATCCCCCTTTATCCCAGATAAAGGAAACCCAAGGTGGCACTCAAGGACATGTTCTACAGACGTCTTTCAGAAATGAGGAGGAAGTAGGTGATGACTTTCTCAAAGCAAAGCCAAATTCCCCACACTGTGTTCTGTCCCTGGAACTGCTGAAGGGATGAAGTTGAAGAAGATAACGAAATTACTAATTAGCAACATAAAAAATTAAAAGCACAGATATCAATATTATAAGTAATACTGAGTGTCTGTATTTCTCTCCAATATGTGGAGAGAGAGAAAAATATTTAAGACAACTATAGACCCAACAGATTGTCAAGATACATAGTACAAAGTGATGGAAATGTTGACATCAAAAGCATAAAATGTGTGTTTTAAGTAGCTAGTCAAAACACAGAGTTGTATATGATTGAGATTAAGTTTTTATCTGTATAAAATTGTCTAAGATTTTTATATAAGCTTTGGTAACTACAAAGCAAAAATCTACCTCAGAAGCACAAAACATAAATAGAACAGAGCCTAAGCACACTAGGTGCTGTGGGTTGAGTATGTCCCCAAGGGTTCACATGTCATTTGCATCAGAGTATTAGTCTAGGGTCTCTGCTTACCCACTGTCTTAGTTCCCTAACACTCAAAACTCTGCCAAGGAAGGAAGGGAAATTATGAAGGCAGTACTACTCATGGTACACCCAGGGATTCATGGTCTGACTGTCAGGCCTGGGTTCTGAACCCAGCAGTCACTGGTTTTGTGATTACCTTGGGCCAGCTACTTAAGGTCATGAAACCCCACTCAAGTCCTGAGCAACAGTAGGGAGTTCTTTTCAGGATTGCTGGGGATGGTTATTCAGAACAATGTGGAAAGCACTTTGCCCTCACTCAGGATGGCTCTGCTTTATCACATCCCCATGAGAATTGAGCTGCTGCCCATGGGATCCAGCACTCAGCCAGGATCAGGATGCCCCAAAGTCAGTAGTCAACTGTGTAATACTTATCATTATCTGTGAGAATTCTGGTCTGTAAAGTCACCTGGAAACCTTAGCTAGGGAATGTTAGTGTGCTGATCTTTGAAAACCAGCAGGGCCATTTTCCTTGCAGCCTCTGTTTACACTTGCTTGCAGCCACCCACTAATACATCATATATTGGAATGTTTGCTTCTGTTTGAGACATGTTAATTGATACAGGCTGCTAATTGGTTAGCATGAAACAGAGCCAGCAGCACATACCATGTTTTGAAAGGGAGATTCTTTGATGTGTGTTCTCGGTGAGGCAATCTCAGTCTTCCATTTCTCAGGAGCACAAGAGCACTTCAGCATGATGTATGAAGGGTGTTTTAAACAGAGCCCTTGGCAGGTGGAGAAAAAAAGACACTGATTTTGAGCCATTTTTACAAAAAGGAAGGCAGAGGCCTCATTCAGCCTCAGCAGGGAGCATAGCTGTCAGGTGGCTCAGGGCACATGGGCACTGATTTGGGTGATAAAAGTAAGATTTACAAGCAATAAACTTGAAAAAACAGAATATGAATAATAAGGATTGGCTACACCTAAGGTGGTAACTTCTATAAAATGTTCACTGTTATTATTGCTGTTATTAGAAAGATACTGAAGGAAAGGTGCAGAGCAAGACCTCCCTTTCATCTGGAAGTTCTTCGGGGTTCCCCAGGGAAGCATGGGAAACAGGAATCCATCTCTAGATTTCTCTGTACCATCCATCTCCCACTTTCCTCTTATACTTTCTCTTTTCCTTTCTTTTCTTTATACTTATTGCCATTTTCAAGGGTCTGGATTGAAGTATAACAGTGGCTATAAAGACCACATGCCATCTCCCTTTCCCAGGAGCTGTAGCACTGGGTGCTTGGAGGATAGTACTGACATGTGGCTGTCAAGCTGAAGGAGACAGGTGACTGCATGGACATATTGCTGTGTGCAGTTGGACATCCACACATCATCCAGCTGACCTCCTTGTCCTCCTTGGCTAGGAGTCTCAGTCATAGGAACAGAAAATTCAGTACTAGCCAGAGTTTAATTCTGTGGATATTCCTCAACACAGATCACACATTGATAGATGGCTAGTGTCATCAGGGAAGTTCTTTGATTTTCCCTTAAATTCTATTAAGCAAGTACCTTTTCTCTGAGTGTAATTTCCTTATTAGTTATGATCCTGGATGAGAGAATGCCTTTTTGGAGAGGATGAATTGCAAGCATCACTTACATTGATAGTTCAAAAAATAACATCCCATGGTTGGAAGATGATAGAATAGCAATACTTTTTTTTCCTGCACACTTCCCAACTTGGCCAGGTAAAAGAAAGTGCAATGTAGCCAGAGTGCATGCCCAGTGTGGGCCTGCTAGGACCAAAAAAATAAACAAACAACAACAACTAAAAAGCACATTCTTCCACTTGCTTGGCATTTAAGTCACCTGATAGGGGAATGATTGACCTGAAGAATGTGAATTCTATATTTCCAAGAGCAGGAGAGTGGGTCAGTGACAGACTCACTGGTCCACTCAAGGGCAGATTCAATTGCAATGTACCTGGTAACTGCTGCTTTAGGAAACTTTCAAGCAGAATTAAAGTTAACACAATGACATTGAGTCAGACAACATGTTTGATCTGTGCCTCTGTGGCCCTCCTAAATCCAACTAGGTAAGCTCCTGCACAACAGCTCCCATTCCCACCCCCCACCGCCATGCAAGACTAAACCCCAAGCCACATGGGGGCTCTACCTTACTGTTATTCATGGGATGTCACAGTTGTGCAGTTTCAGTCATTCTGACTAATTTTTAACGTGCTTTGTTCCTACTCATCTTTATGGATGTTTAAAGGCTCCACTCCACGTTCCTCTGTGGTTCCTATGGGTTTCCTGGATGAAGGCCCTTAAGGATGGATTTCCACTTCTGTCATAACAACCTTCTCTCTTTGTACTTAGAAGTCTCCATTAAATCATGGGCACAGGTAGATTATTATTATCAAGTCCTTGTTCTTCTCAAATTGAAAACTCTAACGTTCAATCAACACAGTACACTCCCTTTCTCCCTCTTTCCTTCTTTTTCTCCTTCACCCTCACAGCCTCTTTTCTTTCCTTCCTCCCTTTTTTCTTCTTTTTTGTTTTAGAAACTTTATTTTTCTTTGATTCTAAACTTGAAGTTGAAGGATTAGCTGTTAACTCGAATTCTAAAAGCTCTTCAATTCATTCATTTTCTTAAATATCTCCCAGGATCATTAGCTTGAAAAGATTGTTATTACCAGTAATCCTTTCAATGCTACAGAAGTTATTTTCATTGTGAATTAATTTATTTCTTCTGCACAGTGTAAAAGCTCATGATCATAGGCAGGAAATGGCTTCAAACAGAGCAGTTGAGGATGACCTAAAAACCCCTGATCAGTGCCTCTCAATGCTTCTGTGAAGGTCCTTGAAACCCAGGGAAAACTTATATAGCATGATTGTCCAAAGGAGCCCACACAACATCACCATTTCTCATAATGTAGCATCCTGGGTGGGATCTGCAGACAGAAGAAAGACAAGAACTAGAGAGAAACACATGGACATTAGTCAACATGTCAGTGTAGATTGATTGATTGTGACAGATGTTCAAAGCCATGTCTATGCTAACCATTTGTGAAAGTAGCTGAGAGGTATCATTAACTTTTTGCACTGTCTTTTCAGTTTTTCTGTAAACTAAAACTGTACTAAAACTAAAAGTTATCTTACAAAAAAAAAAAAAAGACTGAGCATGGGGCCCAGGAGATACTTTTATTTGGCTGGTGCAGGGATGGTGAATGGGAGGGGATGTGGGTGATGCTGATAATAAGAGTGATTCCTATCACCTAGGGCCTCACAGCGGAGCTTCACCCAGTGTGGATGTGGGTAGCTGTGCAGAGGCTCTGAGGGGCACAGAAGTGTAATAGATGGTACATCCCAGGCCATCTGGAGTGGTGTTGAGAATTAGGTTGGGATGCTGAGTGACAGGTGAAGCAGGAGCTCTGCTCCAGCTCAGCAGAAAGAAATGAGGCCTTGGCTGACTCACTCCTGGCAGGCAGGGAAAGGAGCTTAAGGACATGAGAGTTTTGAGGAAACAAAATAGATCAAACTTGATGACAAGCTGTGAGGATAAAGGAGGAGTATTTTTTCCTTCCATTGATTCACTTACGTAACGTAATTTCACTGGGAACCTAGCACCCAGCTCAGGGGACTCACATTCCTAAAAGGGAGACCGACCACAGAAGGACACACTAAGTTCTTGGCACAGCCCTTTGGTGATGAGAGCATGTTGTGATACCATGTTTATCAAAGCCATGATCCAAGAGGGGAATAGATTACTCAGGAGTAAAATACAAAATGTGCCTGGCAGGAAGAAGGAATTCAGCTACTAAATCCAGGTACACTGCACAGGTGGATTGAAAGCTTGGCCATCAGAGTTGTCAGAGTGTACCACAATGTGGTCAGAGTTTACCACAGGAGTGAGGACCAAAGGAAGCAGGGCCAGGCTTTGTGACCCCTAGGCAGAGGGCCTGGCTGGAGACTGCCTGGCTCACCCTCCACTCTCTTTGTAGTGGCAGGGCCTCCCTTCTCCAGTGGTGATTCTCAGGTGGGCTCTACAAGTGAAGAGAGAAGCAATAAGAGGTAGAGACACTGTGGTCTTCAGCTCCACCACTTGGGAATGGGCTGTGTATTAGTAGGAGGGTTCTTTGAAGAGTTTCTGAGTGCTGCAAGTCTCCCAGACTGTGATCAAGCCAGTGATAGTATAAACCTGTTGTAGAGTGTCCACTGCCTGTCCTCTGTCTGCTAAACAGTGTCTTTTTGGAAAAGAGCATGCAGCTGAAAGGGAATGCTGCCTGTTCTGGTATCCATTAGGTTGTCTGTGGGTTGGGGCAAACATAGCTCCCTTGACCTTCCTGTCATCAGGAGAATCCAAAGGGGGAGTTTCCCTTTAAGAAATGGAAAACTATTTTTTTTATTTAATTGATTTTATTTTTTAAATACATGACAGCAGAATGCATTGCAATTCTTATTACACATAGCACAATTTTCATATATTTGTATATAGAGTATGATCACTCCATTTTATGTTTTTATACATGTACTTTTTGCAGTCAAATTCTTATAAAACATTGTACCTAAGTTTTTCATATTTCTGGTTGTCTCTAAAGTAGGTTGAAACCCAATTTGTGTCTTGATACATGTGTTTGGTTAATGATGTCCATCACATTCCACCATTCATGATAATCCCCCGACTTTTCTCTTTCCCTCCAACCCTCTTCCATATCTAGAATTCATCTGTTTTTTCCATACTCCCCTCCCTATCCCAGCCACTATGATCAGCCTCCTTATATCAGAGATAACATTTGGCATTTGTATTTTGGGGGGATTGGCTAACTTCACTTAGCATTATCTTCTCTAACACCATCCATTTACCGGCAAATAGCATGATTTTTTTTTCTCTTTTATTGCTGAGTAGAATTCCATTGTGTATGTATGCCACATTTTTTTTTTATCCATTCATCTACTGAAGGACGTCTACATTGGTTTCACAGATGTCCTTCAGCAGATGGATGTGAATGGTGCTGCTATCAACATTGATGTGATTGTGTCCAATCTAGTTTGCTCTTTTTAAGTTCTTCAGGTATAGTCTGAGGAGAGGGATAGCTTGGCCAAATGGTGGTTCTATTCCAAGATTTCCAAGGTATTTATATACTGCTTTCCATATTGGTTGCACCAATTTACAGTCCCACTAGCAATGTATGAGTGTGCATTTTCCCCCACATCCTCACCAACACTTATTGTTTTTTGTCTTCATAATAGCTGTCATTCTGACTGGAGTGAGATGATATCTTAGAGTACTTTTGATTTTCATTTCTCTGATGGCTAGAGATGATTGGCATATTTTCAAATATTTGTTGATTGATTGCATATTCTCTTCTGAGAAGCATCTGTTCAGGTTCTTGTCCCATTTATTTATTGGGTTATTTGGTTTTTTTGGGTGGTTAGTTTTTTGAGTTTGTTATATGCCCTAGATATTTCTGTGCTATGTGATGTTTGAAGGGTAAAAATTTGCTGTCAGAATGTAAGCTCTCAGTTCACCTGAAAGATTGTTTATTTTGCTGAGAAGAAACTTCTTAGTTGGTTTCCATTCTGTTTATTGATTCTTGATTTTAATTCTTGTGTTATCAATGTCTTACCAAGAAAATTGGGGCCTAATCCCACATAATGAAGAGTAGAGCCTGTTTTTTCTTCTATTAGATGCAGAGTCTCTGATCTAACTCCTAGTTCTTTGATCCATTAAGAGACCCAGAATAGATAAAGCAATTGTTAGCAAGAAGATCAAAACAGGTGGCATTGCCATACCAGACCTAAACTATATTACAGAGAAAGAGTAACAAAAACAAGATGGTATTGGCACCACAATAGACATGCCGACCAATGGTACAGAACAGAAGACACAGAGACTAATCCTCAAAATTATAATTATCTTATATTAGACAAATGTGCCAAAAACCTACACTGGAGATAAGATAGCATCTTCAAAAAATGGTGAGGGAAAACTGCAAATCCATATGCAAAAAAATAAAATTTTACCCCTATCTCTCACAAAAAATGTAAATCTTCAGAATGTTTACACACTATATGGTGTAACATGGCCAAGGAGGAGATTTTACAGAGCAGAGGCCACTGTTAAAGATAAAAGTGGAATACTTCTTGAACCTGCAGGAAGTAACATGAACAAGAGTGTGACTTCCTTCAGCTATGTGTGCCAAGATGGGAAAGGGCCATTCCCACCAGGTCACCTTCATTCCTGGGAAATGGGAAGATGTATGTCTGGAGAGCTGGGCAGACTGAAGATGGGATGGGGAAAAACAGAGAGGAGGTGTCTGGAATCCAGTGCAGACTGTACATCATTGGGGACTAAAAATCCAAATGGACCTATGATAACTCAAGCATGAGACTTCATTGGTAATAATGGAAACATTTACTTAATAATAAATTCTTCTTGAAATCTGGCTTATAAATGACATTTTGAAAAGTTCTTCCTCTTTCATCCAAAAAGACAAATTAGAAAGTCATGTGCTCATTATGCCTGGGGCTGGGAAATAACAACAAATATGACAGAGTATTCAGCCTCATGAAAGATCTCTATCTACAGGGAAAACAGGCCAAGCACAGACCCAGTCCTGCTGCAAGGAACTATGGATGCTTGGCTACAAGAGCAAAAAGGAGGGCGTGTTTGACTGCTTCAGATTCTCTAGAAAGACGATGATTGTGTTAATCCACTTTCACTGTAACAAATATGTGAGCTAATCAGCTTTTGAAGAGAAAGGGTTTCTTTGGAACTACAGTTCTAGAGATGCCAGTCCACAATGGGCTGGTTCTGTTGCTTTGAGCCTTTGCTGTGATTGCCCATAATGGTGGGAGGGTGTGGCAGAGCAGAACTGCTCATATCATCAGCCAGAAAGGCAAAGGTGAGGAGTGAACAGCTAGGGTCCCATAGTCATGTTAGAGTCTATAAATAAGTCAGGATGGTGCCTGGCAAAATGCCAGAGGGAGTGGTTTGAGAAATAAGAAAAGCGAGCCATTAAATGTGGAGATTCCTTATTGGTTGACTGATGTATCTAGTTTATGCTAATTAAGATAAGCTGTGTAAAATGTATAAATACTTCTGTTGTCCTACAATAAATGGCTTCCGCTCCTGCTGTATCAACGTACACAAGTTGTTCATCACCCCCTGGTTATTTTGCCCAGCCAGCCAGGCTGCGGTATACTCCTCCTCAAGAACACACCCTAGGGGCCTCAGGACTTCTGACTAGACCCACCTCTCAATGGTTCCACTTCTTACCAATAGCACCACCCAGTGGACAAGGCCTCAGTAAATGAGCCTTGGAGGATCTGTCAATACCCTAACTATCACAAGGGAAGATATTTTAAAAATCCATGAATTGAACAAGCATGGCTGCTTCTCACTTCCATCCTGGTTGCAAGTACAGTGACTCTGTTGACTCTCTACCAATGCTGCCCAGGGGTCCATGTTGCTTCAGGGTGGCACTGAAGGCACCTGTGGTGCATGGCTATCTGTCCTCCACAGTATAGAGAAACTGGAGGAATTTGCCCCTGGCCTAAGAGTGAGGGAGATGATTCATCCAATCTACTATGAGGGCTCAGTCTCATGCACCCAGCCCAACTTCAAGGAAACTGTGCCAGGAAGAGATGGCAGGATTTAGAGTACCCACCAAGCTGTTCACCTTGATCCTGTTGAGCATCCCTCAATATCTATCTATCCACCCATCAACCCCCACATGCACACATGGACATACACATGACTTCAGATAGAATAGTACACCTAAAACATATGTTATAATCATACCTACAAATACTATTCTAGTGCCTTGTCCATTATATAATAATGTTTCTGTTTGCCAGTTAGAGAGTGAATGAGATCAGTTTCTGTTGAACTCAATTCTTATGAAGGTTCAGTTTCTGTTACAAGTGAATGCACCTGGAACAATGTAAAAGGCTTCAGCAGAGTGACAGAACTACTTGCTATAATCTACCTCAGCACTGCCCTGCTCTGCCTTAGGACCTCCTGGACTACATGGCAGTCTCCTCAGGGCCATGGGACACATGAGCTCCATAGCTGAATTTTCACAAGAACCAGTAGGATGGCTGATTTGGCTCAGCAGCCAGGAATCCACATCATCTACAAGTGTCAGCTTTGAAGGTTGCAGCCAGCAACTTCTGAATCTTCTCAACTATCTTTAAGTGGCATATCATAGCTCTCAGTGCTGTAGCTCTGAACCTCTGCTGTGCTTTCCAGTGCTTCTATAAGCTCTAGCAGTTTACCACTAATGTATTTCCTTTGCCTCACACATCTAAAGAATTAAATCCATGAGATAAAGAGGGCAAGAGTAAATAGAATAGAATTTAGTTGAATAAAACTATAAGCAGAACTCCTATAGAGAAAAAAAAAAGACCCAATAACAAATTATCATCTAAGCATGATAGGTGAGGGATTTATATAGCACTTGAGATAATCCTGTTTGTTCAAACTTATGTTAATCAGGGTTTGTATGGTACTGTAACAATGCATGAGCCTCAATTTACATTCAGATTTGCACCACTCTCATTTTCTCACCATTGTCAAGCAGGAGTTTGAGGTCCTTGGATCATGGAGCATGGGGATGCTGGTTGTAGTGCTGTGTAGAGCAGGTATCCACACTGGGCCTAGGCAGGTTGCCTCAACTCATTGAATTTTGTGCCCCGGTTTGTCTTGGTGCTGGCTCCACCCATATCAAGCCCACACCAGCGTGGTGGACTCTGGGTGGCAGCTTATGCTCACTGCCCATGTTGTAGCTTTTGAGGCAGCTATTCTGCAGATCTAGGATTAAGGTTGACTTCAATACTGGCTCAGCTCTCTCCTGAAAGGCAGGCACAGGGAGAAGCTTGGATGGGAGCAGGAGCAAAGCTATCTGAAAACACAGAAGTCCCAGTATGCTGCTACCCCATGAGGGTTCACAAAGGCTCCCAATGTCCTTAGGTCGTCAGGATGGGTCCTGAAGACTCTGAGGTGTCACACTTAGTTCCCCCTGGCACTCAATCAACCTCGCCTCTCCCAACAATTGATGTCTGTGGTCTTCACAGCTGGGACTTTCCTGATCCTTTAAAGAACCATGCTATTTGTGAACAAACCTCAGACAACTGGTGAGGCACTGTATGGTTACCATGTCCTGTGCTGTTGCAGGTTGGCTTTCTCTTCCCTGTGGCTGGCTTTGGTCACACAGGACTCAAGGTAGCTCTACCTTGGGCTCTTTACTCCATTTCCTCCAACAGACATTGACCCCAGTGGACAAGGTAGAATGAGGAGTCAAAGCAGGATCTGCACAGCACATTGCCTGACAGGACTCAAGCCCACTCCTTTGCCTTGTGGACTTTGACCTTACTTGCTAGGAACTGTGTGTGAAGTTCAGCATCCTCTTATATGGGATGAATTTTTCTTGGCCTTTAGAAAGCTCTTCATCCTGGGAGCTTCTGGAGGGCCCACCTGCACCTGCCACACAGGCAACTGCCTACTACCCTGCCAACAATAAAGCACAGCACACCAGGGACCCGACAAGGCTTCTGTTTTCCAGTGGCCTTTGACTGAAGCCTATTTTCTGTGCACTGAGGAGAGCTCCCAGGTACATGCCCAAAATGCAGGCCAGATTGTAATAAGTCACATCCGATTTCTGATGTTTTGTATTGTTTTCAGGTCTAGTTGGATGGTTCTCCAACATGCAGTATGAGGCCAAATCCATTTGGTCTGGACCCATATTAGTCCTCTCTGCCATGGACAAATATAACATAATGTTGAGTGTTTCCCCAATTTTTTTTTAAATTAATTTTTATATAGTTTCTATGTGTGTTTTTATATCTGGCCTACAACTTGTAATGATCCTACAACCTGAGGAAAAATCCATATAATTGTTGTGAAGATATTCATTAGTTAGTATCTTCTTCCATTGTTTATATATAAAGAAAGTGTTTATTTTCTGCGTTTTTCTCAGAATGTCATAGCTGATATCTTTCACATATTACTCCTTGACAAGTCAGTCTATCTTGTTAATTTCTTGGCTAATAAGAATCATTAATGCTCCTCTTCACTGTCTGATTTGCATGATCCCTTTTGTAGATGACATAAGCTAGAAGGACCCAAGGCTTCCCACTCCACCTCCCACTTGAGATCTGAGGAAATAGATTCAGAACAACTACCTGAGAGTGTCTCTTGCTGTGTACACAGGACAAGGATTGGACACCAGCAGCATCCTTTCAAAGTTGTAGACACTCCCTTCCCTGTGTCTGAAGGGACCAGAGATCAGGCAAAGAAAGCTCTAGGCACCTGGAGAACCACTGTCCATTAATTTATCAGCAGCAGGTGAGGCTCTGCCAGGTGTTGGCACTCAAGGAACACTTCCTGTGGAGCTTTGAGACAGGCATGAGGTGCCTGGGACTCTGGAAAACAGAGCAGTCAAAACTCTCCAGGACACAGTGCACATGCATCTTAGAATGTTTTCAGAAGTTTTGTTCCACCATGGCCCCAGGAAGGTCATGGCTCCTTATTCTCACCCTGCTTTGTCATCCCCACCTGGCCTAGTACCTGTAAAGATTATAGAACCCAAGGAACTGTCTTCAGACTGTCAAATTCACATGCTTTCCATCTTTGCCATTCTTCTTACCTCAAGTTGAAACTCCATGGGACAGATTATAATGTCCATACTCTTCCTGTTAGAGTCATAATAAATAACATTTTTTTTGTTTATTACATTCCTGGTTATAGAGTTTTTTGAGTGCACAGAGTTTCATTGAGTAGGTGAGACCTTGAGAGGGGAATAGAAGATCCTTTAAAGCATTAGGAACTGCAACAGTTCCTCCCAACACTGTACCTCCACACTGGCATGTAATTAATGGCTTTGGACCACATCCAGAACCATTGGCTATGGTCTAATTTATGGGAATTAAAGACTCTATTTACAGTCAACAAAATTACATTGTGTGGAATTTACCCACACAGAAATGAGAATCAGTGCCTAGTGAGAGTGCAGGTTCTTGATGTGTGCATGGAGATGCTTATGACAGTAGGTCTGAGTGCAAGAAGTTGTCCTTAGAGTCAGGTACAGGCCTGTGGGGGCTGACACTACCTCAGCCACAGGTGATATATGAAAGCCTGACCACTAGCTCTCATCCCCCAGGATATCTAGACAACCAAGGCAGTCTTAATATTGACTATTTATTTTGTACTTTCTCCTGTCTTGTCAAACTATCTGTGTTGTGAGTTCACATTTATTTATCTCTGAAGGTCACAGTTATTAATAAGGAACTTGCTGTGGCCATTATGCTTCCTGTGATTTTGTTTCTTTCTATTCTTTCTTTTTATATACAGAGTGACCATGCCTATTATGGACTCTTTTGAAGAGAAAGGGTTTCTTTGGACCCAGAGTTCTAGAGATGCCAGTCCCTAATATCATTAATGAACTAAATTAAAAAAAAATGTAATGGAACTCCAAAGAAACTTAATAGTAGAAGAAAATTACCAGGTAGTTTGAGAGAGGAAACTTTCCAAAATGGATAAAAACATCAGCCATACAACTGAACAGCTGGAAAACTATAGAAAGCAAGTCAAAGATCTTGTAAAAAAACTGAATAACCATTCATTCTAATCAGGGGCAGATTATGTACTATGAGGAAAAAAAAAAAAAAAAACATGGTAATGAGGTGGCAGCTCAGAGTGCTACAGGAGACCTGAACATTTAAGGAGACAAAATGCTCACAACAGACAAAATTAACTGAAAATGTGGTTAAATTTAAACTTTTAGAAAAAAGATACTTTTGCATCTGATGATTAAAATACAGCCTTTGCCAGAGAGCATTCCCCAAATGGTCCCTTACTATTGGGACTTCATCTGAAATGAGAGGTCCTCTTTTGGAAGAGAAGGGTCCACTCATATTCACATCTTTGTTGCAAGAGGGAGGAGAAAAAGGCTCAAGAGGCTGAGAGAATCCTCTGGGATCTCAGATTATCAATGAAAGGAGAAAATCAGGGAGTTTTTTTTGTTAACTGATGCTCAGAGAGTGCCTTATAATACTTCGCTCCTGTCACTTCCATGGGAAAAGACCTGTAGGATGATGATCCCTTCACTAGGTCATCCATATTCTGATCCACGTCTTTCTCTACAAAGGCAGGATGTATATTTTTCTAATTATGGTAGACTACCTGGACCAGTGGAACAAAGAAGTTTTAATATGCCTTCTTTGGATAAAGTGGGTGGGCCTCTGTCTTCAGAAATAAAATCTACTAAAAATAATATCAAAGTTAATCTTGGTAATTTCAATGTGCCTGAATCATCTCTCCCTTCTGAAAACCAAGAAATTGGCTCTAGTTTTGTTTTTACATCTTCCCCTCCAGTCAGAGGTGCATTGTTTCCAGTGGACCCAAGCATTAAGTTTATGAGAAGAAGACCTTTTTTTTCATACACCTTCTCCAGGAAACATGTATGGGGCATCTGGAGATTATTTTCCATCGGGTCCACCACCACCTCCATTTCCATGAGAAATGTCTATTCAAGACATCAGGCCCAGCAGCTTGCTGAGGGGGAGGCCCTCCCCCTCCCTCCGTGCCTGCAAGTTAGTTGGAACTCTGACCACCAGGACATCAGGCCCAGCGGCCTGCTGAGGGGCGGAGTGCCCCCTCACTCTGTGCCTGCAAGTTAAGCGGAACTCTGACAACTGGCACATCAGGTCCAGCGGCCTGCTGAGGGGTAGGCCCTCCCCCTCCCTCGGTGCCTGCTAGTCAGGCAGAACTCTGACTACCAGCATATCAGGCCCAGTGGCCTGCTGAGGGGAGGAGCCGCCCCCTGCCCCCGCACCTGCAAGGTAGGCGGACCTGTGACCCACCAGCAGGTCAGGCCCGGCAACCTGAACAGTGACAGAGCTGCCCCATGTGACTGCAAGGTAGGCGGACTTGCAACCGACCGGCAGAGCAGACCTAGCAGCCTACCAGCGTTTTACACAGATCACCCCAATTGGAGGAGGATCACAGCCACTACCTGCCCGGCAAGGGAGTTTTTTCAACTATACAAGAGCAATATAAATAAATAGAGGGAAAATTTCAAAAAACACAACAGTTTCACCAAGCAGAAAGAAACGCGAGCAGTATGAAAAGACAAGGAAAGAAAGGACCACAAGCAATGCAGGTCAACTAAACTCTAGAAGAGGTAATAGCTGCAACAGATGGAATGTCAGACAAAGAATTCAGGATATACATGCTTCAGATGATCTGGAGTCTCAAGGAAGACATGAGACAGCAAAATCAGACAATGAAAGATCACTTTGACAAGGAACTACATAAACAAATCCAGGAAGTAAAAGATCAAATTCACAGGGAGATAGAGGTAATAAAAAACAAACAAATAGAAATCCTAGAAATGCAGGAAGCAATAAACCAACGTAAAAACTCAATTGAGAATACTACCAGCAGAGTAGATCACTTAGAAGATAGAACATCAGACAATGAAGACAAAGTATTTCACCTGGAAAAGAACATAGACAGCTCAGCAAGTCTGCTAAGAAACCATGAGCAGAACATCCAAGAATTATGGGATAATATCAAAAGACCAAACTTAAGAGTCATTGGGAAACAAGAAGGCACAGAGCTCCAAACCAAAGGAATAAACAATCTATTCAATGAAATAATACCAGAAAACTTCCCAGACATGAAGAATGAGACAAAATCCCAAATCCTAGAAGCCTACAGGACACCAAATGTGCAAAACCATAAGAGATCTACACGTAGACACATTATAATGAAGATGCCCAACCTACAGAATAAGGAGAGAATTTTAAAAGCTACAAGAGAAAGGAAGCAGATTACATTTAGGGGTACACCAATCAGGATAACAGCTGATCTTTCAACACAGACTCTGAAAGCTAGAAGATCCTGGAATAACATATTTCAAACACTGAAAGAAAATGGGTTCCAACCAAGAATCGTGTATCCAGCGAAATTAAGCTTCAGGATGGAAGATGAAATTAAAACCTTCCACGATAAACAAAAGTTAAAAGAATTTGCAGCTAGAAAACCATCTCTTCGAAAAATCCTTGGCAAAACATTACAGGAAGAGGAAATGGAAAATAACAATGAAAACCAACAGTGGGAGGTAGGACAGGAAATGGGGAAAGTAATCAAAGAGGAAAACAAATCAGGTTTAGTAACATTAATAAACAAATATGGCTGGAAGAACAAACCATATCTCAATAATAACCCTAAATGTTAATGGCTTAAACTCACCAATTGAGAGAAACAGGCTGGTTGAATGGATCACATAACAAGACCCAAAAATATGCTGCCTACAGGAGACGCATTTGATAGGAAAAGATATACATAGACTGAAGGTGCAAGGTTGGGAAAAATCATATCATTCATATGGACTGCGGAAACAAGCAGGAGTGTCCATACTCATAAAAAATAAAATAGATTTTAAGCCAAAGTTAATCAAAAGGGATAAATAGGGACACTACATACTGCTCAAGGGAACCATACACCGACAGATCTTCCAAACAAAAGTTGAATAAGGAAACTATAGAACTCAATAACACAATTAACAACCTAGACTTAATTGACATATATAGAATATACCACCCAACATCAAGCAGTTACACTTTTTTTCTCAGCAGCACATGGATCCTTCTCAGAAATAGATCATATATTATGTCACAGGGCAACTCTTAGACAATATAAAGGAGTAGAGATAATACCATGCATCTTGTCTGAAAATAATGGAATGAAACTGAAAATCAACGATAAAAGAAGGAAGGAAAAATCATGCATCACTTGGAGAATGAACAATAGGTTACTGAATGATCAATGGGTTTTAGAAGACATCAAGGAGGAAATTAAAAAATTCTTAGAGTTAAATGAAAACACAGACACAACATATCAGAATCTATGGGGCACATTCAAAGCAGTTCTAAGAGAAAAATTCATTGATTGGAGTTCATTCCTTAAAAAAAGAAAAAAAAAAACAACAAATAAATGATCTCATACTTCATCTCAAAATCCTAGAAAAAGAAGAACAAAACAACAGCAAAAGAAGTAGAAGACAAGAAATAATTAAAATCAGAGCTGAAATTAATGAAATCGAAACAAAAGAAACAATGGAAAAAATTGACAAAACTAAAAGTTGGTTCTTTGAAAAAATAAATAAAATCGACAGACCCTTAGCAATGCTAAAGAAGAGAAGAATAGAGAGATCTCAAATTACTAGCATATGGGATGAAAGAGGCAATATCACAACAGACACTTCAGAAATACAGAAGATAATCAGAAATTATTTTGAAGCCTTATACTCCAATAAAATAGAAGATAGTGAAGGCTTCAATAAATTTCTTGAGTCATATAATCTGCCCAGATTGAGTAAGGAGGATATAGACAATGTAAATAGACCAATATCAATTGAGGAAATAGAAGAAACCATCAAAAGATTACCATCTAAGAAAAGCCCAGGACCCGATGGGTATACAGCAGAGTTTTACAAAACCTTTAAAGAGGAACTAATACCAATACTTTTCAAGCTATTTCAGGAAATAAAAAAAGAGGGAGACCTTCCAAATTCATTCTACAAGGCCAACATCACCCTGATTCCGAAACCAGACAAAGACACTTCAAAGAAAGAAAACTACAGACCAATATCTCTAATGAACCTACATGCAAAAATCCTCAATAAAATTCTGGTGAATCGGATACAAAAACATATCAAAAAAATTGTGCACCATGATCAAGTAGGATTCATCCCTGGTATGCAAGGCTGGTTCAATATACAGAAATCAATAAATGTTATTCACCACATCAATAGACTTAAAAATAAGAACCATATGTTCATCTTGGTAGATGCGGAAAAAGCATTCGACAAAGTACAGCATCCCTTTATATTCAAAACTCTCCAAAAACTATGGATAACAGGAGTCTACCTCAACATTATAAAAGCAATCTATGATAAGCCTCAGGCTAGCATCATTCTGACTGGAGAAAAATTGAAAGCATTCCCTCTAAAATATGTAACAAGACAGGGATGCCCTCTCTCACCACTTCTGTTCAACATAGTCCTCGAAACACTGGCCAGAGCAATTAGACAGATGAAAGAAATTAAAGGCGTAAAAATAGGAATTGAAGAACTTAAATTATCACTATTTGCAGATTACATGATTCTTTACCTAGCAGACCCAAAAGGGTCTACAAAGAAACTATTAGAGCTAATAAATGAATTCAGCAAAGTGGCAGGATATAAAATCAATACCCATAAATCTAAGGCATTCCTGTATATCACTGACAAATCCTCTGAAATGGAAATGAGGACAACCACTCCATTCACAATATCCTCAAAAAAAAAAAAAAAACTTGGGAATCAACCTAATAAAAGAGGTGAAAGACTTATTCAATGAAAACTACAGAACCCTAAAGAGAGATATAGAATAAGACCTTAGAAGATGGAAAAATATACCCTGTTCATGGATAGGCAGAACTAACATCATCAAAATGGTGATATTACCAAAAGTTCTCTATAAGTTCAATGCAATGCCAATCAAAATCCCAACAGCATTTCTTGTAGAAATAGATAAAACAATCATCAAATTCATATGAAAAAAGAAAAGACCCAGAATAGCAAAAACAATGCTAAGCAGGAAGTGTGAATCAGGTGGGATAGTGATACCAGACTTCAAACTATACTGCAGAGCAATAGTAACAAAAACTGCATGGTACTGGTACCAAAATAGGTGGTGGACCAATGGTACAGAATAGAGGACACAGAAACCAATCCACAAAATTACAACTATCTTATATTTGATAAAGGGGCTAAAAGCATGCAATGGAGGAAGGATAGCATCTTCAACAAATGGTGCTGGGAAAACTGGAAATCCATATGCAACAAAATGAAATTGAATCCCTTTCTCTCACCATGCACAAATTTTAACTCAAAATGAATCAAGGAGCTTGATATTAAATCAGAGACGCTGCATCTGATGGAAGAAAAAGTTGGCTATGATCTACGTCCTGTGGGGTCAGGCTCCAAATTCCTCAATAGGACATCCATAGCACAAGAGTTAACAACTGGAATCAACAAATGAGACTTACTCAAACTAAAATGTTTTTTCTCAGCCAAAGAAACAATAAGAGAGGTAAACAGGGAGTCTACATCCTGGGAACAAATATTTACTCCTCACACTTCAGATAGAGCCCTAATATCCAGAGTATACAAAGAACTCAAAAAATTAGACAATAAGATAACAAATAACCCAATCAACAAATGGGCCAAGGACCTGAACAGACACTTCTCAGAGGAGGACATACAATCAATCAATAAGTACATGAAAAAATGCTCACCATCTCTAGCAGTCAGAGAAATGCAAATCAAAACCACCCTAAGATACCATCTCACTCCAGTAAGATTGGCAGCCATTAGGAAGTCCAATAACAACAAGTGCTGGAGAGGATGTGGGGAAAAGGGTACACTGGTTCATTGTTGGTGGGACTGCAAATTGGTGCAGCCGGTTTGGAAAGCAGTATGTAGATTTCTTGGAAAGTTGGGAATGGATCCACCATTTGACCTAGCTATTCCCCTTCTCGTTCTATTCCCTAAAGACCTAATAAGAGCATGTTACAGGGACACTGCTACATTGATGTTCATAGCAGCACAATTCATGATAGCAAGATTGAGGAACCAGCCTAGATTCCCTTCAATAGATGAATGGATAAAAAAAAAATGTGACATTTATACACAATGGAGTATTACTCTGCATTAAGAAATGACAAAATCATAGAATTTGGAGGGAAATGGATGGCATTGGAGCTGATTATGCTAAGTGAAGCTAGCCAATCCTTAAAAGACAAATGCCAAATGACTTCATTGATATAAGGGGAGTAACTAAGGACAGGGTAGGGACGAAGAGCTAGAGAAGAAGATTAACATTAAACAGGGATGAGAGGTGGGAGGGAAAGGGAGAGAGAAATGAAATTGCATGAAAATGGAAGTTGATCCTCAGGGTTATACTAAATTACATATAAGAGGAAAGGAGGGGTAAGAGAAGAATAATACAAGTGGAAGAAATGATTTACAGTAGAGGGGGTAGAGAGAGAAGAGGGGAGGGGAGGGGAGGGGAGGGGGGATAGTAGAGAATAGGACTGACAGCAGAATGCATCAGACATGAGAAAGGCAATATGTCAATCAATGGAAGGGTAACTGATGTGATACAGCAATCTGTATACGGAGTAAAAATGGGAGTTCATAACCCACTTGAATCAAACTGTGAAATATGATATATTAAGAACTGTGTAATGTTTTGAACTACCAACAATAAAAAAAAAATTATGTATAAATCAGTTTAGGCAGATAGTTCAGTGGCAGTGTGCTTGGCTGGTGGTAATGTAATTCCCAGTACCACAAAATTATGTCTAAAATCCTATTTAATAATAATGTTTATTATATCCAAAAAAAGAAATGTCTATTCAATGAGGTATTTTTTTCATTGTCTTCCCCCAAGAGCTACATTCCTCTTCCACCTCCACATTCTGAATGTAGAAGTGACTTTCCTTCAGTATTGATTCTACCTTCAAATGAGACTGATACTGAACATCTAGAACAACACAAGAAACTGATGTTTCTGATCTCTCTTCAAAAGTAATTTGACTAATCTCTCATTTTTAGTTTAAGTATCTGCTTTTACTTAAGTAAGTGATTATACTTTTGCTCCAGTTGAAGCTTAATGGAATTATAATTCTAAGGATAGTATTTTGTAAATAAATGGGATTTGAAAATGAATCCTATGAGTAAATTTTTCTATTTTGTTTTATTCTAGGTAGTGTAATTTAATTTGATTAATTTACTATTACAGAAGTAATAATGGTAGTTTTATATACAAAATTTTGCAGTTGGGGATATTTAAAATTTAAACAAATTCACATGCCCTTATACAAAGAAATATGCTTATTATCATTGTAGCATGTGTGAAATTAACTTTATGCTAAATAAAAGATTTTAATTAATTTGAAGCCTTGTTTGGCATTGATGATAATAAAAATCAGCAGGGTTTTCCTTAAATTAGAATAACCAGAGGATATTAAGTGTTAACAAGAAAATATGTCTGGCATATAAACAGGAGATTGCAAATATAAGAAAATTCCAGTTCTCAGGAAAACTTGTAGGAATTGTAAGCCAACACTTAAGTTCACTTAATTTACATTGTCCTTTATTTGCTTTATTATTTGCCCATTTTCATAAAATTAACAATATTATTCTACTGTGGGTTATGCCATATATTTTTTTTTCAGATCCTTAGCCTAAGATGTGCTTATTCAAGCCAGGATTGTTTGGTAGAAATATGAGTAATTCCATGGGTTAAAATTATATTCCAACTAGCAGCAAATTATGCAAAATCACAGGGTATATATGTAGGAGCATTATCAGGTCATATTTGTTTGAGGGAGCCAGGGATTGATTTTCACTACTACTTGTGAGTCCCCATCCACACCCACTCAATAAAAATTCCCACTCACCCTAAAAGCTATAGTTCTGAGAGCCTCCAGGCAGATAGATGCATGGGGCTGTGTGGCACCAAGAAGAAAAGAGATGCCCCACCTCCATTAATCCTGTTTTTCATTATGTCACATAAGTGGAGACTCTTTAATAAGTGAAACTTGGGAGTTGCCACATAACCCAACATGTCCCATCTAAGTATACATTGTGGAGAACTAAAGCCACACAATGAGATAACAATGTTTGTGTCTGACATCCATAGCTATATTACAAAACCATGGATTTTAGACAAAACCCAAGCTCACTATGGTTTCTGGCAGATGAAGACAAGAAGTGCAGCAGCAGACCCTAGAAGCACACCACCATTTTTTTTTTCTATTTGAGGTTTTTATCTTGTGCTTTTGATGAATGGAATCCACAAGCCATGTTGAATCAATGTAACCATAGCATTTATTGAAGATTGGAAACCAAACACTTGTCATAAAAAAGAAGATGCTGGTGAGCAACAGCAGATTTGACCTGTCAGGGAAGGCATGTTTCAGGGTGTATATAGTGCTTGGGTTAGTGAAATTGGCCCAAACTTATGCTAATGAGAGTTTGGAAAGGCAAAAATGCTATTGGTCAGCTCTGGAGTTTTGACTTCTATTCAGATCTGCTGACTTCCATTTCCTCAGGGCAGGTCAGAAGGGGAAGATTTAGGTGCTGGAATGGGAATGCAGCACTTTAGGAAGCGGGCTTGTGCCACAGACCTCAGTACTGGTCCCAGGCCTGGATGACCATGGGTGACAGATGGGCATGGCTTTACTGGCCTGGGCTCTGGTTAACAGTGCCTGCATGGAGGGTTCACTGGGCTGTAGGTCCTGCTTGCTGCCTGGACCCCACTGGGGTCACAACTCCTTGCTCAACTCTTCGGCTGCCACTTTACTTCACCACAGAGACCAGTAGGCTGGCTATGCTGCTGCAGGGAGCCACATCAGTTGTGCTCAAACCTAAAAATCAGAAACAATTCAAAAAAAAAAGAATGAAGAGAACAATGGAGAGGATGAGGGAGGTAGAATATGGATTATTCCAGTTTAAGAAGGAGACAGTTGTGATAAATGCCCTGCAGGGCTCCTCCACACCTTGGGCTAAAGAAAGACAGTTCTATCAAATAATAGATGTAATATCTATTGGAATTATCAAGAACTGATAAATTCATGCAGAGAGAAATTAGGGGAGCTATTGGGAGATGAGGATGTGGGCTCTTGGAGTGACTGCAGAAGCTGCAGGTCTTCTTTCAGAGCTGATGGAAGTATTTCAAATATGACATAATGATGTTTGTCCAGAGGCTAGGAGTATACTACAAACTGCTTATTCGTTCATGTACTTTAGGATAATGAACTTTATCCCAGGAAAAAAAAATCCAAAAAGGGAAAATAACTTCAGAGTCATACCTCTTTGATCTTTCCCTCCCAACAATTATTCAATTTTTAAGTTTCTGTCTTACATGGCAATCTCTTGAGAATTCCATTTTCTTCCAATTTCTGTGCCATATACTCAGTAATTGCTTTTTAGCTACATGTCCTCCCTCCATCTCTTGTTTCCCACTGAATAATCCAGCACCTTGCCACCAAACTTTCCCCAAAAAACTTTTAAACCCAGAAGAAACTCATGCCTCCACCAAATAATACAGGGTGTAAGCAGTTTGCAAATGGCATGACATGGGCTAGATATCCATTTATACAACTCACTGGCTGGGAGGCCAAGCATCTATTGCCATAAATGTGATACTCTGTTATAGGAAGAAGGTAGATTCCTGGGCAATTCACCACAGGTTAATCTTTTTCAGGCAACTGGAAGTTTTTGGTTATTCTAGAGAAACTTATCATTGAAAAAATCTGATTTTGGTGGTGGGAATAAGGTCTGCACTGTGGTGTGCTCTGTTCATAGTCAGGCCTTGAGAGACTGAATTGGAGCTGGCCCCAGGCTCAATGTCAGTGGCTGACATCCTTCCAGCATAACCACAAAGGCCACATCAATGTTTATAGTAGCACAATTCACAGTAGCTGAACTGTGGAACCAAAATCGATGCCATTCAGTAGATGAATGGATAAAAAAAAAATGGCATTATACACAATGGAATTTTACTCAGCAATAAAAGAGAATAAAATCGTATCATTTACAGCTGATTGGCAATGGAAAAGATAATGCTAAGTAAAGTTAGCCAATCTCAAAAAAAAAAAAAATGCTGAATGTTTTCTGATATAAGAACGCTGATTCATTGTGGGTTAGGGAGGGAGAGCATGGAAAGAATATAAGAATTCTAGATAGGGCAGAGGGTTGAGAGAGAAAGGGAGGGGGCATGGGGTTAGTAAAGATGGTAGAATATGATGACATCATTATCCAAAGTATAGGTATGAAGACACAAATTGATGTAAACATACTTTATATACAACCACAGATATGAAAAATTGTGGTGTATATGTGTAATAAGAATTGTAATGCATTTCGCTTTCATGTATTTTTTTTAAAAATCAATTAAAAAACCCTATTGTAATGTATTGCTTAATCAAACTTGATAGAGCCCAAAATTAAAAGTTTTTCCAGTTCTGTTTCTCTGATATGTTTTGCATTGATGTGCACTGTATGCTGTGGGTAAATGCAGTAGAGTAGCAGCCTGTGCTCATTAGGGACCTGCACATCACATAAGGAAACTCCAGAGAACAAGAAGTGACTGTTCGTAGAGACCTGGTGGCTGGCACAGAGGGGATGTATTGCTTCCTGGTGAGGGTGAGAAGGTGAGCTGCTATAGATAGGAGATTTGGGGAGAGCTCCTGGGAGGTGACAGCAGTGTGTAAAGGAAACAGTCTCCTTGCTTCACAGGAGCAGCAGCCAGTGGGTGGGTGGGGAGGGTGATCAAGAAGAGCAGAGGAGAGATGAAGAAGCACATAGAGGGAGGCAGGTGTGATCTGGACCAGTTGGGCTTGTCATGAAGACACAGAAAGGAGACATTTGTGGGCTTTGCATAGTGCGGGAGGTGATTTGTCCCTGGAAACTGTGGTCTGGGGCTCTAAACTCCCAGGGATCAACCTCTGTGCCCCTGTGTCACTTAAGAGGTAGACAATGGGAGGAAAATGGTGGAGTGAGAACATGACAGGAAGGCAGACAAGCCTACCAGAGGAAATCTGACAACTAGAAATGAAAAGCAGTGCCCAGGACGCCTAGCCTTGGAACAAAAAATGATGCAAACTCCTTTTGAAGGGAGGCCTTCCTTAGTAGATTTTATGTATTTTTAACTGTGTGAAAGGTGGAGTGCTATAAAGTCTTGTTTGAAGAGCTCACAAAGAAGCAGCAGTTGCATTATGAAGAGACTCTTGGTTCCAAGGTTTGGCAATACACTGTGAATCATGAGTGGCCTGCTGTGGTTGCACCTCTAGCACTCAGCACAGGAGAAGGCCAGTGCTGCCTCCTCTGCTCTCCTTCAGCAGGTTCTCTAGGTTGGGGCTGTTCCCTGCCCACAAGCACTCCTGACTCAGCAAACATGCCCACATCTGCCTTGGAGGGGGCCACAGCTATGAGAGAAGCTCTGGGCAATAGCCCTGAGGAAGAACATGTGAGCCATCTGGCACATGGTGGAGAAGAGTATTTCTCCTAAGCGTTCCTGACCCACCAAATAATTGCTCAGCACCAGAAAGTTCCATGTGCAAGTGTGATTTCTCTCAGCTTTTCTTGTTTCACTTGGCTTTATCATCATATGAGTGGCATTTAAACATGTCACATCCAGCAAATTCACACAAAACAAAGCACACAGAGTGCAAACCAAAGTCCCTGCTGTTCTCCTTCTTTTCAGAAGCAAAATACTTGTTGCAGCTTCTGAGCATTCAGCCTCTGTTCTGCACATCTGCCTCTCTCTGTGCTCTATTCAGTGCTTTCTTCACATTTCTTGTCCAAATCGCACAGCTGTGTTTTTCTGAAGCCGGTGCCTTCATTTTCCTGGGATGACAGGGACCCAGTTTGGCCTGAGTATTTTATATTGACTGATGGTTTTTCCAAATCCACATTGGTGCCCATCTCCTCCCTGATGCATGCCCAGAGCAGGCCCTGAGTCAAGCTTTACTATGCTTTCTTGGACTATGAGAAGGTAGGCTCCTGTCCTTAGTGCCAGGAATGAGCTAGGATTATCTCATATCCTGTTCCCACCACTTTAGGGCTCATCTATGCAAAATCTCCCTGTGAAAGCATGAAGGGGCCAGGGCTGGCTAGAAGTGCCCAACACACTCTGTGAGCTAAGACACCTAGAGGGATGCTCCTCCTGCTCTATACCATCCTCTGTCCTGCTTCACTGCCACTTTCCCATGCACAGGCATCTGTGGACATCTCACAATGGTGCAGGGAGGCGCAAAGAGAAAGTTGAAGGCCCTTGCACTCCAGATGTCTCCCTTCGCTCCCTATATTGTGGTCTCTGAGCCCACAATGTCCCAGGTTTCCTGTCAACTCAGAAAATTTGAAAACAAAGGTGGATGGGTGTGTTGGATGGTAACTGCTGTGCTTCCATTGGAGTGCAAAGCACTGCCACTAGAAGAGACCTCTAGTCCCCAAAAAGCATCTGCCCTGGCAGGATGGCTCCATGTCCTCTGCTCCCTGTTTTCAGTGAGATTGGCTTCCCCCATTTATGCTTCTAGACTCACGACTTTGGCCCTCAATTTCTCTTCCCAGGGAATAGAGTCAGAAGTATTGGTGTGCCTCGGCCCTCAGAGTTTTGGATTGTGAGAAACTGTTTAACACTTTTGGGCCTCAGTCTTCTAAGTTGTGAGAAGTCTCTATAGCTTTTGCCTCATATTATAATGAGATTATGCACACATAAGTCCTTGTAAGATGTAAAGTGAACACTCATGACTGCCTGGGACAACTCTTACAGCACTGGATGGTGACACTTCATGGCCACCTCCCCAAACTGACTTATCTGCACAGCATGCACTTGAGATCATGTGGCTTAATCTGACCCAATTTTGACTTATTTGTTTTCACACCTCATTTACTGACTTCTTCCACCCTGTTCAGATGTAATACACTATCTACAAAACCATTCAGCAAGTGGAAAAGTACTACAAAGCACACACACACAGGATACTGACCTGACCTGATCTCCCCCCACCCCACCTCAGGCTATCCTTTCCCAGTGTTCTTCTCTGCCTACTATAAGCCATTTCCTGGACAAAGATGGAACTTTTTTGCTCTGTACTTTATCACCTAAATTTGTTTAAAGTCCTGCTGGTCATGCTTGGGCATCCAGCCCTGGGTCATGAGCTCCCTCCTGGGACCATGTCCAGGAAAGGGTACTCCTGCAGGGAGTTGCAAGCTGCTCACTTCTCTGAGGCCAGGAGAAGATCTTCTCCTGTCCAACCACTGACCCATCCAGCACCTTTCCCAATTTCACAAGGGAGATAATGTCGAGCTGAGGCAGATTGGTAGAACCAGCCGCTTAAATATGCATGGTGACAAAATGATCAAAATAGGCTGGGATTTACAAGAAAAAATGGAACAGTGTTGGGGGGAGTCTGCAGCTATTGAATATTTTTGCCAGATGGGGACTTGCTGGCAAGGGATGGTGCTGCTCTTTACTTAGCACTGCCCAAGTGGCAGACCACCCATGTTGTGCCTGGAAAGTGGAGCTTCTGAAACATGCTCTGCATTTGTTCTGCTCTTAGGTTCCAGGTCTGAATTGCCGAGGATTGGCACAAACCATGATCCCTGAGTCTGGTTTCTTCCTGGGTGTATTCCTTTTACCTCTGGGAAATGAGCCATCATTCAGAATTTTACTATTTATTTCCACCAGGGATTTCAACTTAGAAAGGAACTTAGAAACCTGTATCTTAAAGATGCATGAGAACTCTATGCCTGTTTCTCTGCCTGTGTTTCTGAATACAAGCCAACTAAACGACATACAAGCTTCCCAATCCAACTGTAAATGGCAGAAAATTGATTCACTTTTTATATCCTCAAACTTCATGCTCCCTGAAATGAATTATTTGGAGCTGGGCTCCAGATAGCAAGAACACTCTGTGCTCCTTTTAGATTCTCAGAGAGTGTCTGCATTTGTGAAAGTCATGGCTATTACAGAGGCCATCATAGGTGCTATGGGAAATTTCCAATTGGTGCCTGCTATTTTTTTCCCTGAGTCTTTTAGTTAGGGGTTACCATAGAAATAGCCTATGATTGATGGTTCATTTTCCAGTTAGGTGCAACCTAACCATCAGTGTAATTTTGATCTGACCCCGAGTCTCAGGTCTGAGGGCCTCTGATTTCCAGGCCCCTCTTTTCTCATCAGAACTTAATGGCAGTGTAGGAAAAAGGAGGGTGAAGCATTTAGGGGGCTTTTTGGGGACTCTTTTGGTCCCCATGACAATTTTAGAATTAGTTTTGGTTAACAAGTGCAGAATGGCAGTTGATGGCTGAAATGACAGGTGTGTCCATGGCTCTGTCACTCACTCTGCTTATCTGATGTCCTCCCCACTGCAGTCCCCATATGACTGGTCTCGGGCTGTGTCCTGTGCTTACACTCCTAATTCTCACCCACCTCACACCTCATAGCTACCCTGGGGAGTGGGGTGCCACACCACAGAAGGAACAAACTTTCATTCCTGAGAGGCCTTGGTAACTCAAGGAACTGCCTCTTTTTCAGGTTGCTGTCACTCTTCTATTAAATTTAACTATTACACATAAAATTATCCCAGAGAAAGAAGAGAGGCTTGGTCTGGGAAAAGTGGTGATTGCCAAAGTGCACTTGGGCCTCGTGATGGGGCCATAGCAGGAGCTAGGTGGTGCTTGTGTGTGTGCTGAAGGAAACAGATTGACTGAAGTTTTGCCAGTGAGGGAGGAAGAGGGTTTTGGGAGCTGGTGTGTTGCCAAGAGCATGCTTATAGTTATTACTATGAGGTCCATGCCAGATGACGAGGGAGAAGCTGTGTTGAAGGGGAAGAGAAGTTGGTACAGCGGGAGGCATGGTGGCATGCCTGCCAAGGCAAGAAAGTTGTTGCAATACGGTTTTAAGTAAATTAGGAAAACATTTATGAGGAAGTCCATGTTTGCTGGATACTTCTGTAGAAAACCTAATTGATTTTACATGGCCTCTCTAATGCCAGCAGGTCAGATACTGCTTTGAAGTTAGCTTAGAGACTTTTCTCTTTCTAAGGTTGCATGATGTTTTTCAGGATGAGGAAAAAACTAACCCATTTGTGTTTTCAAAAAAGGAGGCTCATGGCCATGCTGCTACCTGAAAGTTTTGCTTTTGTCAAAGTCCACATGTCTGGATAAAACTGGTGTTTCCATAAAGCAAGCATAAACCACCTGTCTTCTTATTTGGGGCACTCTTCTAGGAAACTGGGCCAGACATGTACACAGCCAGAATTACTACAAGAGAGAGTGAATGCCTTCTGCACCCTGAGAGACAGGTGGCTGTCCATACTCAGCCATGATGACAAGCTGGATTTTCTGCTGTGATCTGGGCATTCTGAAGAGCCCATTGTGACAACTAAGATATTTTTATGACTTGGGAGGGCAAGCAATGTTCTTACAAAGTGAAGTTCTAAATAAGAACTTTCTCAGTAATGAGACTGTAGGAAAAATTAAAACTAAAGTTGATATGTTGCATGTGCTTGTGAGTTGAAGCTTCCATCATAGACGTTCACAAATGTTGGGCCTTCCCTGCTGTGCAGGTGCTGGGAGTCATTTGGGTTTGAGCCATTCATTTGGTTTTGGTTAGTGAACTGGACCTTTCATTTTCCAGTGACCATCCTAATTTTTAGGAAGCAGAAAAAGGCTTAGCATCAGTGCTATAGTGAATATAACTGTAAACATGTCAAGGTTATTTGGGGGAGTATAGATTTGATGTGAGGAGTACATTTAGTGTTGACTTTAAATGGTACAAAGTTGTGAAAATAAACCTAATGTCTTGAGAGAAGGTGAACAGTGTCAGAAAGCTCTCACTTGTATGGCTTCAAGTATTTCTGGACAGAGTAAGTCTTTCACTGACAGCTCTTATATTACATTTGTGTGAGAAGAAGGGTTTGGCCCAGAGTGAGGAGTCAGAAGCCAAGTCTCAATGCATTGCTTTTGAGGATCACTGGCAAGTTTCTTCCCACAGACTCACATATTCTGAGAGTACCTGCAGCAGGCCTGCCACTATGGAAATATGAATTTGGCTTGGCAAGATGAAGTTGTTCCAAGCCTGCATAGGATTTGAGGATCTTTAAGAGATTATAAGCTGTTCAGCCAGTCCATATTTGAACAGTTTAACTGGAGTTAAAGGCATAAAAGAGTTCACAAATCCCCAGTGTATGAACATTTATCTAAAAATTGCCATTAAAATGCTAAAACATTCTGGATGATATGATCAGGTGTATAATCACATATTTGTATTCCTTGATGATTTGCCAAAATAAAATATAAGTAAAAACCATTGATAAGAAGTGAGAGGTACTTCATGTTCCTCAAGTGAAGAGAATTCATCATATGTGAGAACAGTTATGCTCCCTTGCTTATTTTAAATTCTTGCTGTGTTCTTGAAATCATAATAATTTCTTCATGTATATTGTCTCCTTATTTTTAGCAACATACTTATGAATGTGGTATAATTATTATAGTGTCTTTTTAAGGGGAGGAAATAAAAAAAATGAGAGGTAAGAACTGGTAAGTAGTTAGGCCAGAATTCTTGCTCAGAGGGTCTGTTATATAGCCAGCATGCACTTAGCTATCTTAATATACTGACTTTAAAGAAAATCATAATGAATATCAGTCTGAAATTATTCCAAGGATGTATTATAAACAGCTAATGAAGAGTCTGGGAGTTGGCTGTACAGTATCTAAATTAGTTTATCAGATTTACCCTTAGAATATTCCTTTTATGGAAAAGACATCCTTGGTTTTATTTTGTGTTTACTGTATTTATAATGTCCTTTTGTTATGAAAATATCTTTTGAGCACCAGCCCACATACAGTTTGACTATGTGCATCCTCATTCCTGGTTGTCTCAAGCAGAAGCTTGCATAATTAATAAGGCTCAGTTCTCTAACTCACCCATCAGTTTTTATTCTCTTTTTTTTTTCTTCTCTTTGGCAGTCACATTTTGAGATTTTCAGAATGTATGGTATTGATTAATTTGGAAGTCTAACAGAAAGAAGAAGGGAAATAATTAATGAGAAAATAAAGTAGCACATATGGGCAGAGTGACTATACCCCAGATTAAAGCCAAAATGTGACACCCATTAAAATTATTTATCTTTGTGCCTAAGCAGAAGCTGTGTAAATAAATATTACATGCCAGTGAAATTTTATAATTGCTTAACTGCATTATCAATTTGAGGCAAATATTTTTTCCCTGTCACTTAAATGTTATTTATTTTTTTAAGGTGGAACATCAAATTTGAATCTTACAACATTTTATCTAGTCCTCAAACTATTAACATAAAAAGGAATGATGAATTATGATCTTATTATTGCAATATGACCATGTAACAAGCCCTTCTTACAAAATTTATCTACTGTCTCCAAATAATAATATAAATCCAACACATGATAGTAGCTAATGGTCTATTTACACGTGAAATTTTAGAGAAATTTATAGTAGGAAAATATTAAAAGAAATACAGCAATCACATAGCTTAAAATATGAAGAAAAGACAGGTGAAAAATTAACTCAACCTGTAGTAGTCTTTATAACTTTAAAATTTTTTATAAGAACACTAATTTACCAAAATAAAGAATATTATGACACACTGGAGTCAACTTACAACGATGAAAGCTGGAATCAGCTTTTTGGCCTAACTTCTTTTATTTCACCAAACTTCATTTAATACATGGATATCCCAGTATTTTTTTTTTTTACTTCAACAAACTCTAACATAATGTACAGTGTTTTATAAAATAAGTGGTTTACTTAGGAATGATTTCATTTTCAACTACATCCTACATTTTTTTTTGTAGTTGTTGATAGATCTTTATTTTAATTTTTATATGTGGTGCTGAGAATCAAATACAGGACTGCATTCATGCCAATCAAGTTTGCTACCAATGAATTGTAGCCCCAGCCTCACATTCTACATCTTTTTAAGATGATGAATCCTCTTTCTATTTGATGATGTCTTTTCAGTCCATGTTTCTATTTTCAAGCATTACTTCTTATTTTTTTTTTTTAATTTGTTGTTTCAGTTCTTAGTTCCCATGGTAAAACTGTGGTAACTACCTCCCTACCAGACAGCTTTCCCTCCTTTTTTCTCAGGACTCTGCAAACCCATGACTGTAGGGCACCATAATAAAATTGGTGGCCAATGACAAAGAATAGATATAAACATAAAAAGATAGGCTCAGCTGGATCCTGTCACAATTGTAAGGTTTGGGCATACTGGCTCCCTCCAAGCCTTCCAGAGTTTCCAGTAATAGCTTCTGGATAAACTCTTTCTTTTCTTCGGTCTGCTGTGAACACAAGGGACATTTTTATTCATGATTCCTGTGATTGCTAATGGACATATTAGCCAGGGAGGGAGTGAATATGCTCAGCAAACCTTGGTCAGGAGTGGCTTTGGGGTAGAGAATGCTGGTTATTTTACTTCTCCTGTATTACTCAGTTCTGAATGCAAACTGTCCTCAGCAGAAAACTTCAATGAAATGTATACATCATGCACATTCATGTTACTGAGGGACATGCAAGGTGGTTGAGAAAGAGTCAGAATCCATGAATATAATTTTTCACATTGTTTCTTCAGCATTTCACTTGAACCACAAGCACATCACTTACCACCACATCTCACAAATGTTCTGGAACTGCAGTTTGTGGGGTAAAATTGAAATTACAATTCATACTCATTCCTTGACAGGAAGTATAAGACTAATTTTGCCTAAATTCCAACCAACGAATTAAGCTGCTTCTGTTATAAAACTAAATATTATTTCTGAATTTCTGAATATATTTTTAGTCAATGCTTGTGCTTTGTTTTTTTTTTTTCCATCACTTCATGGGTTTCATTCTTGAAAAATTAAAAACCTATAAAATTAAATTGAGGATTAAGTCTTCAAGTTGACACATGATCAAACTAGAAAGAAAGAATCATTAACACTTCTTGAGATTTTTCTCCCTACAACAGGCACTTACTGATACTGACTGAATTGCTTGTTTAGTTTCCCAAAAAGGATAACCCAAATTGGATACTTAAAAGTTCTGTCTTAAGGATGCAACATGTAATGATGGGGAACAGGTGTGAAGGAAGGAAGATGCATTCTACAGCAAAATGAATCTACTTTAAACAGGAGATAATCCATCTTCTCCTTGGGTCTCATTTTATAATCTAATTTCTTGAAATCATAATCCAAAGAGTTTAAGTATTAAAAGAAAATTTTAGTTTTAAAAGAAGCAAATACATTAGCTAAGTCTTGTAAACAATTGCCCATTTTAATTATGCATTGTAAAGACAAAGCAAAACAAACACAAAAATTGTTGTTCAGCACAAGGTACATCTTACAATCCCAACTGAATGGTGAAATCCAGACCACTTCTTCACTTTCCTGGCTGGTGTGGCTGTGCTGAGACTTGGGAGCTACACACCAACCCTCTGCTCAACTTCTGACCTTCTGAAAGCCAACACATGTGCTCTTTCCATCAGACCGCTTTGTGCTCTTCATTTGTGTGATGTGATTTTAAGTCTTCCCAGTGTTTATCTCCTCCAATATTTTCTACAAAGCCTCCTAGGAGAAGCCCAGTTATCTCATTTCTTTGTAATGTGCCTTTGAACCAGCCATCCTCTCACTTTTTACAAGCATATATCACCTTTAAGTTCCCAAGTTCTTCCTCACTCTGGGGAAGATAGGAAACCTCCACCTAGTACTTTTCACAAACAACAGGGTAGAATAATTCATGACAGGACCCAGTGAGGAGCCTGTGTGATGAGAAGGTGGAGCAATGGGACTGCAAATTTCAGGCAGCTAATCTTCAGATGGAAAGCTTCTTGGTTCATGGCTGTTCCTGCTGGTGCTACAGTGACTGGGCGATTCCCATCCATGGGGCAGTAGCCAGCCCTGCTATGGCCTCACCAAAGTGGTAGCTAAAGATGATTGGCTCCCTGTAGGGGCAACTCACCACCATTTAGCCCCATTTCTAGCTCCACTTCAAGTTCAGAAACGCTGGTAGGGGATACTCAGGGCTTCCATTTGGTGGCAGCACCAGAAAACAACTTCAGTAACCTCATTATTCTATCTTACTGGTCTTGTCCAGTTTGCTTACTGAACTGCTCTCACGAGCTGATGAAGAACCATGTGGGGTTGTGGGAAGTCCAGGAATAATGTTAACTGTCTGGCCACTGGGCTTGGATTCATGAGAGGTAGCGGTGATGCTTGGGAAGGTCAACAAAGTGGCTGAAGCACAGGCCAGGGAGGCACAGGCTTGACGGAAACTGACAGCAGCAGCATGGGCAAGAAAGTCTGCAATTGGTGGCAGAATCTGTGGGGAGGCCAGCAAATTGGGGGGCAGATCCACAGTTGCAGGTAGCATTCTGTACCTGGATGAGCATCTGTGTTGCTGTTGGTCATTTTTGATTATGTGCAGCAACTGCCCTCATTGCATTGTGGGTCTGGTTGACTGTCATCTGCCCAAGCACATGCAACAGTACCTTAGTTTGACCACTTATTTGGTTGTGAGCTGTTGACCCTATAGCTGAAGTGACAACCCTGAGTACTGCAGCCACACTATTTCTTTGCAGCTTCTAGGAAGGCCCTCTTGCAATGAAGGTACTGACATTTGTCATCCTCTAACTTGTCTGACCTACAGTAGACATAGGAACTTTAGCTTGGGTAACATTTGTCACTGCCCTTGTGACAGATGCCACATAATTGCCAAGGAAAACCTTAATCTCAGTGATATGTATTGACATCCCTTTTAAATAGCCATCCTGGCAATGCTCAATCACTAAAATTGTCTCCCTTACTCTCAGCTCTAGCTCATATTCTTTCTTGGAGGGTATGGGTGGATGGCCACATACACTCTGGGGTGAGTCTGAGTTTGAACATGTGCAATTTGTACAGTGGATACAGCCATGGGCCTGCGTCCCATTTCAGCAGCAGCAACACCAGCAGTACTACCTGGTGGTGTAGAGGTTAGGACAATGACAGCCAGGATATGGTGTTGTAGAGGGGAGGATTCACAGTTCCAATGGCAGATGGGTAGGGGATATCCAATGGGAAAGTGAATGAGGAGCCAGTTGTCACTGAGCTGCTTGGGAATGAGGTAACAGTTAACTCAATAGTACGCAAATGAACTTGAGAAGGGGCACTGCTGGAATCCCAGATAGTTCCCTGATCCTCCCAGCAGTTCTGGGGTTGCTGGAAATGATGAGAACAGGAGGGCTAATCTTGATTAAGTTTGGGTTATGTTGAGGGAAGTGAAGGAGTGCCACTTTTTGGTGTTCTTGGCATCTTCTTTGGGTTCTTTATATATTCTAGATATTAATCCTCTGTCAAATATCTGCTAGGGTAGCTAGCAGATTTTCTCTCATTTTGTAGGTTCTCTCTTCACTTTGTTTATTTTTTTCACTTGGTGTACAGAAGATTTTAGTTTAATGGCATTCCATTTGTTAACCCTAATTTTTCCTGAGTTTAGATGTCCTATTGAGAAAATCATTGTGCCTAAAAATTGGAGTGTTTGCCGTATGTTTTCTTTTAGGAGTTGCCTAAGTTTTTGTCTAATTCTTAGGGCTTTAATTGATTCTGAGTTGATTTTTTTTTTTGCAAGATGAGAGATAAGGGTCTTGTTTTATTTTTATACATTTGGATAACCATTTGTTTAAAAATTCTGTCGTTTCTCCAGTGTATGTTTTGTTGCCTTTGTCAAGGATCAGATAGATGTCTGCAGATGTGTGGCTTTTTCTCTATGTCTTTTATTCTGTACTATTGGTGGAAACTACTCATTATTAGTTAATAGGTGTGGGAATGTGGTAAATAATATCATGGAGATGAAAACAAAGTATCCCCCAACTATCTCTATTGTATCCCCAGGCATCAGGCTTTCCCAGATAAACATAAAACCCAAGTGGTAATGTACCTTTTGAAAATTCAGCCTTAGTAGCCAGGGTCTACACTAGCAGGTTGCAATACATCAAGATCTGTACTTCCAGAGAGAGGTTATGGAAGCTGTGTAAAGATTTTGTACATTCTTATGTTCTAAATGTGTTTTCCAAATGTGTGGACAGTCTCAACGTTGTAATTTTTTGGTATGTTTCATATATTTATGTCTTAAAGCGATTCTTTATGTTCAGTTTCTTGTGTATTTAATGGTAACAGAAGAGCTATCTGCCATCAGAATCAACTTAAAAACCAGATGAAAACATTGATAACTGGTAATTTTACATTGTCCATTTTTCTCTGAACTCTATTTTCAGTCCATTTTGCCCACTCTAGATCATCCTTTTGAATGATGTTCTTTTTTCCAGTAGTCTTTGCCTTTGAGTCAAATTGCAAGATGTGTTGCAGTGTTTGTTCATATATATATACAATATTTTTTATTAAAAAGCTCATTCTATTCAATGAACCAAAAATTGCTGCAGTTTATCACAAAAAAATCTGTTTAATGATCTTTTTTGGTGATAACTCAATCAATCAATCAAGTCTTTATTGAATTTTTGAAGAACAAAATAATTAGAAGCCACCTAACTTACAAAAGTATTCATTATCCTCTCGTTCAAGTCAATTTATGTTCGTTAAGGTTTTTAGAATATATATGAAAAGGACATTATTAGTGCTAAAAATATTTAAAAAATATTAACCCAAACACATCACATAAGTATTGCTGTTTCTCTTTCACCTGAACATAAAATGGAATTATTAATTTCATATTATTTTGCAAGCATAACATAATTATTTTTCATACTGTTCTCTCTCTCTCTCTCTCTCTCTCTCTCTCTCTCTCTCTGTGTGTGTGTGTGTGTGTGTGTGTGTGTGTGTGTTTATGTATAGTGTGAGTTATGTGCATGTTTGTGTTTCACTAAAAACTTTTGGTAAAATTACCTTCTCTCATTAGTGGATTTTTTTCTTCATTTAACCTAGTTGATAAAAGCTGACTTTCACTTTCAAAATACATAGTTGAAATAATTACCTTTTGCAATAAAAAGACTAACTTTGTTTTCTGTTAAATCAAATGGATTAATATATATCCATCTAATAACTACATCAGTTCTGATTTCTAAACTTAAGACAGTGTTTTTAGTACCTGGTAGCTGCAAAAATCTATGCCACTTACAATTAGGGGAAAGACTTAGAAGGCCTGGAGAGCAGAAATGAATGCTGTTTTTCCAGCATGAAATTGGAGTAGTCTCCAGTAAGTGTCAATGTGCTTTATCCAGAAAAGGAGAAGCTGTTAAGATGAGAATAAGTCCATAGATATAAAGAGAAGAGACAGCTGAGGTTAGGTGATAGATGTGCCTATTAGCTTGATGGTGTAAGTATTCCACAGTGTATGTGTATTAACATCACCATGTACACATTAAACACCATAAAATCATTTTATTTGATCTTTATCCCTCAGTAATTCTGGAAAAGTAAAAGAGAGAATGTGCTTTAGAAGCATTAGTATTTTAAACACAATTCTTGGGAGCTCTGATCTGCAGTGTCTATAGCGTACTGGCCTTGAGGAGAGAGCAATATAACTGCATAGAGGCAGGAAAAACCCTTTAACTAACTGACCTCTCTTAACCTACTTGTTAGCCTGGTTACAAACAGGCCCAAATGGCCTCTGACCAATGCCTCTGGGGAGGGGTGTCAATGGTCATAGGCATGTTCCCTCATCATAATTATTCTCAATTATTATTTTCTTTTACTTTTTTTACCATTCGATTTATTTTTATTTTTAAGTCCTACATAACAGCAAAATGTATTTGACATATAATACATACATGGAATCTACACACACCAAATATAATGTCTATTCTATTCTGCTGCCCTTCCTATCCCCCCTACTCCTCCTCTCCTCTCCCATCCTTTCACTCTATTCAATCTAATGTGACAATTTTTTTTCCTCATAACAACATCATATATGTATTCTGTATAACAATGAGGTTCTTCTTTCATATTCTGTGCAACTCCCCTTCTCCTTCTTTTTCCCTCCCACCTCTCTTCTCTATTTAGTGGTAGTCTTCTTCTCATGCTCTTTCTCCCTATCCCATTTTGAATCACCCCCTTATATCAGAAAAGACATTTGGCATTTATTTTTTTAGGGATTAGATAACTTCAATTAGCATAATCTGCTCAATTATTTCCATTTCCCTGCAAATGCCATGATCTTGTTATTTTTAGTGCAGAGTAATATTCCATTGTGTATAAATGCCACATTTTTAAAAAAATCCATTCATCTATTGAAGGGTTCTAGGTTGGTTCCACATTCTATCTATTCTGAATTGTGCTGCTATGAACATTGATGAGGCTGTGTCCCTGGTGTTCTCTTTTTAGGTCTTTTGGGTATAGTCCAAAAAGAGGAATAGCTGGGTCAAATGGTGGTTTTCCATTGCCAGCATTCTAAGGAATCTCCATACTGCTTTCCAAATTGGCTGCACAAATTTGCAGTCCCACCAGCAATTTATGAGTGTACTTTTTCCCCCACATTCTCACCAGCACTTATTGTTGTTTGACTTCATAATGGCAGCTATTCTTTTTGGAGTGAGATGGTATCTTAGAGTAGTTTTAGTTTGCATTTATCTGATTGGTAGAGTTGGTGAGAATTTTTTCATGCATTTGTTGATTGATTGTGTATTCTCTTCTGATAAGTTTCTGTTCAAGTCTCTGGCCCATTTGTTGATTGAGTTATTTGTTTTTTTTCTTGTTTTACTTTTTTGAGTTCTTTGTATATTCTAGAGATTAGAGCGCTATCTGATATTTGAGAGGTAAAATTTGTTCCCAGGATGTAGGCTCCTGATTCACCTTACATATTGTTTCTCTTGCTGAGAAAAAAAAAAAAAAAAAAAACTTTTAATTTGAATTAATCCCATTTGTTTATTCTTGATTTTAACTCTTGTTCTATAGGTGTTCTATTAAAAAGTTTGGGGCCTGCCCCTACGTGATGATAATTAAGGTCAACTTCATCTTCTATTAGACACAGAGTCTCTTTTCTGATTCCTAGCTCCTTGATCCATTTTGAGTTGACTCTTGTGTATGATGAGAGAAAAAGATTAAATTTCATTTTGTTGCATATGAATTCCCAGTTCTCCATGCACCATTTATTGAATATGCTATCTTTTCTCCTTTGCATGCTTTTAGCACCTTCATCTAGTATAAGGTAGTTGTAATTTTGTGGATTTGTCTATGTGTCCTCTATTCTGTACAATTGGTCTACCAGTTTGTTTTGGTGCCAGAACCATGCTGTTTTTGTTATTATTGCTTTATAGTGCAGTTTAAAATCTGGACTCCTGATACCACCAATTTTACTCTTCCTGCTTAGAATTACTTTAGCTATTCTGGGTCTCTTTTTTTTCCAGATGAATTTCATTATGCATTTTCATTTCTGAAAGGAATGTCATTAGGATTTTGATGGAAATTGCATTGAATCTGTAAAGTGCTTTTTGTAATACGGCCAGATTCAAAACTCTAGAAAAATTACAGATAACAGGAAATTACCTCAACATGGTAAAACTTTATACACTAAGCCTCAGGCCAGCATCATTCTAAATGGAGAAAAATTGAAGGCATTTCCTTTGAAATCTGGAAAAAGACAAGGATGCCCTCTCTCACCGCTTCTATTCAGCATAGTTATTGAAACACTAGCCAGAGCAATTAGACAGATGAAAGAAATTAAAGTCATAAATATAAGAAAAGAAGAACTTAAATTTGCACTATTTGCCAATGATATGTTTCTATACCTAGCAGAACCAAAAAGTTCAACCAAGAAACTTCTAGAGCTAGTAAATGAATTCAGCAAAGTGGCAGGATATAAAGTCAATACCAAGAAATCAAAGGCATTCCTGTATATCAGTGACAAATTCTCTGAAATGAAAATGAGGACAACTACTTCATTCACAATATCCTCAAAAAATAAAAATACCTGGCAATCACCCTAATAAAAGAGATGAAAGATTTATACAATAAAAACTACAGAACCCTGAAGAAAGAAATAGAAGAAGAACTTAGAAGATGGAATGATTTACCTTGCTCATAGATTGGTAGAACTAATATTAATAATTAATAGACATATTATCAATTGTTCTTCATTTAAAGACACTTTCTCATTCATTTTGAGGAAACGCTCCTAAAGTGTTTTTTAGGACTTTCCTATTCACCCAGCTCCCAGAATGTCCAAGACCAAAGTGGACAATAGGCAGTAGCAACTGAAAAGAGAAACACAGCTAGGAGAACAGGATCTATGGGCACACACACTCTGCCTGAGCCCATCAGCAGCTCTACCTCTTTACTGGGCTCACAGGTAACAGGGCAGAGCAGGTCAATGCATGGTCTTTGCCATCCAAGTAGAGCTTAAACAGTCTCTAGCCAAGAAGCTGAGGCAAGTCTCCAATCTAGAAACTTTAATTTCCTCATCTGGATAAGAAGAATAATAATAGTTTCTAGTTCGTAGCTCATGAAGAAGGTGATATAGAATGAATAATGTGCGTAAAGCTCAAACTAAATGTTCAATACTTGTTTAACTATTAATATAATAATTTTAGCATATTTTATAATCTTTTCCTTAGTGATAAATATATGGTCATTGTATACAATTTGTTATATAAGGAAAAGTGTAGATAGAAGAATTTTCTGGTCATTTCCCCAGCTCCAGCTCAGTATTGTTAACCTTTGTGAGTATTACTAGTATTGCTCTTCTGTCTTTTATTTGGGCAGAGATATGCACACCCAACTGGATGTGTGTGTGTGTGTGTGTGTGTGTGTGTGTGTGTGTGTGTGTATGTGTGTGTGTGTGTGTGTGTGTGTGTGTGTGTGTGTGTGTGTGAGATAGTGTGGATCAAACCAAGGACCACGGAGCTATATGCCTGGCACATTTCATTATTTATTTTGAGGCACAGTTTAATAACAATCCTCGCCTGGAAGTAGCAGTTCTTCTGCCTTAGCCTGCTGAGTAGCAGGACATACAGGTATGCACCACCATGACCATTATGATTATGATCACCTTATAATCATGAAAAAAACATTCATTTCTCATCAATTAATTGCTGAACCCTGAGATCAAAACCTGATGTATTGTATTTCTAATCTTCACAGAAATTCTGTGAGGTACTGTGGACCCCACTTACAGAAGAGGAGATTAAGAGGCTAGAAAATGGGCCCCAAGCTGCACAGCCAGTAACTGCTGAGCAGAGTTCTGCCTGAAGTTTGAGTAGGAAGCCCAGGTTCTGTGCACAAAGATAAGGTGTGAGTGTGGCCTCCCTTGGTGCCTTTCTGTCAACATTCTCAACTCTACCAAAAGTAGACAAGTGTGGATGAAAAGAATGTCAGAACCATTCACATCATGGTCCCTGGCTGTGCCCAAGATTACCCTCTCCCAATGATACTTCAGACCTGAACAGTCACCTCCTCTAACTTTCATCAAAGTCCTTGACCTTGTCAAATTTGAAGTAGAATCCTCAAATTACTACCCTCTATCCTAGATGGGCAGATACATTTCTGAAATTCCCCTGCAGAGAAAACAAATAGACATTTTGCCTCTAATTAAACTTGGCCTTTTTGTCTTTTTCTTCTTATTATTTTTATCCATTAGCTTTAAAATAAAACATGAAGCAATACCTTTAGTTCCACTACTAAGGTGGAACAGTAAATTTTTAAGCTGTATCTTAACTGACTTAATGTTTATTGAACTGCATCAGTGATAAAAGCTCAAGCACTCACCTCTGGCCCTAGGCCCCATTCTGGGGCAGTTATTCACACACAATTGACTTCCAAGATGTTCCCAGGGATATTCTTCCTGCTGAGGGCCACTAATGATTCAAAGGTATGAAAGGTTTGTTTTTCTCAAGTCCAGTAGGAGAACAAGCCATTCGCCCAATAGTGTAATGCAGCTTGGAGATGAAGACTGTGTCTCATTTTGCCTGAAGAAAATAATAATGATGATTGTTTCCATTTAATACACATTCATGTTTCAGACTCTGAGATGGATCCTATTCTTAAGATTATCACATTTTATCTTTTCAAAACATATGGAAGGGAACAGTTAAACCCTACTTTACAGAAAAGGAAAATGGATTCAGAGATTAGTAATTGGCAAGGCTGAATTCACACCAAAAACCCCCTGTGAGCATTTCTTTTTAGGTGATCACAGGCTGCTCCTCTGCCAAGCCTGAACTCTGCAAAAATTATATAACAAATAAATGGTATATCTATCAGACAATAATGAACAAACAAAGCAAACTAATGATGTATTACACCCTGATGTATCAGTGGCCCCAGAATTCTGCAGAATAGCTGAGGTCCATCCTTGAAGATATCTGAGTCTCTCAGAATGGCGAGATTCAGCTCTGGTTTTTCCTGCCTGGAGTGTATGAATTGCACAATACACTGCTGTCTCTGTGCTTCAGATTATCTGAGCTTCTCTGGTCTATTTTCCTGATGTGGAGGGAATAATGTGGTGAACCACAATAACTATCTTGGGTCGTCCTCACAGTTCCTTTGAAAAGTGAGGCAGGTCTAAAGATCCAGGCAAACCCAATAAAGGCTTACCTTTGGCCCATGTAGAGAAAAGCTCCCTTCATAGGCTAAAGGCAATACTCTAACAAAGGGGACATAACAACTCTATTCACAGCCACCTGACACCAAGCTCTAGAAGTCATCCATCCCCTGAGATTCTCTCTTGTATCCCTGCCTGGCAAATAATCCTTATTTTCTTCTCTCCACCACTTAAAAGCCTTTAGGTCTGACAACCTGTTCAGTTAAGACCAGGGCCTGACTTTCCTCTGTTACAAAATAGAGGGGCATCTCAGTTGTAACATGGAGAGAAACAAACTGAAACTCTGGGCTCTCCCATAGCAGTCTGGTAGGAGAAGGATTCCAGAAAAGGATTAGGGAGATCATGACATAGTGCAACAGAGGTACATAATATCTGCTAATGTTACAGCACATTAAATCAGGTTGTAAATTAGTAAGTGAAATTTAGGCCTTAACACAAGAATTATGAAAAGCAAGGTACCTTTATCCAACAAATTAGTTCATTTTATGAAGTATAAGGCTAAGGCTGATTTAGCATGTTTGTTTCTAATAAGGCTGCTGCCTCACCCCGGCCCCCTGAATCTTTCAAAATTCACCCCAATGACCATGAACTCGAAGTTTACTAATAACTAAATTTTCTTGAGTCCTTATTATACTTCTGGCCCACAAATGTGATTCCTTATCCTGCTACCAGTTCTAGAAGCTGGGAATCTTGTCCCACTTCACTGAAGAAGAAACAGACATTCAAGGGAGTTGAGTGATTTGACCACAGCAATGACTGACTTCAAAGGGGGAAATTCTAGTCCCTACCAGTTAAAACCATCTGATTTTTTTAATCACAAAAGCAAAACCAGATGAGAGCCTTCTGATCAGATTTTCTTCTTAGGATGAGGAAACAGTTCAGGCTTTCTGGGGCAGCTAAGCAATCTAGGCAATCCTTGCTTTTCTCAGCTCTCTCATTAGGAAGAGATGGTTATTTTTGAAAATGGAGGAGGGAAAAACTACCTGAAGCCTGGATGGATCTTGCAAGCTTAAAAGAGAATTAAGACATAGTGAGAGACATAGTGAGAATAGGACACATAAGTATGCACAAAGGGCACACATTTTGTTTTTGTTTTCTGGCAAACAAGCCAAAACCATAAAAAAGAGCAACAGCAGCATGCATCCCAAAGTATCAAAACACAATGAGAGAAACTGGCCTAGGGTGCAAGAGGCAGATTAAGCTGACCAGGCTGTCTGAAATTATCATTCAAAGAAAAGACAGCTATTGGTAGACCTAGATTGAAAAATAATTCTATTTATGGGGACTTAAAACTTTATAATAGATCAGTAATTAAGATGGGATTTTCCCCATAACAAGCCAGTCATTTCTGCAAAACCTCCACGGTACACCACTGTCCAAATAGTTCTACAATTGAGACTGGCACCTTTCCTAGATGGATGGATTGTGTAAATACCTATCCTGTACAACATAAGGTGTCTGAAGATAGGGGGTATATATTAGACTGGTCTCCAAAAATTGATAAGAGACAATTACAAAGAAATTCTGCTATGACACCTGCAGGATTTGTTAGTAATATTTTGACTTATAGTGAAGGTGGTGTTCAAAAGGATGTTTGGTGTTCAATTGTTTCCTCAGAATTCTTACATTTTACAGATAAACCTTTACCAAAATTTTTCAGCAAGAACTGTAAAGAGGGATCTTGCTATGGCTTAGGAGACTGTGTCCAATCTCCTTAATTTTTAATTATTGGAAATATAAAAGTTAAATGCATAGATGACAGATATATTGTTAGTTGTAATAAATGTAACCTAACCAATTGTATTACTAGGTATAATGGAGGAAAAGGAGTGCTGATACTTCATCAACCCTCTTTCATTTTATTACCTGTAAAATATTTCAGAGCCATGGAATGCTGATACTGGTTTACAAGTCTTGCAGCAAATTCATGCCCAGTTAGCAAGACCTAAACGTGCTATTGGAGTTATAATTGTTGGTGTTTTGGCGCTAGTCTCTTTCATTGCCTCAACTCTCTCTGTGTCTCTGACATTGTCTCAGAATATACAGCATGCAAAATTTCTTAATAATTTAGCTCAAAATACTTCCAAGGCTCTGCTTAATCAAGTAAATATTGATGAAAGGATTGAAACTAAATTAAACGCCTTAGAGGCGACTGTTGTAGACATAGGTAATAAACTTTCAGCCTTAAAATTTAAGGAGAGGCTTAAATGCCATGCTAATTATAAGTATGTGTGTGTTACAGCTGCCAAGTACAATGCTTCTCTCTGGGATTGGGAGAAGGTTAAAAACCATTTGTTAGGTATTTGGCAAAATAGTAATAATAGCTTGGATATTCTGGAACTTCATCATCATATCCAAGACATTCAAAATAATAGAGCTGATTTTTCGGATCCTTCTTCCTTGGCTAACCAAATATTAAAGGATTTGAATGGATTCAACCCTGGAAATATTCTTAAACACTCCGCTTGGTACATCATTTGATTATTCTCTTTGCTGTTAATTTTCTTTTGTGTTGTAATCATAGGATGGCGAGTCTTAGGAACAAGAATACAGAAACTCCAGAGAGTAAACTGTGGCCTCATTTTTAAGAAAAGAAAGGGGGGATATGTGGGGAGCCATTCTCACACGTGACTGGGTGACTCCCAGTTTGGGTCTGAGGCATTCTGGCTGTGTGGAAATTTTCCTGGCCCTCTCCTGAGGAGAGAACCCATCCGTGTGGGGGTGTGACTGACCATTGACCCCGAAGGCCCAATCACTGACCCTGACCTTGGAGTGCGGCCCCCCCCTCAACCTTCATTGGATGGAATTCTCCCCTGAATTTCTTGTTCCCTAATAAAAAGCTACTCCCTGGCGTGCTCTTTTTCTCTCTCTCCTGCTAGCCCTGAGTAGTCCTTGCTGCCCTACGGGTGGTTCGAGGTGGGAGCCAAAGAGGGGAGCCATCTCAGACCTGGTCATAGAATAAGGTAACTGAGTCTATGTGTTTTATTTCGATCTCGCTATCTAACTTTTATGCCAAGAACTTCATTAATGAAACCATTGCGCTGGCCACATGGTGAGAAACACTGTAGGAGTGTGGGCCTACTAGCAGGAGACAATCCTGGAGGCTCTTGCAACTAAAAAGAACCACAAAAATTCCTGGATGTAAGGGACAGGTGATAAGGTAGCCTGGCCCCACTCCCTTCAATCTCAATTTCTCTCTCTGTCTCTCTGTCTTTGTCTCTCTCTCTCTCTCTCTCTCTCTCTCTCTCACACACACACACACACACACACACACACACACACACATTGAGATATATCTTCAAACCAGTAATGAAAATAACAAATACAGAATTAGGGGCTTTCCACTATGGAGACAATTCCTAATGGGAAGCGGGGAAGAGTTGGGGGAGAAAACAGCAGTGCCTAGGAGTGAAGTCTTCAATAATCCCTTACCAGTTTCTGGGTGGTGTTACTCTGTTCCCAGTGCCACAGCATCATGTTCATCTTACTTCACAGCAGGAGGGAAGGGGGAGAGAAAGGGGTGGGGAGAAGCTGAAACATCTGCCTGTGCACCTGCAAGCTCCTGCCACATAATCTAGGTGCCAGGTGGTCCTCTCTGCCTGTTGCAGATCCAGTGAGCATTTCCAGCACCCTGGGATGAAGAGACCTGGAACCCTGTGCTTCCTGGCTCTCCCACTTTCCACAGGCCTCCCAGCCTCTGCCAAATCAAACAAACTCCCTGCATCTAAGCACCCCGTGGACCAGGGCAGAGGGGGTCTGAGGACGCCCTGAGTGGCCCAGATTCTCAGTGGGCCTGCTGGCCAATGCTGCAGGCTCCAGGGAAGGGAGAGATATGGTTGGAGCTGGGAGGTACTGATCTCTTTGGAGGAGGGCACTTGTAGGCGGGGCAGCCTTGGGCAGAAAGGAGGGGTAGGATCTTGAGATTAGTTTTGGGAGTATGGACTTGTCTTCCTAGTTCTCAAGGGTCCTCCACCCTGAAACTCTCCTGTGCTGCTTCCCACACGTGCTCAGCTCCGTTACATTTTTTTTTTTTTTTCAGCACAACACTCACCCAAGTAGTTCCACAGAGCCACTCTTGGGCCACCTCCCGGAACACCTGGAACTGGGGAAAGCATGTGTCATTTTATAAAGTATTTTATATTAAATATATAATTAAAATAACTTTTTTTTTCAAAAATAAAGCTTGACAAAATCTTATAGGCTAAATGTGCAAAACAGCTGACTAGTGGTTTGGTTTGTTTGTTTGTTTTTTTGTGTGTTTGTTTGTTTTTTACTAGGGTTCCCTTTGAGCTCGATAGGAAGACATAGAGTTCAAAGCCACTGGTTTGAAAAATGCTGCAAGATTGGATTCCTGTGTGCTCTCTGGGGAAGAATTTATAGGTCATTATGTTTTCAAAGAGCCAGAGCATTAAAAACCACATATCTCCAGGAAGTCACTGAATGGACAATTAGTTTTCAATCAAAATCTTTACTAGTGAAAGATGGGAATTGCCATTCATGGTGCAAAGAGGAAGGAGGAGGTAGGAAGGGAGATACTGAAGGAACCTGCCCTAATTTTATTTGAAGGAATAAAGCCTTTTTCTTCAGACCTCACACACTATAGACCATATTGTCCCAGGTCAGTTAGCAAAATATTCGTTATAAAGCATTTTTACCCAGGTGTGTCCACAGAGTTGAGATTAAGAAAAGTCCCATTCTGTTTTCTGATTGTACATACATGTGTGTGTCCCAACTATGTACACACGAAATCCAGTAGGAAGAAAGACACTATCTGTTACACAAAATGCAACAGGTACTACAAACAAGTGCCACAGAGTATACAGTGGTGCATAATGGAAAATTATGCACATGCACGGGAGCACGGAAGGGTGTCACACAAGTGACACTTACCTGCATCTAGAAGGCAGAAGGAGGGTCCAACAAGAGAAGCAAAGCACCTTAGGAAGGTGAAATAGCATGTTCCAGGTTGCACAGAGGTGAAATGTTATGATAAGTTTGGTGTGATCAGAATGTTGACATCAAGTGAAAGAAGTTGAAGCTCCTTTGGCAGGCTGGGCCAAACAGGTTCCTATAAAGGGAGTTCTACCTTTGATTCTTATAAAACAACTTGGCTAAGTTCACATTTCATGAAAACCTATCTAGTAATGGTGAGAGGACAGCTTTGAAAAAATGAAGTCTATGTGAGGGACATGGATTAAGTTACTGCTGAAATCACAGAAGGCATGCAGTAAGAGTGCATGAAAAAGACAAATGACATCATCAGCCAGCCACTGCTTCATGCTCCAGGAAGCTCCAAAGGCAAGGGCTGTGAGTTCACCCACGTAGATGTCAGGACACTGCAGACTTACAGACAAAAGTGGCTCCTTGAAACCTCCTTGAGAGTTACTCACATCCAAACTTCCTCTCTCAACAGGTCTGTTTTTTCCACCCATCTCTGTAATTTTCCACCAGAACTTGCATGTGGGTTAGGGGGAAGAGCTTAGCCTCGCTGACTGTGAGGGGTAATGCTTGTGTTAATCTGCCCTAAAGTGTGTGATTCCTCCTGGCTATTGACCTTTTCCAGCTCATGTAATTCTGACCCATCCCCCAGGCCTGACGATTTGGTGCTGACCCTTGCAGGCAATGACTCTTACTCACTCCAAGCTTGGTCCCTCTCCTGAGTGTGACCCCTCATGGAAGTCAGAAGGTGGGTCCCAAATCCTGGTATTTGGGGGAGGACCCCAGAGATTGTACCTCCTTTTCACTGACTGTGCAATTCTTAAGACTGCTCCCTCCCCAGCATCCAAGAGATCTGTTCCTTGTCACTCACTACTCACATAATTTTGTGTCTGTATTTTCTCCTAAAAACCTTTCCAAATTTTTATCACCTGCCAAGCTGTCATTGACGTGTGATAAATATCTCCTGAATGAGTGTCAGAGTGCCTTCCTTGCTTCTTAAAGCGGAATGAAGAGGGGAGGAGATCAGGCAGAAAGCCGAGCCTGAGGCCTGGAATCCTCAGGTGCCACTGGTGCTCCCTTGCGTGACAGCTGCCCATCCAAAGGCCTGCTTTCCCTCTTCTGGAACCAATGATATCTGAACCTCTTTTCACTGTAGTTTCTGCAAGCCCAGTTCCTGTCTGATGAACTAATTTGTGTCTAGCTGTTAATATCTTAATGTATAGATAAGGTACTTCAGTTTAACAGGGGTCTTCCATTCTTTCAGCCAACAAAATGACTAATGGGGAGATATTCATATATGGTGGGGGTGGTCAGAGGAACTTCAGACAAAGTGGGCTCTCTAGACTACTTCAAATGCACTATGTGGGCGAAGGTGCCTTTCCACCCATATGTGTGGGGGTGGATGTCAGCTTTTACAAGTTCTTGGAACAACAGCAGAAGGATATGCTGCAGTGTGCCACTCCAGCAGGGAGGAGAAAATAAGCCAGATAGCTTGTTCTAGGGATTCATTTCCCCCCCCTACCCCAGATAACTGGGCTTGAAGAGTAAAATACCACAGGGGAGTTTCACATCATCTGCCAAATTAGAATTCTAACCATATTGGTGGTTAATGGTAAAAAAAAAAAAATGGTGAAGCACACATTTCATCCCTGAGATAATGGAAGCAACATGTGCACAGATATTTTTGCAAGGGGCTTAAAGACTTAGACTCTCCCTCCCATTCTAAGAGGGCCCAGCAACCTAGGGTATAAAGGAAGCTGATAGATAAAAATTAAAATAAAAGGCTTGTGGAAGAACAGAGCTGGTAGGCTTTTCAGAACCCAAATTTCAAATTAAAGAAAAGTGCTAATCCTTCCTGGACAGGAAAGAACTGTCATATTCAAGCCTGCTATAGAGGTGTCCTGAGCTCACTGAGAGCTGTGTCCCCTCCACCAGGCTTGGAAAGGAATAGGCCCTGCTAAAAGGTCAGTTTGGGAACACTGGCATCTGCAGGGGATCCAAGGCCCTAGAATGTTTGAAAGTAAGATGTATGCCTTTTAGGAGGGTAGATCTTGTCACACTGACAAGCCCAGAAATGAATTTATATGTGCCTAGAAAGGGCAGCAAAGGATTTCTCTCCCTCCCCTCAACCCTTTCTTTCTTTCTTTCTTTCTTTCTTTCTTTCTTTCTTTCTTTCTTTCTTTCTTTCTTTCTTTCTTTTTTTTTTTCCTCCTCTAGTTATTGTTTCCAGGTCTTTTGGTCACAGAAATTAAAAAAAAAAAGTCTGACTAAAACAGATTTCTTCTGTCTTTTTGAGATAAAATCATGTAAAGGCAACTCCCCAATGCACATATTAAATGTCATTGCCTTTTAGTATGTTTCTTAATAGGGCTTAATTTATCATTTCCTACCTCCTCAGGCTCAAATGCTTTTCCTCTGCTGATGGTAGGGATCAAGTGGTGGGGTAAAGTTTCCGAGCCCTGTAGGTTGCATTTTGGACTAGGCCATGCATGCTCACACCTCCATGCCTTATTCAGGCTCTTTCCTCAGCATGGAATGTCTTTTCATGTATTACAATGGTTGCATACTCTACCAAATAATATCATGTTCACCTTTTAGGACTCAGAGCAAAGTTAATTTTGTAATTTTTTTTTTTTTTAGATTTTCCCCCAACCATAATTATTCACACTTTCATCTATGGTCCTCACTACCTACTTTCTCTCTCCAACTCTTCTTGTAGTTGGGATAGCTACATTTAATTTGTTATTGTGGGACTGAACATTGATATTATCATTACTAGATTTTAATTTCTTCAGGAACAAGTTCTCTGTTATTCATCATTGTACATTCAGAATACTTGGCTTATCATTGGAATAATGCAACAGAATTAGTAAATCCAAAGTGGCAGGCCTGTAGGAGGTTTAAAGGTCACCCCATTCCATTACCTAAATTTGAGAGAAATCCATGTCTCTTGGACAGAGCTCCATCCACTGTAACATGCAAAATATATTCAAAATAAATACAGGTTAATGGAGAGACTGGTAGTACTGGACCATGATGGCAACCTGGAAATGCCCTCAGCAAGAAGTCAGAAACTCACAATGCCCTCATTGTTAAGAGCTTCAATGTTCACTGGGAATCTGGAGACCAGTTTAAATATTGCTTGTTGTCAAGCTTTTGGCGAGCAAGGCTTTCATCTTATTTTTTTCTATGGACCTCAAAGCGTCTTAAAATTTAGAAGTGGCTCAGATAAAAGTAAGTTTCTGGACACCTGAAAGCTCCAGGGAGAGGTGTTATGCTCAAATTTGGGAGCCCCAAAAGACCATCAGAAACCCAAGATCAATGTAAGCAGCAAAGAGGTGTTTATTGTGAGCTAGCTCTGTCCTCCATGTGCACAGAGCAACTGGTGACGCTGAGAGGCCCTGAGCCCAGGGTTTGCAGCAGTTTTATACATTCTTTGGAGAAGGCAGAGACCCCTACATACATCATAGCACGTCTTAGCAAATCATCACACACCATGGGGAAATCAAATTACAACTCTAAAACATGACTAGCACATTTGCTGATGGGAACAAGTTGGTTAGGGATGATTGGTTACTACAAAAGGGGTATTCATTTGAATTGATTGGTTTAAGCCAAGAAGGGTGTTCATGCTGAATTACATGATTTCCCAACAGGTTATCAACCACCATAAATTACTGGGAGCCGGGGTATTTCCCTGTCTCATGCTGATTGGTGGCTGCTAGGGGGTTGATATGGATCCCCACCTAGCCTGACTGAGTCAGGGACACCTGGCACAGCAGATCTCATTTCTAGATAAACAACTTATCAGGGTGGAAATGTGCCTAGGAGTGCTCTGTGGGTCTTTCCAAGGACAAAGGTCATGTCCCTTCCTTGGACAGGCTTTGCTCTGATGTAGAGGCTGTTTTTTCAGAGCCACAAGCCAAACCTTCAAGGCTGGCCTGAGAGGCACCCAGAACCCCACTGTGCTTGTTTTTCCCAAAGTTTTTAAAACCAGTTTGTAACTTCTGTGGTATCAAGAGGTCAACTCAGAAGATGGAGTTGCCCAAAATAGCAAAATCCCCTTTCATCTTACATATCATTATCTAAGAGTTAATTCACTATTGTAGTCATGCAAAATGCAAGCAGATTTTCCTTTTGAGTTCACAGAAACAAATATGGGCTGCACACTATGATGAATGCACTGTCTGTAATTCAAATAGAGGAAAACGGTTCATGTCATAACCTTTACCCTCTTTTAGCTGACATAGAGTTTGGGGATATAGAATGAAAGCTAAGGACCCTCTCAGAAGGAGGTGCACAAGTAATAAAATGTAAAATTGGACTCTGTCTAGCTCTGAGTACCCTTAAATGCCAAGGGCAAAATAGGTATGTTCAAGTGTCTTCCACCTTCAGGTGGGCCACCAAGACAGTATTTGTGGTGCCAGTGACAGCTGTTTAGGGAAGTAGATGGGTGCTGAGTGGAGGAGGTGGTGGGAAAATAGCCAGCAGCACAGAGGGCAGATACCATCCAAGCAGAATACATGCACAGTTGGAGATGACAAATAAAGCCCACTCATCTGTGTAATTAAGTTAGTTGAAAAATTGTCATTTTTTTCCCATAAAGCCAGAAGATATTGAGGAGGCCCACAAAATGGCCCAGGTGTAGATAACTATCTTAACATCACAAAATCAAAGAACCAATGCCAGGGAAGTTCAGAAACTAATGCAAAGGACAGAGGAGTCACTAGGTGTGTGTCCAGGAGGCAGCCTCACCACAGCAACCATACCTTGTGCTCTTATGTGAGAACATGTGAAGGAGAGTGAGCCTCCACAGGAGAGCACAAGAAGATGATCTTGGCCAGAACCCAGGCTGGCTCTTCACACCAACCACCCTTGGCATGAAATGGGTACAGGAGAGACAAAGGAGAAAAAAGAGATGAACACAGCTTAGAGTATCATAGTGGACTCACCTTTGGAGGGTTATGAGCACTTATTTAATATGAGTGAACTGAAATCTGTTTACTGTGTTTTGTTTTATTCTGGGCAAAAGTACAACACACAGGAAGGTCATCCTGGTACAGGGAGAAAAAAGCAAACAGATGATGTTCTAGTCAGCTTCTTCACTGCTGTGACCCAAGGACCTGACAAGAACAATTAGAGAAAAAAGTGTGTTTATCGATTCAGGGTTAAGAGATCTCCATCCTTAGACTCCATTTCTCTGGGCTCAAGGTCAGGCAGAAATTATGGCTGAAGAGTGTGGCAGAGGAAAGCAGCTGGGAACATGGTACCAGGAAACAGAGAGCTCCACTTATCAAGGACAAAATATAAACCCCAAAGCACATCCCCAGGGAACTGCCTCCTCCAGCCACACCCTACCTGCCTCCTGTTACCAGACAGTTAACCCCTATTAGGGGATTAATGTAGTGATTAGGTTCATACACTCATAAACCAATCCTGTTACTGCTAAGTTTTCCTGCATTGTTTCATGCATGAGCTTGGTGGGAACACCTCACAGCTAAACCATTACACGGGAGTCTTTATTCTTTATTACAAAGGTATGAAACAAAATCATATACAGTTGTCATACATGTAGTTTCTGAGTGCAACTGTTTATTCAATTCACCACAGATCAAAAGTATTTTGGAAAAAAATGTGCTCAGTAATATGTGTCTTCCCATTCTCCAACAAACAATACAGTGCAGCATTCTCACTGTCTTAGGGGTGAGAATCAAGCTAGCTATCATTTAGGTACAGAAGGATGTGAGTAGGTTATGAAAATGCAATTATATACGGGGCTTGAACAGCTATGGAGGTGCACATCTGCAGGGGTTCTCCCTGGACCAAATGTCCATAGACCCTGAGGAACAGCTGACTATTTTTCCCTCAGAGAGTTTCAACGAAAACCCAGAGGTGGAGGTGATGGTGCTGATTCTATGCTTCTCTCTCAGTCTCCAGCTCCTTCTTTGAAGCAGAGAACACTCAAGCAGAACATGCTGGAAGAATGAAAAATGAAGACTCAATCTGGGTTTGCAGGCTTCCATATAATCCATCCTTGTTAAGTGAAAAAGACCTTCAAGTCTTGGTAACAACTCACATAATCACACTGCCTTCCATTCCAACCAGCTAAGAATAGTAATTATTTACGCATGAGTTCTTTTTATGCTTTGAACTAAGTTGAGATGAAGGGATGTTTACATGTACACAAAGTATGCAAATGTAAAAATAACTCCAAAAACTTGGGGTTAAAACTTATTTGTTTTGTGCAAGAATGATGGTTGATTGGAGCCTTGTTATGTAAAGTATGCTCACCAGGAAGAGATGGAAGGGAACAACACAAAAGCCACCAAATGAGGTTAACATACTCATATGACTTCTTTTCTATTCATCTTTCCAGTTTTGTTCCCTAATATCACCCTATTTCCCTCATGATAATTACTTTTTATTCATTGAACAGAATATAGGTCCTAAAATGAAGGCCCAATATTATATGTTGTCTTAACATCTGGGGAAACTTAAAAGGACTCAAATTACTTAACCCTACATCCCCCTTCCATTCTGTCCCTGCAGAGCCAGTCTCCAGGCCAGGCACCTTCTGTCATCCTCAGGCAGCCTCTGCAGAATGATACCAACAAAGCAGTTGCATTATCCAGTGGGAAATGTGTTACCTGGCCCTCTTCACACTAGGAGGCTGTCTCCCAAGGCCCCTACTGGAGGATTTGCATCCTCTCCTGTGAGTCATCCCCACAATGAGTCACCTTTCACAGAAACAGCCTGTGTAGTCTGTCAGTATCCTGTACATACCTCTGGTTTAACGACAGGTAATTACAAACTGCTGTGAGCTCTTCAGTGTGGTATCTGGTGCTGAGAGCTTAGTTCTCCTCATAACATTTCCCCAACAGGTGAATTGGAAGGCATTCCAGAAAGAAAACTTGGGGGACTTGCAGAATCTCCTGTTGCTTGTTTAAGGAGGTCATAGAACCCAAGGTAGACCAAAGACACTCTGTCTTAAATATAAATTAACACTATTCAATTCCTGATCACCCAGCCAGTCCTTTGTGCTGTCTGTGATGGAGATTTGCAGGTCCTGCCTTCCCAGAATGTCAGACTGCTCTAACTATATGTGTGACAATCTATTTCTGTGAAGCAGAGGTCCCCAAAACTCTGTTATGTAAAACAACACACACTTATCTTGGGTCTCATGGCTCAGGAAACCAGGAATGGCAGAGCTCTCTGCTCCATGGTCTCTCACAATGCTGCAGTGATAGTCCCAGCTCTGGGCTTCTCACAGGACTGCAATGAAGACAAGAGCCAGGCTCCAGTATTTCTGGGCTAGTGGCTTATTCAGTGGTTTCTGGAAACACTCTGTACCCCACACAGTGTTTTGTCTGAGGCCCAGGGTCTTTGCTGTGCTTTGTCAAATTTTCCTTCAGACCCTGGTGGGATTGCTCTCCCCATGAGATAAGTATGAGAATAGAGGGTTCTGTGGAGCAGGAAGTCAAGTGTGTTTGCACAACATGACCCTAGGGCTCTTCTTGTCCTCTCTGTGAAGCATTCTCTCCTCCTGGAAACAGGCAGGACCTCTTCTGAAATGGGAGTCTTATGATCTACTACCAGACAAAGGAAGTCAGAGCATTTCTTCATGGCCAGCTCCAATACACAGAGGTGAGTCTTTGTGGTTTAATTGGAAGAAGAGGCTCCAGTTCCCATGAACTGCCTTGAGGAAAACAAATTCTAATTTCTAGGTCTTTCCTGAGGGATTGGGTGGGGGGAGGAGGATAGAGGGAATAAAATACTTATGAGGTTGCTTCTATTTCTAAAGTGCCATGCTTCAGGATTTCATTTTCAGAGCCTCAACAATGTGAATGTCAAGAGGCAGGGTCATGAACATTTCTGACAAGAGCTGTCTATGCCCCTGGGCTTGATAGTAGACAGGTTCAGTAGGGCAGGGTGGTCTTCCATTCTTCAATGATACCACTTCTTATTCCAAAGGCAAGGCTTTTTGTTGGAAGGCAGTGCCCCCCCCCAAGACCCTAATTATAGACTCTCCCTGGAGGCCCACACAGCAGACCTTGCTCATAGTGAGAGCAGCAGTGATAGGGTCCACCTCAGCTTCCCACACTTGCTTACTCCTTTTCTCGATCTTGATCACTCTGCCCATCTTGGAGGCCATGTGATGAACCTGCAAAAGCCACAGGCAATCAGGACTGAAGCCCTGTAACCACTGCTCATAAGAGAACCACCCAATGCCCTGGAAAATCATGTGAGACCTGTTGAAACGAGAACCCGTATTCAGTCATGGTTGTACCTGCGTAAGCTCTGGAGTTCGGTGTAGCAGCCATCATTGTGATAAATGAAATGTGTGTGCATCTGTGCATGCACATGCATGTGTACACACACACTATAAACACATTTCTATATTCTACACAACAGATAAGTTTACTAGTGCTTAGACTGGTATCCATCCCTTCCCCCAAACAAACATTTTTGTTTTTTTCATCTGAGCATGGGTGAGGCATTTGCTAAGAGCTGTGGATGAACTACAGCATGAGACACATTCTTCTCTGATCTAGAAATTGTAGTGTGAAAGACACAAATCAATACACTCCCTTGTAGCTTTTGGGAACATGCACCAAGCCCTTTGACCCCCTGAATATTCCTGGAAGCAGTTGTGGGACCCTCCATCCATTCTCAGGATGATCCCCTAAGGATGTGGCCAACAAAATGTTAAGAAGAGACAGTGGTAGGTCTGAGGCTGCTGCTGACCTCACTGTCCACCAACATGCCTCACAGCACAGGAGGTGCTGCACATCCCACACAGAGTCCAGGACCTCCCATCCCTAGAGAGCAGAATTAGGCGCCTTGACTCTAGCACTAGCTTTTATCTTTTCTGGTTTTATAGCTGCTCCTTGATCTCACTTCACCAGAGTCATTTCATGTTCCTGAACTATCTGATGAGACCCTGTATATTGCCCGCAGCAAGCAGATGATTAACTGTTCATAATTAATAGTACATAGACTGGTATCCATCCCTTACCCCTAACAAACAAAATGGGCAGAATGATCAACATGGAGAAAAGGAACAAGCAAGTGTTGGAAGCTAAGGTGGACCCTATCACTTCTGCTCTCACCATGAGCAAGGTCTGCTCTGTGGCTCCCAAGGGAGAGTCTAGAAGTAGAGTCTTGGCAGGCACTGCCTTCCAGCAAGAGACCTGTCCTTTGAAATAGAAAACAGCATAAAGAAGAGGAGAGTACATTTCTCAGGAAGTTAGAAATAAAACACAGACCCACTATTTACCTTTAAACCAAGCTCTGGGATGGCTTTTCTGCCCTCTTCATCAAGCTCCCTAAGCTGCGGAGTAAGAATGTACATGAGAGGCTAATGAGAGAGAGAGAGAGAGAGAGAGAGAGAGAGAGAGAGAGAGAGAGCATGCTTTGGAGTGGGCTTTGATTGCGGAACTCTAAATTCACATCCAATGAAGGTCAAGAGAGCAGGGCAGCAAGGACAGGTGAGGTAATTGGTTACTGGTGTTGTGAAGAGACATGCCTCTACATAAAGGCACTGTTACTCAAATCCTTGAATTCTGGGGCAGTCTAGCAGCATGGTTGCTGTCTGATGCCTCATCATCCAACAGGGGAGTTAACTCCATCACATGCGAGGTTGGTCTCCCACATCTGTAGATGTGAAATATATTTATATTTATTAAGCTATTATTTTCTTTTCCAAATACTTTCTTCAGCATAAATAGGGTTTCTAGTTTGTATCATTAAAGTCAAGGTGTGGCTTATAGGATCATTTCCATCACAATATTAAGTACATAATTTTTTAAAAGTAAAATGAACAAAATTAGAAAGATTATGCATCAAATTTCTCCTTAAAATATGAAAGAGAAAGAAGTGCTTCTCTGGATAGAAGCATAGTGTCAGCATTTACAAAGGGAATCTAACTTTTAGTAACTCTGAAAATGGGCTCAAATTTACAAATTATGAAAGTAATCATACCTCTCTCATCATCAATGTCAAGCACCAGGAAATTGTAATATCCAATCCTGAATATTAAAAAAAAGCAGGATTGAACTGGAGAGATGTATAGTGAAGTAATTTGCTACATGACATTATTAGAAGGCAGCGCTCACCTAAGTAGAGCTTACATTTGGAAAGTAGTATGGCTTGTAATTTTAACTGATCTACTCAAAAAAATTGTTTTCTGATTTACATTTGGAATGTATTTAAGATTTTGAAAAATTATCAAATCTTTGTGTCTAACCTACAGGCAGCTAGAATACTGAAGACAAATTGAGCAACAACATAGCAGTGTTAAAACAAAGCTTAACTGATGTGATTTCATAGGTGCTCCCTTAATCTGCATTGTGGCTATGTTGCTAATAGTTTTATGATGATTATAGATCACATTCACTTCTCCATGCTTCTTAAAGTATAGAAAGGTAAAAAACCAGCCAATCTTTTTACTAAAATTTTATAATAAATTTGGCTCATCTTTACAGCCATGGTAGAACATACCTTTAATTTCAGTGTCTCAGGAAGTTGAGGGAGAAACTATTACAAATTTCAGTCCAAACTGTGCAATGTAGGAAAACTGTCCTACAATATAATTGAAAGAAGGCTGGGGATACAAGTTGGTGGCAGAGCACTTTCCTAGCATGTGAGAAGTCCTGGAACTCACAGTACTGAGATAGTAACTGAGCTAGTGACTACCCACCAGCCTGTGAGCCGGGTGACTGAGTCAGAGTCTGTTTGCTATCTTCACTGATAGGACTTGGTGGACGGTTTGGAAGACACCCAATAATACGACTTTTTACCCCAGTTTATACCACTATCTTATAAAGTCAACTTGATGCTAATAGTTTTGAACCCCTGCTGTATTTAATGAAAACTAAAGATCCTTGAAACATTGTATCAATACTTAATATTTAGTCTCATTGCTCAATCAGATACTTATTATGTGTCCATTAAAGTAGAAAGGTTTATTCACATTACCTTTAAAATATATCTACAGTTCTCTGATGAATCAGCATAAATTTATTTTGAATAGTTTTCTATCAAACATAAGAGCAATTCTTTATTTCAGTGTTTAGGAATGCTACTTCCTGGAAAAAAAAAACAACATTCCTTGGATTTAATTATGATTATATACAAAATGATCAGCAACATAAACCAACATAACAGCTAATTCATTAACAGAAAAATAAATGTCTGATTTTCAGTGCTATTCAACATGCAGTATGAGTAGAAGTGTACAGCTTCAGAAGACATTGGTATCTTTGTTTATGATTTTTTTAAAGATGGACACAATATCTTTACTTATTTTTATTTATTTTTATGTGGTGCTGAGGGTTGAAAGTAGTGCCTCTCATCTGAGGGGCATGTGCTCTACTGCTGAGCTTTAACCACATCCCTGATAATGGTATCTTGTTGAACAAAGTTTTAAAGGGTGAGCTGTTATATTGTTGTAAAATAAACATGCCAGTTTGACCTCAATCCGAAAACTTTTTTCTTGAAAGTATTGAATTGAATTTAGAAAGCATCCTTGAACTTGGGAAAATTAAACAAAGATAAATATCAAATTAAATGCTCAGTGAATATTAGTATTCTCATAACATTGATCTCTTTTGTAATAAATGTAAATACAATGACTATCATGAAAGTTCAAAGAGGTACAAGATCATCTAAGAGATCAAGTATTCAAAAACTTTTTTCTGTGATATGGTGTTCATAATTTTTTGTGTGCTTTACTTACCTTTTAAGTATTTTAATTTCAAGTGGCATATTACTGTGTCAGATGTGATTTTTTTTTTTTATATTAGGGATCAAACCCAGGGGCACTCTACCACTAAGCTACATCCTCACAGTTATTTTTTTTTTTTCATTTTGAGACAGAATCTCTCTATGAAGCCTATGTTGCCCTGAATTTTTCATTCTCTCTCCCCAGCCTCCAAAATAACTGGGATTGCAGAATTAAACATTGTTAAACTTTACCCAGTTGATTTTTTTTTGGTAATCATAATTTACCCAAGAATCCTTTAACATAGAGCCATATCTCCCACCCTTATTCTTTTTTCTTTTTCTTTTTTTTTCTTTTGAATTTTTAGATATGGTCTCACTAAATTGTTTAGGGCCTCATTAAGTTGCTGCATGTGACCTTGTACTTGTATTTCTACTATAAATCCTCCAAGTCACTGAAATTACAAGCATTTGTCCCTGTCCCTAGCAAAATGAGAACTTTTAATGACCATTGCAATAAAATATTTTGCAGTCTGAAATGCGTTTCATATAGATATTGAGTTTTGAAAATATTTTTTTTTTATTTTTGTAATTTTTTGTTGTAGTTGAACACAATATTTTTATTTTATTTATTTTTATGTGGTGCTGAGGACCCAACCCAGGGTCTTCTATATCCTAGGGGAGCTCTGTATCACTGAGCCAAATCCTAGCCAAAGTTTTCAAAATATTTAACTTAAATCCATTACTTTCTCTTTTTACAGGGCTGGAGATTTAATATGCCCTTAAGCATATTAAAAAGTGCTCCACCTTGCCATGTACAGGGGTGCATGCATGTGATCCTAGCAGCTCTGGGAGACTGAGATAGAAGGATCCAAAATTCAAAGCCAATCTTAGAAAAAGTGAGGTACTAAGGAACTCAGTGACATTCTTTCTCTAAATAAAATACAAAAGAGGGCTGGGGATGTGGCTCAGTGGTTCAATGCCAGTGAGTTCAATCCCTAGGACCAAAATTTTTTAAAAAAGCTTCACATTTGTATATATTCAGCACTGAACTTGAATTTTTTATGTATTGTTATTTACACTTTAGGTTTTTCTGCAACACAGGTATAAGAACTATTTATCATTGGGAAGTTCCTTAGTTAACTTCTCCAAATTATGTTATTACATGGTGTATTTTTGGTTATATACAAACTACAATATACACCTATTAGTTATTGTTAATTTACATTTGAATAAAATATGTTTAAGTGATTTTATTTAAAGTCTCAAGGCCATTTTCTAAAATGATTTGTGGAAATCAGATGTTCTACTCATTTCTTAATTTTTTTTCATATTACAGTAAATTAGGTTTCACCAGAAGACAACTCCACCCTTGAGTCTGGTATCTACCAATGAAGGTAGTGCTCACCCTACCTAGTGAAAGCCTAGTGCAGAGGACACTGTTAACATGGTGGAGTCTCAGAAATGGCAGTGCTGAACCTGCAAATTTCGGAATCCTAGGAAAGGGGTTCTGTGTGACCTGGGAAGCTGTTTTCAGCTTCACTGTTCCTCTTCATCAGTGCTGCCCTGTGATGTGGGATGCAAAAGTGCTGTGAAGCTATTCCAGTCCTGAGGGTGACAAGTGGGTAATTTTGTTTCCATTTTCTTTTTCTTGCTTAAGAAACTCCACTAAATGTAATATGTCAAAAGGGTTTTCCTTTAACCTTAAAGTATGGGGTGGAAACTTATGCTTACTAATTGTCACATAATTATGAGTCTGTGATATTTAAATTTAAGACCTACTCACATCATGAAAAAATCTAATATTTAAAATAAAATGGTATTTCTTTTTAATTTTTGTGAATCCTAGTATGGTCTCTGAGCTATGGCATGTAAAACTTTTATGAAATTTTGAACAAAAGTTAAAATACAAATACAATTATGAGCATACTTACATACATAAAATATGTTGCATTGAACTAAAGTTTGCATGTTGGTGTAATTCAAATTATACCAAAAATAGAAATCACTCTATTTGTCTTTGCAAATTTTGAGAGGAACTGTAAGTGGAGAGAGGAGCACTTCTGCCAAGGAGTGGAATCTGTTAGAAATGAAGGAGAAAGTTCTGTGCACTAAGATGAATTGGTGATCAGTTCCCAGAGATTAGAAGTTGCAGGGTATAGAGTTACCTCTTATAGAGTTTCAAATACGTGGGTAGGAGGGCTCCAAGTACCATGTAGGAGTAAGGACTCCTTCAGGGTCTTGGAGAGGTTAATACAGGAAGCCAATCTAGAGGGGTAAAGTTCACTGGCAGCCACTCTTTCCTGTGCCATCCCAAACCTGTCCCCTCCCTCAAAGGAATCAATTCAGAAGACTCAATCCACTCTCCTCACCTGAAAAAATTGGGGTCTAAAGTGTCAAGGCCCCTACCCATAGAATTAATAACTGATTGATTCATGAAGGGATTAGAACATAATATGCTCCTGTGCCCCTTTGGATGACATTCTAGGAAGAGATCTGTGTGGTAGCCACCTGGAGCTATGCACTTGAGAGTAGTAACAATCTATTTTGGGTTCAATGTGAATGGCCTCTGGCCAGTTTAGATGCATATGTGTTTTGTCAAGTAGCAACTAGGGTGTCCTATGGCAGAGTGCTAATCTTTCATGTGGACACAGAGGAATGGGCATGAGTGCTCAATGGAAGGAAGTCCTCAGGGCTTGAGGCCTAGAGACAGCCCAGCCTTTGGAAGTACAGGCTGTACCTATAGCTGCAGGTGAGCACTGTAGAGTGAGCTTGGAAGGATGGAGAGAGCAAAATTTTTACAGAGGGGCTTTCATGGTTTCTTATCCTGGAGAGCAAATTATGATTTTTTTTTTGGCAGAAAACACTTATGTGTATGGTCAATATTATGATGTGCTAAGGCATCACCAAGAATGCATGGGCATGTCAATGATGAAGAACCTTTTCAACAAAGAGTGCTGGAAGAACAGAAAAACACATAGAAAAAAAATGGAGTGAGACTGCCTACCTCACTTCATACACAGACACACACACTCACACACAGACACACACACACACACACACACACACACACACACAGACACACCACACACCCTCATAATATATCTCAGAACACAATGCAAAATTACAACTACAAACTCTTAGAAAAAAAACATAGGAATACATTTTTTTCCTTACATTTAGTAGTGGTTACTAATACAAGGCACCAACAAAGCCTCAAAAAGTAACAAGTAAGTTGAACTTTGTTGAAAATAAAATCTTTTGAACATCAAATAATGCACTAAGGAATTGAATTGAAAACTCTCAGAGTGGAAGAAAATATTTGCAAATCATAGATTATAACTCAGAAATGATTGTTACCCCAAATATAGAGAGAACTGTTACAGCTACACAACAAGAAAAATCCAATAAGAAAGTATTCAAAGACTTAAATATGCACTTCTCTAAAGATCATTATGTTTTCATAACAGTTGTCATTTATCATTTATCATTAAGGGATTGCAAATCAAAGTTATAGCAAGAAACACTTTATTGCTAGAAGGATGGCTACAATCAAAGACATGTATAATAGCACAATTTCTCAGGGATAAGGATACACAGTGACCTGGGGAAGGAAATGTAAAAGATCTGCCTGCTTTCTTTCACAGTCTGGCAACTCCTTCTATGTTATTTACTAATTTACCCAGCAATCCCACTCCTAGTTGTACACCCAAGAGAAACAGTGATATACATGCACACAATAGTTTGTATATGAGTGTTCACAGCAGTGTTATTCGAATAGCCAAAATGTACAAGTGACTTATTCAACTAACAAAATAGATTGATAAATATGGCATATCCATCTAATGGAATGTTGTTCTGTAATAGAAAAGAATGGAGTACTGATAACATGTTACAACACAAGTGAATCTTAAAAACTATTAGTTCAACTCAAAAAGCCAGTCACAAAAAGACACCATCTCATTAAGTTGCTTAAGGCCCCAATTTTATCTTTGATGAAGAAAAGGCCACTTGGCACTTTGCCCCATGTGCAGAGAGCCATACACCTCTCCACGCACAGTTAGAGAAAGGCTTACTGAAAAGTTCCTAGGAGAAGCCAGGTTTTATAGCATGCTTTCCATGGTTCCCCCCCACCCAAGTTCCCTTGGCCACAATTCCTTTCAACATCTGTTCCTCCAGCTGGTACTACAGATAGAAGGCAGCATCTCCCAGAATGTTTCTTGCCATGCTATGCCATTGCTCTGCCCAGACTTCTCCATTTCTGCCTTCCTCTGTGTGACCCTTACCCTTCCCTGGGTAAGGGTCACGAAATCACCTGGACACAGGGGATGCAGAGCCAAGGCAGCAATTGCAACTGCATGCTGAGGTTTATTTGCATGTTCCTTTTATATTCTTCTTCTAACAAAGCAAGCAATTCTTCAGTAACATTTCATCTACATTGCCCCAAATATCATGTCTCAGCGGGTACACAGAACTAAATTCAGATTGTTTCTGTTCATTTGATAAGTACCCTCCCAAAGTTCTTTGTAGACATTATCTAATCCCCGAATGTACTGTTCCCAGGTCCAGTATGCAGAAAGCTTTTTCCTCTAGGCCAAACCATGCAGAAGCTTGTGTCTTGTGATAAGGGGAAGAGAACTTTTCCTCCTCCTAGCGAGGCGTGCTTCAGCTGACCTAAATCACAGCCACAGCTTCTTACAAAGTGTCAGGCTGAGGGAGCTAAACTCTACACACTTAAACCCCAACACCTCTGGACCTCAGCAGAGAACCACATTCAAGGTTGCTCAGGGCAGAGCTCACTGCTCTCAGGCAGCAGGCCCTGCAAGCTTTAAGAGGTGCTGTCCTTAGAGGTGTGGCCTAATGGAAGAGAGAGGACTCAGGAAAAAATGCATCATGTTATTTATATCACAGAATTTTCCTATAGGTAAATAAAGTATTCATGTTTTGAAGAGAGGCTTACATGTCCCAAAGGAAGTTGTCATTTGTTATTTCCATGAATCTGTCACTTTAAAATACTCAAAGAATAGGAGGCCACATTTGTCTTATTTTTTACCTTCATAAAGTTCTTTGTTGAAAAAAAATATATAGTTGTATGTTGTCCTGTGACCCAATTTTAATGTAGCTGATAGCATAATGACTCATTTTACCAATATTTCAGACAAAGATTTAGAAACAGCATGCCATCAACAACCGAGCCCTATCAAATTAATCCTCAAATGGACACCTCACCAGACTGGATATCCCAGGATGTGGCACCATATAAAACACCTATTGAAATTGGCCTATCTGCCATCCTCACTGAGAACTCATTTGTCTTTTTTTAGACTCAAAGCTTCCTCACTGGCACCCCTCAGTTGTTTGTTTTCCATTTTATAGTGGTTAAAATATACATAACTTAAAATTTGCTATGGTAACCATTTAAAAATATATATTTTAGTGGTAGATAGATATAATATCTTTATTTATCTATATGTCTTGTTGAGGATCGAACACAGACCTCACAGGTTCTAGATGAGCACTCTATTGCTGAGTCACTACCCCAGATCTCAAAAATGTTTTAAACATTTATGTTCCTTAATATCAATGTTCCTTATGTTCCTTATGTTCCTTAATATCAATACTCTCAGGTCCAGAGCATATTTGAGGAATATCAATATCGCTGAATATATGAATTTATAATTCATCTCAGCAAAATTCTACCATATCTATTTCCTCTATTGTAGAAGAATAGAAGCTGTCCAAGTGCTAGAAAATATTTTAGGCCTTTAGTAAAACCATTATAGAATCAAAAAAACCCTGTAATAAATAGAACATTAAAAAATAATTCAAGTCTTATTTTTGTTGCTTATCTACTTTGGGCTTGTGTTGTGTTTCTTTTATAATAGAGATATACTTATTTTCTTTTTACATTATTATTAGTATCTATTAAAACTTAATCATGGGCTGGGGTTGTGACTCAGTGGCAGAGCTCCTGCTTAGCATGTGTGAGGCACTGGGTTTTATTTTCTGTAGTACACATAAATAAATTAATAAAGTAAATATCAATCAACAACTAAAAATGTTTATAAATAAAACACTTAATCATATACCTATTAGTTTTATTCACTCATGCTATATGTAAAAAAAAGTCTATTCCTTTAATTACACCAGCTCAAATATCAGGAGAGTTCTTCTTTAGTTGTGGAAATTTTGATTTTTATAATGACAACCCAATTATTTAAGTAAAGTCCATATAAATATATACTGTATGTGTGACTTCATTTATGGACTTAATACTTCCTTATTTTTCTACAAATTGCTAATTTTTAATATTGTTTTATTTTTTGTAGCTGTCATTTATTTTCAGAGCTTTAAACAAAGTTGGAAACTAATTCAATAAATGGTGTCATATTTAGAAGGGCCTTTCAGGTGTTTCTTCTGAAGCTATAACATTTTATAAGACTGTATAATGGTATTTAGGCATTGCAGTTCTGTTTTTAACCTGGAATTACCTTATTTCAAGTTTCTTGGTGTAAAACTTAAAATATACTAGCAACTATTCTCCCATTGTAGGTAGGGCAGAAGTAGTTCTGAATTAATATCAGTTGGGGACCACCAGTCCATTTTATACAGACCATGGATGTAGACTACCCTCTACTTGGTTAGAGTGAGGAATGTTTTATGCTGGAAAATAAAAATTATTCATAGAATTGATTTAACACCCAGTGTTACTCTAGGGAAAAACAGGTTATACTTCTTGAAATTTAGAGTTTCTTTTTCAAGGCCCAACTTTTTTTTTTTTCATCTAAATTAATCATGGGCTCAAAAAAGTCTTCACTGGCCATCAATTGTGATAAAACTACTGCTTTTATTTAACAAGAAAGTTATACTTCAGCAATTATTTTAGACTTAAATGTATACTCTTCAAAAAATAAAGAGCACAGTTAACACTTGAAAAAAACTTTAACCACTAATTATTATTTAGGGTATTTTTAATAAATGTTTTTTTTTTCTTGGACTTTAGCAGGGAAAAATTGTTCAAAATGTTGTATCTGGACTGGTGCAGTTTTGTAAATTGTTGAATCAATTACAAATCAATAACAAAGAATAACAAAATTTGTAGTTATGTCTTTGTTCCTTCATTTCAATATCTTAATAATTTATTTGTATTTCACAAAAGTCTCCCTGAATACAAAGTAAAGAGTAGGACACTCTCCATATCAGTTAACCACAGCAGGATGGGTATAAAATAAAGAAGTTGTAAGGGAAAACAGGGACAGAGTGACTTTAAATTATCATTTCCAAATTCCTACAAATTTTCTGAGAACTGAAATCTTTTTTGTAAAGTCTCCTATTTTCATGATATGTTTAGTTATGTTTTACAGTTTACTCTTAAAATGCTCTAGTTATTTTTTAATAGAATAACTAGCTGATTTTTATTATCATTATCAATGCCAAACAAGATTTCAAATCAACTGAAATCTTTCATTAAGCCTAAGTTACTTTCATATTTGCTACAATCACAGTAAATACATTTTTGTTTATAAAGGTACACCTTTGTTTGGAGTTTTAAATATCTCCAAAACCAAGATTACATATTTAAAACTCTGGTTGTTGCTCATATAATAATGTGTTATTCAAATAAAATGTTATACTCTATAGAATAAAATAAAATGGAAATAATTTACTCATAAGATTCATATTTAAATCTTTATTTACAAAATATATCCTAAAAATTATCATTCTACATCTTCAATTGAAGCAAACAAATAATCATTTAAAAGCAGTTAAATAAACTAAAAATGAAAAATATATTACTTTTAATGGCAGATAAAAACTATTGTCAAGTTTCTTTTCCTGTTTCTGAATGTTCAGTAGCAGGCTAATTTGAAGGTGAATCAACCCTGAAGGGAACTCACTTCTACTTTCATAATGTAGGGCTGGGAGTCGGGGGATGAATTCCAGCTATTTGGGGGAGATAGTGAGGAAAATTCCACGGTTCCATTGGAAATGGGGGAGGTGGTGTGCCTTGTGGAAAAAAATTCTTGAGGTGCTCCATACATGTTACTGGAGGAAGTGAAGGAAAAAATGGCCCACTCAAGAAGTGACTCCTTGGATCAACTGGAAACAATAGATCTCTGATTAGGGGGAAAGGTGAGAAAGCAAATCCAGAGCCATTGTCTTGGTTTTCACCAAGGAGAGATGAATCGGGCACATTGGAATCACCAAGAATGACTTTGGTTTCATTTTTACTAGATTCCATTTCTAAAACTATAGGTCTATCTACTTTATTGAAAGTCAGCATAGTGGAACTTCTGAGTTCTGCTGATCCTGGAGGTCTACAGTAATTAGAATAACATCCATCCTGCCTTTGTAGAGGTAGCTGTGGTTCAGAATGTTGTTGGCCTGGTGGAGGGATCATTATCCTATAGGCCTGTTCCCATGGAGGTGCCAGCAGCCCAATGTTGGAAGGGGCTCTCTGAGGATTAGTTAACTGATTACAGTTTGATTCTCTTCTTTCATTGATAATTGGACAGTCCAGAGGATTCTCTGGGAATCTTGAGCCTCTATCTCCTCCCACTGGCATCAAAGGTGAGAGTATGAGTGGACCCTTCTTTTCCAAATGAAAAGGACTTTTTTCACATGAAGCTTTACCCAATGGTGAGGAACCATTTGGGGAATTCTCTCTGCCAAAGGCTGTATTTGAAACATCAGGCACAGAAGGATCTTCTTCTACAAGTTTAAATTTGAATTCCATTTCAGTTAATTTTTCTCTGTGTGAGCATTTTATTTCCTTAAATCATTGAGGTATCTTTCAACACTCTTACCTTCCAACTCTTTACTATGTGCTTTTTTCTCATAGTACATAACATGCCTCTGATAAAAATGAATCGTTATCTCCAATTCTTCTTCAAGATCTTTGGCTCAGTTTCTATAGGTCTCCAGTGGTTTAGTTCTATGGCTGATTTTTTCTTTCACTTTGGAAAGTTTCTCCTCTTGCTCTGCCTGGTAATATTCCTCTCCTATTATTTCCTTTGGAGTTACATTACAATTTCTTGATATAGTTCCTTCATGACTTAGTTTCTGCTGAAGATTCTGATTCTTACTTTCAAACTGTGTATTTTCTGCTTGCAAAGATGCCTGTTCTGTCTTAAGATTTTTAATGTGTCATATAACAACTTCATTAGTTTCAATTACTTCAGATAGTAAAGTAAAAATTGATTTCTTTCTCTTTCTAAGATTGTAAAAGAGGCCTTTAACTCAGCAACATAAATCAGTTTCTTCAAGGCCCCTTTTGGATGATCTTCTAAGTGACCACCAATTTCTGATTCACTCTTCATTCCCAACTCCAAGTTACCTGCATCTGTTAGAACTTCTCCAGCAAATGAGCCCAATGTATTACCTGCAGAAATTGTTCAATCAGAGACTTAATTTGATTTTATTTATCTCTTAGGACTTGTTATGAATATATTTTAGAGTGTTCAAATATAATTTTTTTGTTTATTAAGGTGATTCACTTTTTTTCCATACCTCACCTTCCTTTAAAAGCTGTTTAAGACTTTCCTGAAGTTGTGAATTTTCATTTAAAGCCTCTTTTATTCCTACTGAAGCTTCTTCTTCATTCATTTTAAATATTCTCTATGCTAATTTAGCTTCAGGTATTTGTGATTTGAGGGATATTTATTCATTTTATAGGAACTTGATTTTTTTTGATATATCCACCATCAATTCAACCTGTTGAAAATGCTTAGTTTTCTCTTCTTTCAGCTTTTTTTTTTCTAGAAAGAATATTACATCCTAAAGTTTAGATATGGACCTATCCAGGTTTTCATATATTGCCTCCAAATTTTCTGCTTCTGTTTACTCCTTCGCCAAAATGGCATGTTTAAAGATGATTCTAAGCCTTGATACTGATTTGAACAAAGCTAAGTTTTTCAAGTAGTTAACATTTTTCTCCAATTAGTTCAGAAATTTTTAGAGCAAGCTTTTTATCTCTTCTCATGTAATGCCTGCTTCTCACAGACTGACAACTTTGCCACAAAACCAAGAGAACAAAAAATGCAATCGCTGTACGTATCACCAACTCCCATGGACAGACATAGGGACATGGCTGTGTTTCCATGTCTTTGGGCAATGCACACAACATCCCTGCTTACTTCTTCCCGGACCACCTCCAAGTAGGCTGAGGGCCAGCCATTTCCCCACCATCACGCTAAGTCTACTTTGGCTATTCCCTCTACAACCACACTAATCCCAGCCATGCCAAAACAGGCTTTGGAAACTCAGGCCTTTTGTCAAGTACATACATGCACCATGCAACAGAGCAGACCATTGTGAACCATCAGGTGTGGGGGGGCCTTCAGATATGGGCATGGGGAGCCCTGGTCTTGGGCTCCCAGGGGCCTAGCACACTCACAGTCCCTGTCAGGTAAGTCTTGGCACCTTCCCTATGCTATGCATCCTGAAGCAGCACAGGTTCAATCCTATCCTAATCAAGCCAGAGAGAAGTCATCTCCAGGTCACTCACCCTTAGTTTGGTCTAGGCCAGGCCTAGACCGTGTCACTAAATTTCTAAAGCTTTGTAAATTTTTGAAAGAGCTAGTACATCGTATATTTATATTTGTACCACATGCCCTTTTGCTTTAATGATTCATTCCTTTGCATCTTCTCCTGTCCCCTTTTTTTTCCTTCCTTCCCTTCTTCTCTTTTTCCTTTTCTTGCAGTGTTGGCAGTTAAACTTCATGGCCTATTACATGCTGGTCATGCTCTCTAGCATTGATCTACATCTTCAGACCTGTTGAGAGTTTCTACAAAAGCCATGTGAATTCTTGCCATAGAAAAACTCTTGCATTAGACTATTTTAAGATTAATTTTAAAAGAGCTGCAAACATGGGCACAAATCAGTTTGCATGAGTTATTTCTAAGTAGTAGAGCATATCTAATGTTTTTAATGAAGGAGATGAAAACCTGAGTTGGTTTTCATGTCAGTTTTGTAGAGTAATCAAAATTCTTTTCCAAATGTTCTTTTCACTTCTCATAGAATGTAAACACTTCTAAACAAGCTGGTCAATATAAATATATGGCAATGAGTAGGATAAGATAAGTGTTTTGTCTGACTCAAACAAAACAAAAGAAAATGTTTCATGGGATTCTCAGACAGATAGGGGACACCATGGTATTCAGTAGGAAGCAGTGTTTATTTGTTTGCATCCAGCCTCAGTGGATTCTTATCCAAAGGCTGAGCATTTAGTGTAGGGAGAGATCCCGTATATATTCTGGTTAGTTTTTTTTTTCTTTTTTTTAACATCCTAGCCTTTGTCTTCACATAAGGTAAAACACATTCCTGTTTGAGCATTCTATTTCTATACTACAAAGTAACAAGAATGTTCAAAACTGATTTCTGGAGTGGTCAGAATGATATAGACAGCATTATATTTTCTTTCCTTTTTTCTGAGAAATATGTACCAAAAAATGTAGCTCAGTGGTAATGCACCCTTACCTTCTATTCCCAGTACCAAACCAAACAAATGGCAGATGCACTTGATTTAGTGCAGAGAATGTACGATTAAAATGAATTAGAGTGAGTAACGTTTATCCTAGGTAACTTAGAAGAGGAGCTGTGTATCTTTGACTGGTTTAAGCTGGTTCTTCTAGGTGGTCTTTTCTAAAGACGATTTTCTGAAACAAAGAAACAATTTCAAGCAAATTTAGCAGTGAGTAGCATTCTACCTGCAACCACTACTGTTCTTAAGTTCTTGCATTGGGAGCTGACCACTTTGCAGACTGTTTCCTAGTGGGGAGAAAAGTCTGAAGGGGTGCAGAACTTGACATGTGAACCCACTGGTGTATCCCCTTCCTCTTAGGCTATTCTAATCAATTCCCTGGAAGCATCAATCTTATCTAAGATGCAGGGAGTTTGAATGGCATCTAAAGTTAGGGTAATGAGGCATGATTCCAGGCCCTCAACTCATTTCACATTCCTGGGGTTGTGGTTGTTTTCTGGGGCACCTTGAGGCCCTGATTTTGGAGTATTTTATTTCCATCCCACCTCTATGCCCTCCAGTTCATTGAGGGCTTCAATTGAAGTACCTGGAAATGAGAAGTAGTTTATCTAGGCAAGAGATTCAGCCTTCCTAGGAGGCTGTCTTGACCTTGACTCTACAGAAGGCAGTGCCCTTGATGCTACCCAGGAGACAACTTTGGACTGTTACTTATGGGGTTGAGTCTTAGCAATTGTTTTCAGGCAGGCATTTCTCTCTTGTGCCCAAGATCTCCCTCCGTGACATAGTAGTTACTCTTTCATGGAGGCTGAAAGCTATCTAGGTGCCAGCCACTCACTTTTATCACTTCCTCTGCCCACTGGTATCAGAATCAGCTTTCTCTCTCACATCCCATTGCCCAAGGCCCACATAACCAAGTGGGCTTTAAAGGCTAGTTGTGTGGGGTGGAGCCACTCTGAATTCTGCAAAGGGGCATTGATGTTTTGAAAGGCTGTAGTGGTAGGAATTATCTGCACATTTTCTTCTAGATCATCTTGACAGTGAGGTTGTGATGAATGCAGTCAGGAATTTCTTTGAAACTGCTATCATTATTGGCTAGAGATGGACCCAGAAGCCTGTAGTCCTGTGCTATAGAGGAGGGAGCATATTTGGGCACATTGTAGCGAAATTGTTTGTTAGGGTAGAAAGACTGTGGGGAAGCTTGAAAACATCTCTGAAGACCTTCCTGGGACACTTGTGAGTGGTTATAAGAGGAGAGAAATGGCTCCTGACCCATCAGCACATGAACCATTATTGCTCAATAGCCATAGATTAAAAGCCTCATCTTCATGCTGTGGTGACTTCTAAGTGGTGACTGAAGCATAGAAGGCCAGATAAGTTCAAGTCTTGGTGGGAAGGTTTTAGGATCCAGCAGTGATGTTAGGCTTGCTGGCCACTTACTGGTATAAATCAAGAGCTAGTAGCTAAGTTCTCTAGGCCCTCTAGAGAACGCATGAAAGCATCCAAAAGAAAATGTCTCAGGTTTAATGTCCATTATGTGTGTGGGATGAAAAGCCAACTGTGCACAGGCCAAATACCAGGAAGAAGCAAGTGGAATCTAGACTTGGAGGGATTTACATAACGCCACATCATGGCAGGACAGTGCTTACAAAATTTCAAAAGAAGAGGAATAAGAAGTTCAAGAAAAATGAATCCCAGAGAGAAGCAACTATTGCTTGATCCAGAGACTGTGCTCCCTGACAGGCCCACATATCAGAACTCAGGAAAGGACCTGACTTGGGACATCAGGAGGTGGCCTTCCACAATTCTTAGAACATACTGTTGTAGGTGGAGGAAGTATCATTCCTCAGAAGATCAAGCCATGAACACACCATGGGAACCCCACCATTCTATACATCCCCAAGAACAGGGTCCTGATTAGAAGAAGACATATTCCATCAAAATGGATTCTATTGTCATGTATGACTAAAAAGAATAAAGTAAGAGAAAGAGGATAAAGAAGAGGAGAAGAAAAAGATAAAGGAGGAAAGAGGAGGAAGAGGCAGGAAAATGAGGAGGAGGAAGAGGCAAGAGAAGGAGGAGGAGGGAGAGGAGGAGAAGGGAAAGAGGAGGAGAAGGGAAAGAGGAGGGAAAAAAGAGAATATCCAGCAGCAGAGATGGAGATTCAGTGAATGAGATAGACAAATCTGCAGTAGAGTGTCTAAAAGCAGCTTTTTCAAAACCTCCCTAGAAGCCAGAACAAACTTACTTGGCCTATGAATTCACCCTCATGCTCTTTGGGTAAAACAAAAAAAGGAGGCCTGTGAGCCCTCAGAATCATTTTTCCTCCCATGGACACATCAGTAAGTGCAAATCAATTATTCACCAACTTGGTAGCAGATGTGTATCTCAGAGCCTCAGGGAGAAAGAGCCTTCTCTGAAGTTCCACACTCTGTCCAGCCTGGCTGGACCTGCAGGATGTCTGAAAGGCAGGAACTGCCCCTCTCCAGTAATTCCCACTCCTCACCTCTGCCACTCAGCACTAGGGGTTCCACTGGTGTAAAAGAGAGATAGATTTTTAATTTCATTAATTTGGATTTAAAGGGCCACAGGGGGCTGAAACTACTCAAGAACATGAGTAGTCAGTTTCTCAGGCAGACGTTCAGCATTTGCTGGTTCCTTCCCCAGGAAGCTACTTGGAACCTTGAGGCACCTTCCCAACAGAATCTATAAACATGGAGAGTATATGCTAATATAAGCAAGCTTTGTGGGATGTATAGGAACACAGCAACTATTCCAGATTTCTAAAATCAACTTGATTTTATTTTTAATGCATGTTGGCACTGATATTTTTGCCACTTTTTCTCCACAATATATAGATTCCTCACTTCCAAAATATAAAATGCCCTCCTAACATTTACATACTAGCTCCTGCTTACAACACTACAACACTGTCTCATTGTAGCTCAGTTTTTTTTTATGCAACAACTACTATGTACCTGATTTAAAGATGCCCTGAGATGTTTACAGAAGTATGAACTGTGGTCCACACACTTGCAGAACTCACAGGCTAGATCCAGAGACACCAGCCAGTAGCATAGAATACCAGGAAATTCCATACTCTATTCTAGCAAGTTACCTAGTGAGAATTCCTTCACGTTTTAATATTATTGAGAATGAGATGAATCATGCATTAGATGGGGTCTCCAAATTGCAATTGGCATCATTGTTTCTCACTGGTGCAAGGTAATAATGGTATATTGTTCATTGAGGGCCTTTTAGCTTCCATGGAAGATGGTGATGGAAGGCTGAATTAATCCATCCTTATCAATGGGAGCAAAAAGGGAGATGCTCCTTGAGTGGTGCGACTTGGGCTTGTGCCTCCCTAGTGCTAGGACACAGAAGCACATTCAACTCCTGACTCTGCCTTAGCTCTGCCCCCTTCCCTCCATAACCATGGCATCTAATTTGTTTTCACCACATTTTCCCTCCCAGATGGCCTGCTCTGCCTGGGCTGACCTCTTCCAGCCCTTTCTGCCCAGTCTATTCTCCACCCTGTGACCCTCATATTCAGCATTTTCATCCTTGTTTATAAAGTAAGATGAATAAATAGAAATTATATTATTTTAATTTTGATAGAAGTTTCAACTGTGAAATGATTACTGTTATCAAACTAATTAACACACACATTGTGCTGTGGGGTAGCAAGAGTACTTGAGAACTAATAATCATTTCAGATGAACAGGGACAATATCAATACTACAGTTACATCACTGGACATGAGATACCCAGTATGTGTTTATCATAAAACTGGTCAGTCATTTCTTAATTATTAAGCCAATGATATCACTCATGAGTTAAAACACTCCAATGGCACCTTATCACTCTGAGGTTACATTGGAAACTTCAAGGGAACAAGATATAATGATCTGGAATCTGGCTAATTCTCCAGTCCTACCTGGAGCCATCTCAATGCTGCCCAAACTCATAATATGTCCTCTCATGGTACCCACAAGGCACCATGCTCTCTCCCCTTTCCAAGATTTCCAGGATCCCTGGCTAGATATGCCTAAACCCTTTCCCAACCTTTCCTTTGGGTAAAAACTCAGCCAGCACCTTGAATTTTTTAAAAAACACATTGTGGCAGAGAGGACTTTTCACAAGTGTGTTTCCTCCCCTGGGGCACATGGGCTCCCCACCGCCAGGCTCAATTATGCAATGGTTCTCTCATGGCATGTGAGTGGAGGAGTGAGTGGCTTTCATTAGCTGGCCTGCATGCCCTGGGATTGCGGTGCCTTCCTGTGCTTCCTGCTCTGTTAGCTGGATGCCAAGGACTCCCAGGAATAAGGATAGAGAGCCAGATCCTGGCACCACAAGGAAATAAGTCTGTTTACAGTAATTACTTTGTGGTGCTCTCTTGAGATCTGAAATTTCTTCATGACAATAGCTACCATTAACTTAAAAATGAGATAACATATCTTATGATATCTTCAAGATAATCAGAGTCTCAATTTTGGAATTCAAAACTACATTGACTAGACATGACAAATCATGTTTCCCAGATGGAATCTCAGAATTTAAGGGTATTAGCTAAAATATATGGAAACCTGAATAAATTATGTGTTTTAGCTAGTAATAATGTATCAATATTGGTCTGTTACATTTCAAATGTACCATAGCAAAGCAAAACGTTAATAATAGGGGAAATTTCAAGGGGGAAATGACTATACCAGAAGTGTTGAATCTGCTTATTTTTTTGCTGTAAATCTAAAACTATTGTAAAAATAAAACCTACTAATGTACAAAGTTTCAACTAATTTAGATGGATTAATTCTAGAGACTCACCCTACAGAATTGTGTCTGTAGTTAACAACATCAAATTCTCCACTTAGAAACTTGTCAGGAGCATTTCTCTCCTGTTAAATATCCTTCCAACACCTACACCCACACAGGTATGCACACAAAGCCATGTGGATACATACACCCACACAGGTGCTAATCTGAGTCTATTACTTGGAGGTGGAGTAAGTGATGATGTTTGGCATACCCAAACTCACCAAATTATTCATATTCAACATGTATAGCTCTTTGTACATCAATTTTACCAAAGTAAAGCTGCTTTTAAAAATAAATTTAAACAACTGCCACCATCCTAAAAATTCACGTTGATTTGACACACAGTACCCTTTTATGCAACACGGGGACCTGTTGGGACTGGCTGTCTTTATGAGCTCAACAATGAAAGGAGTCAGACTCTTAATACTCTGTCCCTTACCTCAAGCTGTTTTTCTGCTGCCCCTAGGGTCCTAACCAAACTGCCTGACCCCAGAGCAGTAAAGAAAACAGTGGGTCTCACCTGATCAGCACTGATGCTAAATGGTCCTGAGAGGAGTGTAAAATTGGCTCTTTAATGAGCATTTTATCCAAGCAGCACAGCCTTTCTCAAAGGCCACCCCTCCCACTTTCTGCTCCAATTCCCTTGGCATTTGTCCCTGACAGTAGAGCAAAACCTCACACTACTCAGGTCTTCTTGCCCCAGCCAGCTTGCCCATCCCAGCCAATACATCAACTGTGGGTGCAGTAGTGGGAGTCACAATTCCATCTCTCCAGGTGATACCTTGTTTTGCTGCCCCTCCAGGGCAGACACCCACTACCCAGCCACCAAGGCCTAGCTGTCTGCAGGACGAATCCAGGCCAGGTACCAATGGCCATGTCCTCCTAATGGGCAGATCCACCTGGAGCTCTGCAGGGTGGCCCTGGTGGGTCACTTCTCCCTTCCTAGGTTTGCTTCTTGTGTGAAGAGGATGAAACTCAAAGCACAGCTGTGCAGAAACATCCCCTGGCTTTTCCCACAATCCTCAAAATCTGCAAGGGTCTGATACATGAATGTGTCCAGTGGGGGTGTCTTGGAGAAAACAGTTTCTGGTAAAAAGACAGAGGAATCTCAATAGTGAAGATACAAATAAAAAGGAAAACCACAAATTATTTTTTTTGCCCCACTTCATGAAAAAGAGAGAGTCATGATAATAGTCACAGAGACGCAAGAGGCTGAGGCCAAAAGATCACAATTTCAAACCAGCCTCAGCAACTTGGCAAGGTCTTAAGCAACATATTGAGACCCTGACTCAAAATAAATAAATAAATAAAAGAGCTGGTATGTGTCTCAGAGGTTAAGCACTAGTACGCCCCTCCAAAAAAAAAAAAAAAAAAAAAAAAAGAAAGAAAGAAAGAAAACCTGAGGGATTTGTTACTAATCTACTTACTATTTTTAAAAAAGTTGAGCAGAAGGGAAGAGAAGCCAGGAATTCAGTCTCTTGACCCTCCTTGCATCTTACAGCAGTTCCTAAGGAGCAGAGAGGGGCCACATTCGCAGCCCTTCTCCATTGGCCAGAGGTCCCTGTGGACTTGCTCATCACATCTCCCACAGATGCAGGAAGTGGGTAGGGGGGCAGGCAGGTTGAAAGGCTCTGCTCCGAGCAGCTGTGTCCAGGAGGGTACTGGGAATTGAATCCAGGGTTGCTTAAACTCTGAGACACACACTGGCTCTTTTATTTATTTATTTATTTTTATTTTGAGTCAGGGTCTCACTAAGTTGTTTAAGACCTTGCCAAGTTGTGTCCTCTCAGACCAAAACAATGCCTCCTGGATCTGAGAGAATCCACCTGCCCTGACACTTCATGACGCCTTTCCTGTGGCTCCAACTCCCTGTGATGTGCAGTAGAATCTGTTGAACACAGAGCCTTTCCTCCTAGCTGGGAGTCACAGAGAAAACACCAATATTTGCTTCTGTCTTATGGAACAGCTAGGTGGGATGGACACATGCACACCCCTGGAATACCCTGGTGAGGCATGGGCCTCCTTCCATTTTCTTGCACTCCCCTATGTGGTTTGCTTTATTTTTCAAGAATTCTTAACCTGAGAGCTATAAGGCAAAATACCAAATTTACCACTTTCTGAATTATGGGTAGTTCAGATGCAGGAGATCTCTAGGTCTCACTCGCCTGGCATACAGGCAAGCATGTAGCTGTGACGGACACCTATTCTTCACCACTCACACTTAGTGGCCATCATTTCTCAGCCTCTGTAAGTTTACATTTTTAGATTGCTCAAGTAAGTAAGGTCATGGAGGATTTCTCTCCATCTGGCTTATGGAATTCAGTATAACATCCTTTAGGTCCTTCCAAGTTGTTGCAAGTGCCAGCATTTCCTTCCTTTTCAGGTTGAATAATATTTCTCTATACACCTGCTAATTTGCTTATCCATCCATCCACATGACATTAAGTTGGATTCTGACCCTTGGCTATTTTGAAGAGTGTTTCAACAAACCCATGAGAACAGACATCTCTTCCACATGCTGATTTCATTTCTTTTGAATATATACAGAAGAGGGCTTGCTGGGCCTTATGGTCATTCTATTTTTTATTCTTTCAAGGAATCTCCACACTGCTTTCCATGGTGTCTCCACTTGCACATTTCCAAATCTTCAGTGAGTGATTCTTCATAGAAATTGAGAAAGGGGAAGTCTGGGGAGTCATCCATATGCTTCCAACCAGAGCAGGTGTTAGGGGAATGGACGTGCAACCTTGGATTCCACAGAACATAAGCTCAGTGGCCTTGGAGACTGGCACTGCAATGCACAAGTCTTATGGAAGTTGAAGCTCAGAGCAGAAGCACACAGCACATGTGCTTCAGAAGACATCAGGCTGGATGTCTGTGTAGGGTCTTCCCATCCACCTGAGGATCTGACAGTGGTAAGTGAGGCTTCACTAATTTTCTGTTTTCCCGAGTGGTATCACTCTAAAGCCCTGAAATCGTTTTTTGGTGACATGGGAAAAACCTGCTGTTGGCTAAACATAATGCCTCCTTTTCTCACACACTGTTTCCCATGCTGGCAGTGCTAGCCTCCCCTGTGTTCACTGAACCTGCTGGCTGCCTTGCAGCTCATTTCTGCAGACCAATGCCTAAGAGAGACTGAGTCCAGAAGACTCAGGCAGTCCCCTCCACTTCCACCAAGGATGCAGTTAGAGCCCATCCACGGCTTGATGACTCCCTGAGAAAAGCTCTGTTTTTCTAGATATAAACCCAAATGTATATGAGGCTGGAGCTGACTCCATGAGGGAAAAGCCTGTCTGACAATGGGACAAACACAGTAGAAAGCAAGAAATGAAAGTTAAGATAAGCTATACTCTGATGAACCCCTGGATGCTACTGGACCTGCAGTTCACTCTTCCCCTGAATACTTCAGCTATACAATGTTACTCTTTGTTGTTTGTTTAAAACTCTTTTATTTGTTATATTCATTTTACAAATCACAGAGAATCCGAACTGATTCATTTCATTTTCTCAGGACCATTTATATTGCAATTTTTGGTTTTTCTACTATATATAATAGGATTTCTCTCTAGAAAAAAAAAGAAGGAAGGAAGGGTGGGAGGGAGGAGAGAAGGAAGAAAGAAAGGGAGGAAGAAGAAGGGAAAGTGAGTATTTGATGGAAGGCTTAGCTGAGCACTCAGCCTAAGAAGGGAAGGGCAGACATGGATGGTCTCACTATCTTTACAAGGAATGGCTGCCTGTGCTCCAGGTGGGATCACTCATGAAATAAAATGGGCTATTAGGCTTATCTGTCTCTCTCATGGCACTCTAATGAAATAACCATCTTTAAAAACCTAACTATTTTGAAAGAAAATAATTTAAGTAATTTTAGTTGGACAGGAAATTATGAGGACCAGTGGTCTTTCATAAAAAAAAAAAGCTGTTCCAAACTGACTTGCTAGAAACCCCTTTCTAAAACCATTAACACTGCTGGAGATTCCATGCTTCAAGCTTCACTTGTGGTCCAGGACTCCCCAGCTATGAGGAGACTAAGCCTGATGGCAAGGGTGTAAGTTACAACTTACCCAGAAAACTGGGATTTTTGAGGCTTAGGGTGAGAGAAAATCCACATTAGGACCACTGTGATATTTTGCTTCTCCTGGGAAATGTACAGCAGCTGCAGGTGCAGAGACAAACCCAAAGATTAGAAGCAAAAATAGTTCAGTTCAAAACTCAAGACCCTGAGGTCCTTAGAGGAAGCCCTGGTGGGGCTGAAGGACTATGTCCACCCTGGTCACAGAGGAAAAAGTAGAGAGTGCACAGAATGGAAGCATGGAAGTCTTTTTTTTTTTTTTTAATCTGAAATGTTTAAGCATCCTTTGCTTTTGAAAAGGCCAATATTCAGGATCACAGATCTGGAAATGTGATGAAGAAACTAATTTATAAAATTGAACATATGCAATTTCCTAATAAAGGCTAAAAACAAACCAAAAATAAACTATAAACAGAAGAGAAGTATAGGACGGGGTAGGGCAGGAGGAGGGAGGAAGGGGAACACATGGGGGACTGAAGTGGAGAGAATTATCTTTCTTGCTTGTGGGATTATTTCAAAACCAACCCCACTGTTGTGTTCAAATCTAATGCACAAATTAAAAATTAAAAAAAAAAATTTTGAAACCTCAAAGCAAAATCCAAAGCAGCATCTTCCTTAATTTCCACATGCATCTCTCATAGTGATCTGCAACCTAGAAGTGCCACAGGCACTGTGGCAGTTGCTAGGGGATTCCTCAAAAGCCTTCCCACGTGACATAGGTGTATGGGGAAATGAACCAAGAACATTGTTGCAGATTGCCATGGAAACAGCTGAGGTAATTAAACACTCGCCCAGACATTTGCATGCCAAATTGATGGGCAGGGAAGACTAGAACAGTGACACAATGCTTAGTGCCTTTGGACTTCAGTATGACCTCACACTTCCCTGCCTCAATAACCAGACTCTCCCAAGATTCCCAGTCAACACTGGGCATAGCTCATCAGGTCTAGCTGCATTTTTTTTGTTTTATTTTGTTTTTTAATTTGTAGTTGTATATGGACAGCATACATTTATTTATTTTTTTTATTTTATATGGTGCTGAGGATGGACCAAGTGACTCACAGGAGCTAGGCAATGCTCTGCCACAGACAAACAGCCCCAGCCCCCTGAGGGAAGTTTTTAAGAGAGCTTCAGGTAATCATTTCAGAATTTTAGCAGTTCCAATATTTACACAGATAATTTTTATGCAGGTGCACATCAAGTTCCAAAACCTGGGTGGATACACCTTCACCTTTGGCCATTCTGGGCACCTGCAAATGGCCACCCTGGCAGCCTCTGCTCCCCATAGCTGCTAGAGCCAAGTTTTACACCCTGGGTGGCTTAAAACCTGTTCTCTGTGTCCTCCAAGCCAGGTGCCCAGGCCATGTTCTATGTCACCTCCAGGTGCCTTCCTGCTCCACTGGCCCTGCAGACCTCAAAGCCTTTCTCTCCCAGCTGCCTGGCATTAGCCTTTTCCTCTGTCATCATAGGGCCTCTGTGTGTCCTCTTCACCTAACCAGCCCCTCATAAGGACATGGTCACCCTGCATAGGGGCACTCCCTGCTCAAGTGTGACCTCATCTTGAATAACTCTGCAACAACCCAATTTTAAATCTGCTCATATCCTTTCCTAGGGGGCAGGATGTCAACTACTTTCAAGCAAAGACATCAATTGCAGAGCTCTACCCCTGGCCCCCAGAAAGCGCAGACCCATCACCCTCAGAGTGCCAAATTATTCCAGTTCTGGAGCCTCATCAGAGCAAGTACTGGGTGGGACATGGTTAAATTCCACTCTTCTGTGACTTTTGGACCTGGCCAGCATGCCACCTGCTGAGCTGCAGGCCCTGTCACCGCAGCTGAGCTCTAGGTGCCTTCAAGCTTTGCCTGACTCACAACTCTCACACTCCCATGTGGCACCTCTCTGAAGGAATAAGGGAAGGGACACCTCATCAGAAGGGGCCTTGGATCACTTCTGCCCTCACTTCAGGTGCAAGAAGCAGACCTTTGTCCTAGTGGGTAGCTGTGAAGGGGCCAAGAATGTTCCCCAGGAAGAGGAGAGAATAGATAATGGCTGAGCATTAGCAGACAACTCTGCTGCAAAGTCAGAAAGGCAGCCCATTAGCACTGACATCCAGCCCTGCAAATCCAGAAGAGGGCGCTGGTTCCCCAGAAAAAGCAGGGCATTAAAATGGAAGAAATCTGGTCCTTATGAAGCTGCAGCTGCCCGGCCTTTTCCAACAAGCTGACTGCCCCTGGTTTAAGTGAGAAACTGCACTGAGACTTGGGCATCATTCTTGGCTCCAGCCAGTGGGATTTTAACTGATAGTCCCAGGAATCTGGCCTTAAGAAGCAACTTACTCTATACAATATTCTGCTCCTGACTGCAGAATAACAAACTTAAAAGAAAAACTCTGGAATCATGTAAAGAATCATCAGCCCGTTCTCAAGTCATTAAGGTATCTAAAGTTCCTGGTGTCTCATCTTAATCAGAACATCCTCTAGTAGCTTTAAGACTGTTGGTGCTAATGCCATGAGAATCCTCAAGTTAACAGGTCCCAGAGGCAGAAGAAAAACTACCAAACACCAATACTAGTCAAAAGTCTTTCTTACAAACATTGTGAACCCTCAATCATGATATGAATCAAATCCATTTTATCACCTTCTCTATTAACTATCAAAATGTTTGCAGATTTAAAGACTTTCTTGTTGAAGACAACCTTATTTTTTAATGGGCCATTTATTTTATTGTGTATTAAGCCAACAAAAGGAAAATCAATCTCACATTTATTCTAATATGTGATTGAATGTGCACCTGTGTGAGTCTAGAGAGTGTTTTTTTTGTTGTTGTTGTTTTTTTTTTGTTTTTGTTTTTGTTTTTTGTTCTCTGCAAGCCAGAGTGCTTCCCTCCCATGGGCTGCAAAAAAGGATAATAAAACAGCTTTATATCAGATACTTCCTGTGGATGAAATTCCTAATTTAATTCTATTTTAACCCAGAGTTTAATCTCATACCAGCTCCTGAAATGGCAGTAACTGAAAGAAATATACTGAAATGCCACAGTCTGGCTGGACACAATTCAGGAGCCACTTGTCAAAAGAAACAAACTTTAGTTTTAGAACCACACATGCCAAACAAAACAGCTCCTCATGAAAAACCTTCAGAGCCCAACTGCCACCACCAGCTTCCCACAAGCCTCTCAACCTCCCCCACTCCTCCTGCTCTTGAGGCTGATTGGCTGGGTCTCATGGGCAGAGCCAAAAAGGTCTCACAGTGAGCAGCTCCGTTGCCTGAAAGGGCAGGGAAATAGCCCAATGAGCATCACCGCAGAGGAGCCAATCAGTTGGCAGCTAAAAGTTGCTGGGGCCGCTGTGAGCCAATCATCAGCTGACAGCTAGAAGTTTGCTGGCAGCTTGAAGTTTTGGGGGGTCTTTTCAGCTGTGGCTCTCAACATCTCCCCCTCTCTGTTTAAACAGCAAGCATGTGGCTTAGGGACCTTGCCTGCCTTAGGTTGTCCAATAGTACATATGGTCCTTAGTCATTATTGGATGAGCTGACCTAAAGGCATCAGCCTCCTGTCTTAGGTTGGTACCATTGCAATTGAATCTTACCTGTCACTTACTACCGGTCCAGTATACAGCCACACCTATAGATAGGTCTTTGTACCAGCGGGGAGGTGAGGTTCTTTGCCTCACCTCTGTTGGCCCCCAAATTTTAGCTGAACAACCATGACAAGCAGAAGGGAGGAAGATACAACAAGCCAACTGATGGCTTCTTTTGGAAAAATTGTACCACCGATGACATCATCAGCAAAAATACCCCAAAACTACCACAAGTTGCTGCACCAACAGATAATTCACAATGCATACAGGTGAGTTCACAATGCATACAAGTGATACATAGTCCAGGCAAGTTCTGCAAGCAGTTCAGTTATGGCTACTGCAGAAGATGTAGATTTGTTTTATCTTTGTCTTCCCCAGCATTGGGATGAAGATAGAAATTCTGGCAATAATGGTTAAAGAAAAAATTATGTAACATTCCAAAAGGCAGTAAAAGAAAACATTTTTCTTAACAATTTACATTGTCTTCACTGGCACTGAGATGAAGATAGGAATTTTGGCAATAATGGCTAAAGAAAAAAATATGTAACATTCCAGAAGGCACTAAAAATTTACATTATCTTGAACAGAATTATTAAATATAATTAATAAAAAGGTGAAAATAAACAAACAGAACTGTTAACCTCTTTTTTTTTATTCACATATTAAAACAATCCTCAACAGTTGTTTACCCAATTTAAATTAAACTATTTAAATCATGTGCATAAAAAAATATATATTTCTGGACCCATTTTTTCATGAGCGCTCATCATATATGATATATGGACATATGTACATACAAACATACTGTGATAGTAGGAGCAAATGTGACTCCATTTTGATTTATGACTTCATCCTGTGAAACAACCATGCCAAGTAGAAGAGTCATGACTGGAGCAAGATGTTCTTTTCCTTTTGCTATAGAAACCTTTAAGAACAGGGAACTACCTAATGGGGTATTGTTTCTGTAACTAGGGTAACAGGGCTTTGTTTCTGTAACTGGGGTGACTGGGCTAACTGAGATTGGTTAGGCGTCCCTTTGCTTGACTGCACTGTCCCACTTCTGTAACCTGGCTTGCTTGCATTGGCTAGACCCCCTGAACATCCCTTTTGTGGTTTTCAGGTTTATAAGGAGTGCCCTTGCAATCGTTTGGGGCTGATCATGGGAAAAGCTTCATGTTCTGGTCAGCCGCCACCAGTGTGCTTCAATAAAGGCTTGATTCGATTATATGTGAGTGGTCTGGAAGTCAGTTTATGAAACCCTGGGACAAAGATTTAACAATAAAATTTGGGGGCTCGCCCTGGATCCATTTCTTCCCTACCCTCATGCCAAATTTGCCTCCAACATTGGGCCTTTACTCAGCCTCACTCTGAGGATGACTCCAATCTGTCCTAGGTCACTCTTAAAAGCCTCCTGCTGGCTATCAGTTCTGGTGAGTTGACTCTTCTCTGGGGAAAAAGGTCAGATTGGACGCAGTCACTTACACCTTCCCCAGGACAGGGCGAGAATTGTCACTGTCTCCCTGGAGGTCTCCCTGTGATACCTCATCTGTCTGTATCTGGGGCCCACTGGAGGACTCCCTGGGAGGCCTCATCTGTCTGGGGACAGAAGGAGACGTGGTCTCTGCCCCATTGGAGGTCTCCCTGTGTGATCTCAGAGATTGTTGCTTGTCCTGTGTCTGTTCTGCTGTTTGTCCTTTCTTCAGCATCTCCTTACTGTTTGTCATTTGTCCTGTGTCTGTTTGCCTGCTGTTTGTCTTGTTCTTCTATCCAAGTATTGTGTGTGGGCCCTTTTCTTGTTCTCATAACCACACTTCTTTCATCAGGACTCCTTCGACCAACTGACATCAGAAACAAGGAAATTATACAGAGTTCTCTACCTGGACCCCTTTAACTTCTCTTCTTTACAATTTTCAGGACTTTGTCTGTTGGTTTGTTTTTGTTTGTTTCCTTTGTGTTCTGTGTTAATTTTTACCTCAGTTTGTTTCTAATGAAAAAAAAATGGTTAAAACTATTTTAACTATGCTCACTACAGCTTACATTAAAATGTAAAGTGCTGCCAACAAGAGTAAAAAGAATTGTCAAAAGTAAAAGCTAAAAGTAAAAAGAAAAAGACATTCTAGAGATTGTCTTCATTTATGAACTGGGCCAGGTGGCCAACTGGGTAAATCATGTCACTTCCTATAGAGGACAGATTAAAACTAAAGTGTTTTATAAAATTATTATTCCTACAGTGTATAACAAAAAGCATAATTTTGACTAGGAAATTTAGCTTTTGTCTCTCAGTATTTACAAGCATGAATAACTCCCAACTATTAAAAAATGGTCTAAAGATTCTTCATTGTTAGGCTAAAAGTGGATGGCAGCTATCCAAGAAACCAGAAAAATAAGTTTAAAATTGTACCCCAACCTGGGAGACTCTCCCAAGGAGACCAATGAAGCTGCATCTTTGGGAAGTTCCTCCAGGGAAAAATAAGCCCCCTTCATTTGTCTATGTTCCCTCCACTCTTTTCAGCTTTGATGAACAGGACCACCTTGAAAAAAGGTCAGAAAACTTTTAAAATTCTATGTTTATTAAACTCATAATTTTGATCCAATATGCCTAGGTTAATATGTTTTTCTGATTACACTCTGCTTTATTCTAAGGCTAATTTACAAGGGTTAACTCTCAATCTAATAGGTTTTTATAAAATAAGCTACAAGGCTTTTGTTTGTCTGTTTGCTTTGTGTGGGTGTACCAGTGTACTGTCTGTCTATATGTATTGCCATGTCTGCATATATTTGGTACAAAAAAATTGACATATGAGCTCATAAATTAAAATTTAAAAAAATGGATCCAAATACTTTTGGTTAATATAATTGAAAAGGTTCAATTTAAATTGGGGAAATAGATAAAAGTACAAATGTCTTTAAAGTTACTAGTGTACAGTTTTGTTTCTAGATGGTTAAACAGCTGTTAAAATGTTAATGTCTATAAAGTGTCTGATATCCATTGTCTCTAGGATTTTTATTCAACAACAACAAAAACGATTACTAATACTATTCAATATACTTGTGTGATACCTTGTTTTTTAAAAAAAAAGATATGTAAATTTTGTCTAAACGTATATAATATTAATCATGGATTTATTTGAGACATCTAATTGGTTTATAAAGTTAAAATGCTGACTGTTAAATATAATATCAAGTAATTTTAACTCCTTAAATTTCATAAGGTAAAATACTTAAACAATGCTGGTGTTTTCATAAATTTGTAAAATAAAAAGGATATTTGTACTCATTTTGTGTTATTATAAAAACAAGGTTACTCTAAATTACAAAGTCCCAATAGGTATAATTCTACATACAAGGAGTCAAGAGGTTTCAACTGTATTTCAATTAAAGTACTGTAAGTAACAAATATTTCATCTTATTAAAATAGATTAATTTATCTAAATTCAAAAATTTATAAGGGTTATTTCAAGATACAAACAAAAAAGGGTCAATGGATTAAAAATTATTAAAAAGGTCAAATATAAAAATATAATTAATAAAAAACATTTCCAGGTAAAAAGTCTTTATGTGGTAAAGTATAATTATAACACTTCTAAGTAAACAACAAAAGGGTCTAATTAAGTAATATAAAGGTCTATAAATAAAAGACAAATATTAAAATGTTTATATGTAACTAAGTTGGTTATATATGTAACACAAATAGTTAAAACTATTCAAGGTTGTTCTCTAAGGACAAATAATAATGTACTGATATATTTATATGTAAAAATGACAAAAACTTCTAAAAATATTAATTGCATTATGTATGTTAAGTTTTATACTCTAGAACAAGTAATCTTGGAAAAATTAAGGTTTTTATATCTGTGGCTAACCAGCAACTGTTATTTTAAAGTATTGTCCTACATTACAAAGTCTAGATTTTCCTTTAAAAGCTAACCTTGGTTAATATAAAAACATCAATAATAGTGTGGAACATTACTCTTCTTTACAAATTGTGTGTCCATATCTTTCAGGTATACAAGTCTTTCAGGTAACAGGTTTTAAAAAACCTTTTTTCAAGGTGGTATTCCCCAAACTAAAATTGTCAGTAATGGTAATTTAAACTTACAGAGTTAATAGATTTTATTAGAGATTCATTTTTATCAATTGAGGTTTTGTAACCAAATTTTATGTTACTTTTTACCCTAAATTTAAAAAGTAATGAGAACATTTATACAGAGTCAAAAAAATATATATTTAAACCTTATAAAATGATATCTAAAAAGAGAGACAAAGATCAGCTTTAAAACTAAAACACTTTACCTAAGATTTGTAAAAGGCACTGCCTTACCTGAGATAAGGCTCTGCCTCCCACCTCACAGAATGTCAAAATATCTTCAAAGTGGGCCATATTTCAGTTAATTTAAAGTTATATTAAAAGATTAATTTATTAAAAAGATTACTGTGATCTCAAATTAAAAAAATACAATGTATAACTCAACCAAGTTTCAAAATTATATACAAGATAAGTATGTTTTTACTATTGTTAATTTCACTTTGTATTTTCATTATATCTAAAAAAAAAAATGTGACCACTGCACTCAGAGCAACCAAGAGACCTTTATAGCCAAAATCTAATGGGGTCTCTGGGTCTGCAAGCTGCCTTGTTGGCGTACAGTGATTGGATCACATAGTAGATGCTAAGGTGTCATCTTCTGCCTTCAGACAGATCTTCAGCATTTCATAAATTAATAAACAAAATAAAGATATTGTGTTATATAAAAATTAACTGTAAAGTTATAAACATTAAGTTAAAGCCCAGAATTCTTATTTTAAAACTGGTAAAAGCTGACTTGCTAAATGTTTAAGGCCAAATTTAAATATTAAAGTAAAAATAAAGGGGCCAAAAAAAAAAAAAAACCAATATTTGGCTCTTGCCCTCTGAGTCAGCCTGAACTCAGGACAGGGGGAAAAGATTTGCAACTCTGGGGCACATAACCTCCTGAAAATGGAGATTAATGAGACCCCTGGAGAACAGAAAACCAATGAGTGTACATGCTGAAAAAGAGGAGGGTAATTTAAAAAGGGAGATATGCCTGATGCTTTCAAGGGAAGCCATATGGTCAGCAAGACCTTGACCCATCCTAATGCAGATGACATTAACAGAGCTAAAATGCTGCTCACAAGTTCCCCCAAAAATGTACTCCAAGGAAACTCAGCTGACTCTTACCAATAGATAGAAACAAGGTCAATTTGACCAGCTTGGTCTTAAATACCTAGCCAAAACAGTTAAAACCTAAGCACAGCCATTTCTGGACATTTAAAAAGAAACAACAGTTATTTTAATGTAACTTAAAATATACACTAGTGTGAGCATTCCCCAAAATAAGTAAAACTGGAGGCAACAACAACAAAAATTTTCTTAGGCAAAAATTTCTGATAACTGTCAATAAAAAACTGCCAGAAGTTTTTAGTCAGTTCAAGGCCTAAGGATCTTCCTAATTTCCTACACAGATAGATGTAATCAAAGTTTATTAATATAATTATCTAGCCCTAATTAACAAAGGGATCTTTACTGAACACAGAGGTCATGCCAAAAAGATATTTTTACAAAAACCAGATGACATTAACTAATTTAACTAAATGTTGTTTCTACATTCCTGATAATTCTGACAATGTTAAAGATTTATGTTCCCCCAAAAAGTGCCTTATTAGGCTTTGCTAGGCTTGTTATGGGGACATTTCTCGGGTCTTCTGCCTCCGGGTAAACAATTATTAATTTCTATCATTTTCATGATATTCATGAACAAGTTTCAGATGCTACAACTGCTATTTTGTGTTAATCTTACTTCAGCACTCATGTCTTTTTGTTTCTCTCATAGAAGTGCCCACCCTAGGTGACATCACATCCTGTTCTTCCTGATCCAGATTTTTACTCCTTGACCCACTTAGTTTCTAAAAAGGGACTCCAAACTGCTTGACGACTGCACATGGATCAGAAAAAAAAAATAAAATAAAATAAATACGGTCAACATAGATGTTCGCCATTATGTCTAGCTAAGCAAGACGTATCTGGGAAACTACTCCCCAGATCACCCTGGGTGATCTCCCATAAAGAGACACTTGCTTCCACAACCCAACTTATAAGTGGGACAACTCCCCATTCACTAAAAATTGTGCTTCTTGGTTCCCACTTTGAATTCATTGAATAAATCTCCAAACTGTCAATAACTCTGAACTATGTAACTTCCTATTTTGATGAAGTAGAAGGAAAAGAACACCTGGACTTATTAAAAGGCCTGGCCTCACTGATTTATCAACAAAGACTGGCTACCTCCATTTTAGTTCCCTTCCTGGCTTGTTTTGGAAGTCCCTCAGTCATCAAATAGATATAGATTTGGGAAAACTAAAAAGGTCAATCTCCAAACTAAAGGTTTCACAAGACTCACTGACAAAAATAGTCTTACAAAACAGATGAGGTCTAGATGGTCACTTTCTGAAACAAGGAGGACTTTGTATGGCTCCAGGAAAATCTTGCCTCTATGCAAACCATTCTGGGATAATAAAGGACAGTTTGGCACTTATGAGAAACAGGTTAAAAAAAAGAGATGAAGCACCAAAAACTTCAGGCAATTGGTTCCAAAACCTATTCTCATGGTCCCCTTGGTTGACTACCATCAGTTCAGCTGTAGTTGGGCCCATAGTCCCTTCTCCTGATTGCTATTACTGTAGAACCCTGCCTTTTAAAATCCCTCCTAAACCATATACAAAAAAAATATAGGTGAGGTCAGACTTATGGTCTTGTGAGCCCAGTTTAGTCCCTTACACACAGAAGGTTGGAACAAAAACTGAGGCCTAATGATGTGCAAGATTGACATCAAACCTACTAAAACCAGTGGGGCATGTGATAGTAGGGGCAAATGTGACTCCATTTTGTTTTATGACTTCATCCTGTAAAACAACCATGCCAAGTAGAAGAGTCATGACTGGAGCAAGATGTTCTTTTCCTTTTGCTATAGAAACCTTTAAGAACACGGAACTACCTAATGGGGTATTGTTTCTGTAACTAGGTTAACGGGGCTCTGTTTCTGTAACTGGGGTGACTGGGCTAACTGAGACTGGTTAGGCTTCCCTCCACTTGACTGCACTGTCCTGCTTCTATAAGCTGGTTGCTTGCATTGGCTAGACACCCTGAACATCCCTTTTGTGTTTTTCAGGTTTATAAGGAGTGCCCTTGCAATTGTTTGGGGCTGATCAGGGGAAAAGCTTTATGTTCTGGTCAGCCACAACTGGTGTGCTTCAATAAAGGCTTGAATCGATTATATGTGAGTGGTCTGGAAGTCATTTTATGAAACCCTGGGACAAAGCTTTAACACAATACAACATAAAACACAAGTGTGCACACAACACATAACATAATAGTAAAGGCCTTATAACTTTTTACAGGTGAAATCTCAATGGAAAGTTTAAAAACTCTATAATCAAAAAATAGAACTGATCAGCAAAACATTAACCTAGGTCTGCATGAGCTCAAAAAACAAAATAGAACTTTATAATGTGGGAAAGGTCAATAATAAAATAGATATTGAAAAAAGCATCCTGGTTCTGTCACAGATGTAACGGTAGCCAAACTGGAGTTCTGGATATCAGCTGTTATGAATTTGAGCCAAATCATCTTATTTTTGGTCTGTAGAAATTGCTTTAGTTAATCTCTCTGGAATCCAAATTGGCTGCTGTTCTCCCTGTGGAAACACACAAACAGACCCCCGACTCCAGACAATTGCTAGGTCAGGACCTTTCTATTGTCCTGTGAGAATATCCTTACAAAGTACCTTGAGCTTATGCACATTTTTTGGACACATATTCCTTTCCACAGTACTTAGCCCTGATTAATCCAAATTTAAAAATTTAGAGTGAAAAGAGTTATTTTAAGTTTATATTTGGGGAATATATACCCCTTCCCAATTCCTTCTTTTTGCTTTAATAAGTACATTTTAATAGTTTGATGAACTCTTTCAAGTATGCCTTGTCCCGGTGGATTGTATGGGATTCCTGTTATATGAGTAATGACAAATGTTGAGCAAAATTGTTGAAAAGAGGTAGAAGTATAACCAGGGGCATTATCGATTTTTAACTATTGTGGAACACTAACAGTGGCAAAATTTTGTAAGCAATGAGCTATAATATCTTCAATTTTTTCTCTGGAATAAAGCGAGCCTATCAAAAATTCAGAAGTATCAAATGTAACATGCAAATATTTTAATTTTCCAAATTCTAGCAAGTGTGTGATGTCCATCTGCCAAATGGTTTGGTATCAATCTTCTAGGATTGAATCCAAGATTAACTTGTGGTAAAAAGGTCACACAATTTTGACATTGTTTTATTATTTGTCTAGCTTATTCCTCAGTTATTTTAAAACACTTTTGTAAAGTATTAACATTGACATGGAACTTTTTATGATAATTCATAGCTTTTTCTAGTGTAGAGAAAATATGTATGTCATGTGTAATTTTGGCTGCTAAATCATTGCCCAAAATAAGGGCTCCAGGCAATCCTGTATGTGCCCTGATATGTTCTATAAAGAATGGATATTTTCTGTCCCAGATTAGACTTTCTATAGTGGAAAGCAAAGAGAAAACAGTAGAGGACAGGGAAATCCTACCAGCATCTTCAAGGGATACTATAGCATTAACTATATACTGACTATCTGAAAATACTTTAAATACAGAACCTTTAAACATCACAAAAGCTTGTAATACTGCATTAAGCTCTATGTTTTGAGCTGATTGTTTGGGTACTAAAAATAGAAAAGTTTGATCAGGTGTAACTATTGCTGCTGTACCATTATTTGATCCATCAGTGAATATATTTGGAGCATTCATGATAGGTGTTTTTCTTGTCATTTTTGAAAAAATTACAGGATGCCATGATGAAAAAGACGATAAAGGATTAGATGGTAAGTGGTTATCAAATGAAACATTATATTTGCACATGATTATTGTCCAAATGTTTAACTCATTAGCTAACTCATCAATTTGATTCATAGTATATGGAGTAATAATTTTACTGGGAGAAATTCCAAACACTTCCTTTGCTGCTTCTATTTCTTTGAGTATTAATTGTTCTACAGCCTCAGGATACCTAGTAAGAATAGTGTTAGGAGAATAAGATAAATGTATCCATAATATTGGATCTTCTTGCCAAAATACTCCTGTAGGAATATTTTTTGTGGGGAGTACAATAAATAATAAAGGCAAACATATCATTTATATCCAAATGCATATTTTCCATATATGTTTCAATAATTTTTAATGCCTTTCTTGCTTTAGGTGTTAACATTAGAGGTGAAATTGGATCTGATGGACCTTTTAGGATATCAAATAAAGGTCCCAACTCTCCTGTTGGTATACCTAGATAAGGCCTTATCCAATTTATGTCTCCTAATAACTTTTGAAAGTCGTTAAGTGATTTGAATTGATCCACTCGTATTTGAATTTTTGGTGGAGGGACCATGGTTGAGGATAATAGAACTCCTAAATAATTAATTGGAAAAGTTAATTATACTTTATCTATTGCTATCTCTAGAGTATAATTTTTAATAAGTTTGTAAGTGTGGCATAACATTCTAGCCATGTGTTTTTATCTCTGTGTGCTAATAATACATCATCCATATAGTAAAATATTTGTAGTTCAGAATTTTGATTTCTAAGTGGCTGGATTACTTTGTTAACATAAATTTGACACATAGCTGGGCTGTTATCCATCCCTTGAGGAAGTATTTTCCATTCATATCTCTGATCAGGACCTTTATGATTCAGTGTAGGGATAGTAAATGCAAAACGTGCACTATCCTCAAGATGAATTGGAATTAAAAAAAAAAATCATAAACCATACCAAGTTTTTGGAAAAGCAGACAATTGAGGAATCCCTGATTGTGCAGGTCCAATCATAACCATCTCATTATTAGTTTCTCTTAAATCTTGCAATAATCTCCATTTCCCAGATTTCTTTTTAATGACAAAAATGGGAGTATAATGGGGAGATACAGAAGGTTGTATATGTCCTTGCACTAATTGTTGTTTGACCAGGTCATGGGCTGCTTGTATGTCTTCTTTAGTTAGGGGCCACTGAGGAATCCATACTGGTCTTTCTGATTTCCAAGTAATTTTTATTGTCTCACTGGCCCTTTCTGAAAATTCAACCCATGTCTGTCCGTTCCTTGACCAATTTGTATTGGTGCTACTATACCTGGTTCTTGTTTTTCTAATTTTTTTTTCCTTTCCTAAAAGCTTGTCCAATTGTAATAGTGGGTGCATTTTGGTTGATGTTATTTGTTAATGTCAAACCTAATTGATCTAGGACATCTCATCCCCATAAATTTATGGGAAGATGATCCAAAACATATGGCCGTATTGTTCCTTCACATCCTTTAGGATCCTTTCAATCTAATACCATTGCACTTCTATGGGGATTACTCGCCACTCCTAGGTCTTGAAACATTTGAGTGGCTTGTTGTAATGGCCAATGTTTTGGCCATTCTTGATGAGAGATGATGCTAAGGTCTGTACCTGTATCCAGGAGCCCATTAAATTCATGTCCTTGAATATTTAGTTTTAGCATGGGACAAGAACATAAATTTTAAAAAAGCATAGCCCAATCTACACCTGTGGAGCCTAATCCCTTGGAACCTCTTTCTACAGTACAACTGGAAAATTTATCATGTAGGATGTGTATTATTAGTAACTGTGCTATTCTATCTCCTGGTGAAATTACTGATATACCCTTTGGAGAACTGGCTATAATTTTTATTTCACCTTCATAATTGGAATCAATTACCCCAGGACTTATCATAAGTCCTTTTAGAGTAGAAGAGCTACATCCCAATAATAATCCTACTGTTACTTTGGGAAGAGGTCCTTTAACTCCTGTGGGAATAATTTGAACTCCCATCTCTAGAGTTAGTACTGATGTCCAACCCTGCACTCCCTCTAGTTTGTCTGATGAGGGATCTAATGGACAATATGTCCTGGGCACTACCCTGATGGGGTTCCTGTGTTCCTCCAATGCTCCGTATATTTGTGCTTTTGGGCCCCAGAGCATTGGTCCCCCCTGTCTATTTTTTGGCAATGGAACCCCATGCCTTTTTCTACAATATTGTGGATAAACACCTGGTCCTTGTTCGTTTTTTGATAATGGAGTACCCTCTATGGTGGTTTGAGAATGGCATCTTTACCATGATGGTTCCATTGTTATATATTTAACAACTCCTCCTTAAAAAGCCATGGGCTACATTTTTGTATTGTATCAATGTATGCTCTGACTGCTCTTGATTTTACTGGGATGCCTCCTTCCTCTAACAATTTACCTAATACTCTTTCGGTTTGTTTTTTTTACTAATTTCTGATCCCATATTTCTACTATAATACAACCCAACAAGATAACACCAAACAAAACCAAGACAGAATATAATAAAAATGGAACCTCACAAAATCATTATATCAGCCTTTCTATCCTCCTGAAATGTGCATCCGTCCTTTCTCCCTATCTGTTCCTCAGATGCAAATAGTTTTTCCTCAGATGTGAGCGGTTTTTCTTCTGTCTCACTCATCTCCAGGGACAGGCAACTTAAAACAAAAGTGAAAAAAAAAAAAAAAAAGAAGAATCTTAGAATGGCTACCCGTCCTCTTGCCCTGCCCTCAGGGATGAGCAGTTTGCTTTATCACTTCATTCCCCATGTGGCCCACCAAATGCTGCAGTCTGGCTGGGCACAATTCAGGAGCCACTTGTCAAAAGAAACAACTTTATTTTTAGAACCACACAGGCCAAACAAAGCAGCTCCTCAGGAAAAACCTTCAGAGCCCAACTGTCATCACCAGCTCCCCACAAGAGTCTCAACCTACCCCACTCCTCCTGCTCTTGAGGCCAATGGGCTGGGTCATGTGAGCAGAGCAAAAAGGCCCCCCTATGAGCAGCTCCGTGGTCCTAAAGGGCAGGGAAACAGTCCAATGAGCATTACTGCAGAGGAGCCAATCAGTTGGCAGCTAGAATTTGCTGGGGCTGCTGTGAGCCAATCATCAGCTGGCAGCTGGAAGTTTGCTGGCAGCTGGAAGTTTGCTGGGTCCCCTTTGGCTGTGGTTCTCAACAAAATATACTGAAATATTGGCCACCAAAAAAAGTAAAAATAAAGAAAAATTGGTGATACTACTTATGGAGTTAATATTGTCACTTATAAGAATGGGTCCCAGATAACCCAGAATGCCACTACATATCATTTTCCTGAAGTCTCTGCACACTGATCCTTTCTCTTGAGGAAGGAAGTAGTTTGGGTTTCTTTGCATAGCTGTTGAGGTACTGCGTAACTGGACTGTTTACTATGGTGTCTACCATCCTGAAATCACACCTTCTGGCTGAAGAGATATTGCCCCCTGGGGTTTACCAGTTGTCAGAAAAAGTGCCTTAGGCATGCACCTGAGAAATGCAGACTAACACATAGAGCTTGGCTTTCTGCCTCTGGCCACCCTCACAGTGACTTCATGCAGTCTCAGGACTCAGGCTCCTGTACCTTGTCATCCTGCCATACTGTAAGCCTCTGAGCGAAGACCTGGATCCTCCTCATTTGGCTGAGAGAGGAGGACAGGCAGGGATAGGGGACAGGATGGGGCAGAGGCTGGCAATATGCACATCCCAGACATTGTCCAGATCCCAGTCCATGGATACTTACTAGCATCATCGAGGCAAAGGAGAGTTTTGGTAGCCAAAAGGCCAGTCCTCACTACAGTAATATGACCTCTCCTTGAGCACCATTGACCCTGGAGGTGACAGTGAAAGAAGATCACTTAGCTCTTGTCTGGCCTGTGACGTGACAGTGTGTGTGTGTGTGAATTAGATCTGAAAACACTCTCAGTTAGCCACCTGATAATATCATTCAGTCATTATCTTTGAATAATTTGTGTGAGCCACTGTCTGTAACTCAAATCCAAAAGTGGGGTAATTTTCCTCCTCTAAAAAAGAAAACCAAGTACAAAACTGCTCAATGTTATTTTTGGAAACATCCAGACAAGACAATCTATTATGTGTAAAGCTTGCTCTTAACACAAAATAGAGCTTTCTGCTTTCCACAACCCTGATCAGCCCTGTTGGATCAGGCTAAAAGTATCCTTGTGTGTGAAGGGGAAATAGAATTTGATTCTGAGGCCACAGACTCTGGATGGAAAAGAACATTCAACTCTTCCTTCAGCTCTCAAAGGAGAAGGCAATAAAAGAGGTCATGAAGATGTAGAGCTATTGGCATAAATAGACTTGAAAAAAATTTCAATTGATCAGCTTTTATTCACACACTTCATTTCAGCAGATGGTGGCTATTGTATAAAGATGCTAGGCATGGTGGCTCAGCAGTGACCATGGTTCTCTTAACCGTTTTGGCTGTATAAGCCTTCTAATAATGTCTTCTGTGTAGTTTTTTCTTCCTGAGAGCAAGGCAGAAACAGAAATTATTCTACAGCCATGATTTGAAGGCTGCTACAAAAAAATAATGGCCTCAGCTTTCTGAAGTTGGATGCAAGTGATAGATCGCACCCCAAACAGTTGAAGATACAGTGTTGTTCAGTGACCAGCAAAAGTCCCCATGTCCACCTGTATGCCAGGACCCACAGATGCATTCTGCTGCCTGCCACCTCATGCAGGGGCAGGTTTTCCACTGTGACACTCAGCAGTGTCTCCCAAGAGCATAGCCAGGGGACTAGAGAGAGGTGTAACACTTATAGGTAAAATGAGACCACTGCCCCCAAGACACACATAGTGCTGCTCACCCAGAGCATGGGGATGCTAGTAGAGGAAGATGGTGCCTTCCATGTGGCCACCTGTTGATGTTGAATCTTTCCTGGATTCATGTGCTCAAAGCAGAGACTTATTCATGCTCCCCCATGACTTGAACCTGTGCTGGGAACCTGTCAGAAATAGTCTAGCCTTTTCTGCAGATGGATCCCTCACCATGGACACAGCATACCTCCAGCTTCACTCACCTCCCTTCTACCATTTCTTCTTAGCCTCCCCAGCTTGGTTCATCACTCTCTGCTGTGCTCAACATCACATTCCCTGTCTCACTGGTAGATATTGGACTCTGAATCAGAGGTCTGTTGGAAGTGTCCCTTAAAGGTGGTGCAGGTGTATGCCCAGGCCTGGGGTCTATGACCATCAATGCTTTCTGCTTCCCACCCAAGAATCCATCCACTACATCTGTAGGGCACACAACCAGCAAAGCCAGGGACCTGGTAGAGGTCCATACTCACCTGGCCCAACACATGTGCACAAGAAGAGGCCTGGACTCACCTGGCTTAACACTCACACACATGCAGAGGCCAAGGCTCCCCTGGACTGACACTTGCACACATCCATGCACACATAGGCCACAGACTGAAACAGGGTGCATAGGCTTTCACCAGACATCTTACTTTGTTATATATACCTCAGAAACAGTACAAATTGCTGGGACATGTATTTAGAAGCTTCACCCCAAAGAGCCCCAAAAGCTCTTCCTTAATGTGAACATGTTTAGAACACACCCAAGGATCACCTTCTCTATCAAAATGGAACCTATTTTAATAGGGAATGTTCATGGGTCTCCCATGGGAGAAGAGCCTAATATCATGGCAGAGACATGGGACAGTCTCTGTCCACCACAATCATTCACAAATGGAGACATGAGGGTAAGAGCATGAGAAATGCCATGCTACATTGGGGGTGGGGGTTGGCATGGCAGGAAAAAAAAAAGTGTATCATGTGACTAATGTGCAGGGGCAGGGTCAGAAACTGAGAAGTGTTATCTGACTCAGGTTTTGCTGAGCTTTCAGATAGGAGCCATGGTCCTGGGAGGCCTTAGTACTACTGGGGGCATCTAAATTTTGGACACTTCTGTCCCCACATTGATGACAGCTTTTGACTTCAATACTGGAAGGAATATTTCACACATGGTGTCATCTTGTGCAGCCAGGAAAATGCCACCAAGGCAGGGCCTTCCCGTACAAGGCCTAATCCAGGCAACAGCATCAAGTGCAAAGGTACATGTTCAAGGGAATCACATTCTGTCTGTCATGCAGAGGTGGCCACGCTGTGGTCTGGCCAAGACCACTGGAAATAGGGATAAGAGGCACAGAGAAGGTCACCTCCTGGCTCTGCATCTGCCCAGGGCCTGGCTTATCACACCCACCACAGCTCACTCCTGAAGCTCTCTAGACAAGTCTGCTCCATTTGATAGACACACAGCTCAGTTTAAGTTTCTATTCTTTAAACAAAGACCACTACCTCACATAAATTTCCCATGGTCCTAAAACCAGATTTATCCAGTCAACAAAGCAGAGACCAGAGCTAAAGTTGTCCTGATCCCGTCATGGACAAAGGTTGGGTGTTGCATGTTTCTCAGGGTCCTTGTATTGAAAGCTCAGCTCTCAATATGTCCCTGGGGACCTGGGGCAAAGAGGTATGTCCTCAGGAGGGCTTCACCAGTGATGAAGGTCCAGGATTGTCTTTAGCTAAAACATAACACAGCCTGTACAAAGAAAGTGCCCTGTATTTCCTTCATAAAGGAAAAAAAAAATAAAACAAAAAACAAAAAAACACTGTACAATGATCCACTGGAGAGCATCATAGTCCTGCTCCAAGCCATAGGCCAGCACCTTCTTACTTTTTAATGAATGCTTCTTTACACTTATGAGTTAACCAGCTCTCTAAGTCCCCCTTTAAGCTTCTTTGGCAAGTTCCAAAGCAGCTGCCCATGTAAAGAAGTGTCTTTTGGCTGAAATAACCAGGACATGAGGCTTCTTGGAAAGCAGAGAAGACAGAGGATTGCTGGTCCAGGACAGTAATTCAACTGTCACACACACAGAGCCACAGGGAGGTTTTGGAGGATAATAAGAATAGAGAAGGCAGGGGTCACACTTCAACCCTCAGCAGTGACTTGTAATCACTGCATCCTCAGCACCCAGCACAAAACCAGGTGGTGTAGGCAGGTTCCCATTATGCTTGAGTGCCTTGTCACTCATCCATCTCCTGTGGACAAAAATAATGAAAGTATCTACCTCTTAGAAGTATCAAGGGAACTTAAAAGTGTTTTAAAAGCCCTTAGAAACACGCCTTTCCCTGGTGAGGACTCTCACCCTGCCTCCTCAGGCTAGGGCCTGCATCTGGCTTAGTCAGTTAAGTGTTGTCAGCATCAACATGGCACCAGCTCATGGAGAAGCTTAATTGATACCTGTCAGATTAACTAGTGGGAAGCTTGGGTGAGGATCAAGTGGAGCATTTGCAAGACTGAAATCAAAGAGGTCCACAGGAAATGGAAAAAAAAACTGCAGAACTTTAACCTCAGCACAACTTTTCACAAACCAAATTTTGCCTTATTCTGTCAATCTTCCTAGAGTACTGGCAACCATTTCTGGTTTGTTTGCTCCCCTTTTTTTAACTTATTACTAACTCTTTAAAAAATATGCCTACTGGGTAAATGCACACTACCAAGACAGAAATAGACAGATGTCTCTCATTAGCACAAGATGGTTTCAATCTTTTACGCAACTTTGTTTTCCTGGTTAATGCTCATCAATACATACATCCTATGAAATAAAGGCTTCAGGGAAATAATTTTTTTTTTTTGAGTTTCCACTTGAGAATCTCCACAGAGTGTGAGTGGTGGACACCCTGGGGTTGTTTTTAGCTTGCTCTGGTGGCAGGGGATGCAAGTAGTCTCTGGGCACAACTTGGGTTTATGGGGGTGCTTGACAATATTTTTTTACTCTATGTATCCTTGTGTCTACTCCTCCCTTGCAAAAAACTCACTTTAGACTGCTACATTGCCACTCTTCATGTCTTTATCTGTTAAAATTTTCATTTAACTAGAGTTTTCAATCATGGCTGTAGACCATGGGCTCGTCCTGCCTGCAGAGAGCCAATGCCAGTTCTCTCTTAAGTGCTGTGCAGGGAGACATTATGTGACTGGGAGACTCAGCAAACATTCTCAAAATGCCCCTGAGGAAACCACCTCCACTTCATTTAATGAGTAAAGGACTTAAGAAGCAGGGGCACATGTAAGTTGGGGAACTCTGCTGGGTAGACGAAGTAGCTGTTTATCCACAAGATAAGCTAAACATCCAGGGTGCTATGACAGTGAGAGGCATCTCAAAGGGCACATTTTATGTGGTCCAATTATATAATATATGTACCCACTGAAATAGCTTGGAGGGGTACCAGATGGTGATACCAGGGATCTGGTTTTGAGGAGAGGAGCTGAGGCTCTAAGGCACAATGGGAAGGAACATTTGTCAGGGCAAATATCTTGGTGTGCCCTCCTCAGAATGATCTACAGGGGACAAACCAATAGGATTGAGAAACTATGTAAGCACTCACCATGTGCACACCCCACTGGTGACAGGGAATGAGCTGCCAGGATTACATCAATGTTGATTCTGCATGGTCATTTCAGATGCCAGGTCTGGGAGGCTGAGCCAAGTGTGCACAGGACACCTGTGTTTCTTTGCAACTTGAAATGAATTAATGACTATTTGAAATCAAGTGTTTAGGAAGAACTATAAATGGTATGACTGGCATTGAGACCTTAAAGGCATTAGCATCAATGAAAGATTCCTGTGTTATCTCTGGAATGCTCCCCATGCTATCAGCCAGAAACACACCCACCTCAGTCCATTAAAAGCCACACCAAGTCTGCAACCTCTGCAACTGAACCAGGAAGCAGGAGCAACTTTCTCTCTCTCTCCCTCTACCTCTTGCTCCCTATTTCTCTCCAGAGTGTGCCTGCCTCCTTGATGAGCTGTGAATGACAGATGCTTAACTTCATCCATAGTGTCACTCTTCATCCTGAGTTTGCACTTTTTCTCTTGAAACACTCAATATTCAAGTGGGGCTGATTTGCACTTATGCCTGGAAAAATCCCAGGCACTGCAGAAGGATAAAAGAAGCTCTGCACAGAGTTTCCCCACATGCCTGAACAGAAAGCCAACATCAGAGGTTTACATCAGGCACTGTTGTGAACCTGGTACATGACCTGGCCACTTATTCTGGGCAGATTTTATTGACATATTTGTCTTTAGAATGTTTCTCTCTCAAGTTCTGTACATCATGGATCTTTTAAAATAAGAAACATTAAAAGCCCAGCCTCATGAGGTTAAAATCTCTACAGAGTATATGAGAGGCAGATTACTTAGTCTCATCCAAACACAAATCTCTGTGGCAAAGTCAGTAAACTGACCAGGACATTCATCCTAGAAAACATGAAATTACTAGCATTGTACTCACCTCCTCCATGAGCAGTTGGAGAAGAGCTGGACATATGGAGCATTTCACTCTATCAACAGGGCATTTGCTCCTGGAAAATAACCAAGTACTGCAACAAAATACCCGAGGCAGCTGCTTTATACAAAACTAAAGAGAGTTTTATTTATCTTGCTGTTTGGAGGCTGGAAGTCCCATCAGATTGGCTTGAGTGCTCCCAAGGGCCCTGTGGCTGCATCTCATTATGGTAGGAGCTTGCTTGTATCTCTGGGTCTTTGGCCTCTCCCCCTTCTTATATAGCCAATGGAATCAAATCATGGGCACTCCACCCTGATGATCTATCTTATGCAGTCACTTTTCAAAAGCTCCAACTCTTGACACCAGAGCCAGATCCAATTTCTACCTATCCATACCACTGATATATGATTTGGGGGGTTAAAGCTGTATGATTTGGGAGAAACACATCATAGTCAAGCCATAGTAACTTGCTTGCTGGGTCACTTTGCTAATTAGCAGTGAGAAGTAACACCCAAAAAGAATAGTTCTAACAGGATACCACCCCTTCCCCTGCACATGATCACCCATCAAAACGGGCCCATAACCACCTGATCCTGATATCATCTTCAGAGGCATCACTGACACAAGAGGACATGGTGCCACTGAAATCTAATTTCTAAGAGGAAATAGGCTGTGGTTGAGCTAACAGGATATGAGGATGGAGGGAACATCCACTTGTTTCTTTTCCATCATTTCACCCAGTCTAAGCTCCACTGGGAACTGACAAAGTGATTCCCTTCTGAAGAGTGTGAAAAGCATCAACCAGAAGCCCAGTTTTCAGGTCTAAGAAGAGCAGGTGCCCCTAGGCAGCAAAGCATCAATGAGCAGAATTAAACACCACCACTAGCTAGATGAAAACAAGAGAGCTGTCCCAATAGGTTGAGATTACTTAATAGAAGATTATTAAATATTAACAACAAATGAAGGAAAAAAGAAGAAAAAGTCAGCTAAGATTTATTTTATTTTTCCTCTTAGGTCAATAATTTTTCTCAATGTTGTGATCACTCTGGAATATGCTTCAATTACTTTATATCTCCCTCCAGGGGGAGTGCAACCCTCAGAAGTCTACCTGGACTGCAGTTTCTTGAAGCTGACTTGTAATGAGGCCAATCGTGGGTAAACCAATCATCATCTATGCCCTGGCCTGAGGGTTGGGAAAAATGCTGCTGCTTAATATCTGAGCAAAACTGAAAGTGGTCACTGGACACTGTTAGGAGCCACAGCAAAAATATTGATACAGGCACCTTTGGATTTAATAACTGCCAGCCAGCAATTCACATTCATATGGTATTTGGACTCATGCTGTTCAGCTGGGCCCATTTCAGGACTCAGGTTACTCATGTCACTCTTGTAATGGGAGAGTTCCCATTGGTTGGAAAAGGATGGTAGGAGGGTGTTCCGGGGGAAGTGGAAGCCCCCCGGCTCAGGTAGACACACGTGTGGACCCACTTGTTAGGGGACGCACATGGCCTCTCTCTAAATAAAACTTTGTCTCAGTTTGACTGGCTTGTGTTTTTGTGCCCAACCGGGCTGTAAGATTGCAAGCCGGTGTGCACTGATAGCTCAGCAGGGGATCGCTCAGCAGGGGTGCCGCAGGCAGTGATCGGCGAGCGGCAGGAACGGGGCTCAGCCAGCTCGCTGGACCCGGGTCCGGGCAGCCTGCGGCAGGACACAGGTTCTATGTCAAACACAAATTGCACAGCATACCACCTTGTGACAGAAGAAAGAATTTTAGTTGACACCTCAAATGGTTTCAGTGTCATTTAACTAGGGCTTTAACACCATTGTGTGATTCAGGGAGGAGTTTCTCCGACAGATCTCTTGGAGACATTCTGGTACTTCAATGGGAGTCTCAGCTTACATCGAGGACCTTCAGCCCTTTTCTCACACACACAAGCATCCCTCAGGATGGACCCAGTGGCATTGGGCCTTCCCTAATGTAATGCTCTCTGGTGGCAGTTATCTTCTGCTGATAGTAAATGATCACTGCTTTCCATTCTTAGTGTCCGAGTATTTCCCCTTTTAAACATGGATTTAAGCAGCATATTTTAAAGAAAAACATTAAGTAATCAACAAATGCTGAGGGCACAGAATGGTGTTATTCCAAAGACTGACAATGTGGAAACTCGAGGAGAGTGTTGAGAGAAGTTTGGGACTTTTAAAAGCCTCCAGGACAACCCAGATCCTAGTAGTGAAGCCTAAGAATGGCACACAGTGAAGACCCAATCACAGAAACTTCATCATGAGCCATTCTGTTTCTGAGCAGCACCCTCAGATTATTTTGTATTTGGGAAACATATCCATTTTCTCTGCAGCCTTCCTGTCCCCCAGACAATCCCCACTCCTTCCAGGCATTGTGGACTAAAGTGTGAACTGTGAAGGATTTGATGACCCCACATCTACCCATGCTTCAGTGCCACATTGGCATCTTACATTGATTGCTGCCACTGTCCATGCTGGTTCTAAAAGTCAGCTGAAGTATTCAAGGTCATGATTCAAGGCACATTTATTTTTGTCTTGAAATATAGAATTATAATGACAGAGAAAGTCATAAGCTAATACATTTATGTCTTGTGATGTGTGATTCATCTTGAGATGTTTGTTAAGGAAAAGCAGTAATTTGACAGAGTTTAAGAAAAATGCTGACCTATAAAAGTCAGTGAAAGATGCCATGAATTTAGAAAGCCATGGGCCCTGGATGATTGGCACCAGGGCCCTGTTCTTGTGCATGTAGGCCTTGCTACAGGGCTATGCATCTGTCAGCACAGCTCTGGGCCAAGAAGACCTGTGTGAGTGTCGCTCTGTGTTCCTCTTGCTAGCTGTCCTGTCTCCACACAGAAGACCATCACAGCCACACACACCATGGAGGAGAACCTCCTTGGCCTTTGGCAGCCACAGAGGTCTCAATGTTGTGCCCTTAGAATTAAGATTTTGAAATCTTTATTCCTCAGATGATGGTATCATGAGGAGGAATTCTGGTAGGTGACCTAGATTTTGAGGGTGGAACCCTCATGAATGGGAGTAGTGCCCTTATGAAAGAAGCCCCAGAGTGATTGTCCAGCTTCCCACTGAGTGAGGATAAAGACAGAGAGAGCACCATTCATGAGCTATCCATGGCTCTCACATGACACCAAAATTATCAGGGCCTTGACTTTGGACTTCCAGCCTCCAAAGCTCTGAGAAACACATTTCTGATGCTTCTGTGCATGCTGTCCTCTTATAGCAGCCTGAAGGATGTAGACAGAGGCTGCAGGCATGACCATGGCTAGCTAGGGAGAAATGGATTAACAAAGTGCATCTGAAGCTGAGTCCCGGACCAGCAAGAGCACAGGACAGACAACATCACAAGCCTGCCTTTTGGACTGGGCACATCTCCAGATTCTTGCCATTTCAGACCTAAGGCTCAGAGCCAAAGAAGGAGGATAGAATTTTCCAAAAGAGTCTACAGGTCTCAAGAGAGCAGTATGAGACAGGCACCCAAGAAAAACACAACCTCCAATTTCCTTTTCTGGTGACTATTTCTTTTCTGACCACCTTCTATAGCCTGAAGGGTTGGGACCTTGAGTCTGGTTGTTAAACACACTGAGGTATTGGAGGTGGTGAAGATCAATACAGAGCATTGCTTCCAAACTCACACAGAGGCCATCTACAGTCCCCAGGGATGAGAAATAGACAGAGGCCACTGAGCATGGTGTCCAAGCATGGTCATAGAAACAGAATCATTTTACCTTTGCCCTCTGCCTCATTCCTTCTCTTCTCTGAAATATAGCTAGGCAATAAGAGTCACAGGCCAATCATGACACAATGGAGGGAAAAAGGTATTGTCTGGCTTCATTATACTAAAATTCTTGTTTCTGAATTTTGTGTTATTCAATAAGTGAATATCTAACTAACTAAACCACAAAACACACACAAATCTGAGTTTATATTTCCAGCCTTGAAATGTGCATGAGTGATCATATGATATGAGGAACTCTAGCAACCATCATGTGATCATGAGGGGCCCAGACTAAGAACCAACAAATATGCTAAGGAGAAAGCTTCACTAGGATAGAAAGAGGGTGGGTCTTGCCAACATGGAAGGACTCCTGAGGCAGCCCTCAAACTGGGCAAATATCAAACTGATATTAATGCCTCTCATTTCAAGTCTTACAGTTGAATATTCTGTTACTTGGCATAAGTACTAGAATTTGGGCATATCCCCAAATTAAGGCCTTAATGTGAAATCGCAAGATGTATGATAAGTGTGAAAAATATTCAGGGGCATCAGGCCAGTCCTTCTCCAAAGCCCTAAGTTTAGAAAGCTCAGAGCAATGTTGGTAGCTTAAGCATTGGTGCCCAGGTGCCACACCCCTTCCTCCCCAGCACAACTTCCAGATGTTGTTTTCTGCCCAAGGCATCCCTGGAAGCATTGTGCACAACCCAATACACAGAATCACAGAAAGAGATCCAAGCCTTGGAGGCCTCTCTTACAGATCAGAACTCTGGCCTGGATATGTGGGGTGGGCAGCTTCAGTGAAGCTAGATTGCTGGATATGCCCAATGTGGTGGGCTCATGCAATTTCATCATAGGGTGCAGGAATGAGCTTACCCCTTCCATCCCCATGGCAGGTGCCACTGTTCATAGCCACCACTTGCACAAGCTCATGAGAAAAACCGACAGGTGAATCCTTCCCCTGGTGGCCTGACCAGTGATCAGTGGACCAGAATCCCCAGGCCCCACAGCCAGCTGTGAATACAAGTAACAGTTTTCTAGGTCAGAAAAATCTGCCTTCTGCAGATGCAAGATGACACTGGACATGTGAGGATATATGCACATGACTCCCCTGCCCCTTCCCTGAGGCCAGCACCTCCTGAGGCCACCATCTTTGGTTTCTCTGCCTGGTGACAGTAGGGATGGCATTAAACCACTGTGCCACTATGGACTGAGGGCACATCATCATCATCGTGAGGTTAAACAAACCAGGTTTTAGCTGCTCTCATGTGATAGCAATGAGTCATTATGGATAGGAAGAGCTGAAGGCAGCCCAGCTCTTCTCCATCCAAATAGCTGACAGCACCCCAGTGTCCCCTCCAATAACAGGAGCTAAAAATAACATTCTCTCAGCCTCTTCCCCTCATGAGCCCCACAGCAACCCGGTGTCCTGCAGGAGGAGCCATGTGCTTATGGTGCAGCAACTTGAGGATAAAATAAATAGCAAGAGCTTGTAATTCAAGTGGAATTATAATTAATTCATAACTTGTTCCCAAACTTTCCAAGATGGCTCATTATAATGTGCTCTGAGGCCCTTCTCCCTCCAGCTTGTAGCAACCTTCTAAGGTGACTATCTAACAGTGCTGCTGGGGGAGGTCTGTGTGTGCTGGACTCATCCCTAGCCTCCGAGTCAGCTGGAACCTCCACTCCTGCTCCAGCCCCAGAGCTTCTCCTCTTCCCATGTTGTTGGGCATGAAGCCAAGGGTACTGGTGGCTTTTATAAGAGCTTTCAGACTCTGAGGCTCTGTTGTCACTAAGAGGAGTCTCTGGATTTCTTAAATTTAAATATCTGAAAACCCTAGCCCTTAGGCCTGCTAAGGCACTTCATGAATGGCACAGAAAGTGCAGTTGAATTCCCCCCAGCATTATTACCCCACAGCCTCCAACCTTGCACTCCTGCACCAAGAGCAAAGGAGTTCCATGTTCTCATGAGTCCAAAAAGTACCAGCAGTGTCCCTGGCTGCTGCACAGTGGTCACCTCCTGGGCTCCCCACCTGGGAAACAAAAGCAAGGGAAACTACCCAGCTGCTGCCCAGGGTCCTGCAAAGAGCAATAGCAGGGAGGGAGTTAGTGCTCTCAGAGACACCAGTACCTGAGGCACCTGACACTCCCCCCTATCCCCCTGGCCATCACAGTGGTTAGCGAGGCCACAGAGAAGACAGCCCAGCTCAGCACGGTCACAGCCTCATGGGTGCTGGGCAATGGGGCAGGTGCATCAAGGACAAAACCCTGGCCTCAATTCTGTGACTGTGAACCTCAGCCATGGCTGAGAACCTCATCTTCTTCATTTCCACAGTCATGTAACATAAAGAACACAATTTGCAATGTTTTTTAATTATTAGGTGGCTTTGTCTCTCCTGTCCCTCTGGCCTTTAATAATTGGGCATCTCCCTTGTGTGTGCAAAACACCTCCAGTGAATCCTATGACCTTCACATGCACTGTTAAATAATGACTTCTCCTTCACCTGCCAACCCCCCTCACTCCTCATCAGTGACATTCCACTGCCAGGAACCCTGGTCACCTTAGGTCAAAGTCCCCAAACTGGTCACAATTTCTTGTCCTGGTTTGGGGCTTCCTCAAAGCCTGAGTGTTTGAACTCATCTTCTGCTTGGCTTTGATTATGGGCCAGGAGCCCCTCCTGCCAGGATGCTGTTCCAAGGGCAGGAATGGGAGCTTCCTTAGTGGGCGGTCCTGGGGGCCTGTTCACTCTATTCTACTCTGCTGTTTGGTTTAGGGTGGTGTCAGACCTCAGAGAATTTTAAAAGACAACATAAATTGGAAATAAGGATTGGAAAGATGGTGATACACAAGTTTGAACAAAACACAGTGAATTATTTACAATGTAGGAAAAGATAAAATATTCTCCATTCAAATCAACATCCACAAGAAGTTAAGGCAAAGATCCTGAAAAAAGCAACTACATAAAATGTTAGAATAATTAAAATTTCCTCAGAAACTAAGATAATCAAAAATGCAAATGGAGAAAACACAACTTTCATCAGAGAAGAGGTTTCATTTCAGCACAAAGAATTTCTAATAGAAAGGAAGAAAGACACAAGGCCCACATGGAAAAATGGGCAAGAGTTATGCACAAGAACTTTACAAAAAAAATTAAATAAATGGATGCTAGATGTTTCCTCACACAACAGGTCAGCTGAAATTGCACTCAAGGGGCTTCCCTTGCTGATCAGGTTGGTCAGATCCAAAGCCTAGCAAGGTCTTCCATGGGCCAGGCTGTGGGGAAACAGGGTCTCCCTGGTGTCCCTGATGGAACTGAGTGGCCCATGGAGGAGTAGCTGGGAAAGGCAGTCCGTGTGATGCATTTTGGAAACTGCATGTTGAGAGTACAGGTACAACTTAGCAGTTAATTGTTTTTTGACAATATTTAGAATATTTCTGAGGCCTACTTAAGTATTTATAAACAAAGCCATAGAATGTCTGTAATTTGCTTGAAATAATCTAGCAGGAGGTGGGCAGAGGGTAGAAAGGGTTGAAAGGATACTGGCTGCAGGTTCACAGTGCAGAACCTGGGATGTGTGACAAGGGCTTCACTGGACCAGTCTCTCTGCTTTTTTTGAGTTTGAAATATCCCTAAAGAAAGAAGAGAAAATGGAGAATTTCAAAAGACATTCAGCTCACAAATCAGAGTTAACCGCTGGTTTGGACACAATGCTCCTTTCCATGGTTATGAAACCAAAGCTCACAAAGTTCCTTGACCTGCCCAACATCACACAGAAAGCAGCAGCAGTGCTCACAAGGGGGGGGGGGTCATTCTGCTTCCTGTAACATGTGGGGAGGGAAGATTGTCATTAGAAAACCCGAAGAAAACACTCATCATATCTTTACAGTCATGGCTGGTCTGGGACCCTAAATAAAATGTTAGTTATTTTTATTCTGGATATTTACTGACAGACACTATAGTCAGAACAAAACACCGGGATTGCAACTGTGCTAATCATTAAATGCCCCCTTACAGGACTGTGTTCCCACATAGTGCAGAGGTGAAAGACAGTCTACTTCAGAGTTGGGAAACATAAGCTGAAATCGGAACAGGCATAACAGGAGTTAGTCCTTCTCACACCAAGCCTTCAGTTTTCAAGAGCAACTGGAGGAAAACAAAATGTCCTCAGATGCAAACACTGATGAAATACTTCGTCTCCTAGATGGGCTGGCTGAGGAATCTTCTGCTGGGGCCAGCTCGGCAGCTGACTTGCAGCAAAGGAGTTGTCACTTAATCAACTGTCCCTGAAATTGCCATGGGCTTCCTGGACTCACTCCTTGCTATGGGTCTCCAGGAGTGCTGGGTTTCTGTCCCCTGATTAGAGCACTCCCCTCTGCTTGCCCACCTGCAATACCAGGTGCCCCTGGTTGGCAGACTCAGCCTCTTAGTTCCCCAAGGGGTGTGGAAAAATAGGGGCAGGGGTAATCTCTCCTGAAGATGTAACAGAGGTCCCTGGTCCCCGTCAGGGCTGCCCTGAGCAAACAAGCAAATCTTCCCACAGGGGCCCATGCCTTTGGTCTCTAGGAAACAGGAGGAGAACAACAGCAAGCAGTTCCAGCAGCAGTAGGAGGCCGTGGTGTGGCCAATGGCAAAGAGGTCTCTGAGACAGCAGCCTCTCCTTCTGTTGCTCTTCTTCTTTCTTTCCTTCCTCCCATTAGTTCCTCTCTGTCCAACAACAAACACCAAAAAAAAAATAATAATAATAATAATAATAATAATAATAATAATAATAATAATAATAAAAAATAAGGGACTCTGGACAGAGAAGTTTGGAAAAATTTACTAAAGAAGCTGCTTCTCTCCATTACCTCATCCTGCACACACTCTTAGATGAGTGAATCTAGAGCTCCAAAGGCAAGCCTCCCCCTGTCTTTCAGAATCCCCAGGAGTGTTCTGCAGCTTCGCCCCCTGTGGCTCCAAGGTGGTCTCTGCAAAGCACCAGGGTGTCTGCATGACTTTGGTGCTGCCAGAGTTCCAGTGTCTATCCTTAGAAGCAGCTTGAGAGTTGCCCTTTCTCTTGCCTCTCAGGGGCCCCCAAGTGGCTGCCGTTGTGCACTGAGGTGGAGGTGGGTGCAACCTGGGGGCTGAGTACTCTTGAAGCTCGTCTCCATCATTGGGTCACTGTTTCCATCTTTTGAAGTATGATGCCAGGTCACCTCACCTATGATTTGAGGCACTCAAGAGAACCCCTCTGAGAGGGACACCATCAAAGGCATGGTCACATGGTCACCTGACTCAAGCAATTCCTTCAAAGATATTTGATTCCCTGATGGTGGAGCATGGACTTAGTTGTAACTTTTCCTCTTGGTAGGGGTGTGTTCACATAGGTGCTGAATGTGATGCCCAGAGCACAGTGCAAAAGACGAGCAGGTCAGGATACAGCATTTGAACAGGTCTGGATAGCCTAAAGTGAAGGCTGGGAAAACATCCTTCAAGAGTGTCCCTGGCTCATTTCTCTGCAATCTTATAGTAGAGACATGAAGGAGAGATGTACATAAAGGGAGGTCATGTGAACCAGAAGAAGAAGCCAACAGGCATAGACTGAGTTCCATAACTTCCCTCTGAGGGAAAGGGCACTCCTTCACACATCTCTCCAGATCACTCTCCACACTAATCGGTAATTTACAAATGAAATTAGTAGAAACTGATCAGGCCTGGCTGTTCACAGAGCAGCCTTGATCAGCTGCTGCTATCCACAGTGGATATATGAGAACAAGAACAACTAGGAAAGCCCTGGGCCACCACTCCTGGATCACCATTGGTAATAAGACAGTGGCTTCCCAGAAACGCTGCCAGTGGCAGGGGCTGGGCAAAAGCCTGTGACTAGAGCAGACCCACTGGTCAGCAATTTCTTTGTTATTCCAGCTGCTCAGTCTTGGCTTCCTATGTTGCAAGAGAGGAAGGTCTTAAACTTATACCTGGTCCTACCAGATGCAGAGGCACAGTCTTGGGGTGGGGACATTCATTTCTCATTTAGACAGTCCAGGGTCCCCCCAGTTAGCATCTGTGAAGTAGATTTATTTGTTGGAGTCTATTCTGATCAAGTTTTGATATTCCTGACTTGAGAGGGGCAGTTTCTCTTCTTCAGCACCAGTTTTGCCCACACTCCCAGGCACTTGTGTTATGGTCTCTCACAGGAATTTCAGGGTCAGAGACCCTGCCACCCTGGACAGCCCTCATCCATGCTCAAGCACCCAAGAAGATGTTCAAACTACCAATCCACAGGAGCCCTTCAAATTCAGCTAATCCCCCTCCACTGTGCATACATAGACTGCCTCTAGCACACAAGATTGCTATGTCCCAGCTTATGGGTGAAGCCCCATGTGTCCCTGCTGAGCACCTTCTCTCCCTAGAGGCTCTAAGTTACAGTTATTTCCATCTTCCTGGGTGTCCCTATGGCATGGCATGTCCTATCATCCAAGGACCCTAGAATCTTGCAAATAACAGCTAGCATTCCACTCTGCTTAACAGACACTTCCTTGTTCTGATCCCCACTTTTTTCCTATTCCTTGAGTGACATCAGATAGCTCCTTGGTTACTTCCAACTCAGACACCCCTGGCTTCAAGTCCTCATGACAAAGCTTGTAGTTACATCTCTTCACTCAGCTCTCCAAGAAAGGGTGTTCATTATCATGTCTCCTCAGGGACTGTGACAAGCACATCCAGACCTTCACAGATGATCTAGGGCAGTCATGGCTGTTTCAGGTTCTAGGACGTTCCCTGTGTATATTCATATCATGAACCCACCCCACCCAGTATAAAGAAAGGCAGAGGCCAAGGGCTGCCATCCTCAAAGGAGAGCAAAGTTTTTCCTTATTCCCCTCCTTCCTGGGGAAATAAACCTGGGCCTAGGGTCCTAAAAACTACCCACCCAAAGTGAGAGCCACACTGATGGGATGGGGAAATGGGCCTTCATCACACACCTAAGGACTTCCACCCATCTGTCCTCTACTGTCCTGGGGATGGTACTCCCAAACTCTTTTGAGTCCCTTGTGAAGGGAAGTATGTATCATACTTTTTGTTAATATTGTTTAGTTATCAATTGACCTTTATTTTACTTACTTATATGCAGTGCTGAGAATCAAACCCAGTTCCTCACACATGCTGGACAAGCTCTCTGCCACTGAGCCACAGTTCCAGCTCTTGTATTAATTTTTTTGCAAATTAAAAGCATTTTCAGATTCAAAAGTGAACATTTAAGATGAAGAATTTATTTATAAACTCCATGTTGGCTTTGTTTGAAAAATATATTTTTCTAAATTAAAAATGCTCCTTTCCTTAAATCAAAGAACTCCAGTATGACCAGGCTCTTGTAGTGGACCTGCAATGAGGATAATGATTCCCTGAAATTTGAAATGTTGAAATAGTTTTTTGTAGATTTCTAAACTTTTGACAAATGGTTTGCTGGCTTTGATTATTAGACATAGAGGGGAGGGGAAAAAGAGAAAAAGACTGGCAAGGGGGAGGGAAAGGTGAAAAACTGGACAAGGCATATTTTCAGGGGGTGGAGCTGTGGCCTCAGCAGGGAGCTCTGTCCCCAGGTGTGCTTTGTACCTGCCAGAGCCCAGGGGTACTGCAGTGTATTCCCTCTTGCTGGCACTAGAAGGTGTGCAAACCTGGAGACCCACCAAGAGGAGCAGGCAGGGAGCATTCAAAAGAGAGATGGCAGGAGCTGAATCCTGATGGCAAATTTTGCTTTGGGGAAGTCGTGAGGAGTGTTGAAAATGGTACAATGATCTTTGTGAAATCATCTCTCAGAATATGTCAGACTCAGGTATCCCTAAAATGGAATCTCAGCTCTGTGCTTGAGTGCATGGTTTTGGAAAGGGGAAGTCATCTCTCTGAATTTCATTTCTTTTGACCCCTAAATTGGAGATAATGAGTACAACTAAATGATGAGTTTGGGGTAAGGATTAAATAAGTTTCTGCACTTGATGGTGGCCTATATAACACCTGGTAGAGACACATGTGAACACCTATTCACTCTTCTGGTGTGCCATTGCTGCTCATGAAGAAAAAGGTGTACTTTTCGTTGAATCAAATAATGACTGTGCACTCCTAATCAGCCTGAACTTTATTTTGCTATTGGTGGCATTGAGATATAGATATTGACCTAATTATCCAGGTCTAGAATTAGACTCTGCCTCTGAGTTAGAGAAAGCTGTTCCCAGCTGCTCCAATGACATACCTGGTAGTACAGGGACACCTCTAGTCAAAGATTTTCCCCAATCAGCCTCAAGGATGCCATCAGCTAAAGATACAGGTAGTGAGGAAAAAAATCTCATTTTCCTCAAGTCTTCACTAATTACAGCATATCATCACAGGCTGATACGTGTTTACCCAACAGAACAAAACAATATACTGATTCCCAATCCAGTCACAAGTTTAACTGCCATTTAAACAGGGCATGATATTTAAAATATTAATTTCATTATCATATACCATCTTATAACTCCCACATGTTGCTCAGCCTATATTTGCATGTGCAAAGAATATGTTATTCTTCATGGCACAAATGACTGTTGGTTTGAATTCTGACCTGAGCTGGTATCTAGCTACTGGAAAAGAGACAACGTGTTTTTCTGCACTGAAGCCTCCCAATATGGGAGAAAGAATGGAAGGGCAGTCAGACAAGTTGAGCACCACATTGCCCGTGTGGGAGGCATGCACCACCTTGGAGGGGTTTAATGATGCTTGCCTTTTTTGCTGCCAAGCCAGCCAACAGACTGAATATCACTTCAAAATTCCTCAAAGTTCCCCCATCATGGAAAGGGTTGGAGGTCACTATCCAGCTGAAAAAATGCTCAGACTTAAATGTCTACATTAGATTTCTAGGGTATTTTCCAGAGAGTCTTGAAGTTACTTTTATCAATAAGTACTCACACACATATCCAGAAAATAGTTACTCCAGTAGCTGTCAGTCCTACCTGCTGAACATTTCCAGTTTGCACCCTCTCTAGAAATACCATAGGATTGTAACTATAGATCCCTTCAGATTGAGTGAATTGATTGATGCTGAGAAGAAGTGGCAGGTGCTATAAGGAAGGGATTCCTACGATAGAGAGGCATACTCAGAATGGCCATTATCACCTGCAGTCCCCCCAGCATGGCCTAAGCCACCACAGCTGCCATGCCTGACCAGGATTCCTTGTCTGGAGTTCCTGGCCTCCTCATCCATGACTTCTCCTCTTGGCCAGCCTCTTATGTTCTCCTCAAAGCCCTTGCCATTCCTCTTTTCTCTCTTTAGAACCTTCCTGTTCCCACTTATTCCATGGACTACCCACTCACTCCTTTTTGATCCTGCTTGGAAATGAGCTTCTCAAAAGTTTGGAGGTTTCCCCCTCCTGTCTGAACCAGTCATTCTTTTGCCCCTGCACTTTGTGCCCATTGAACTTAACCCCTCCTGACCTACCCTATATTTACTTTTGTCTCTCTTCCCACTCAGAATTATAAGCTCCATTTACATTCTATCCCTAATGCCTGGAACAGAGATGCTCAGTAAATGTTTGTTCAGAAAAATCCTGAATAAATATCTACCACAGGAAATCAGCACATACCATCCAATGACACGGACCCTTCCTCCACCCAAACCTGTTTCTAGAGAGGTGATGCCATTTTTCCAACAGAAACCACAGGGTATATGTTGAATCCCATCCTGCCTCCCAAAGAATCTTCTGTCCACGCTCCTCCCCCTGGTGAAACAGGTCACATGACCAAGCCCAAGGGCAATAGAATCAAGGGTGGACTTTGCCCAAAGGGAGAAAGCAAATAATCTAATCCATCTCGGCTGCTGACTCTCATCATGATCACATGGTCATCATCCCCATTACCCTTATGTCACTGTCATTGTAATAACGATTGTTGTCACCACCATCATCACCATCACTGTCATTATCAATGCCACTGCCATCATCTTCATGACCACCATCACCACCATCATTTTCATCACCATCACCATCATCATCACCATTATTCTCATCATCACCATCACTATCATTGTCATCATCACCATAGCCATCATCATTATCATCACCATCATCACCATCGATATCATTTTTATTATCACCATTGCTGTCATCATCAGTACATCATCATCCCCAGATGTAAGAAATCACCAGATTTCTGAGGAGAGACAACAATACATTGGTTCAGCCCCGTCCATCAAGCTCATCTGCAAAAGTGGCACATGAAATCTTCATGGCTAAGAATCTAGTGATGATGTGGTTTTGTACATCCAGGAAAGATGGGTGTGAAGCTCCTGTGTGTGAGCACATGAGGGCCTGGTGAGCTCATCATGATAAAGTCTGAGAGTGACCTGCTGTGTCGACTGTGGGGTATCTTTCTCACACAGAAACCAAGCAGGCTGAGCAGATAAATGCACATTACAGATAAAATACAAATGTGTGACTGTGAAGAGCAGGGCAGTAACAAATTCAGTGTGAGGAAGTAAACTTCACTCTGTTATTCATTCTAGTTTGAAGAAAAACATAACATATCATTAAGGAGGTTGCATATTTCTTAAGAATGTTTTGAACCTGATATTCTAGAATAATGCTTGTTTTCTCTATTTCTAAACTTTCTGAGTAATCCATGGCAACTTATATTGTTTCATGGGGAAAGAAATTCATCAGTTTATTAAAGCTAACAAGGGTCACCTATTTTATTTGTTATCTGTAGTTTCTTAACTAATTTATTGCTTTAGACTTTTTGTGTCTCACATTTGCTCATGGGGATGAGTTATTGCCCTCACATAGCTGGATGGAGGAGATGCTCAGTAGTGAGTCAAAAGGTGGTTAGGATGATGCCTTTGGACACAAACACAGAATTAGACTCACTGTACAAAACAGAGGTGTTCCTCAAAGGTGCTGCATGGAGAATATTCCTAATGGACCATGGTTTGGGGAGAGATCACTTTGACTTTCACATTTCTGTCCTTTATTTCTTTTTGACCCCCAGTGTTAAAAGGCCCCTGACAAGTTAATGTAGCATGCATCCTCTCCATGGCCATTAGGAAGGTGGCTTTGCCCCTATAAATCTGCAGAAAGAGACATCATATGAAATGCTTTGTGAGACTGCCATATGTCACTCCATAGTCTGATACATTCTACAATAATAAGCTTTCCCAAAACCAAGGGGGAACATGGTGGCAGGTGACATGGGGAAAGGAGAGTGGGATGCATGGTGTTCATGGGCTCAAATCCCAGCCAACTTGTCACAGGGCCCCTGCATTTTATCTTATTGTCCACATCTCAATCTCAAAATGAGAAGAGGATCCAACAGCCAGGATAATGCAGTTGACACTGGCAGGGCAACTTTTCCATGACAATTTGTCTTGTGTGTTCAGATGTTCAAAGCTGGGAATTCCCATAGCAGTGAGACATGGCTCCTTGTGTGAAGTGACGGCAGTTTGCCCACATGGAGTTGGTCCAAGGTTATGCAGCACTGAGGTCCTGGGTTTCAAGAATGTGTTTGGCCAGGATGCCACCAGTGGCAGGTGGATTTAACCTGACTGCCTAACAACCTGAGCTCAGGACCACAAAGCACCAGCTCACCCCCCCCCACTGCCTGCTCCCACCTTGTTCAACTCTCAGTATCTGATGTGAAGTCTGATCTGCTCTCTCCAGAAAGAGATGGAGACAGGAATTCAAGAAGTCAGGCCCCTCCTCCTACATGTAGCACCATTTTTAAGGACAAAATCCAGATTAATAGTCGTGCTTCTTATCCACAATCCATGGAACCTCAAAGAGGCCTCCCTCACCTTTTCCAGGAGGATTCAGGCAAGAGCACTGGGCTTGTAATCCTCCTGACAGGTCTTTGTCCAGTGGGTTTCCAAAAAGAGCCTCCCTACAGTCCAAGTGAACGGTGTCCAAGGCCACATTCTCTTGAAATACCAGCATCCTTCCTTTCTCTGTCTCTGGGTGGACAGTGAAAGCCTCAAAGGTACCCAAGGTCCCATGCCCAGAAGGGCCCCCCAGTTGTTCTGCTTTGTTGTGCTTACCATCTTGAAATCCTCAACAACTCTATCCTTGAACCTGTGCTTTGGAAGTGCAGTCTAGTAAAACAAAGGGCAGTGCATGAGCACAGTGTTCCTTCAGCTAGTATGTCCATCTTTCCTCACCTTTTCAATCGCCTGCAGAGCCTGTAACACACCAGGAGCAGGATGGGACTGGGGGATGCCTTGGTGGTCAGCATAGTGAGTACTGCAGGTGCATCCTGAGGAGGCTGGGGAAGAGAAGCTGCCCCAACAGGCCACTGGACACCTAACCACAACTTGCTGTGAATGAAAAAAAAAAAAAATAGCAGCACCATTCTAAGAAATATGATCAACCAAAGATCTGTCTGGTGGATTCCTGCTTCATGTTGCTCTAGAGTGTCAGCCAACCATTCAGGCTACAGTGAGGCCCAGGGAAGAGATGGGGGAGAGGACAATGCCAAGGTGCTTCTCTTGCCAGCTTCCCTTGCTCATTGGCACACTGAGGCAGAGCTGAATGGCAGGCGGCTTGAAAACCAGGCAGTAAAAGAAAGGGGAGAGTTCATTTGTGCAATATTGACACCATTTCATCAAGAACAAAAGACATGCACTTTTCCAGCTAGGAAAGTAGACTTTCAGATGAGTGGCTTCTGCACTCAAACTCATATGCTGATACTACATTGAAAACTGACATCCACAGCTGAAAGATGATTGCAAAACTCATATCAATCACTTAGAGATTTTTGGTTTTCTTGACTCAGAAAAATACTAAATAGCAAACTAAAAAGATCACCATGAAGAATTGAGAGGGAGGCCACAGAAGAAAGACACTTGATATCTACTTCAGTATTTAAAGTATTTGTATCCCTTTTGAACAATTTTGTTTTGTGCTTATGCCCTATCTGATGTGCCCCCAGGATTTGAGAGTGTCAAAACCATGTGTCATGATTTTGACCCTATTTTAATGATATCCTCCTTGGATGTAAAGCTGGCACCTTACAGATTGCTGCACCCCCTTCATCACCACATAGGATCAAGCCAATAGAGGGTGTTCTAGCATTTATTTAAAGAGAGAGAGAGGAGAGAGAGAGAGAGAGAGAGAGAGAGAGAGAGAGAGAGAATTTTTAATATTTATTTTCTAGTTCTCGGCGGAAACAACATCTTTGTCGGTATGTGGTGCTGAGGATCGAACCTGGGTTGCACGCATGCCAGGCAAGCGCACTACCGCTTGAGCCACATCCCCAGCCCCTCTAGCATTTTTTTTAAGGGAGACTTTAGCATGAGGTGGAAGGAGGAGTTCTCACCAATGCAATGAAAAAGAAAGACCTTAAGAAGGAAGTTAATCAAGTTGCTTCTGAAAATGACAATAAAAATTTGTTTGTACTCCTAATACACTGCTTCCTTACAAATAAATGTACTCTTTAAAATCTTTTAAAGTTCCTCTCAGCTGTACATAAAAGCAGACTCATTAGTCTCAGCTGAAAATTTTCCAATGGGTAATAATAGAAAATTGGAATCAACATAGGTTTAAAAACTTAACACAATTTATTGTTGCACTTAAAGAGTCACAATATCTCCCAGCTAACCCTAGTGTCACAGACCTGATGATTTTATTTCTTGTTGTCTTCTCCATTGCACTGGCTATGTCCAAAGCATGCCTCATAATTAAAAGATGGCTGGCAGAAACTCCCAGGGACAAAAGCTTCCTCATTCATATCTCCTTTTCCAGGAATGTGTGGTTATTAGCTGATAGACTGTAAGTCTCAATCAACTTGTATCTGTATGTGATACCATATGCACAAAGGTTAGCTAAAAAATTAGGTCAATGCAGAGGATAAGACATCTGAGGCACAGAGAGAAAGTGGTAGAAAATGGCTAAAAGTATTGTCTAAACAGCTGGACCAAACTATAACTGAAATCACACCCTTTTTGGGAGGGAGTTGTGTACCATGGATTGAACTGAAAGGCACTCGACCACTGAGCCATCTCTCTAGCAGTATTTTGTATTTTATTTAGAGATAGGGTCTGGCTCAGTTGTTTAGCACCTTGCTGTTGCTGAGGTTGGCTTTGGACTAATAATCCTTGTGTCTCAGCCTCCAGGGCCACTAGAATTACAGTCATGCGTTATCATATGTGGCAAAATCCTGATTTTTCACTTACAAGTTATCCACAAATCCTTGATTCTTTGCTTGTTTAATGGATTTCAGTTCTTGTCAATCAAAATAAAAAAGAATAAAAAGAACTCCTTAGCAATAAACACTCACTGGACTTGCTTTCTTGAAGTTCCATACCCAGAGAGAGAGGACACTAAACAACCATCTGGAAGTATTAATTCCATGCTGCTGAGAATCTGGTCATTATGTGACCTCCTCAGACAGTATCCGTGTTCACCCTCCTGCAAGTTTCAATTTCTGGATATCTGGTTTAGAGAGGACTGCAATATACTTCAACACAGATGATCACCATGTACTTAAAGTCTTAGTTTTCCCTACTGCCAACCATAATCTTGAAGTTTTACAAAGGAAAGAAGATTATATGTCTACAAATTATTTTCAAGAAACATGACATCATTTTACTGAATGTGGGCAGTGAAGGAAGGAAACAAACCCAGGAGTGTTTCTCATTATCTGTCCCTCCTCGTTCATTATATGTGGATATCCAAGGGATGCCCTGGTCCCCTGCCTGGCCTCCACTGAGCTCTGTACTGGGAACAGCAGACACATAAATAGCTTTAATGAAAGCTCAGGTTTAAGTCACTCATGCACCTCCAATGTGTGAGTTTGCTCATCCACATCATGCAGCTCCTGCCAGGGCATAAATCTTCTAGCTCACCCCTAGCCACCTCTTTCCTCTTAGAGGAACTGGTTTGGGGAAGAGAGACTCCTCCCTTCCTAAGTCCTCTGCACCTGCTGGATGTGGACTCTGATATTTTCATGTACTTGGAAAGTTTGTCTCTATTCCTGCATTATAAATTGTCCCACATATTATCTTGGGGAGCTTCACAAGATGCTGTCCCTACATGTACTGATCCTTTTCCACAGCTGGCTTAAATTTCATCTTTTCCCTGAATTTTCTGACTACAGAGAGGCAAGTCAAGTTGGAAGAGTTTGGAATGCTAAGTGCTTCCTTCATCTGATTTTCTGCAGAGAACTCTTTTATTTCTTAATGATCTGCTTGAATTTAGCCTACAAAAAAGCTTTTCCATGTAGTCAGAAATGTGGGTTAATTCTGAAGTCAATTCTTCTGTCCAATTTCCAGTTGCCACCCTCTGGGTACCTTCCCTGAAAGTGCAGGCATGTGTTGTCCTCACTAAGGTCCCTAGCAGAGGCTGGGCAGACCCATCTTCTATTCATCCAGATCCTCACCTGCTCTTCTGCTTTGCTCCTGTGAAAGGAGGCCAGTGCCCTCTAATAAACTTCAGGGCTAAGAAATCCCTTTGGGCTTAGACCCATTGGAATTGGGGGATTTTGTTTCTTTGAATGACAGCCATCCTAGAATGAGCCACCAACTGTTAAAAGGAAAGGCAGAGCATTCTCTTATTCTTGGAGAAGGTCTGCTTTCTTCTTGGAGAAACAGACTTTTTCAAATTTGTATTCAAATTTGTATTTGCATTATCTCAGTCTCTGGCTTGCTAAGCATCGTAACCTCATTGGTGGGAGACTGGGTTCTTCATAAGCTCAGCAAGCAGGTAAAACTGGTGTTAAATTTCATGAAGTCCTTTTAACTCATACAAAAATAATGAGGATACCATTTTTGCCTCCTTAAAATGAGTGTTTATTGTAGACAGCATTACTACAGTCCCTTTCACCCTCTGCAGATCAAAACAGGCCTGATAATGAGCCTCAGATACCACCAGGAACACCTGCAGAACTTTAAGGAGCTAGAAGTGATGGAATGGTTGCCAGCACTAAGGGGCCCCTCAGAACTGTCTCTGCTTGGCAACCCTGTGGATTGTTTTGCTTAGAACCTTAGCAATGACCTGCAACCAGGGAGCACTGTCAAAAGGCAGAGAGATGGAGCCAGGTTCAAAAAGATGGTGTTGCTTGTTGTCCAACCTCTTGCATTTGAAGGTTATAAGATACAAATGGGTAAGGATGCTTAAGATCAGAGGTAACCACCCTAGACTGCCAAATCTGACCCCAGAGAGAGCCAAACAAAACCAATAGTATGGAAGCAAATCCAGTTGGTCATATTCTGCATCATTGGTTCAAGACAGCAAGGTTGGGGCCTCTGCAGAGGAGGAACATGTGTCTTGTCACTGTCTATGGCTCCTTCGCTTCTCCATGTAGATTCTTCCTGCAGTAGGCCAGCAGCTGACCTGCTGGCACAGGTCACAAGAACCTCCCTTAAGAGTCTTCCTGCTGACCACTCAGTGTTCTTGTAGGCAGGCAGGGGCAGACGATCCTCCAAGTACATGTATCTAGCCCAAAGTGCAGGGAGAGAAACAGGAAGAGTCTTCCAAGGATATCTGGATTTTGAAGGTAATTGTTTTCCTTGTGATGTTACTTGTGCTGAGTGCAATTTACAGTGGATTGACATATCTTAAAGGCATAGCTCTAAGGGCTTTTAAAAAACCTTCACAAAAACAATGAGTCTTTGGTCAAAATGAAGGATATTTCCTGGTCACCACAGGCCCTGGTGGAGTTAATCATGATCACTTTTGATTTTTGGAGACTGGTTTTCCCACTATCAAGCCATGAAAACATCTTCAGACTCTCTTCCATGTTCACCCTCCTGCAGTTTGCAAATATTCATGGGCCAGGAGTCAGCTACTCCTTCCTTTTGAAGAGCAAACACTACTAGAGGAGTGGTCCTGTCCATTCTCCTAATGGCAACTTGGTAGATTCTTCCCTTTTTGTCTACTATGAATGAAGCTTCTGGGAACACTGTTGTTCATATCTCCATCGTGGTTTTATTCCTCTGGCTGAATGCCAAAAAGTATGGCTCTAGGTAACATGGTGAGTGTTTCACTTAACCAGGAAGTGACAAACCCTTTTCCAGATTGTGACACTACTGTGCAGTCCTCTAAGGGCACCTACATGTCATCCCTCTATGCCTTTTTCAGTGTTGGGTGTTATGCACAATAGAAGGTGTGTGGCACAAATTCACCAGGGCTTTACTTTCTTTTCCCCAAAGACAACGGGAGCAGAACATTTTTCTTTCTTTATTCATAGCTCTTTGAGAGCTTTCTATTCAAAGTCTCTATAACTTTTCAATGTGTTGCTTGTCTTTTTATTGAAATTCAATAGTTATTTCATTCTAGATAAAAGTCTTGAATTAAGAATATTTTCTCTTCTACTATAGATTGCCCATGTAGTTTCATAAAAAAATTTGAAATTATATATAGATTTTTAATTTTGTGAAGTCTAATTTATTATTTTTTCTTTGTTAATTGACATTGTCTTAAGCAATTTTTTCCCATGATTGAAAAATATGCATTCTCCTATGTTGTCTTCAAAATATTTTAAATCTCCTTTTTACAATTAAATCTGTGGTTCATTGTGGTGTGATTTTTCTTATGGTGTGATTTAAGGGTCAAACTGTTTTCCCCTCTACATTTTGACAGAGTTTCTTTAAGCATAATAGTTTATCATTTTGTTTTGTTTTTAAAGTGCTGGAAATGAATGCCAGGTCCTCCTGTGTGCTAGAAAAGCTTTTTACTATTAAGCAACACTCCCAAGCCTAAGGACATTATTTCTTCCTTATGGATTTCACAGAATTCATTAGTGAAACCACAAAACCCTTAAGTTTCTTTATGAGAAATGTTTTGATTTATTTAACTAATTTGATCCATGCAGACTTTAATTTTTTCTTGTCGCCATTTTGCTAAGCTGAATCTTTCAAAGAATCAGTCCATTTTATCTGAATTGCATATTCTATTGAAAAAGTTATTCAAAACGTTTTCTTATTAATGCTTCCAGAACTGTAGTAATTTCTTCCTATGATGCTATTGGTAATGTGCACTTTATTTCATTGGTCTTACTAGGGATTTGTTGATTTTACGAGGTTTTTTTTTTTTTTTTTTGAACCAAATTTTGGTCACAGGGATATCCCTCTATTGTTTCCTACCTCATGATTTCCTGCTCACTATTGATGCCTTATTTTCACCCACTTCAGTAATTTGCTCCGCTTGTACATACTCTTTAAGTGATGGCTTAGATCCAGGACTTGAAAACCCTCTTTCTAAAAAAAGGTCGGAAAATAAATGTTTTAGACTTTGTTGACAACACAATCTCTATTGAAATTTCTCAACTCTGCCATTGTGTGCAAAATCAGCCACAGAGAATACATAATGGTGATCATGGATCTGAAACAATAAAATTTTATTGGCAAAAAAAGTCATCGGGCAGGTTTTTGTCTAGTGAGCTAAAGTTTGCTGGTTCCTATATAGATTGTGGGTTTTAATAAGCGCTTCATTTATAATACATAAAAATAGCCATCTATATATTCATGGAGGGAAAAAGATAATATTTAGTTTGATATGTTCTGACTTTTTACTATGATTCAGGTCAAAGAGTTTTCTATAGGTCCTTGTGATTTTCCTTTTCCACCCAAGAGTTCCATATAATTTTGCATATTATTTCATAAAATTTGGAATTTTTATATTTGGAATATTTCTACATAGCTTTCATATTCAGTATTTCTTTTTTTTTTTTTTGTTCCAGGGATTGAACCCAGAGGAACTTAGCAACTGAACCACATCCCTAACACTTCTTACTTTTAATTTTGAGACAGCATCTCGCCAAGTTGCTTAGGGACTCACTAAATTGCTGAGGCCAGCTTTGAACTGATATCCTCCTGGGAATGAACACTAGGTACTCTTGCATGCTAGGCAAGCATTTTACTATTAGTTTACTATTAAGTAAACTAACTTAATTTACTATTAAGTAAATTCCCAACCTCAGCTCCAAAGGCACTGGATTGCAGTCACATGCCACTGCATTCATCTTCTTCACTTGAATTCTAATTTACTTTTATTGGGATCAGAGAACTTATTCCAGAGGAATTAAACCCTTTGAAGTTTTTTGAGACTCATTTCATGCCCCAAGGTATGTTGTATCTTGGAGAATGCCCTATGGGCATTTCTGTGTTAAGTTATTGGATACAGTCTTGGAAAAAAAATATATATATATAATATGTATCAGTTCTGATAAGAGTGTTGAAATCTCTAAGCAGATTGATAGGTTTCTCAAATTTCCCTTTAGTTCTGCTGGTTTTGCTTCATTTACTTTGAAGTTTTATTTCTAGGTGCATGTCCACTTAGAATTTTCATATCAATAAATTGACCATGTTGTTGTGGTGGTGAAAGTGGAAGAGGAGGAAGAGGAGGAGAAGGAGGAGGAGGAGAAGGAGGAGGAGGAGGAGGAGGAGGAGGAGGAGGAGGAGGAGGAGGAGGAGGAAAATATAGTAATGGAGTTAACTCTTTGGGGTAATGCTCCTTCTTTCAAAGTCTATTTTAACTGTTATTTACCTAGTCAAACTGAAAAACTTATTTGTGTTGAATATGATATCTTCTTCTAAACTTTTATTTTTTTTGTTTCTGCATATTTAAAATATGTGTCATTAAACCCACCCATGCACACTTATTACATACTAGACAAAGGTGCCATAAACATATATTGGAGAAAAGACTCTTCAACAAATAGTACTAGGAAAAATGGAAATCCATATGTAGCAAAATGAAATTAAATCCCTATCTCTCACCCTACACAAAACTCAACTCAAGGAGTATCAAGGACCTAGGCATTATACCAGAGAGCCTGTGCCTACTAGAAAAAAGTGTAGGTCCAACTCTCTATCATGTTAGCCAGGGAACCAACTTCCTCAAGGAGACTCCTAAAGCACAAGAAGAAAAATCAAAAATTGACAAATGGGATGGTATCAAACTAAAAAGCTTCTTTATAGCAAAGGAACCAATCAAGAATTTGATGAGAGAGCCTAAGAATGGGAAAAAAAAATCTTTGTCACCTGCACCTCAAATATAACATTAATACAAAATATACAAAGAACTCAAAAAACTTAACATCAAAAACTAAATAACCCAATCAACAAATAAACAAAGAAAAAGGCACTTCATAGAAGAAACATATAAGGTCAACAAATGTATGAAAAAATTTTCAACATCACTACAAGGAGAAATTCAAATTAAAATTACACTGAGATTCTATCTCACTCCATTCAGAATGTCAATTATCAAGAATGCAAGTAACAATATATGCTGGTGAGGATGTGGGTGAATAGGTATACACCTACAGTGCTGGTGGAACTGCAAATTGGTGCAACCACTCTGGAAAGCACTGGGGAGATTGAAACCTAGGAATGAAATCACCATTTGATCCTTCTATCCCACTCCTCAGTATATACCCAAAAGACATGAAATCAGCCTACTACCGTGATACAGCCACATCAATGTTTATAGCAACTAAATTCACAATATCTAAGTGATGGAACCAATCTAGGGACCCTTCAAAAGGTGAATGGATAAAGAAAATGTGGTATATACACACAATGGAATATTACTCATCTATTAAAAAGAATGTGATTATGGCATTTGCCAGTAAAACTAGAGATTATAATACTAAGTGAAATAAACCAATCCAAAAAAAAAAAAAAAGTCGAATGTTCTCTCTGATATATAGAGGCTAACACAATAAGTCTGGGGGAAATACATGTTCATTGGATTAGACAAAGGTGAACAAAAGGAAGGGAGGAGGAATGGGATTATGAAATATAATAGAATGAATCAGACATCACATTCCTATTTTTATATGTGAATACATGACCAGTGAAACTCCACATCACGTACAACCAAAGAACAGGATCCGAATCAAGATAAGTGATATTCAGACCTGCATAATATGTCAAAATATACTTTATTGTCATGTATATCTAAAAAGAACAAATTTTAAAATTAAAGTATGTCCTGGGGATGTGGCTCAAGTGGTAGCGCACTCGCCTGGCATGTGCAGCATGCTGGGTTCAATCTTCAGCACCACAAACAGATAAAATAAAGATGACGTCACAAAAAAACTAAAAAATAAATATTAAAAAATTTTCTCTCTCTCTCTGTCTCTCTCTCTTGAAAAATAAATAATAAAGTATGTACCTTATGAACTTCATATGGCTGACTCTTCCTGTTAGGCCTGACATGCTAATAGAGTGAGGTCTCAGTCTAACAACTTCTTAATGGATTTCTAGATGTTACCTCCTCTTTTTACATTCTTTCCCTTCTGTCCTACAATTGTTCATATTAATCAAGTATTATTCAGCATTCCAATTTTTCTCTTCTATGACCTTATTCAATATACCTTGTTGCAGATTTAGTCTTTATCTTACATGACTATCATTACCTTATAACTTAGATATAGAACACTTCATGTATAACATAACGCTAAAGTCTTAGCAGTATACCTTCACTTAATCCTAATTGTGCTATTCATAATATATATATATATATATATATATATATATATATATATATATATATATATATATGCAGAGAGAGAGAGAGAGAGATTATGTAATACAAAAAAATACAAAGGAAAAAAGAATAGAGAAAAAGAAGACCTCTGAGACTTCTGTGAAATTATTAAATACACAAATATATATACACAAAAAGAATACAGGTCAAGAAAGGAAAATGTTTTAAGAGAATAACAATTCAGAACTTCCCAAAGTCAATAAAAAATATTAATCTATACTCCTGAGAAGCTCAAAGCACTTCATATAGGGTAAAGGCAAAGAAATCCACACTCAGACATAATAACACAAAGGTTAAAAATAGAAAGAGCAGAATGATTCATCACACTGGGGAACCACAATAAGGTCACATTGTTGTTGTGTCACAGACCATGGAGGCCAGGAGGGAGTGGAATGACACATAAATTAATGAGAAAAAAAATGTCACCCCAAAATTCCACATCTAGGAAAAATATCATTTAATAAGTGAAAATAAATAAAGCAAACCCAGGAAACTGACACTGAGAGCATTTGTTCCTAGAGATTTTCCTCATAAGAAATTCTAAAGAAAGTCCTCTGGGATGAAAGCAAGTGGTGACAGGTGACAGGTTCCATTAGAAAAAATAATCATGTGCCTATATACATAGCATAAATGGATACCTCTTCTCAATTTTTTAACTGCTTTAAAAATTAGTTGTATGAAGCCACATGAATGTTCTGCACAGTGGGCCAGTCTCATATTTAAGTGCAGCAGACCTGACCAAGATGCCACACTGTCAGCAGCAGGGACCCACAGTGAACTCAGATGCCTAGCAGCATGCTCACGGGCAGTTCAGGACCCCAGGGACATTCACCTGCAGACTACCCTAGCTCATAACTGGCACCAAATTTCTTGGAGATGTTGCCATCTTGAGTTCTGTTCTCTTATCAATGATTATCAATGATAATCAATTATCAATGATTAAAGCTAATGGCCTTAACATGACAGGACAGGAGTTTCTGTAAATTCCTCTTAACAATACAGTACTGCTCACCATGCGTCTGGGTAAGAAGTGCTCTAGACCCTATGAGTATCACAGTGAGCTGAGGAGCATGGGTGGAGCTCACATGCATGCCTGTGCCAGCCAACCTTACCTGTCTTGGAGGGTATTCTTTAAAACTGAATGAATCTTTACAAAGATAATCCTTATACAGACTTAAGTTCAGGCAACAGAGATATTGGAGACAACTGTCAATATAGAGCATGAGTGAGGCAAAACAGGGTGTGGCAACACAGGGATCCCAAGAGGCAGTAATGAGGATGGGCGTACAGACCTTTAACTGTCACATCCTGGATCCTAGGCAGGGCACCAGCACCCTCTCACATTTTCTGCTTAGAGAAGTGGGTGTGGAGTTTTGGAAAGACAGTGTAGCTACACTGGGGGCCCATAGACAAGCTCAGGCAAGTCACAGGCAGGGGAGATGTGTTGGGAGGGATGAAGGCCAGTGAGCAGGTGAGGACGATATGAGAATTCAAATAGATGAACCAGTCCTAGATGGTTGGAGAAATTTCCTCAGTGAGTTATGAAGTTTTCAGGGAGGAGAGAGCAGCCCTGAGGGGACCTAAAGGGACAGGGAGGCAGTAGGCTTTCAGGCCAAGAGCTGGCCCTGAGCTGGCCATGAGCAGGTGTGGCAGGCACAAGGGATGGAGTGCAGATGCAGGCCTGGGCCAAGTCAGGTACGCAGGCAGCACAAGCCACAGCAAGGACACGATACAAGCACTCTCAGTCTCTTTAACTGAGCTTCAGAGCCTTTCTTAACACAAGCTCCAGGAGCCAGTACCAAGGGCTCAGAGTTTACCCTGGATGAAATCCCACTGCCATCCTCTGTGATACAGGGATCTCTCAGAGGAACTACTGTGCTACAGTGTACCACATTCCACAGAGCTCTGCACACAAATGCCTGTCAGCATGTTCAGTTCCTTCTAGAAGTTAATAAAAAGAAGGTCACGGAGTGGAAGTCCAGACAGAGATTCGGAGGATGTGACTACTGGGAGCTGGGTTTCTTCCTGGCCCAGAGTCTGAATTTCAGGGAATTATTTCAATAGCGTTCTATAACCCCATCTGGCAAGCTGCATCACCAAGCTTTATCCTCAAGCCACCCCACCTCCAAAGCAACACCAGGTGGCCTGACCCATGGCCTGCTGCTCTCTGCACCCTCACCACCTCCTGCAGGGACCTCTGGGCTTCACACTCCTGTCAAGGCCTCAACCTCCTGAGGTTAGAAGGCTGAACCTGCCTGAGGGAGCCACCCTCTCTTCTACTCCATCCCAAGGCCAGGCCCTATGTTCCTCCTGTGTCCTTGTAATGGAAACCATTTCCATGGGCTGTAAAAGGACTTTACTATGTATGCTTGTTTGCTGCTTCTGCCTTGATGATAGCCAGCCCCTACCCCTGACCTCTTCCTTTCTTGAGCATCCTTCCCCAGAGAACTAGAGTCCCCTCCCATCCCTCTCTGTGCATGTTGTCCACTGAAGGCCTCTCCTGGGCCTTTGGGACTCAGTCCAGGTGTCTCTTTCTGGCCAGGTTTGTCATGAGATCCTGTGCTGTTTTAGCCAATGAGACAGGAGCTGTCACACAGGGCAGAAGCATGATGGTGAGTGCCGGGCCCTCCCTGGGCCTTGGCTCCCAGCAGCAGAGACAATGGTGGCTACCTCAGCAGTGGGGTCCCTGAGTTAGGGCAAAATGAAGCAGAGCTCCTTTATATTCTGTAGAGGATACATGAGTTTAGCAGGGCAATGACCCCTTTATCTTAAGCCACTAAGATTCTGAGGTCACTGTTCCCCCACATTAATCCTCACTGGTAATGCCTCCATCCACACAGGAGGAAGGCATATTCAGGTCCTGAGGCAAAGGCAAGTTCCAAGAAGCCTCTAGCCCTTGTCCAAAAAGAACCCTCTTTTGGAGTACCCTGAACATCTTCCAGTCAGAGCTGCTTCTCAGCTCTGAGTCTTATGGGTGAGGAGTTGCAGGACGGGCCACTTGATCTCCAGCTGCAAGATGGGAAAGAAGTAACCCTTTCCCCAAAAAGGAGTTACCAACTACAAATTAGCCCAACCTGTGTAGTCAGTTCCCACAGCTGGCAGGTTGTGAGCCTTGCATAGGGTTAGATGCTGACAGCCTCACAGATGCACCCAGCATGATCATCTTCATTGATACATGTCCTGGAAGTTCTTTTAATGTTGGAATTGAGTTTATAATGAACTGTCATGTTGAAGGTTTCCAGAGGCCACCCATTTGTCTGGCGCTTCTCTAGAAGGCCACCTGGGGCTTGGCACACAGTGATACTTATGGCTATGTGATTCACACATAGTGGTATTGATGGCTATGTGATTTATGACAAGGCCAGCAGGAAAGGCCAGTTCTGTGGAGTCGTGTCCTCATCTACTTCCCCCCAAGAGGGTCACACAGAGCAATCTGATCCTCCCAGAACAACACCACCAGGATAGTCTGCTAGGGACCCTGTGGTCCAAATTCTCATTGGGTGATACCCAGGCAGCCCAATCTGCTGGCATATACCCAAATCCCAGACTACTTGAAGGAAACAGGTCATCAAGCATCACGTTCTTGGTACAGGCGGGAACTGTGGAACTCATCTGTCCTGTAGGGAACAGCTCCAGGGTCAAGTTCCCAGATGCTATCCACAGGCAGGCCTGCAGGAGGACAGCAGCCTCAGCCCTGCCAGGCTGATTTCTATTCACACCTTCAACAGCCTGAAGTGGACCTCACTGGCCAGGAATTTGCACAGACAGGGGAAAACAGCCAATCACAGATGAGTCTCCTGGAGCTGTGGAGAATGTGGACCAGCTGGCTAGACCCTCTCTCCAATCCAGGTTGGCAAAAATGATTACGGAAAAGTCCCAAACACCTAGCACCACTGGCCATGTCTCCAGCCTACAGCACCCTCCTCTGGGGGGCAGAGAGATCCAAACCTTCCTTGCACTAGGCCAGGGTGGCCATTTGTGCTGAGGCAGAGAAGCAAAGCAGTCATCCCTCCTGGGTGATCTCCTACCTGGGCAAGGTTGTGCTTTTGTAGGTCGGGCCACTTGATCTACAGCTGCAAGGGGGATGCTCAGGAGTATGACTTGGTCCATACTCCAGTTCAGCACCCTGAGCTACAGCAACTAACACAGCCCTAGAGACCCTCTCTACAGTGGGCACCATGGTGGCTCCCACAGCCCCTACACAGAGGAGTTCCTGGTCCTTAAGAACTGAGCATAGGCATGTGGCAATAGCCAGTGCCTGGTCTACTGGCGCCTATGCTGGGTTGACCATTTTGCTCACACACTCATTCCCTGGTATCCAAAAAGGAGCTCAGTGGCCATGTATGACCACTATCACCTAAATTTGCATGAGGAAACATTTGTGCTAAATACATCAAAAACCTCTATGGCTATTAAAGAGGTAGAGACTCACATATATGGACATGGAAAGATGTCAGTTAAGTTTTTGAAATAAAGAGACAAATCAAATTACTAACATATGGGATAAAAAAGGCAATATCACAACAAATGCTACAGAAATACAGAAGACAATTAGAAATTATTTTGAAAACCTATATTCCAATAAAATAGAAGATAGTGAAGACATCGATAAATTTCTTAAGTCATATGAGTTGCCCAGACTGAGTCAGGAGGATACACCCAATTTGAACAGACCAATATCAATGGATGAAATTAAAGAAGCAATCAAAAGACTACCAACCAAGAAAAGCCCAGGACATGATGGGTATACAGCAGAGTTTTACAAAACCTTTAAAGAAGAATTAATACCAATACTGTTCAAGTTATTTCACGAAATAGAAAAAGAGGGAGCTCTTCAAAATTCATTCTATGAGGCCAACATCACCCTGATTCTGAAACCAGACAAAGACACCTCAAAGAAAGAAATCTACAGACCAATAGCTCTAATGAACCTAGATGCAAAAATCCTCAATAAAATTCTGGTGAATCGAATACAAAAACATATCAAAAAAAAAAATGTGCACCATGATCAAGTAGGATTCATCCCTGGGATGCAAGGATGGTTCAATATACAGAAATCAATAAATGTTATTCACCACATCAATAGACTTAAAGATAAGAACCACATGATCATCTTGATAGACACAGAAAAAGCATTTGACAAAGTACAGCATCCCTTTATGTTCAAAGCATTAGAAAAACTAGGGATAACAGGAACTTACCTCGACATTGTAAAAGCTATCTATGCTAAGCCTCAGGTTAGCATCATTCTGAATGGAGAAAAATTGAAGGCATTCCCTCTAAAATCTAGAAATAAGACAAGGATGCCCTCTATCACCACTCCTATTCAATACAGTTCTCAAAACACTGGCCAGAGCAATTAGACAGACAAAAGAAATTAAAGGCATAAAAATAGGAAAAGAAGAACTTAAATTATCACTATTTGCAGACGACATGATTTTATACCTAGAAGACCCAAAAGGGTCTACAAAGAAACGACTAGAACTAATAAATGAATTCAGCAAAGTGGCAGGATATAAAATCAACACGCATAAATCAAAGGCATTTCTGTATATCAGCAACAAAACTTCTGAAACAGAAATGAGGAAAAACACTCCATTCACAATATCCTCCAAAATAAATAAAATAAAATACTTGGGAATCAACCTAACAAAAGAGGTGAAAGATTTATACAATGAAAACTACAGAACCCTAAAGAGAGAAGTAGAAGAAGATCTTAGAAGATGGAAAAATATACCCTGTTCATCGATAGGCAGAACTAACATTATCAAAATGGCGATATTACCAAAAGTTCTCTATAGGTTTAATGCAATGTCAATCAAAATCCCAACAGCTTTCTTGTAGAAATAGATAAAGCAATCATGAAACTCATATGGAAAAATAAAAGACCCAGAATAGCAAAAGCAGGAAATGTGAATCAGGCGGTATAGCGATACCAGATTTCAAACCATATTGCAGAGCAATAGTGACAAAAACAGCATGGTACTGGTACCAAAACAGGCGGGTGGATCAATGGTATAGAATAGAGGACACAGAGCCTAATCCACAAAGTTACAACTATCTTATATTTGATAAAGGGGATAAAAGCGTGCAATGGAGGAAGGATAGCATCTTCAACAAATGGTGTTGGGAAAACTGGAAATCCATATGCAACAAAATGAAACTGAATCCCTTTTTCTCGCCATGCAAAAAAGTTGACTCAAAATGGATCAAGGAGCTTGATATCAAATCAGAGACTCTGTGTCTCATAGAAGAAAAAGTTGGCACCAATCTCCATATTGTGGTGTCGGGCTGCAAATTCCTTAATAGGACACCCATAGCACAAGAGTTAATAACAAGAATCAACAAATGGCACTTACTTAAACTAAACAGTTTTTCTCAGCAAGAGAAACAATAAGAGAGGTAAATAGGGAGCCTACATCATGGGAAAAAATTTTTACTCCTCACACTTCAGATAGAGCCCTAATATCCAGAGTATATAAAGAACTCAAAAAATTAGACAATAAGATAACAAATAACTGAATCAACAAATGGGCCAAGGACCTGAACAGACACTTCTCAGAGGAGGATATACAATCAATCAACAAGTACATGAAAAAAATGCTCACCATCTCTAGCAGTCAGAGAAATGCAAATCAAAACCACCCTAAGATACCATCTCACTCCAGTAAGATTGGCAGCCACTATGAAGTCAAACAACAACAAGTGCTGGCGAGGATGTGGAGAAAGGGGTACATTTTGTACATTGCTGGTGGGACTGAAAATTTGGAAAGCAGTATGGAGATTCCTGGGAAAGCTGGGAATGGAACCACCATTTGACCCAGCTATTGCCCTTCTTGGACTATTCCCTGAAGACCTTAAAAGAGCATACTACAGGGATACTGCCACATCGATGTTCATAGTAGCACAATTCACAATAGCTAAACTGTGGAACCAACCCAGATGCCCCTCAATAGATGAATGGATAAAAAATGTGGTTTTTATACACCATGGAGTATTACATAGAACTAAAAAATGACAAAATCATGGAATTTGCAGGGAAATGAATGGCACTAGAGCAGATTATGCTTAGTGAAGCTAGCCAATCCCTAAAAAACAAATACCAAATGTCTTCTTTGATATAATGAGAACATCTATGAACAGAGCAGGGAGGAAAAGCAGGAAGAAAAGATTAACATTAAACAGAGACATGAGATGGGAGGGAAAGGGAGAGAAAGGGGATTTTGCATGGAAATGAAGGGAGACCCTCATTGCTATACAAAATTACATATAAGAGGTTGTGAGGGGAATGGGAAAATAAACAAGAAGAGAAATGAATGACAGTAGATGGGTTAGAGAGAGAAGATGTGAGGGAAGGGGAGGGGGGATAGTAGGGGATAGGAAAGGTAGCAGAATACAACAATTACTAATAGGGCATTATGTAAAATTGTGGATGTGTAACCAACGTGATTCTGCAATCTTAATTTGGGGTAAAATTGGGAGTTCATAACCGACTTCCATCTAATGTATGAAATATGATATGTCAAGAGCTTTGTAATGTTGTGAACAACCAATAAAAAATAATAATAAAATAAAAGAAAAAAGAAAAGAAAAAAAAAGAACCAAGTACATTGGGGGCTGAGGTTGTGGCTCAGTTGTAGAGTGCTTACCTAGCACATGTGGGACCCTGGTTTAGATCCTTAGCAACACATAAAGGTAAATAAAGTAAATATATTTTTTGTGTCCATTTTCAACTAGAATCTAAAAAAAAAAAAAACAAGTTCATTGTAATTTAAAAACAAAGACTTCACATAAAGTTCACTTGATAAAGTCAGTGTTAGTGAGTTCCTTCTCTGTAGAGGGTTGGAGAGCAAACACATTCTGTTCTGCAGACCAAACAGCTTCTAATGCAGCCATACACTGCTGCTGATGTCCTGTGACCACCACCTTAGGCACAGATGAGGAGATTCCAGTAATACTTGAATTGTAAACCACTTGATGGGGAGGATGTAGCCCAAGTCCTGATCTAGACACTGGGAAGCCAGAGAGCATCTTTTCTCAACCTCAAACCAAGGCCTGCATGGAAAGAGAGGCCACAAACTCTGGCTTCTGGAGGGCGTGGGAGCACAGCTGGAGAGTTAGGCTGCTTTTAAGACATTGGTAGTAGAGGTAGCCAGAGGAGTGAACCCAGTGTTTCTGACTTTACCCATCAGAGGTGTCAGCCTCATGTGAACAAGGCTTATCTTTTTAGAGACAACAAAAATCCAGATTTGTATAGAAACTCTCTGTTTTTAAACCATAGCCATTTGTCTGACTTTAAGAACATCTGTTTTCTAGGGCTGCCACCATAAGTGACCACATACTGAGTGGCTTAGAACAACAGAAATTTATTCACTCACATTTCTAGAGGCCACAAGTACAAAACCATGGCATTGGCTGGGCCACACTGGCTGCAGAATATATAGGGGAAGACCTATTCATGTTCTCCTCTTCCCTGTGGGGTGCTGGCAGTCCTGGAAAACCTTGTCAGGTGAGCACATTATATAGATCTTGGCCCCCATCTACTCATGGAGTCCTTCTCTGTGCACATGTGTCTCCTCTTCAGAATGAGGAAATCAGCCACATTGCATTAGGGTCCACCCTAATGATCACATGCCAACTGGACTGTATTTGCAAGAACCCCACTTTCCAAGGGAGCTCATGTTCTTGGAGGCCTCAAGGTGAGACTCACTCACACCAACATGCAGCACCTGGAAAGCCACTCACAGCCTCACTCTACGCAACCTCCTCATTAAAATCTAATGCACCAAGCAGGTGCCATGAAAGGTCACTTTGTGCAAATCCAATGTTATGCACAAATGGACGATCCAGGAGACTTGCACTTCCCTGTCTGGTGACAGCTGGATCCCTTGAGCAGTTCCTCTCTCCAGACCAAAGCCTCATACCTGTCTCCTGAAAGGCCCACTGGCTTCGTTGGCTCTCTGACAGTGGCTACTGCACCAGCTGTCCAGGAAGATATCAGGGCCTTCATTCATTTGACTGACAGCCACACCAACAGGGGTCAGGTAAAAGCCAAGGGCAAAAACAAGTCTTGCTTGACTGACAGATGGCTCCACACACACAAAGGACCAAACCCACACAGACATTCTCATTTTTCCCAAAGAAAAGCATCATCCTCTCAATCCCACACCCAATACCCTACCTTGCCACTCATGACACCCAACAGCCTTGAGACACCAGGTGAAGCCCAGCCCAGGGGCAGGTCATTAGAGGATTTGGGGCCTGAGAGTCCACTGAATCTGATGGCTCTGTTCTAATTAACCAGATGCACATCAACAAAATTGTACAGCAATATCTTTGTGCAAGAAAAAATTTTGACTAAATTTTTAAGACCACATCAAAACTTACATTTTATAGTCAATGTACAAATAAATAAATAATAATTAACTTAGCTTTGAGCTTTATAATGCTCAAAATATTTAAAATATATCATTTACATGGAGATAAATAATTTTGGAATATCGAACTTCCCCTTCATAAGTCAATAAAAATAATAAAACTGCAACTATTATAAACTTTTTGAGTGAAATCCCATACTAATTTTGTCAATAGAATTTTTACTCCCCAGTATCATCATTTCTATAAACTTTTTCTATTTATTACAAGAAGAACCATATAGAATAATGCAGTTAATAAATAATGCAAAAAAAGTACATACCATATAAAAGTGACACCTACTTCATCTCTAAGTCTTACTCCTTCTGATTAATTTTAAGATTTAAATGAGACAGGGAAATGGAATAAACACTAGGGATACAAGAAGCTGCATGTTATGAACTTCTTCAGTCATATAAATATCCTCCCAACACACACACACACACACACACACACACACACACACACAGAGAGAGAGAGAGAGCCTGAATATCATGGTTTATAAAAGAAGCAGATAATAATTAAGTTTATATTAATATAATATTGAGTAGGGAAGATCTTTCTTATATTGGAAAACAAAAATGAATTATTAATTCAGCTATCATGAGAAAATACTTCAAATTATTTTCCAAACCAATGCATTGTAGAAAGTATTTGAATTTATATATGATGACAAGAAATTAACAAAAAAAATCATAATAATCTTGAACTAACATTAACAAATAGAATACATCAACAAAAATGAAGAAATATAATCAGTAAACATAAATGTATCTATTCCCTAAACTTACAAAGGCAAAGGCAAATTAAAAAGAAAAGATACATGTGCAAATTTATAAAAATGTATATCTTGCTTTTAACATCTTCATCATTGGTTTATCAGTATGTATATGTATGTATGTATGTGTGTATATACATATATATATCTGCAAATTTCAAGAAAATTTTCCTCTCATCAAATTGGCAATTTTCAAGTGACAGACAATAGACATTCTATACAGATGATATAATGTCCTACTATAATGGTATCTGAAAACACTTTGGCTACATGTTTGATTTAGTGTGCAGATATGCAACTGTTTCAATCATTAGGTAGAAAAATCAGTTATTACAAGGACCACTATTTTTTACTGTAGTTCAAAACTCATCAATGATCTAGGCTTCATTATTCTTTCTGCAAAACAGAATTAAGTCAGTCTAGCACCAAAACAAGTTGAAGAGTAATCCAAACCTATAGCTCTCAATTATACATTATATTCACAAGTTCTAAAAAAAACCATCCATTTATCCTTCATTTAAATGAAAAACATACGATTATCTAAGTGGCATTTTGTATTGTGTTCTGCTGACCTCCCTTATTGTATACTTATATTTTGGAATTATGTACTTGTAAACCTAGAAAGAAAATAAAAATAAAATATCAAACTACCAGGATAACAAAAGCAAAAGTACCTTATAAATCTACTAAAAAGGAAGAAATTGCTCTGGAAGACTTGGGCTGTGCATGATTCTTTGTTTGATCTAGACAAGTTTAAGGCATCATCCCTGTGGTCGCAGTTGTGCATAAAAACTTATATGAAAGCAGAAGCGATGCCTTCATTCCTGGTGTCCCCTTTCCAATCTAGCATAAACATGATGTGCTCTGAAATCACAGAGTGGTAACAGCAAATAGAATCAAAAGTAGGTGAAGGCATCCCAGTGATGACGTGTTCAGTTAAATAACACACACAGGTCCCTCTACAAACTAGCTTTCAATATGTTATTGTTTCACAGAATAATTCAATAAATGTTGAATTGAATAAAACAAACAGCAAGGAATTTCCACATATCTACATTCAACAAATGGTCTCTGGCCTCAGCAAACTGTGAACAAGCTTCAAAGGGGAGATTACACACTGCTTACCACTCCAGCAGCATCAGAGGCTTCATAGCAGTTCCCAAGAGGCTGGCCAATCACCAGGCAAAGAGCAATGCTTCCAAAGCCTTGAAGTTCAAAATCAAATATTTTTATTAGCTCTTCTAATAGGCTGTATGTTTTAAACTTTCTATGAAATGGTAACATTAGGAGAAGTAAGTGCAGAATTCTGAAGTGCACAGTCCGATGAATGTTGCAGAGGAAACACAATCTAACCAACACCCAATCAGGAAGAAAAATATCAGGGAAGTTTAAAAGCCTCCTCTATGCCCTTGGCTCCCTCCTGCCCCATCCATAAACAACTCTCAAAATCCAGACTCCACTCCCATCCTCAAACCACTCCAGACTCCAGAGCATGGCTCAGTCATGCACAGTGTGTGAGTAGAGTCACACTGCATGCACTCCTGAGAGTTTGTCCTCCTGCAGGAACACTTCCAGCAAGGTAGCTCAGTATACTTGAACAAGCACAGGAACTGAAATTAGTGATTGCAAGTAAAATTATATACTATCTAGAAAGCAAAGTAAAGAGGAACTCCCAACACCAAACTTAATGAGAAAAAGATAAATTGTGGAAACCAAAAATTATGGCCAGGCACAATGGTACACATCTTTAATCCCAGCTACTTGGGAGTTTGAGGCAGGAAGATAGCAAGATGGAGGCCAGCCTTAGAAATTTAGTGAGATCCCATCTCAAAATTAAAAGAAAATAGAACTAGGTATGGAGCTCTTTGGTAGGTACTTGGCTACCATGTGCAAGGCTTTAGATTTGATCCCCAGCACCACCCTGGCCTGCCCCACACACAGAGGCAAGATTATGACATTCATTCTATATCTTCATTAAGAATAATGAAGATGATAGAGCTCATTACCCATTTTAATTCTTCAATTAAAAAAAGACCAAAAAAAGTAAAAACTTGGAGTTAATGAATCAAAAAGGGGAAACTAAGGTTCTAGAACTAAAGCACTCGAACAATGAATAAAATCAAAATTTTATTCTGTGACAAGATAAGCAAACCTCTCATTAGCCAAGCTAAAAAAATAGAAAGCAAAATCAAAGAATATGAAAAAATAATAAATAATATAAATCTGTGTGTGATTCTACAGCAGAAAAACAAAATGAAAGCTGCCAATGAATGGACATTCCATAGGAAAAGGATGAATTCATAGCAAATTAAGAATAATTAATATAGGCAGGGAGGGTGGCAGGTTTCTGTATTTCCAACTACTCAGGAGGCTGAGGCAGGAGGATGAATTGGGCTCAGGAGTTAAGACCAGTCATGGCAACATAACATGACTTTCTCTCCAAAAGGGAGAAAACAAAAATAATCAAAAGTAGTCCCTCCAACTAAGAAAAAATAATTAGACAATTATCTTTAGAAAAAATGATTGGTTCAATATTTTAAGATCTTAGAACTCCATGGGTTCAGATGGGGAAGTCTGAAAAACCTTCAAAGAACAGACATGCCTGATGGTAGACCAGTATAGACAGAGTGTTGGCAAGCTACCGTTTATTATGTTTATTTTTTATTCTTGTTTTTGTTTTTAGTAGAAGGGATGAAGCCCAGAAGCACTTAATTACTGACCCATATGCCCATCCCTTCTTATTTTTAACTTGAGATAGGATTTCACTAAGTTGCTTAGGACCTCACTATGTTGTTGATGCTGGCTTTAAATTTGTTATCTTCCTGCCTCTGCCTCCTGAGCTGCTGAAATTACAAGCATTTGCTAATGTTCCAAGCTCAAGATCAGTTTTGATGAATCCAGTTCTCCATTTTTTAATAGATGAAAAAAAATGACATTTCATAAGACATAAAAATTTTATAAAACACATATGTAATTACCAATGAATCAAAATAATTTAATTTTCCTTGTTAATATGTATTTGATATCTCTGAATGAAATGAATACATACAAATCTAGTTGCATTTCAAAATACAAACACATTATGGTCAACTAGAGCTCATTCTATGAATGTAGGGATTTTTCAACAATTGCATATCTGGTAACATTTGCCAATGAAATAAGGACCCTAAAATGTAATTTTTATCTCCTTTACCTGAAAAACTTCAGCAAATATTGCTAACTATTTAAAATGGTAAGTAAAATCAGAATAGCAAGAGAGTACTCATATAAAAAAATAAAAATCTGTTGTCGTAAGGATGCAAGACTTATGACTTCTATGTATCAGGAGTGAAAAGATCTCTCTGTCCAAAGAGGCAGGGACAAATTTGGGATGAAACCCTGGACAACTATCCTGGACAACCTTAAGAAAAACAGAAATATCTCACATTGAGGTATTTGTCTGGCATAAGTGCAACCATCTGTCAAAACTCTATAGCTAAGGAAACTTTGATGTTGAAATTACAGAAAGTTTACCCCTACTAAATGCAAATAAGGAACAGCCAGAAGCTACTATGAAGTGGCAGGAAGATGGAAGTTCCATAGAAACAAAATGAGAGCATTGTTGATGGTCAACAATGGATTGTGCATCATGGTACTTCTGTCATTTTGGTTGCCTTGTATGTATTTAAATTTTTTTTCAAATTCATTATCTCAAGCACCTTTGCTCTACATTCTTTTATTAACAACAACCTCACTCTACAAGTGAGGAAGCTGCAGTTCAAGGAGTGATATGAATTGTTTAGGTAGTTAGCTACAGAATTGACTTTAAAAGCCTTGCCCTCTGGGAGGTTCTGAATTTTCCACTCCTTTGGTGAATAATACCCTGTCAAATAAACTTTACTATATAGTGGAAAATACAAGTTGAAAAACAACAACAAAAAAAACACATACTAATAATCTAGTCAAAATACGATACAAGTAGCATTTGTATATGGAAAGTTCCATGAATTAATTCCACTTCAACTAGTTTCCAAAGACAACTCCAATTCAACTGTCCATCCTCTGAGCAAATTGCCTGAAGGAGATCAGGCTCAGACAAGGACCATCTCTACCCACTGGCAGAAATCTGTGGGAGCTCAGGATGCACACAGTTCTGCCCCACTGACCTGCATGGAAGCCTGGTCACAAGGTAAGCCCTGGCTCATCCCACCATTGGCAGACCACCGCCAGAGGTCATGCTCTTACAAAGACCACCTTTGCCCTCAGCAGACATTCACTGGAACTTAAGTCTGGCCCACATCTGCCCTGCAGAGCTGTGAGTCCCCTGCTGGAACTCAGAATCTGCTCCGTTCCACCTCGCCAACCAGCTGTGGGTGGCATGGCAGGCCAGCCATAGGGAGGTCTCAGGACCATCCTGCAACTGGCAGATACACGCAGAAGCTCAGCCCAGCTCATATGCCACCCACCCCACCTCAACCCCGCCAAACTGCATGGGAGCCCTGGTATAGGTTACCCCCAGACCCATCCCATCACTGGAACATCTCTGCAGAAGTCAAGATAAGGCCCAGGGCTTCGTCCACCCACCAACACACATCCACCAGAGCTCCTAGTCCAGATCTGATTCCATCATCTGTGTGGGAGCCCACACCTAGTATAGGCTCTGGTGGATGAGGCCACAGGCAAACCCCCCTCAGACCTCAGAGACGCAGATCTTCCCTACAGACAATTGCGGGAGCAGGGCCGAGGGTGGACCCAGGTCCATCCCTCACTGGCAGACTCCCACCAGAGTTCATGCTGGGCCCACTTTTGCTTCGCCGTCCTGTGCAAGGGCCCCTCAGGCACAGGGTAGGCTTGAAACCTTCTGACCACTTGCAGACATCCTGTGAAGCTGAGACCCAACCCAACCCAGATCTGCAACCCCCTGACCTGGGCGCAGGTCCCAGAGCCCAAGGTAGGCCAGATTCCATCCCACCACAAGCAGACCCCCTCTGGAGCTTAGGCTTGGACCACCAGCAGACACTTGCCAGAACTCAGCCTCTAAGCAAATGAGATTGGATGATCTGCATGGGAGCCTGTGCCCAAGAAAGGTCCTGGTCCATCCTGCCACAATAAGAAACCTGCCTTACCTCAGGACCAGCCTGGATCTCCCCCACTGACCTGATCGGGAGTGGGACCCAGGCTAGGCACAGGTCCATATGTCACAATCAGACATCCACAGGACCTCATGCTCTGCCCAGGATCACCTTTGCCCACCAACAGACACATGCTGAACCTTCCACCCAGATTGCCTCACTGATATATGCAGGCCACGTGCCCCAGGGGAAGCCTGGGTCCATAGCACCAATGAAAGACACCCATAGGATCTCAGGATTGCCCCAGGACTGCCTCTGCCCAACAGCATACAGCTGCTAATAGTTAGGCCTGTCCCAGATCCACCCTGCCAACCTGTGCACAAGCCAGGGATAAGTTTAGCCCAGGGTCCATCCTACTACTGTCAGACACCTATTGGAGCTCATACCAGGCCAGATCCCCTTTGCACACCTGCCCCAGAACTGAGCCTCAGGGCATCTCTGGGCATTACCTGCCTTCAGCTGATGCCTACAAGAGCTAAGGCTTGGCCTAGGACAGCCTACAGTCACCGCCAGCCATGTGAGGGTGCCCAAGGTCTGCTCAGATTTGACTCCAGGACCTGTGTGGCAGGGAGGGCACAGGTTACCCTTGGGATCCATCCAGTCATAGGCAGATCACCAACAAAGCTCAACCCCAATACTTTTCTGTCCCTTATGAAACTCAGAATTTTCACTAACAGAAATTAAAATTAAGAAATAGAAATAGCTACACAATAATTATCTAACAATACCTTTGAAACTGGAGTTGTTCCATGAAAATCCACTGCTGCTTCTCCTGGCAAGTGAGTGTCTGGGTGAGGGACATGCCTCTGCAGCAAGAGGAGTCCTAGCATCTAATGGCAGGCCATGCCATCCAGCGATGCAGCAGAAACCAGTAGACCACCAATCATTTCTTCTTCTTCTTTACACAGTCTCTTCTAAGTCGAAGAATTTTCTCCCAGTACTAGGATTCATGAAGCAAACCAGGATGGAATTCGGGCGCAGCAATCCGGCTCACAGCAGCAGCTTCTCTACCAGAGAATAGCCTCCAAAGGATTTATATAGCATTTGTCCATAGCTATTGGTCCAAAGTTATGCTAATTAGGATTTGAAAGACGTTCCAATGCTATTGGTCCAAAGTTATGCTATTTGCTTTTGACAGATACTAATGCTATTGGTTAGTTTGGTCAGTCCTTTTTTTTTTCTTTTTGAATATTCATAATAGATTAATTCATGAAAGCAGCCCCAGATTCCTGAGCTGAGAATGAATAAATGGGCTGGGAAGTAGCTCAATGAAGTGGCAAAGCACTTTCTTCTAAAAAAAAAAAAAAAGAAAAGAAAAAAAGAATAGAAAAAAAAGATAAATGAACGCCAGCAAAAAGAAAAAAAAGGAAAAAAGAAAATAAACTTTATTAATACATAAAATCTTATTCCAATGCATACCTGCTCTGCATTCTACAGGATCTCTCTCAAGGGACCTCCAATGCTGCCACCTTGTCTTTTACCTCTTCAAAATATTTTTTCCCCAAACTTGAAAGTCAGGATCCATGTCTTAGTCATCACTCTTCTTCAGGTATGGCAGATATGAGATGGCTGTATGGGATATATTCCTGAAGAGGATCAAGGTCTGATTTTGGGCCAGCTTGGGAAGCGCTGCAAGTAATATCACATAATAACTATTTGCTAAATTTCAAAAGCATATATGAACAAATGATTCAGAACAAAAAAATGTTATGATTAAAGGTCAAGAAGAAGCAAATAGGGCTGGGGTTTTGGCTCAGTGGTTGAGTGCTTGCCTTGCATGTGTGAGACTCTGGCTTCAATTCTCAGCACCTCAAATAAATGGATATAATCAAGGTCCAGAGACACCCACCCGAGTCCAGGCCTGGCCCAGATACACCCCACCCAACTTTTTAGGAGCAGGATCCCTTGCTAGGCCTATTTCCATCCTGTCAAAGGCAGAACACAGTCTGAGCCGCAGCCCCACCCAGGAACGCCTCTGCCTTAGGCAGACCCCTCCCCAGAGTCTAGGCTCACCCCAGATCCATCCTGAGACTCTGCATGGAGCTTGGGCCCAGGGTAAGACCGCGTCCATCCTCCCACCAGCAGATCCCTGCTGGAACGCAAGACTGCCTCAGATACGATCTGCGAACCTGCAGGACAGATGGGGCTCATAGTATGCCTGGGACCATCCAGTCTATGAAAGACAGGGCCAGAGCTCAGGCACCATACAGAATTGCTTTTGCCAATCAACAGACATCCCCCTGACCTCAGGCCTGGCTCTGATCAGCAGACCTTGGCAGTAGCCCTCGCCCAAGATAGGGCGTGCACATTCTGCCACCAGCAGACACCGGCTAGAGCTTGGGCCAGGCCCAGATACACCTTGTGTACCTGTGGTTGCTGAGGCTCAGGGAAGGCCCAGGTCCATTCCGTCAACGATGAACATTTGCTGGAGCCCTCTGTCTTCTGGCAGACCCCCGCTGGATCTCAGATCTGACACAGATCCGCCTCACCAACTTGGGTGGGAGACCAGGTCCAGTATATGGCAGACCCCAGACCCTCATGGGGGCTCAGACCTGGAACATCTGCCCTGAAGTCCTGCACAGGAACAGGGCCCACAGGAAGGCCAGGGTACATCCCTTATCAGCAGACCCCGAGGAGCTAATGCTGGGTTCAGGATCACCTTTACCCAACAGCAGACATCTGCCTGAGCTCTTGGCCCAGATTCTCCTCACCAACCTGCTTATGAGCCCACACTTAGGGTAGGCTCTCTGCATGAAGTGAAACTTTTACCAGCTGCTAGAAAACACTATTTTGGTTCTGATCCTGTGGGTGTCTGCAGAGCTCAACAGAGCTTAATCATATACCTACAAGTCAAAAAAAAAAAAAAAAAACATACCAATAAGAATGGGAAATAACCAAAAGTTTGAGAGAGTATTCAATGTCAACAGTATAGTAATCCAAAGAAAACATAATGTACATGGGTGTGTTTTGCCTATAAAATAAAAATGATAAAGAGAATGAGAAAACCTAATGTTGACAGTATTGGAAAAGTGAATTGCTCTGATAATTGCAATGCAAAATTGTTATAACTTTTTTGCGGAGAAGTTTCAGGAAATATGCCAAAATTTAAAGTGCGCCCTTACCTTTAGCCCAAATAACTTAAATAAGTCAAATAACTTAAGCATTGTTGTCATAGCAAATTTTTAAATTTCACTACAAAAGTGATCACTTTAATCAAGGCCCCCACCAGCTTGGAATCAGACCTCAGGTCCCTGGGGGAATGTAACCAGGCACCATTTCCCTCCTCAAACCCATGCTTTTCCTGTGGGCTGCTTAGACTCATAAAAAGCCACATATCCATGCAGATATGTCTTATCATGTCCTTAGCCCTTAGTTTCATTGGATTATTAGCTTTTTTGCTATGAAACTCTAGGACTTTTATATATTTTGGAAATTAACACCTTGCAAGTGTTTTCTCTTATTTTGAGATTGATTTTCACCTTAAGGTTTGTTGCCTTCTTCAATTTTGGTTAATGATGTTTTCCACTATCTATTCTTCCTTTTGTTGTCTCTCTTTTTGATGTTTTATCAGAAGGAAAAAAAAAACATGGCTAAGACTAATATGAATGAGTGGACAATGATTTTTTTCTCCTGTTTTCTTCTAGGAAGTTTATAGCCATAGGTCTCACATTTAAGTCTTCTATCCACTCTGAAGTGATTTGCATGTGGCATAAAATAAGCATCTGGTTTTATTCTTTGGCATTTGGGAGTTCAGTTTCTTAGCACCTTGTGTATTCTTAGCCCCTTGTCAAACATCATCTGACCATACATGTGTGAATTTGCTTTAGGGCTCTCTGTGTTCCTCCATGTACCTCTAGGTCTGTTTTATGCTAGTACCATGACATTTTAATGACTGAAGCTTTGTAATCAAAAAATTTGACTCCTCTGCTTCTGATCCTTTCCAAGGGTTTTTGGTGTTGCTGTTGTTTTTAGGTATTTGAGTTCTTTGAGGTCCTGTATGAATTTTAGAATCATTCATTTCTAATCTATAAAATGCAATGCAATTGGGACTTTGATAGAAATTGAATCAAGTCCATGATGGCTGTGTTAGTGGGACTATTTCAACAGAATTAAATCTCCTAATCTCTGACCATGAGATGCTTTTGCATCTGTATTTTTTTTTAAATCACCTAATCAATATTGTCTAGTTTTCAATGTTCAGAACTTTTCTTGCTTAGTTAAATTTGTTCCTGATTATTTTGTTATTTCTAATGCTATGGTATATACCTGTTTTTGAATTTCCTTTTCAGACAGCTCATTATTAATATACAGAAAAGCAAATGCATTTTATAAGTTGATTTTGTATTCTGCAACTTTACTGAGTTCATTTATTTTTTCTAAATGATTTTTATGGAGTCTTTAGGATTTTGTGTATATAAGATCATAATATACAAATGGAGACCTTTTTTACTGATTCTTTGCTGATTGGGCCATAGTTTCTTTATTTTTCTTTCCTAGCTTCTATGGTTAAAGATTCCAGTACTATGATGAACAGAAGTGGTGATCTTGGGGAAATTTGCCCTATTCCTAATCTTACACAAACAGCTCCCTCTCTCACTGCTGAGTACGATATAAGCTATGAGGTTTTTCAGATATGGCCTTTATGGTATTGAATGAATTTCTGTTTATTGCTAGCTTATTGAGTGTGTGTGTGCGCGTGCGTTTGTGTGTGTGTGTGTGTGTGTGTGTGTGTGTGTGTGTGTGTGTGAAGCTGTTGAATTTGACAGCCATATGACCTTCTTCCTTGATTCCGTTGATTTGGTGTGTGACAGATGATTGTTATAAGGTGCTCAAGGAAATGAAAATCAGATCTTCAAAGAGACATCTAAGCACATGCTACAGCTCCATGTGTTCTTATCAAGAACCCACAGAAGACGTCAAATGCTAGTGGAGACTAGGGGGACTGGAACCCCTCTGTTGGTGGGAATGCAAAATGGCGTGGCTGCTATGGAAACCGGTATGGCAATTCCTCAAAACAATTAGAACTAGAACTCTCAGAAACTGGCCAGACCCTTTATATTTTCTCAAAAGACATGAAATTGAGATTTGAAAAAAAAAATTATCACTTCCACCTTCATTATAGTGTTAGTCACAGACAGTTGGGATGTGCAAACAATCTATTTGTTCATCAAAAGATGCATAGGTTTCAAATTGTGGATGATCACAGATGGATCCTTAAAGAAAGAAAGAAGGTCTGCAGTCTATGACAACACATGGGAGTCACAGATGGCCAAGAGAAATGGGCCAGTTCCACAACAAACACTTCGAGACTCCACACACAGTATGACCATGAGATGGTCCAACTCATAGACATAGAGAATAGAAGGGGGATCCAGGGGTGGGGAATGGGGACCTGTCAATCACCAGGTCTAAAATTTCATGGATGCCGATTAGGCAGTTCTAGAGAGCAATGCAGTTGGTAGCCAGGCCACACTGCTGTGGCCTGAAACAAAGTGAAAGTGGCTGTTCCCCTCTCCAAAATTCTTACCAAATTATAACAAGAAATAAATAAACTGAAGTAGAGTAAATCCTACAGAGGCCTTGGAACATTTTCTAAAAAAAAAAAAAAATGCTCCTGGGCAAAGCTTGAGCCCTGCAGGTGACAGGATGGAACCCTGCCTACCCTTGCCAGGAATCCCGCACAGGTGTCCAAGGGACTCCTGAGCTGAGCTTAAGCTCCAGCAGGGATCTGGTGGAGGCGGGATGAATTCGGGCATGGACAGGGGCATACCCTGAATCTGGAATCTTGCAGGTGTACTAGTATGATCTCAGCTGAGGCCAAGCTCCAGTGGATATCTACCAGTGAGCAGAGGTGGTTCTGGCCTGGGCCTGAGCCTTGGCAGTGATCTGTGGGTGGGTGGAGACATTCTTGCACTGGCCTAAGCTCCTGTGGAGGTCTGCTGATCGGTGGAGGTGGTATTGGGCCAAGTCTAAGCTCCAGTAGAGATCAGAAAGTGCCAACAAGGAGTCGGGCCAACACTTGTACCAGCTTAAGTGCAGGTAAGCCACAAGTAAGGGCTGTCCTTGAGCTCAAAATGGTGTCAACCTGTGGGCGGAGGCAGTCCCTATTCAGGCATGAGCTCTGATGGGGTTTGAGGTGGCGGGATTGCCCTGGCCTTCCTTGGTTCAGGTTCCTGTGCCTGCCAGGGAGACTGATCTGAGATGGGGCTGAACTCTGGCAGGTGTCTATCAGTGGGCGGAATCAGTCCTGGGCAGAGCCTGAGCTTCAGTGCCAGTCTGCTGGTAACTGTTTGGACTGGGGCTACCCTGCACCTTGGATCCAATATCATAGTAGCTGAATGAACTCCGGCAGCCCAGAGCTTGGGCTCCAGCAACTCCCAAGGTCGGTAAGTCCTATCTGGGCAGAGCTTGAGGTGAGGAGAGTTTCTGCCTGTGGGTGGAGGCAGTACTTGGCTAAGGCTAAGCTCCAGTGGTGGTCTGGCAGTGACAGGATGAACTCTTGCCTATCCTGTGCCCAGGCTCCATGCACATCTGCAAGGTGGAACTGGATGGAGCCCGAGCTCAGGTGGTCATCTGACTGTGGGCAGAGGCAGTCTTGTTTCTAGTGTGAGCTCTGTTGGGCGTGGGGGTCAGCTGGTGTTGGAATGGACCTAGGCCTACCTTAAACCAGGCTCCCCAGCTGAGCCTTTTGGCGAGGATGATCTGGGCTTGGATGAATTCCCACATGTGTCCACTGGTGGACACAGGCAGTCCTGAGTAGAGCAAAAGCTCCAGCGGGATCTGCAGGTGGGCGCAAGAAGTCCTGGGCTGAGCCTAGGCATGGGCCCATCCAGCCAGCAGCAGACCACTGTGGAGGCTGAGACTTGGGCCAGAACTGCCTCTGATCACCTGCAGACCACTGCAGGAGCTCAAGTGTGGTTCAGATTCTCTCTGTGGTCCTGCACAGAAGCCTAGGCCCAGAGTAGCCTGGGTCCATTCAGTCGCCAGCCAACTGGTGCTGAAAATCAGGCTTGACCCAGACTGACTCCACCCACTGGCAGACAGCCCCTCTGGATCTCAGGCTCTTCCTAGGACTGACTCTGCACACTGGTAGTCACCTGCCTGCATTCAGACCCAGCCCCATGAGCCTCAATGACAGGCACGGGAACCTGGCCCAAGGAAGGACTGGTGCCATGACGCCACTTCTAGACCCCCACTAGAGCTCAGACCAGACCCAGGACCACTTCTGCACACAGAAAAACACCCTCTGAAGCTCATACATGGCCCAGATTTGCCACCTGAACCTGTGCCTGAGTCAGGGGGCAAGGGTAGGCCATGTTTCATCCCACCACAGGCAGAAACCCATCAGAGCTCCAGCTCTGACCAGATCCACCTCGCCAATATTGGCAGGAGCTGAAGCCCAAGCCCAGGGTTGCCCGAGTCCATCCACACACCTTGATACTGACAACAGAGCTCAGGCTTGGCTTAGAACACCTGCCAGAGATCAGCCACAGACCAGATCATCCTATCTGAAGTGACCTTGGACCAAGGAAGACCTGGGTCAAACCCGCCACAAGGAGACCAGAGCTTAGGCCAGTGCCAGGATATCTCCATCCACCCACAGATCCCCGCCAAAGCTGCAGCAGTCACCCTTCAGACCTTAGGCTTGGCCTGGATCCACCTTGCTAACCTGAATTGGAAACAAGGCTCAGTATAAGCCTGGGTCCATCCTGCCTCTTGTAGACCACAGCCTCTGCCCAGGCCCCACCCAGGACTGCCTCTGCTCACCAACAGACACCTGCTAGAGTTGGCGAAAATTTTTTACTTCAACTGGAAATTTAGAAGAAGAACCAGAATTTCCAAGCTGACAAGGGCTCTCTGTAAGAGCCAATATTGTTGCCAGTTACTAGAAAACAGTATTTTGTGATGCTCCTGTTGGTGGGTCTGGACAGCTGACCAGAGGTTAACCATATATCAAGCTCTTACATTTCAAAAAAACAAACAGCCCCATTAAAATGGGAAAAGACCAATGTAGTCCATTTATTAAAGATGGCATACAAAACAGTTGAGATGACATTCCATGTCAATATTGTAATCCATACAAAATATAAAGTATGTGTGTTTGTTCCTTTCAAATACAAAGAATGAAGAGAAAAACAGAATCTAATATTGACAGTGTTTGAAAATGGAATTGTCATGCTCTGATAATTGCAATGCAAAATTGTCATAAGCCTTCTGTGAGAAATTGCAGAACCTATACCAAAATTTAAAGTACATGCTTAACTTTAGACTAAGAATTTCAATTTAATTAATATATTTATTGTCATTGTGGCAAATTTTTAAATCTTACCATGAAGTTTATCATTGTAGTCAAGGTCCCTACCAGCTGGGGATCAGACCCCAGGTCCCTGGAAAAGTCACTGGGCACCATTTCTCTGCTCACACCCAAGCCTTTCCTAGAGGCTGCTTAGGCTGATAAAAAGACAGGTCTCCTTGCAGAAATGTCTGTCCCATTCCTTAGCCAATGTTTTCATTGGATTATTAACTTTTTTGTTTTATTTTTGTATTAAACTCTAGGACATTCTTATATATTTTGGAAATTAACAGTTTGCAAGGGTTTTCTCCCATCTGCAGGTTGTTTTCTACCCTAACTTTGTTTTTTCCCCTTCTGCAGTATGAGTTGATGGTGTCCACTAACTATTTTTGCTTTTGTTGTCCATTTTCTTGATGTTGTGTCAAAAGGAAAAAAAAAGACAAAGAAAAAAGGAAAAAGGAAAAAAATAAGAAAGAAAGAAAGAGAGAGAGAAAAGGTATAATCCCAAGACTAATGTGAATGACTAGACAATGAAGGATTTTTTCTGCTGTTTTTCATTATAAAAAGTTTATTGCCATAGGTTTCGCATTGAAGACTTCCACCTACTTTGAAGTGATTTGCCTGTGGCATAAGATAAGCATGGTGTTTCAATCTTTGGCATGTGGGAGCACAGTTTTCCAACCCATTGGGTATTCTTAGCTCCCTTTTGAAGACCAGCTGTCCATAGGTGGATGGATTTACTGCTGGGCTCTCTGTGCTCTTCCATGCATCTCTAGGTCTGTTTTATGCCAGTACCATGGCATTTTAAATTCTTTTAGCTTTGTGATCAGAAAACATGAACCTCTACTTCTGTTCCTGTCCAAGGGTTTTTGTTTGTTTTATTGTGTTAGTTGTTTGAGTTGTTTTAAGGTTTTGTATGAAATTTAGAATCATTTAGTTCTCTTTCTGTAAAACATAGTGCCATTGGGACTTTGGCAAAAATTGCATTAAATCCGTAGATGGCTATGTTAGTGGGATTATTTCAACAGCATTAAATCTCCTAATCTGTAAACATGAGATCTTTTGCTTCTGTATCTTTTTGAAATCATTTAATCTGTATTTTGTAGTTTTCAATGTGCAGTTTTGACTTCCTTAGTTAAGTTTCTTCCTGATTATTATTTTTTATTAAATTTCTGATTCTATTGTAAATAGCTACTTTTCTAATTTCCTTTCAGACAGTTCATCATTAATGTATAGAAATGGAAGAAAGTTTTATAAGTTGATTATGTATTCTGCAACTTTACTGAGTTCATCTATTATTTCTCAGTGATTTTTTTTATGGAGTCATTATGGTTTTGTGTACATAAGATTGTCATATGCAAATGGAGGTCATTTTAATGCTTCTTTATTAGTTGGGATGTATTTTTGCTGCTGTCAGGCTACAGCAAAATAACTGGGGGGTGAAGAGGAACTTGTGTATATTGATACAGCAGGAGTGGGAGCCATTTATTGTAGGACAGGAGGGGTATATATACATTCCACACAGCTTATCTTAATTAACATAAACTAGATACAGCAGTCAACCAATAAGAAATCTCCACACTTAATGGCTTCCTGGTGCTACCTCACAAACCACTCCCCCTGGCAAAATGCCAGGTGCCATCCTGACTTGTTTACAGACTCTAACATATTTTCTTTCTTTTTCTTTCCTAACTACTCAGGTTGGGGCTTACAGTACTCTGCTGAATTGAAGTGATGAGCTTGGGCATCCTTGCCTTGTTCTTACTCTTACAGGAAGAGCTCCACCCTCACTGCTGAATATGATATTAACTTGAGGTTTTCACATATGACCTTTATGGTGTTGAGTAAATTTATGATTATTTCCAGTTTTTTGAATATATTTGTTGTGATCTTAATCCTTGATTCAGTTGATTTGGTGTGTGACAGAGGACTGTTATAAGGTGCCCAGAGAAATGAAAATCAGCACATCAATGAGACATCACAGCACATTCTACAGCTCCATGTGTTCTTATCAAAAACCCACAAAAAACATTAAGTGCTAGTGGATACTAGGGGACTGGATCCCCTCTGTTCTAGGGATTGTGGTTGCTGTGTAAACCAATATGGCAGTTCCTAAAAAAATAGAACTTTTACTCTCAGGAACTGGCAACAACACTTCTGTGTATTTACTCAAAAGAACTGAAATTGAGATTTGAAAAAGGTATTAGCACTTCCATCCTCATTATAGCATTAGTCAGAGGAGTTGGGATGTGGAAACCATCTAGATGTACATCAAAATATGCATGAGTTTACAGATTGTTGGTGTATACACATGGAGCCTTAAAGAAAGAAAGAAGGCCTGCATGCGAGCTTAAGGGAGTCACAGATGGTCAAGAGAAGTGTACCAATTCCGCAAAAAACAATGCTAGACTCCAAACACTTGAGGTCTGTAATATGGTCCTACTCATAGACACAGATAGTGCAGGGGGGGGGGTTTGCTGGTGGTGGGGGTGGGTATCTGTCAATCAAAAAGTCTAAAATTTCAGTGATGCAGAGGAAGCAGTTCTAGAGAGCTATGCAGTAGGTATCCAGGTGCCACTGCTCTGGCCTGGAACTCAGTGAAGGGGCCACTCTCTTCTTCAATATTCTTATCAAATTCTAATAAGAAATATATAAATTGAAGTATAATAAATTTTTCAGGGGCCTTGGAATATTTTTTAAAAAGATCTCACTATCTACTTCAGAAATTAAGTTCCTATGTATATTCATAGATGTTTACCTATTTTACCCAAATTTAAGAATGATATTTGTTTACAAAAGATTGTTTTTACAAAAGTCATACTGTGCATGATTTTAACTGGAACTTGCATGAGGCTGGCAAACCTTTCTACAAGGAGGGGACACCAAACCCTGAGCATTTAGAGGACAGGGGTTACTGGGAGGGCAATGATTTGTTTGTGAGCTTCCTACAACACACATCATCAAAGCCATTATATTCCCAGCCAGCGAGCCATAGCACTGGACACATGGGAAACTGATTTGACCTTATTGGCTCAAATGTCCATAATCAGAAATTTCTAGAATTTTCTGAATTTTTAGTGTACACTCTCATGGACCTAGGACTGGTTCTGCACAGATTCACTTCATCCAACAAGGCATATGGTGTGCCATCATTTTTGGTCACCCAGGATCCAGCAGGTCTTCAAGCATGACATTTCCCATGTGGAGTCACCATGAGCAATGGCAGAGGATGTGTATGGCCTGACCATTTTGCATGTTGTTTTCTCTATGTTTGCCACTTTTGTAAAAGCAGGAATTGATTTTAATTCATCTCAAAATCTAAGAGCCTAAAAAATGGCAAGTCTGTAAATGTGGCTCAATTGCATTTTTGTTTATTTCTTTCTGAGCAAGACTCCATCAGAGCTCACTCTGGACAGAAGATACTGTAAATTAGGTTGTGTTTGGCTGTAGTTATAGATCGTCCAACAAATAATTTTAGAATTTACAAGATATCTTCTTGTCCTATATGAACAAAACTCCTGGAACCCTGTTGTCCTAGTGCTGGTGTTGCATTAGTGTGATATCACTGTGGATGCAGCGTCTTTCAGCATTTTGCTCTTTCTCAGAACATCAGGTCTTCACCTTTTGCCTGCATCCTCACAGTCACAACATGAATGCACAAGCTCCCACTCTTCAATTTCCAGAAGGTAGAGTGAGGCTTCCTGAACTCTGTTCAACATGCAGGCTTGGTCTCAGTAACTTCACTAATGGAGACAAATTACATTTCCAATTTGAAAGTCATTTGCCACCCTGTTACCATCTACCAAAACTCACAATTTTAAGTTACTCTGTTTAAAGAAAAAGAGTTCACTAACCCAAAGGATGCTCTGTGACAGTAAGTCTTCAGCCTGTGACCTTTCATGCAGAGGTAGGTGATCAGAGAGGCCCATTTGCTATGGCCTCACATGCAGAAAGGAAGGCTGGTGGAAACCAGGCCATACCCTGTCTACAAAGTGAAATTCTCCACATGAAAAAAAATTAAGCACAGATCTGTGTTCTAGCTTTAGAAAGTCTAGAGTTTAACCATGTTCAGTAGACACACCTGTGCATAGCGGTAATCAGCTGAAGCTGAGTGGAAAGGTCTCTGCTTCCTAAACTCTCCATTTTGTCACAGTTCCTACCCTGCCCTCCTTCCAGTTCATCCCTCTGCTGTTTATGGTCCTGGCCTGGCCCTGGAGGTGTCTGTGCTTATGTTTCTGATTTGGTGTACAAAAAATGTTCCTCAAATTAATTTATCTTCACTCTTGTGATTTGGGCCTAGTGAATAGATATGGTTTTCTGATGGGAGCCATGAGGTTAGAGAGATAGAAACATGCCCAAGGTCAAGCTGGTCACTCCCCATCTACAGGGCTCCTAAGCACGCACTTGAGGTTTCTGCAATTGCAGGCTCCTCCCAACATGTGCAGAGGGACAGGAGTCATTGCCCAGGTGGGAGACAATCTTGCTGTGCAAAGTGGGTCCATTGGAAAGGGGCAAGGGGCTCATAGGGAAAGACCAAGGTCAAAGCCAACCAGGACCAACCAAGTCCAAAGCCAACTTTGTACAACCTTGAAAGTTCCCAGCACTTATTCTCCATCTGCAACACAGTGATCCCTGTTTTTTTTTTTTTTTTTTTTTTTGTGGTATGTGGAGTCCAGAAAGGGATAGAAACAAGGCACATGAAAATAAAGAAATACAGAGACAGAGAGAAGTGCACAGAGGAAGAAAGACTGAAAGGGACACATAAAATAGGCTGAGGTTGGGAAGGAAGAGACCTCCAGAGAGCAGGAGGGAGAGATGGGGAGGCTGGGGTGGAACGGAGTCCAAGAACTTCAGAAAGCTGGTTGTCATTAGGGTCCAGAGATCAGGACTCCAAGAAAAGAGTCTGCTTCCATCTCCCAGAAACTCATGCACATTGATGTCTTCTGAAGGTCCCATCTGCCCAGCCCATTTTTGCCTCATCTCCCAGGCTATCACAGGTCCCCCTCCAGGAGATAACAGATAGCCCTTTCTACTAGCTCTCCAATTGTTAGAGAGAATCTCTTGGGGTTGTGATGGTAGGTTCCCCCTATGACCCCTGCACAGGCTCTGGGTGCTGCATTGTGGATTCAGAGAAGATGCCCTTCCTAGGAAGTGCAAGGGCACATATGTGAATCTGTGGTCTTCATAGAAACTTGTGAGGAGGATACTTCACTGGGCACCTGGGTAGTAAATATTTGTTTTGTTTTGTTGATAGTGGGGATTGAACTTAGTGGCCCTCAACCACTGAACCACATCCTCAACACAATTTTTTATTTTATTTAGAGACAGGGTCTCACTGAGTTGCTTAGCACCTTGCCTTTGCTGAGGTTTACTTTGCATTTGTGACCCTCCTGCCTCAGCCTCCTGAGATGCTGGAATGACAACTGATGCAAATGACAGCTGATGCAATGACAACCAGCTGATATTTTGTCTTTGACAAGTCATTTGTAGAATGCAAACACTATAAGTAAATCTGTTGGTGTCCTGAGGGACAGAAGCTTCCCTCCTTGCCCCATGGAGCCCAGTGAGCCAGGAAACTCATTTTGGGCCCCCAATGGACTCTCTGACAACCTTAGGCACAGGATCTGGTTGACTGAGTCTCAGCTCCACCTACTGTTTTTAAAATAGGCTGATACCAGCTAGGGTTCTACTATGGAGACACCACATCTGCACTGAAGAAAGGACACAGCCCTGGGTGGCTTGGACGAGAAACAGAGCATGTTTGGAAGGCAGAGGGAAGAGAGTAGGTTATGGGAGGCTATATTTTTTTACCGAGCAAAACCCAGAACATTGCTAAAAATTGGCAGTGAACTTCCCACACTGCTTCTCCTCTCACAGCCTTCACTGGGACCTCAGCATGTTGTCAAGTAAAAAGGATGCTTCCAGCCTAGGAGACAAGTCTGTACCATTACTTCAAGATTGTAAAGGGCATGTGCCAGGTGGGGGCATACAGAGAGCAGTGACACTCATGGGGAGCTGAAGACAAGTGTGATCAAATTAGAGTACAAGGAAGAGTAGCCCAGGAGGGAACAGTCAGGGTAAAGGCTCGGAGTACACTTTTGCAGAGTCAAGGCCTTCAGAATGATTCCCAACTTCTCAGGATTCTTTTTGGCTTCCAGAAGGTGGATTACAGCATGAGGTAACCTTGTAAAATCTGCTTTCTGTTCCAAGAGCAGGTTGGTTTATGGGTTTGGAGAACTCCTCAAGGCCCCACTTGAGAAAACTTGTGCACAGCCTGATGACTAGGACATTTATGCCTTAAAGCCACAGAGCAGAATGCTACATCAAGGTCACCTAGGCCAGCATTTCCAACATATGGGCACCCACTTCTGCCCACCACTTGTGGTGCTGCTTACCCCAGGGTACATCACCTACATTCCCAGTTTTGGCCCCCTCTCTATTTAAACTGATCATGAACTTATTGCTATTTCTTTTTGTTTTGATAGTAATACAATAAATGCTGTTGAACCACCCCCTGAAACATGCCTGTTTGTGTCAGTTCTCTGTTGCTCTGATCAAAAGATAGGGCAATAACAACTTAGAGGAGCAAAAGTTTATTTTGTCTCATGGTTTGAGAGTTTCAGTCCATGGTTGGCCAACTCCATTGTTGGGCCTGAGGAAAGGCAGGATATCATGGGGGAAAGATGTGGTGGAGGAAAGCAGCTCTGGACATGGCAACAAGGAAGCAGCTCCATGAACCAGGGACAAAAAACAAATGCCAAAGGCACACTTCCAGTGACCCACTTTCTCCAGCCACAGCCTAGCTTCAGAGAATTAAGGCCCAATAAATCCATATCAGTGGATTAATTAGTCCACAACTCATAATTCAATCAATTTACCTCTGATAATTCTTATATTGCTTCAAACATGACCTGTGAGTGAACACCTCCTACCTAAATAATAACAGTGTCCAGAATGGACTCTGAAAAATGTAGCCCTGTTCCAGTCCCTGAGTTTATGCACAATTGAGGTCTAGAAACAGGAAAGGATTTAGACAAACCACATGATTATTGAGCTGCACACTGTCCCAATTTCCCTCTGTCCTCTGGGCTGTACCATTCCTCAAGTGGTACTTAGGTTCAGTGTCCACAGGCAATTGACCCTGAGGGTGTCCAGTCTTTGTTCTTCAATTCCTATGTGAAGCTCTCCTCTCCCTTTCATCTCTCTTCTCTCTCTCCCTATAGTCCTCCTCCTCTTCATCCCCCTCCTTCTGCCTTGTCTACAGTTTTAATGTCACCAATATGTTTTGGAAGCTTGGTTTTGTCTTATTTCAAACCACTTCCCAGGTGAAAGAATAGCAATCTCACCTGCTTGTGAAGGGGAAGAAGATCCTACCTGCTCGTGAATGGTTAAACCAGCTCATCATGTAAGAAGCCAGGCACTTCACATTCCTCAGAGCCCAGGGTGGGCTGTGTAGGCACTGAAGGACTCTGCAGTTACTCTCTAAGGGAACAGGTATATGTCAGACCTTATTCAAGTCCTTAGAGAAGAAGCTTTGAAGTTACCAAACTTGTTCATTAGGTGAACTGGGATTCCCTGGAGCAAAAGGATAATTCAAAAACAAGCAAATGAAGTCATCACTTACAGCAAAATGAATAAACAAATACTCTTCATGGCTATTCATGAATGGAATCCTTGTCTTCCTTCAGGTTCAGTTTCCCTCTGCTTTCTCCCCATAGCCCTCCCAGCTCCTGCACCTGTGATGCTGCATCCTCTGGCACCCAGGGCACCTGACAGCTGCACTGCATCAAGTCACCAGCAGCTCAAATTCTCCATAGATGAAAACAGATGAGCGAGCATGTGTTTATATTCAGAAAGGACCAAAGGGTGTATGTGTTTTCTGCACTGCTAAGAAGCCAGTGTGTCCTGTGCACGTGTGCTGATGGGCTATGTGTGTGCTGAGTGTGTGGTGAAGTGCATTTATTTGTGGGTTGGAATGATACTGTCTTTTCTCAGGACAATGTAGTGAATGAGTGGCACCTTTGTGTGCCTATGCTTCTTTTGTGTGTTATGCATGCATGAGGATGAACATATGTATGTGTGGAAAGGTGTGTATGTGTAAGTGTGTTTGTGATATTCTTTTTTTTTTGCTATGCATGTGTATGTGTACAAGTGTATGTATGTAAGAGTGTGTGATTGTGTTGACATGTTTGTAAGTACAGAGGGTCCGTGTTTCCTCTGCTCCACACACACAGTGAGCCTATCAACTGGGACAGAGAGTGTAGAACCCCCATGTCTGGGGATCCACACGCCTTCAGATCTCTTTGCCTTATTGGTCTGACCTCGCTGGTGATTGCCTCCTCCTTTTTCAGCATAAAAATCCACACAGTGATCTCAGTGGGAATGTCCCTAATCCCAAGGGAACAAAGTTATGAGGTCTGTTCCATGTACCTACATCTTCTGGCTCTGCCTTAGTGATGCATGAAGACATAACCCTGTGGACAATCTACTACTATAGCCCTGGCCCCTGCCTCCAGAATGGTATGCAAACTGCCTTCTGGCACTCCTCAGGCCTGGATAGACACCCTCACTCTGCTCATTAACCATCAGCCTTTTAAATACTAACCCAATTTATGTATAATATATCAAAGTGTATCAATACATTCTACTGTCACATATAACTAATTAAAATAAATGAAAAACATTTAAAAATAGATCAGCTATTAGTACATTTTTCAACATGTGGCTAGAATAAATTAATCTTTAATACTATGGAAAAAAGGAAACAGATCATGTCACCCTATAACGTGAAATTTTCCAATGATTTTCCATCTTGCTCCAAGTAAAACTCAAAGCCCTACAGTAGCCCACAAGGACCTCTGGAAACTACCCATCCCACAGCTTGCCTTGGGAGCCTGGGGACCCTGCCAGCTTCCTTGCCACTTCAGAGCTCTAGTGCCTGCCATTTCCTCTGCAAGGGGGTCATCTGGATTCCATGAGGCCAGGGATAATGCTCAGTGTCCCCAGAGACCAGAACTGTGGTGTTCACACGGTGTTTGAGGTTCTCTGCACTTTGTTGTAATTAGTAAATTGCTTGGGGATTCATCTGTTTTCCTCTACTGAATATCCCTGATGATTCCTCAGCACAGGAAGAATGGCAAGGGTGCTGCCACCAGCACTACCAAACTCGAGATTCCAGCTAAGGATCATGGCAGGGAATCAGCAGATCATTACTCCGAAAACCCCAGAGAATCAACTACAAGTGTCAGATCTTGTGATGGTGTGCAGAAGCCCACAGGTATGGTGGGGCTCACTCCACCAGTAAAACAGCCACAGGAACAGGAGGACAGTAATGGATCCCTAGGAGTTTAAGGAAAGGCAGGACATTTAGGAAGAAATTGCTCCACCAGACTTGGTGTTGATTCTGGAATGAAGACAAAGATGACAGGAGCACACATATACACAGATTAATGTGTCTTGTGTGTTAAGAATAAAGTGCTCAAAGGGCTGGGGTTTTGGATCAGTGGTAGTGCACTTGCCTGGCATCCATGAGAAACTGGGTTTGATTCTCAACACCACATACTATTAAATAAAATAAAGGTCCATCAACAACTTTAAAATATTTTTTTTTAAAAATGAATAAAGTGATTGAACATGATGAACTGTCCCATGGAGGCTGAGGCAAGAGGATTACAAGTTTAAAGCCAGCCTTAGCAAATTAGTAAGACCATAAGCAACTCAATGAGACCCTGATTCTAAATAAAGTAAAAAGAAAATAGGCTAGGAATGTAGTTCAGTGGTTAAGCTCCCCAGGATTCAATACCCAATGTAAATAAATAAATAAATAAATAAATAAATAAATACATACATACATACATACATACATACATACATACATAAATTGGTGGAACCTAGAAAGGAAGTCCTATTTAAATACTTATATGCAGCCCTCAGTTGTTGCTCTTATGAGTATTTTGTGTCCTCATAAGTAAAACTATGAAAATAAAGAATCACAATTAATAGGTAAAGTATATTTCTTGAGAGAGAGGCCTGTGTTCACCAACTGTATATTTTCCCCCTCTCAATATGTATAAACTATTACTTCCAAGTAAAGTATCATGTGAGAGAAAAAAAGGCCTAAAGTCATTTTGAAAAATTAAGTAATTAAAGTATGTGTTTGTGATACATACATTTGTGTGTGTGTGTGTGTGTGTGTGTGTGTGTGTGTGTGAGAGAGAGAGAGAGAGAGAGAGAGAGAGAGAGAGAGAGAGAGAGAGGTTAAATTTTTTATTTCATACCAGGGATTGAACTCAGAGACACTCAACCACTGAGCCACATCACTAGCCCTATTTTGTATTTTATTTGAAGACAGGGTCTTACTGAGTTGCTATGTGCCTCACAGTTCCTGAGGCTGGCTTTGAACTCTAAATCCTCCTGCCTCAGCCCCTCCAGCAACTGGGATTACAGGCATACACCATTATGCACAGCACAAAATATCATTTTTGAAAAGTAAAATAAGTCATGGATTTAGCACCAAAAGCTAACTTTACACAGAGAGTTGTAATATCTGAAGTGTGAGCACTGGGAAGAGTGGCAGAACTCAAAAGAAAGATCAGTAAAAACTTGCACAGATAAAACTCTTCATAATTTCACAAAGGCCACATTCCCATTATTTGGAGAAAGACAGATTGCTCAGTAAATTTTGAATATACCTAATGATGTAGATAAGAACATGAAATCTAATCTCTATCTGATTATGTACATTAAAATAAGCTCCAAATGCTTTGATAAATTAAATGTATAAATCATCAAAGTCCTGGGAGAAAATAAATGAATATTTATACAATATTGGAGGATTTATAAACATAAATGTGGAAAGCAAGAAAGCAAAGTATGTTACTAATGCATATTATGTATGTATATGGAGGTGTGTGTGTGCATGTACATGTACACACATACACCTGCACACATTGCTCTTGTACATTTGTGGTGTTAAAATGAATCTTTGAAATAATCAAATTCATAGAGATATAAAGTAGAATGGTTGTTACTGGGGTTAGGAACAGGGAAAAATGACAATTTAGTATTTAATGGGGACAGGTTGAATTGGTGAGTAGAATAGTACTAAGGATGGACAAATGATGGTGATTGCTGTATAATAATGTGATTCTATTTGGCACCACAGAACCATACTCTTTTTTAAAAATAACATGTTACTTGTCTCATATCATGAACATAAACTTGTACAACTGAAGCTGTTAACTTTTTTATTTTAAAAAATCACCATCTACTTCTTTTCATAAAACCAATTTCTTAGTTGTTGATAGATCTTTATTTTATTTATTTATACGTGGTTAAGAGAATCAAACCCAGTACCTCAGAAATGCTACCACTGAGCCTCAGCCCCAGCCCATGTTTTAACATTTTTTTAAAAAGTGTCTGAGATATAATTATATAGGAATATGTATACAGATATTTAAAAGTATTCTTTAAGAAATAAAAAAAAAACTAGAGGGGCTATGTTTGTAGCTCAGTGTTATATTGCTCGCCTAACACATGCAAGGTCTTGGGTTACATCCTCAACACAACATAAAAATAAATAGATAAAATAAAGGCATTGTGTCCAATACACCAAAAAATCTAGAATAAAATGTATTTTATATATGACTGTAAAATGATTACAATGAACAATTTCATGGCAAAATTTAGAACTTTGCCACAATAACAATATATAAGCTATTTAGATTGAAATTCTTGAGCATTCATTTTAAATTTTGGCATATTTTCTGAAACTTTTCTTTTTTTTCTTTTTTTTACATTTTAAATTCTTATTTTGTGAGATGGCTTGAGAAAAATTGGCATACATATTTCCTGTGGGATTAATCATTTCTCATTATTTCTTGGTTTATTGCTTCCCAGTCGGGCTTTCAGCTTAATAAACACGTAGCAACCTCTAATCACAAGTGAAGAAAAATGAAGGTACATGACAAAACACAACACATTGGAGACAATTGTTCAAATATTTCCTCCGAAAAAAAAAGACTGTCCATTTCACTTATTTTGATTTGAGGTTCCATTCAAAATGTGCATATATATATATCTTAGCAACTAAATGAAGACTGGGTTCCATTAAAAAAAAAAGCAAAGAAGCCTGCAGTGTTATGTCTTCACTGAATTTTTACATGGATTCAAGGTTTAATTCTACTTGTATACACAGCATCTTTATTTTCATTTACCGCATTTAAAGATCACATGGTATGCACATGTATAGTTTAAGGTCTAAGTAGAGTACTCTATCTCATAACATGATGTTGAAAACTCATAAGTTACAGCACATTTAGTTCATGATTATGAGGATGCATGCAATCATCTTCAAAGCTGTTGCCATCCACACTCAGAACAATTCACCTGGCATCTTGTAGAGACCTCACCCTCCTCTCTTGGCATCTGTGTTCAGGTGAATCAAGTTGTGATTAGAGGAGGAAGTCCTCTGCCAAGCCTAAAACCCACAGATGTCAAGTTATGGCAGGTACAACCAGGGCAGAGCTTGAGCTCCATTGGAGGTGTGCTGGTGGTAGGGATGGAACCAGTCCTACCCTTACTAGGGTTCCTGCACAGGTAGAGGAGGCAATCCTGAGCCAAGCCAAAGCTCCAGTGGCTATCTAGAAGTGGCAGGATGAACCCAGGCCTACCCTGGTTCTGGACTCCTTCAGGTATAATATGATAATCTGTGCTGAGTCCAAGCTCCAGCAGGTGTCTGCTAGTGAGCAGAGGCAGTCCTGGCCCAGGCCTGAGCTCTGGCAGGCATGTGACAGAAATGTGGAGGTGGTCTAATCCTGAGTATAATCTCCATCAGGAGTCAGACAGTAGATGGATGGAACTGTGCCTATCCTTGCTCAGGCTCCCATAGAGTGGATTAGGCTGATTTGAGCTGAGCCTAAGCTCCAGAAGGTGTTTGCCTGTGGGAGGAGGCATTCCTGGGTCTGTCATGAGCTCTGGTGGGGGTTGGCTTGTGGCAGGATGGAGCCAGGCCTACCTTGGCCAGGGTCCCAGTCATGTCAGCGAGGCTGACCTGGGCGGGGCTGAACTCTGGCAGGTGTCTGCAGGTGGGTGAAGTCAGTCCTAGGCTGAGCCTGAGATCCTGAGGGGGTCTTCTGTGACTTGATGCAGATGAGTTACTTTGGGCTTCACCTCTCATGCAGGTCAGGTAGTCTGATCTGGGCTGAGCCTAAGTTCCAGAGGGGTTTGCTACTGGGTAGATTCAGTCCTGAGCTGAGCTTGAGCTCCAGTAGGGGGTCTGATGCTGGTGGGATGGAACAGGTGCTACCCTGTGCCTGGGCTCTGGTGCATGTCAGAAAGGCCTATGTGAATAGAGCTTGAACTCCAGTGTGGCTCTGTTGGCTGATGGGATGGAACCTAGCCTAACATGGGTTCTGGCTTTTGCCAAGGTCAATGAGGCAGATCTGGGCCTCCTGTGAGCTCCAGAGTGGGTCTGCCAGTGGGCAGAGTCAGTCCTCGGCCAAGCCTGAGCTCTGGTGGGGGTTTGGCAGTGGCAGGATGAACTCGGGCCTACCCTGTGCCTGGGCTCCTGTGCTCATTGGCAAGGCAGGTCTGGGTCGATCCTAAGATTTTGCAGGATCTGCCAGTGGCAGGAATGACCCATGTTTATCCTGCATTCTGGCTCACATTCAGTTTGTCAAGGCTGTTGTGGGCCTGGGCTGAGCCCCATTGGGTGTTTGGCAGTGGACAGAGGCGGTCCTGGGCCATGCCTGAATTCTGGAGGGAGCTGTTGGTAAGTAGAGGCAGGCCAGGGTTGAGCCTGTGGTCTGGTGTGAGTCTCATGGTGGTGATTTGGACCCTGGGCTCTCCTGGGCCCAGGCTGCCATGCAGGCCTGCAAGGCGGATCTGGGTGGAGTCTGAACTCATGGGCGTCTGTAGGTGGCAGCAAGAACCAGGGCTTATCCTTTGCTCCCACTCTCGCTCAGGTCCTTGATGCTAGTCAAGGTCTGGTCTGAGACCCAGTGGGTGTCTGGAGGTGAGCAGAGCCGGTCCCAGGGCTCTGCTGGTGGTGGGAGGGACCCGGGTCTACACTGGCTTCCTGCTTCTGCTCAGATTTTTGAGACTGGTGGGTGTGTGCCAGTAGACAGACTTTCTCCTGGCCAAACCTGAGCTCCTGCGGGAGCTGCTGGTGGATGGAGGCAGTCCTGGGGCAGCCTAGACTACAGCACAAGTCTCCCAGTGACTGGATGGACTCACGCTACCCTGAAGTTGGTGAGGCATCTCTGGGAAGTGTCTGGCTTGAGCTCTGCTCGGGGCCTGCTCCCGGCAATTGTTCCCAGGCCTTCCGTGGTCCAGGTCCCCGCTCCTGCCAGAGAGGCTGATTTGGGCTGGGGCTGAACATCAGCAATGGTCTGTCAGTGGGCAAAGTCAGTCATGGGCGGAGCCTGAGCTCAGGTTCAAGTCTCATGGTGACTGCATAGTCTTGGGCTACCCTGGGCTAGGGCTCCGTCTCCTTCCAAGTCGACAACTTGGAACTGGGCAGACCTGGAGCTCTGGTAGTGTTCTTCAGGTGGCGGGATGGAACTCGGCCTGCCCTTGCCTGGGCTCCCTGCACAGGTCAGCAAGGCCAATCTGGGCAATGTATGAGTTCCAGCAGGGGTCTGCTTGTGCTTGGAGGTGGAACTGGGTGGAGCCTGAGCTGCAGCAGGTGTCAGCTGGTGGGGGAATGGAATAGGCCTATCCTTGCCCCCGGCTCCCGGGCACATAGTTGAAGTGGACCTAGGCTTGGACTGAGTTCTGGAGGGTGTCTTGCCTGTGGGCAGAGTCAGTCCTGGGCCTATCCAGTACTGAGTTCCGTTGGAGGTATGGCAGTGGCCATATGTTCCCAGGGCTAAAATGTGCCTGGGCTCCTGTGCACATCTGGACGTCTTATCTGATTGGAGCCTCAGATCTGGTGTGTGTGTGTGGGGGGGGATCTGCTGGAGGCATGATGAAACAGGATCTACCCTTGCCAGGGATAACGAGTGGATCTGTGACAGGGATCTGTGCCCGAAATGTGCCCGGGCAAGGGTCTGCCTGTGTTTGGGGACTGTCCTGTGTCTGGCCTCAGCTCTGCTATGGCCTGCTTTTGGTAATTAGTCCCAGGCCTACCTTGGGCCAGGCTCCCTAGCCTGTCAGGGAGGATGATCTGGGCTGGGGTGAATGTGTGCAACTGTCTGTCATGGTTGGAGTCAGTTGTGGGCGGAGCCTGAGCTCTGGTGCCAGTCTCACCTTGACTAGATGGACTTGGGCTACCTTGGGCTGGGGTTATGACTCCTGCCAGGTGGTTGAGTTAGATCTGGGCAGAGCCGGGAGCTCTGGAGGGGTTCTGCTGGTGGCAGCATGGAACCAGGCCTCCCCTTCCCTGGGCTTTCCTGCAGGCCAGTGAGGCCAATCTGAGTGAGGTATGAGTTCCAGCAGGGGTCTGCCTGTGCGGGGGAGGTGGTCCTGTGTCTGGTCTGAGCTCTGCTTAGGGCCTGTTGTGGCAGATGGTCCCAGATCTAACTTGGGCCAGGCTCCTGCACCTGTCAGCGAGTCTTATCTGGGCTGTGGCTGAACTTCAGTGACTGTTTGCCAGTGAACATACTCAGTCCTGGGTGTTGTTTGAGTTCCACTGTCAGTATCATGGTGACTGGATGATGAACTTGGGCTACCCTGGGCAAGGGCTCCATCTTTTTCTAGGTCTTCAAGTTGGATCAGGGCAGATTTGGAGCTCTGGCAGGTCTCCTGCCAGGTAAGGGAGGCACACATGGTCTGTTTTGGGGCTCCTTCAGGGGTCAGCCTGTAGGCAGAGTTGGACCTGGGCCAAGCCTGAGCTCAGATGTAGGTATTGCAGTCACTATATGTTCCCAGGGCTACCCTGTGCCCCAACTCCTGTGCACATCTGCAAGGCTTATCTCGTAGAAGCCTCAGATTGCACAGGGTGTCTACTGGTGTCTGGAATGACTAGGGCCTACTCTGGGCTCCATCTACCACTCAGGTTGTCGAGCTTGATCTGCCAGGATTGGCCACCAGCAAGTGTCTTTCAGTGGGCAGTCTGTCCTTGTGCAAACCTGAGCTCTGGAGGGAGCTGCCAGAGGACTGAGGCAGTCCTGGGCAGAACCTGAGCTCTGGCTCCAGTTTCACCATGAGTGAATGGACTCGGGCTACTATGGGCCCTGTATCATGTGCAGGTCCTCAAGGTTGCTCTTAACTAGATCTGAACTTCTACTGAGCTGATCAGCCAGTGGACAGAAACGGCCCGAGTCTCAGCTCTGGATAGGGTTGGCCAGTGTTGGGATGGACCCGGAATTACCCTTTCCTGGGATCCATGCATGTTGGCGAGGCTGATCTGGGCAGAGCCTGAGCTCTGGTGGGTGTCTGCCTGTGTGTTGAGGTGGTTCTGGGCCAGACCTGAGCTCCGTCCAGTTCTTCTGATTGAGAGATGGGCATGGGCCTATCCTATGTCTGGCTTCCCTCCCAAGTCATGGGAGCAGTTCTGGACTGTACATGAGCTCTGGCTGGTGTCTGCAGGTGAGTGGTAGCAGTCCTGGCCTGGGCCTGATCATCCCACGCTGGTGATGGGTTGAAACCAGGCTACATTGGGCCCCAGCTCCAATGCATCTGGAAAGGGCCTTAGCTCAGGCGGGTGTCTCTGGACCTTTTCATTATTCATTTGTTCATATGTAGTACTGAGAATCAAAGCCATTGCCTCACAAGTGTGAGTCAGAACCCCAGCCCGGTTTGCTTCTTCTTGACCTTTAATCATACTTTCTTTTGGTTCTATATCATTTGTTCATGCATGCATTTGAATTTTCACAAGCAACTATTATGTGATATCCCCAGCAAAGCTTTGAAAGCTGGCCCCAAATCAGATCTTGATCCTCGGCTGTATTACGTCCCACACATCCACATCACCTCTGGCATAGGTGCAGAAGAGAGATGACTAAGATATGGTCCATGACTCTCAACTTTTGGGAAAAAATGTTTTGATAAAGTAAAGGATAAGGGGTCACTTGAGAGAGATCCTGCAGAATGCAGAGCAGGTATGTTTTTGAATAAAGATTTATGTATTAATAAATTTTGTTTATTTCCTTTTTGCTGAAATTTAATTTTCCTGTATCTGTAGTTTTTTTTTTTTTTCTTTTCCTTTTTATAATAGGGATCAAACCCAGGGCTCTGGGAATGTGAGGCAAACTCTTTGAGGCTTTGCCATTGAGCTGCTTCCCAGCCCATTCATTCAATGTCAGCGTGGGAATTTGGGACTGACTTTATGAAGATTAAAAAAAAAAAGAGACTGACCAATGGCATTCCTATGTGTCCAATCCAATTAGCATAACTTTGGACCTATAGCATTGGTACTTCTTTCAAGTCCTAACTGGCATAAGTTTGAACCAATAGCATTGGACCAAGTACTATATAAACCCCTTTAAGTCTGTTCTGAGGAAGAGAAGCTATCCACACCTTGGACATTATTGTGCTGGTGTTTCGCCTGGGAGTTTCACTGGAGTTCCGCCAGAGTTTCGCGTAAGTTCCACCATGGTTTGGTTCCTGGAGATGATTCTCCAAGAGAAGAAATGGTTTTCTTTCCTTTTCTGGGGTCTGCTGCAACGCTGCATGGAATGGCCTGCCATGAAGAGCTAGGACTCCTCTCTGCTGCAGAGGCCTTCCTGCCTCGCATGTGCAGACCCCTACCTCCCAGCAGAATCCTTAATTTTTCATCTTTGAACTCTGGTTTTAAATGTATTGTCATATGTTAGATAATCAGCCTCTAAATATTGTGATTTGTAAATTTTGATTTATATTAGTGAAGATTATTATATTCATAAATAATAGAAAATTATTTCCCATGGTTCTGAGTCAGAAGCAGGAAAAATCTGTCCCACTAGTTGTGTCATTATTTAGCAGAAAAGTGGGAGAGAATAAACGCACTTTTAAAAGCCTTTTTTTTTAAAACCATTCATTTGAAGTTGATTTCAGTGCTATCAAAATGTTTAAAGGAACCTAGTAAATGTTTCATTTTAGTAATTTTAATTTATTGGTTATTTTTAGTTATAAAATCAGGTTTTTTTTTTTAAATTTGTTAATGGACCATTTATTTTATTTTATTTATATGCAGTACTGAAAATTAAACCCAATGCCTCACAAATGTTAGGCAATTGCTCTGCCACTGATCCACAATTCTGGCCCATAAAATTCATTTTGATGTATTCCATATTTGTGTAATTATACCTTATGTATTTAGAGTTGCATTCTTAGGATGTACATGATGGTGCGATTCACTGTGTTGTCTCCATGTATATACATGTGAAAGGCTGTATCAGTCTTTCCACTGTCTTTCCTTTGCTTATCCCCCCTCCTTTCCCTCCATTGTCTAATCTACTGCACTTCTGTTCCCATCATCCATCCTGTGGTGGGTTAGCTTCCACATTCCACATATCAGAAAAAAAAATATCTACAATTCTAGAAATTTGTATCTGATGATTAAAGGTAATTATGCCAGATGACTTGCAAGTAAGTGGGTGTAAGAAAATTAGCTTGATGCACAAGCTACATATTGAAAATAAAGATTCTTAAGAAGTATTGTTGAATTACTCATGCATTCATTCATGAAAAGTATATTAAGTGGCTACAGTATACTGTTAGGAGCTGGGAAAACCACAGCAAATAAAACATTGCAAAGTTCTACCTATTAGGGAACTTGTAATATGATATCCACGAATTAGGAAAAAGAAATATTATAGAAAAGTAAAGAATCTCCAGAAGGGGAGTGATGATAATTTATAGCTAACAGATATCACAAAAACTCAATTATCATGTAGGAGAGTATCTCCCTTCAGGTCTTGGCAGATTGAGGGATGGTGTGCCTACATTCTAACCTCAGCAGTGAGGCTGAAGTATGATAAATGAATATGGCCTATGGATATATTTGATGGCTTATTTAGGAGATGTTATTTTATTTAATGTGTAACCTGGTCTTTTCACAACCTATCCTTATATAGTAGGATTTTTCTTGTACTCTTAGATTAATAGAAACTACATTTAAAATAACAAAGCAAGCAAAAATTGAATAGAATGGTAAGATTGTAGATCATAACACTTGATATCAGTTTTTGAATCAATACTAAAACCTGGGAGATAAAAAAAAGAATAATAGAAACTGTCACATTGCAAAGTCCTTCTGATACTAAAGTGACTCCATGCTAGATGTTATTATAGCGGAAAATCTCAGGGAACACAGAATAGCATGTGATTGCATACAATGAAATTAGATCTGGGTGGCTGCTGGATCTTTTCTCATGTAAAGTTATATAAAAACTCTTAAATAATTCTTTGTGGGGGAAAATGGGATGTCAGTAACATTCCCAAAATGTTTCTCCCAGTTTCTATTGGAAGAATCTGTGCATCTCATTATGTCTTATTATCAGCCAATATGGCTAATTATTCTTTAGATTTTCATTGTCTAAGAGACACATTTGCATGGAATTTTACATTTCTGAAGTTATGCTAATGGAACCAGTGGCAAAGAAAATGGATTTTAAGTTAAAGACAACTTGTTGGTGTTTCAGTCTCCTGTTGCTCTGCAGGTGAGCACTGTTGGTGGAATATACATCCTGCCATCAAGCAGTGATCAAAAGGAGAGAAACTACAGGTTGAGATGATCTCCTCATAGTTAGCATGTCCTTTGAGCAATACCATGGCTTAGTGTTGTGATGGGACCACAGTCAGCCAGTCTTAGAAAGTCAGAGTGGAGACCTAGCTATAAACCAAACACCATTAAGCTGTGTGTGTGTGTGTGTGTGTGTGTGTGTGTAGGGGGTCAATTGGATCATTTGTCTCCCTCCATGTATTCTTTGTTGTTGTTGTTTTGTTTTAGAAGCTGAAAAGCACAGTTCTTTAAATCTGAATGTCACTGAGAACTCAGGGTGCCTGGCTCTCCTGTTCTGACATTTGCTTTACAAAGAAAGGCTTTCTGGGAGATAGGCAGCTTCTTTCTTAACTCTACATGGAAAAATGTTGCATAACAGCTGCAGATGTTGGATGGGAGAGTTACCAAATGGATGGAATAGGGTCATGATGTCACATAGTTGTGCCATCATGAGTTGTACTTCCTTCTGGTTTAAGTAAGAGTTTCTAGATGGTCCTTCTCCTTACACCATGCTAAACATTATGTTTGTGAAATTCCTCTTAGGGTATATTGTGTATGCTATAAGCAACATCGTGAGAATCTAACTGAAGTTATTGAGGTGCAGATTTCTTAATTAATCAGCACTATGTACCAGGTACTGTTTTGTATGATTTACAAATAGTAGTTATTTAATTCTCATGATATCTTTAGGTGTATGTGTCATTATTTTCTCGAGGTCTTAGAAGAGGTCTTGGATGAGGCTCAGGGAAATTTAATAACTGTACAAAGATAGCCAGCTCTTGAAAGTCTTGTGCCACTTTCCTTGATCTTAACTGTCCTGTAATGTTGCCTTGTTGTGCATGAGATTATGAATTGAGATAAAAATATGTTCAGTTATACTGATATGGTATTCTTTTGTGTATGGTATTCTTTTGTGTTCTGTTCAGCTTTCTTCTTGTATTTTCTTACACAGAAGTTTCTAAGTAGACTCTCATGGGCTTCTCTTGATCTTTTTTACTTGACCATCTTGGTACCGCTAAATGACTCAGTTATATTTGCTTATGTAATTTCCACTATGAGAAATTTTCAGAAGCCCCAAAGTGAAGATCTAAGGATATAGGGGGATTAGGAGTGTAAAGAAATTTTTTATGGTAGAAGTGGCAACAAAAACTATATAGGTAGAAATAATGGATTCACCAAGGGAGCTATTAAAATTTTTATTACAAATTGAGAAATTATATGTGCATATATTTATACAAAATGATAATATATATGCACATGAGAAATTAATCAAGCTAATAAATACATCCATCATCTCAAATAATTATTCTTGTAGTGGGATCCTTTGAAATTTACACTGAGATTTTGAAAATACACTGTTATTAACCATATTCAATTCACCATAATTGTATAGTAAATCTCATATAACTCTTTCTACCTGTCTAACTGGAAAAATTTCTAACTTTCTTTGGTTTGAATCCCATTGGAAGTTGATCTAGAAACAACATGTGAGGGCACTTTTTTGGGGAGGAAATGAGAACTGATGATAGGCAAGGGTCCTTGAGAGGCTGTGTTAACAAGAGAATCAATGCTGTGGGTGACAGGAGCTTATTTACACACAGAAACACATGGACTATGTGCCTTAGTTTTCCCACCCAAGGGACTGAGGTATTAGATGGTGCTGTTACAGGGGGTGACCATTCTGTCCCCCAGCTTTACTGTGATCAGAGCAAATATTAAAGCAAGAAGTCCAGAATTTAGTAGTTGAAAGTGAGGAGGCTCACTTTAGATGGGCAGATGAGGGTTTACACTGAATCCTCATGTGGTAGCTCCCAGCCAGCTCCTCTTTCTCTCATTAAGTGATGGTTTGGCTCAGAAAATGAAGCTAAACAGCACCTTACTTTTTTTGTCAGATTATGCATCATCAACAGATGAGCAGGATCTCTAGCACATCAAGCTGTGATAGAGTATCTGATCAGTTTATAAGAATGACTGCTCTGGGGTTGGGGTTGTGGCTTAGAGTGCTTGACTAGTGTGAGGCCCTGGTTTTGATTCTCAGCACTGCTTATAAATAAATAAAATAAAGGTACATTAACAACTAAAAAAGTTTAAAAATAATGACTTCTTTGAATTCTTTGGAGGGAATGAAAGCTAAATTATTTATTATTCCAGGCTTCATGTGTGACTATGACGAGGCCAAAGTTGATTAAAAAGACACAAAATTGATCTAAGCAGCAAGTGCAATTGATAGAGTTGATGCATTTCTGAAGACCAGACTTTTCTTTAGAGTTCTCACCTTTTGAAATACTTTTTCAGGACAAGAGAGAGATGGTGAGGATATCAGTTAGTCAGGAGAGTCAGACTTTTGGCGTGACTTATTTTTTGTGAAGTCTATTTCCCACACAGCTTTGTAATGTCACAAGTGGATTTTGCATGGGAAACATGTTAAATCCTGCAAACACTTAATCAAGTGCCCTCTGGGTGTAAGCAGACAGTCTTTGGAGCAGCCAGAATTGGAAGCTTTGTACTCTTATATCCTTGTTAGTACCTGTAAGTAGGTTAGGTCAAAGCTCCTGAAATTATCTCAACTGTTCTTTGCAGAGTTTAAACTCATCATTTTCCAAAGACAAAAAAAAAAAAAAGTATTAACAATCTGTCGCAGAATCCTGTGTCTTAGGAGCCCCTCCTCCTTGACATCTAATAAGGTGAAAGCTATTGAGTTGGAAATAGTTAAGTTCATGAACCATTTAAGTTCTACTGTTAGTGATATAGAAAGCACAGTGAACTGACTTCAATGAAATCAGCAATTTAAGTAGCACTTATGATAACAGAGAAAGAGACAGAAACCCAGGAGATGACCCTGGAAAAGGCAGCATGAGCTTTGGATTTCCTGGAAAGTAGGCCATGCTGAAACTGAGAGATCATGATCCTGAAGCACGGAGAAAAACTAAATTGGAATAATTATGACATTGAAGACTTCTAAAGGAAATTATATGATGGCTATTTATGTCAGTACCTTTTAAGCCCTAGGATTCCACACCAACGTCATCCACCAGCTCCCACAGCTCACCTATATCACATCATGTAATTAATATTTTATGTAATGATCCCAGGGGATTCACATCCAAATATACAAAGCTGACATATCATTTGCAAAGGCAGGGAAATTTTGCTTTTGTTTTAAGATATATCCATTCTAAACATTTGAAATAAAATACATAATTAAAAGTTACTGATTTAGTGGTTAGCCAAGTGTCAAGAATTAAACATCTTTAAGTGAGGCTGAAAAGTGTTCATGCAGCTATGCTCCTGTTTCCTTCCTCCACCAAGCAGTAAGTTGTAGCTGGAAAGAAAAAAAAAAAAAAGACGGATAGTGCCTTGATTTGGAAGGCTTCCTTTTTGCTCTATTTTATGAGCAATATGAAATGGGGAAAAAGTCCCCCAATGCAAACTTCAAATGACACAGAATGTTCTTAATAGAAAAATGGAAAAAACATTCAGTTCCTTTGTTATTTGAAAAGTTTACTATTTTCAGAATGCTTAAAGTTTGGGTATGATGAGATAGATAACAAATTATAGTTTGAGAAAATGTTTCTTTCATCTCCATGTTGGAAAAATATTTTAGTCCTTTTATGATACATCATTGGGTGATTTTGTAGTCATTTTCCCTGGAGACCTTTTCAAACATATTACTCATTTCAAAAATAGGCACCAGAAGTTGCTGGGATCCTTTCAACTTTTAGAGACAGAGACAGTCCCAGATGGCCCAGTTCCTGAATGGTGGCTCCTTGGGTTGTTTAATGATTTACAAGACCTTTTTCTTTTGTAATTTTTTTTCTTACTAAATAGTATTTCAGGTTCACAGAAGGTATTTATTTTTCTGTGTACATTTACCATGTTCTATTCCATTCTTGGCTTGCTTTTAATTCTACCTCAGTGGTACTTTCTGTGATTCTTTGATGATAGTTGTGACAGGTTTCTCTCATATGGCCAAGAAGCTGGCATTGTCCTCGAACGTTAGCTGATGATAGGTCCTATTGAGGAAGAACATGAGGCGAAGTCTGAGAGCCATGGGTATCACAGTGTAGAACACTTCAGATCTGCGAGTATAGCAGAAACTGCTTCCTCAGAGATAAGCCTGATCTGACTGAGGCAATGTGGTGATTTGTGTTTACCAGAGTCTCCATGTTTGGTGAGCAGGCATGGACCCAGAAATGTCTGGGTATATGGTTCCCTGGCTTCTGTTTTTTCTCATCCATGAGGCTGCACTGTCTTGACAGTACTCTACCCTGGCCCAGAATCCTGGGCTTCTGCACTGCAAATTTTGTAGAATGTTAGCAGTGGCCAGCCTATGGGGTCAAGTACGCTTTAGTTGTTCCCAGCTGTATTGTTCTCCTGTTCTTTCTCCAGGCTACAGCCTCTCTCTCATGGCAGGCCCAAATCCAGGGGATTTTTCTGTGTGTATAATGTGTGTGTGTGTGTGTGTGTGTGTGTGTGTGTGTGTGTGTGTGTGGTAGCAGGGGATGGGTGGGACAATTCCTGGAATCCAAATTTGTGTTCTGCTGCCTTCCATTTACCAGGGTTCCTCTGGAGCCCAGTTACCTATAGCCTGCACAGGTTTACCACTTCTTGCTGATTTTACTTCACCTTGCACAGCCCTTCAGGGGGACATTCATACAGTCCTCATGAGCCAGAGCAATAAAGAGGATATCTTGACTCAGGACAAGACATGGGATCCAGTGAGACCTCACTTGGGAACTCTGCTTATTAGGAAACAAGATAATAGATGGTGATTTCACATTCCTCCTGGCCTGCTTCTAGTCCTGTGGGGTGCTGAGGCAGTGTTTTCTTTTCATTAACAGAAATAAAGTTGCAGTTGTTATGCAGTACTGCTGATTGATGGCTGTTTATTGCCACTGTCTGGCCTGGCTGGGTTTGGCTTCTGCCACTCTACTTATTCATGAATCCTACTGTGACTATTCATCAGGTAACTCACTGGGTCACTTGTCTTTCAGTCGTGCTTCATGTGAAGTGTCTGTGGCCTGAATGAGGAGCATCAACAGTTCAGAGTCTGCTTTTTAAGAACTGATTAATCTGCATTGCCCTTGCCCTGGAGAGTTCATCTTAAAAATTCTTGCATTCACATGGATTTTAAAATTAATTTAAGCTGCTTTAGACAATGCTTTATATATGCCAGCCTTTCTGTGGATTCTGCCCTTCAGAGAGAGACATGCAATCATTAAAGTTTTGCACACTTTAGTGATGGCTTAGGTTTTCATTGCACAGCAAAGGAAATCTTAAATGGATTTATGTACGATGCTGAGAATATTGTGTAAGTGTGGCATCCCTAATCCAAAATTCAGAAAACTGAGATGGTACAAATCCAAATTTTTACAAGCAGCAATATGGCACCACAAGGAGAAGGCAGGACATTTGACTTCTTATGGCAGAGCAGTCAGAGCACAGGCATAGGACATACCTTAGCTAGCATCCCTGAGGGAAAGAACTCACTTGTGGGGCAAACTTCAGTTGCATGTGGAAAATTATTTAAAATATTATATGGAATGCCTTCATGCTATGTTTATAAAGTATGTGAAACAAATATTAATCAAGTCTAGACTTTGGGCCCATCCCCAACATATCCTATAATGTATATGCAAATATTTCAAAATATGAAATACTTCTGGTCACAAGAATTTTGGTTAAGAGTTAGACCACTGAATTTTCACAATTATGCTTTTTGATGGATTCTGTTATTTTCACTTTACAGGTGAAGCACATGAGCCCCTGCATCTTAGAGGTGACTCTTTCGAGGTCCAATAATATAGCACAGCTAGGATTGAACTTGCACACAGTAAGCTGTGTAAGACAAGGAGTGATGGCAACATATGCTCCTCTTTTTGCTCATTCCCAGGACCTAGCACAGTTTGCAGCCTCTCTGATGTACTCCATGATAAATTGTAGAATAAGTGACAAAATAAAATCTCTAAAGCAAGGAGTCAGTAACATGAGAATTTCTTACAAAATCTGCAGCTTCAAGACTGTCATTCAGCATACCTTTGGTTTTTGAAAAAAAATCAATATAGAATCAGATTCTAACATTGCTATTTAATTGTTTGATCAGAAACTTCCTTTAATTGACACTCTGTTCATTAACAGTTTTAGCCTTTACTTTCAGTAAGTCTCTAAATATAAGGCAGCCAGCCTTTGAAAGCCTCAGGGACACACATAGTGCATCATAATCTCATTGCTCATTCTTTGTATTTTGCCTCAACTGACTGAACCTGGAAATCTTTGACTCACATCCATCTTCCAAACACACACTTTAAAACCAGATATGGTGATGAATGCCTGTAGTCCTAGTAACTCCAGACGCTAAGACAGGAAGATCATAGGTTCTCGGCAAGCCTCAGCAGCTTAAGAAAACCCTGTGTATCTTAGCAAGATCCTGTTTCAAAATATAATTTAAAAGGGTTGGGTGGCCTCTGGGGTAATGGCTCAATGGTAGAATACTTGCCTTGCAAGGGTGAGGTATGTACTTGGTTCAATTTTGTCCAACTACAACTAATTTTTTTAAAGGAGCTGGGGATTGCACTCTGGGTTCACTATGTTCTACAAAAACAAAAACAAAAACAAAAACAAACAAACAAAAACAATATCTGAAACACACCCTATGCCCCACATTTTTGCTTTTGTATTTTTTTCCATGATATTCATATGTGAATAAGAATGTGAGACACTAACTTCCATTTTTTTTTCTTAAATTTTCTCTCCTGTTCTATTTTGCCAAGCTCTGTTGTACTTTAATCTTAATCTCTGTCACTTTCTCTTCTCAACTTTATGTGAGTTCAAGATGTAGTGAGAATATGTTGTTCTTTCATCTCAAAACCTTTATGAACAATTTGAATTATGTGCAATTATGTGTTTTTCTGCCTGTCCTAATTTTCCATTGTTATCATCAAACCTTCATAGTTTTGGGTATAATGTATATGCAAATCTTAGAGGTATCAATTTATGTATAAATTCAATCCATTTATCTTTCTCCATTTGGATGAGATGTGGGACTCCTATTTAGAATAACTTTCATTTATTTCATGAATTGGGCTCTATTACAGAAAACAAGAGAAATGCAGATTGTATCTTTGTATTTTTCTCATTCTCTAATTACTTGTTGAAAATGTTAAGAAAATAGAATTTAGTCAGTTTCTTGTCTTCAAATTGCTGTGCATTAAAATTGCAAATAAAAATACTCTTCTGATGGTACTTCAAACTGTGACATTCAAAATTCACAGTAAACACTGAAAAATGTGATGTAATTATGCTACATATTGTTTTTTTATCCAACTCCTACTAAGTGTTCTGGGTGAGTAGAAATTCCCTTTCATTGCAAGAGAAAATTCAGCTTCCAGTCAGCTGAGGCCAGGTTTATTTAATTCTTATGTCTGCAGTTTCTTCAGATTGCTATGCCCACCCTTGAGAGAAAGCAAACTTGTATGCCATACAATATTTATCACTTGTTGCAGTGTGATTTAAATGAGTGGGATAAAGCAACAGTTATGTATCTTTATTGAACCTCTCAAATTTGTGAACCCACAGGGGCTCTTGTGCCTTACAATTTAACTGAGACTCTTATAGCCTCATTATTGCTGATGAAGGGAAAATCCAGAAGACAAAAAAGATGCTCCTTGGACCTTTTCCTTCATGGAGCCCTTGTGACCATGACTTTTGCTCCCCTTGGCTTCCTTAACATGCATGCTTTTCTTTCTCAAGATGTTAATACCATGAGAAGGAGCTTTGACCAGTTTTATTTATACTCATTTCATAGAACTTTGAAATATTGAAAGAGGTGTATACTTATCCAACAATTACCAGCACTAACATATTTATGTATTAGCTTGTGGTCACTTTTGAATTTAGTATTTTATAAAAGTACACAGTTGCAAAGAAAACGTGTATCTACTCTCAGAATGTTATATTATAAATTATGTTGTTCCATGTCATTACAAAAAATTCACTAAAATAATTTAGTATCACTTGGAAAAATCCAATTCTTTAGCCTTACTAGCACATTCATAATTTTCTCATTGCCATAATACTATTAAAATTTTCCCAGCTTTTAATTTTTTATTTGAGATGTAACAATAAGCTTTATGAAACATTGCTATTTCTCGGCCTTATTTAATATATTTAATATTTAGTGGTCATATCATCTTTAGTTGAGTGTTGCTGTGATCTTTATTTCTCAATCAAGGGCTCAAGGAACACTTTAGTATAATTTAAATTGTACATAATTGTATACTATTTGTTTGTTTTGAAAATGAGTCATCTGGTGTTTCCTGTTTCTTGTGATTTTTCACTTTAATAAATCAGCATATTTACAACTTATTTCAACAGTTGAAAATATTTATGTTTTTATCTAATGTTTTTTGATCATAACTAGTATGTTAAAAAATGTACAATTAAACTAAATGTTTACTTATTGGATATGACCAAGAAAAATACTTAAAAAAAAACCACTTTTACTAGTAAAGTCAAAATTCTGATTCTAATTCTGTTAGATTAAGTCACATATTAGAAAAGTCAGGATTTTATTTTCATGTTATTATTCCTGGCTTTTGTGATGTTCATTTCTGAAATGAATTCTTACAAATTCTTTAATATCCTTTTACATGTATGCTATGTACCTTCATGAGTATTTATTTAAAAAAGAATTTGTTTTTCTTGGTCTTTTATTCCTAATGGTCAAATCTATAGCTGGGATTTGGTTCACTTTTGCAGTAAAAGGCCAAAGTATCTCTTTGGGCTGCTAAGACAAAGTACCTTGAACTGGGTATTTATAAACAACAAAATGTATTACTTTTTGTTCTGCAAAGTGAGAAGACACAATAGATTTGTTGTCTGGCAGGGCTTCCTCTTCTCATAGAAAGCTCATCCTCCATGGTGGAATGGACAGTATCATGTAGGTCCTCCTTCCTAAGGGAACTAGTCCTATTCATAATGGATTTGCCCTTATCACCCAATTGTCTCCCAGAAGAACCTGCTTCATAATGTCATCTCCATACGTTATGATTCCAATGTATCAATTTCAGGGAGACACAAACATCAGCCCACAGCAGCCAGATAGCAAATCCCATAGGCTCTAAGGACAGTAAGGTCTTTGCCACAGGCACTTGGCTCTGCCTTTGTAATGAAAATTGGCTTTAACAGTCTGTAAATTAATGTGATGAAGAATGCAAAACATAAACAAAACAACAATGACAAACTTCTGTCATTGTCCTGTGTTCTGTAAAAAAAAAATACAGAAAAAGCCAAATAAAACATCAGAAAATAGTATGACTTATCTTAAAAAGTCTTTTTTCATTTCCCCTATGTTAGTTTAACATAGGCTCAGAATGACTGAGTTTGTTTCCTTGCTGAATTTTTAATGACAACAAAAGCAAACAGTTCTGCTACACTTAAGAGAACTTCTTTAACTTAGCAGCTTCTTATATTATTATTTTCTGCTACTTTTGATTTTCAGTTTCCAGTAGGTTATTTGAAGTCAGCCACTTATTTTGAAAATCCTCCAATTTATCTCAAGATCTTTTGGGGTGCTTTTTAAACCAAATATACATTCATATTTTAACAAATTATAAGTAAAGAAATTAGCATTGAAAACCTTCATTTTCTAGTGAAATGGGACTGGGGTTTAGTGTAGATCATGAAAGCCGTAGAGTTACTTCTATATTCTGCCTTTGTAAAACAGACATTATATATTTCTTTTCCAAGAAAGTGAACTCTGAGGGGTGTGGAGTTTTCTGCAAGATGATTCAGAGACTGTTCTGATTTTGTGTAACTCTCAAAAATATGTGTAGATATATATGTGTGTACTTGATCAGGGAGGGAAGTAGAGACAGCATGTGCTCTGTGTACTGGGGCTGCCAGGCACTGCCATGATTCACAAGGTAGGCTTACTCCCAATTGAGGAAACATGGATGTACTCATGAAGCTTTTCAAATTTATGCTCACAATGAGATTTTCTCTCTTTTTCAAACTTTAAGATAAGTAATATTCTGTCATTTTTCCATTGACATATTATTGTGTATTTATATTTACTTTGTATTCACTTGCATATTTCTCTTATTTTGCAAAGTGAGAAACATTCCATTCTGTAAACCTCAAGGAGACGGAAGGAGCTACATGAAGAAGACTTCTTATTGCAGGATTACATCTGTGGTGTCAAGATGCCCATAACCTGGCTCTGTGTTGTCTGTTCCCCCCTCCTTCTCTCTATATATGTGAAGCACACTACTGTATCTTTATCTCAAGCCTTCACTCAGGTATTATGTTTTGGAAGATGTATATGTGTGTACTTGATGAGGGAGGGAATGTTATATTATACATTATGTGTATAATATAACATTCTGTGACTGAGACAAGAAGAATTTAAAGGAGAGAGTATATTTTGGCTCAGGGTTTCCGAGGCTCAATTTATGGTCAGCAGACTTCATCACCATGAATGATTCTGAATGAGACAGAGCACCTTGGTATAATGCCATGACAGGGTAGAGCTGCTAAACTCCTGGCAATCAGAAAGTAGAGTCAGTGAGAGGCCAAGGGCAAAATATAGATCCCTAAGGCATGTCCCCTGTGACCTACTTCTTCCATCTGTACCCCACTTTCCTACAGTTACAGTCCTCCATTCAAGACATTGATCCATCTACAGATTTAAGTTACAGCTCTCATGATCCACTCATTTCACCTTTGAACATTGCTACATTATATATCTTATTTCTGGCACATGAATTTTATTGGGGACACCAGGTAGAAACTAATGATCAGTGTTTCTTCATATTGTCAGTAGAGGCCTGAACAGCTCTCAATTTGTGTATGAAGAGAAGTTGGAGAACCAGTGGAATTCCCACCATGTGTTAACACAGCTGAATCAGATGTACCTGGGGGTAGGTTTGCTTCCTGGAAGATGCTGCCAAATTGGTATCCAAGGCCAATAAGGCTCCCCCAGATTGGCTTTTCTTTCAGGTCCTGGATGTCTTGTGTTCACTCTGTATTTGTAATGGGTTCACTCTCCAGTCTAACCCCAGCATCTCATCCATGAGACAGTCTCCTGCCAAGACATAATCCTTTACTGAAGACCTGTCTTTGGAACCATATTATCAGGTAAATTAAGATGGATGAGCCCACAAAGACATAATATGGGGAAAAAAAGCTCTTGGTCCAGCTCTGTAACCAGGAACAGATGGTTGGTTAGTTTTATTAGGATTGTTAGTGTATTTCTCTTGTGAATGATGTAAGTATTGTTTTCTATAAAGAAGGTGAGATAATGATAATAGATGGACCAAACAAATATGTATTTATCACAAACATGTGTCTAAGAGCATCTGTTCATTTTCATCTGTGAATATATTTGTAACTGATACTTCTAGAAAATACTACTGACAACTAAACAGGGCTGTCATTGTATGTAATCATGTCATGCTTTCTTACAGTATAGCTAAAAGGATTATCCTTCAATATCACTTTTGGCGCCCATTATATAAAATAAAAAGAAGTCTGAAATAAAATAAATTTCACAAATAGCCAATAAAATAGCATCTACAGTCAGATTTGTCTTTTAAGCAATCTAATGTTTGTTGAATATAACATGCCAGCTACCAAGCCACGTGCTCTGTACTGTCAGTTTTTGTGTGTGTTCATTCCTGGGTATGCCGGTTACCTCCAGATTGTTGTTGAGAAGTGAAGAACCGGGGATAGGACTATGGTCCATCTTCAGATTCAGCTCTTAACTGTCATGCCCTGACACTTTCACCTTTCCTATACCCTGAAATAAACAAACATAACCAGCAACACACTTCTGAGTCAACAATTCATTCTGTGTGGTGGCAGTGACTCCAGCTTCTAGTGGCTGCCAGGAGAGACATGCTACTTCATCTTATTTAAAAAAAAAGTGTTGAGTGAGTTGTGTATCCTATCTTGCATTGTTTGAACAGGATTGGTTTAAGGCTTCCTTACATAACAGACCTACCCTAATGAGTAGTGTTTCCTGACACTATTATTAATCCCTGGGGTTACTGGAGAGTGTAGGTCTCCTCATAAAGGGGAATTAAATACAAATTGCTAAAAATATTTCAGTCTGCAGTAGGGCATGGAGCCAGCAGCCTGTACTTGTCACCTTGATTCTTTCGTGAAGGGCAGGAACTGTTTTAGCCTCACATCTGTGTGACATAAAGCTCAGCTTAGGAACTGTCTGTGTGTCCCTTTTCTTTCTCTGAACAATCCCATTAGTTCCAGATGTGTCCTCTAAGGTGTCCCTTTTGAGGCCTACATTTGATTAATGATACAAAATGTGATGCAGTGCAAAATAGACAAATTCCTAGATCATTGAATGACATTGCCTAGTAGGCCAAAAAGCAAGCAATGTTCCCTAAAAGTGAGCTGCGGCTGTTGCTCTGTGCTGCCTCAGCTCTTGTTTTAAAATCTCTGTAGCATTGAAGAAGATACATTAAAATGGAACTCTAGAGAAACAGGATTAAGGATCAGAACAGTGAGATGCACTGTTCTTCTCACTTTAAAGCATCAGGCCCAACACCTTCTTTGGAACCAATGAAGGGTCTGCTTAGTATAAGAAGTGGTACTATTAACACATAGTGGGCACACTAAATCCTTCATGATGGTGGAAGAGACTCACCTGTGAGTGGGTTCACTTCCACTGAGAGGTACTCTCCCTACCCTGGAGGAGGCAGTGAAGAGTGGTGCTGCAATGGCATTGGCAATGACCTCTTCTCCTACAGAATTGATGGTGTTCATCTCTGGTGAGGTGAGCACCTCCCTTCTCTTTCTCTGAACAACTTATGACCCTGCTGTGTATACCTGAAAGATATTGGTGCTGCTCCTCTCAGGAGTATGTGTTTATTCAGAAACCGAACAGCAAGATGGTGAATAAGAGAATAGAATGAAAAGCAGAATTTCACTATAGAAAAAGAAATTAGAATTATATATATATATATTTTCAAATTTAGTTGTTGGTAGACCTCTATTTTATTCATTTATTTATATGCAGTGCTGAGAATAGAACCCAATGCCTCACACATGTCAGGCAAGTGCTCTACCGCTGAGCTGCAATTCCAGCCCAAATTATAGTTATATTTTAAGAGCACCATTCCAATGTATGAGTGAACTGCAAATACTTGAGTTCCCACTTACTTTAATTGCTGTGTGCAGAGTTCAGCTTCTAGTAAATTAAGCACAAAACACAAACACTGGAAAGTTGTTGGAAGAAACTGATGAGTTGAGCCTCCCCCAACAAAATAATGAGAAAGAAATCAGAAAACTGCGCAGTGCTGTGTGAGGAGTCTGTTTATGATGAAATAACACTTCTCTTTAGCAGGGTATAAAGGGTTGAATATAAATGTATAATTCATTTTACCAGCTTCCAGTTCTGTTGGTAATGTATATATCGAGAATGAATACTACAAATTACAAAATATTACTCCTTTCTCTAATTCACAATGAAGTCTAGTTTGGTTGATTTAAAAGTCTGGCTCTAGTTTACATAGTCTGAATACTACAAATTACAAAATATTATTCCTTTCTCTAATTCACAATGAGGTCTAATTTGGTTGATTTAAAAGTCTGACTCTAGTTTACATAGATGCTTTTTAGATGCTGGAGTCCATCTGGATTCTGCAGATACATGCTTATGTTCATAGAGCTGTGTTTAGAATAGAGTCCTGCTATGACCCTGGCATATTTTTTCAAATATGTACAAGTTATGGTGTGTAAAAGATACAGAAAGTTAAGTTATAAAAAGCTGAACCTTGCCTCACGCTTGCAAGTGCTGTTCTTTAGAAATACTATATATATCTAACACATTATGAAAAGAAATTTAAAAATTAAAGTCAAGTAAATCTCTATTTATGGTAATGAGTTTATAAAGTGAAAGGATTCCATGTAGTTGTATCAAACAGTAATAGCTATTGATTTTCTCCTTGTTTTAATGCCAAGTTCTCAGTTATCCAGAAGAGATGAAGCTGAGCCCGTCTGGGCATGGTCATCTCTCTGGGCATGTGGTCAGGATCCTCCCAGAGGCTTTTATTCCCTGTACACTGATGTGCTGTACCAGTAAAATGATAGCCACAGTGCATTGTTCCCATTGTAAAATTTCCTATAGAACACGCTGAAGTAAAGAACACTATATTCAAAGGCCTGTCCCAGCTAAAATAGGGCTAATGTCTACTTTTAACAACATCACGACTATGTTCTTCCTCCTCTATGTCCTGTATGTCTCTATATAAAATAGGCACTTGGGCAGGTGAATGCTGTTTTTTCATTAGTCAGAGATTAGTGGGGAAATCTGCTCTGTTGAGACAGCACCAAGTTTCTCCCAATTACTTTAGCCTCATGGCACATTTCACCATTTTTGCTTTTGCATTCAGTTTGAAGCCTTTCCTTTCAATACATTGAAAGAATCTAGTGCTTAGGGAACTGAGTTGGGAGCATTGTGTCTTTTATTACAGAATATCAATTAAATAGAACAATAAGATTGCAAAACATTTCAGTGACTGGATATGGCATAGGAAGGATGGGGGTGTTCTGAAATTCTGGAAGGAAAATTATCTTGAAAGTTTTTTATGAAGAGAAAGTATTTATCCTTTAAAAAAAAAGAAAGAAACTATGTTTTGCCTGTCATTGAAGGAAACATTCTCTCACATGGTTTGCTTGCTTCAGATTGATATTCCTCAGAGACACATGTGGAGTCTGATTTACCCAGTGCTGATTCATAGTAGTTAAGAACATCTTCTCAGGGTTTATGTTCACGTTATTTTATTTTCAGTGGGTGATGTAGAATCTAAATTGCAACCAAACCTAAATTGAATCTAAATTGCTAACTTTGAGGAGACAACACTTGTTGTAAGTGAACATTGTGTGACACGAGTGGAGATATTCCTTGACACCAGGATTTGGCTCAAAAGAAACAGTTTTAAGCTGTGTCTCCATTTGATCTAAATGCTGTGCATTGTTGTTCTTTTAGCATTCCAGGTGTTTGAAAGAGCAAAGGTGTGAGGAATCCTGGTGCTTTCAGAAAATTTCAGCAGAAGAGTCATGGTGCAATATAATACATCAGTTCAAACAGGTTGTTCAGGTTTTCCACTCACTATTGTTATCTACCTTCATCAGCTCAGGCTGAAAACAGTCCTGTTGTTCTCATGGATCTAGTATGGTTTGACTAAGATGCAACTGGAGATGCTGACAAATGGCTCAGCACTGAGTGTTGTTCAAACTGTAGACTTCATGTAACTCACCTTGGTCTCTCCTGTCTCAGACATTGCAGAACAGTTTACATTGGTGAGTGTTAGATAGCTATTAACATTAGTTTAAAATGTCCCTTAAACTGAGCAATATATTTGGATTGTAGTAAACACTTGTTTTGATTATAATAAGAATAGCTAAAATAACATGTCTATTAACTGAGCTCTCTACACAGAAACAGGCCTTTTTCAATGAGCTGTGTTTTTACTCCATAAAATTTCAAAGATTTTTTTATGTTCAGGGAATTCTGAGAGAGCCAACTTATAGTGATTTTGTTGCATGAAGATATGACTATTATTGAAATAATGTTCTTGGCGTTGAAAAATGTTCTTGGTAAAAATCTTGGTATGCCAGAGATAAAAAAACAGGTATCATTAAAATGCAAAGCATGTGTCATAAATCTGTTTAAAAAAACACTTTTGAAAAAATTTAGTGTTATTTTTTAGTGTTTTACTGAAATAGAGTTATGTTTGTAGTGGTGAGTGTGGGAATTTAGGAGGACCTTCTTCCAGTGTGTCCTTTAGACTAATTAAAAAAAATAGTCCTGGAATAGTCAGAGTAGCCTGAGAAATAGTTCACTGGGGCAAAAATGAGCAATTATCAAATATTATTTTCCTGCCTCTAATTGTATCCTGCTGTGCTTGAGATGCCAACCAAGATCTCAGGTGAAATAAATTGTAATATAAAATAAATGGCATAAAATCACCTCTCTCTAAACAATACACTGTAAGAAATAATGTTCACATTTTTTTCATTATCCTTATGTAATTTTTTATTTTGAATTTATAAATCAAAGAATTATAAAATTTATAAATATAATTTTATTTATAAATCAAGGAATTTATAAATAAAACAATTTTATTTTGAATTTAAAAAAGAATCTGAAAAAAAGTGACTGGTGTGTCTGACACTGACACTTTTTTTAAATTTAGTGTTTTTTTTAGTTATTGATAAACCTTTATTTATATGTGGTGCTTAGATCAAATGCAGTGCCTCACACATGCCAGGCAAGTAGGCTATCAATGATCTCCAGCCCCAGCTTCGAGACTGACATTTTAAACCATAAATTTAATCATCAGGGCAGTTCTACAAGGTGGTGGAAAAATCATGGCTCAGAAAAGTGAGGTGATTTGCTGAAGGTTGCACCAACTAAGTGACAACGTAACTATTTAAAGTCAGATCCTTTCCTGAATAATGTCTCCTACCATCCTTATGGTCTTAAGTATAAGATAATTTGTACACCAAAAATTGGAGCTACATGGAGACATTTCTTTTGCTGGGTTGTCCATTGTCTAACAAATAGCCTGGGTCCACAAAAAAAAAAAAAAAAGAAAAAGAAAAAAGAAAAAAAAAACACTTTTTTTTCTTTTTTCTTTCTTTTTTTTTTTTTTTTTTTTTACTAAGACTTTAGCATGTCACATTACAGTTAGTGCATTCCAGCACTGTGCATTGTTTTGTCACTTCTTGGATTCTCTAAGATGAAAATGTGTTACATTACTTAATGTTTCTTTCCTACTAGGTTGTATTGCTCACACTCTAAGCTCACCAAACCACTACCCATGGAGTACCAGTGAGTTCATCTAAGTGTCCCAAGCATCTCATTCTGAAATGACAGACAGCTTGTTCAAGAAATGCTTGAGATTTTCAACATTCATGGCTTCTTCTTTCCACTTGTGTGCTTCTCTGCAGGAATAAATTTAGTAAGCCTCTGTTTTTTTGATCTATTTCTCTTCTCACTTCTCACATAACATTCTGCCCTCCTCCACCATGCTTCTCTAACCTTTTTTCCTCCCTCCTCTCATCTTGCCCATAAGGTGTTTGGCCTGCTCCTTGAAAGTAGAGGTAAGGTTGCCCCAAAAGGGAATCTTGGGAGGCCGGGTGCTCTGCCCACCTATTCCCCCATTTAGCTCTGGGTAATTAACATTCATTCCAACTAGCATCCTAAAATAGTTCAGATCTATTTCTTAAAATTACTGTACTATTAAATAAGGTTAAATGAATGATTCCATTAAAATACCACTTTTTTTCTTATTTATTTTCACTGTTTTCTTTTTCCCCATCTGGGCCTCTATCCTACATCAACCCCCTTTAATTCAATGTTATGTCTATTGTGATAACGTGGATCCTCTGCCTGTTTCAATGTTAAATTCTCTGCCTGTGGCCAACTGTGTCAAGGAGGCTTCCTTTACTTGTTTTTCATTTTTGCTCTCACCAGAGGGAAACAAAGTAAAACTGTAGTTCCCTGGAGTTCTACAGAGACAACTAAAGTGCATGACTATCTATTGTCACCTTGAGTTCCTTCATCATGATCAAGATCATCATGATTGGAGTAATCTAACAAGAGGCCACCATGTCATCCCTATGGATCCATGTGTTTCTCCCTTATTTCTGCTTAACACTGTTCATTTTGGTTGTTCTTTTAGTTATAACGTGAGTAATCCATGTACCAATGACATATTATGATATATTTAATGGAATTGCGTTTGTTACTATAAACTTTCAAGTTGCTTTACAGCTTTTGTTTTTTTCACTTTTTGCTCTCTGCTTTTTCCCCTCCCTCTCTTCTTCCCTTTCTTTCTTTCTTTTCTGGGAACTTAAACACAAGTTGTTAGAAAAATTACAAAGGAAAGAAAAAAAAATGTATTTACTTTTTATAAGGAAAGAGCCCTAAGATATTGGTAAAGAAAGCATTGACCAGTGGGTCTCAGAATAATATTTTTAATTAAGTAAAAATGATGTATAAAAATTCTAGGAAGTTTAGTTATTAAGATTGAAATTGGAAAACAATAAGAAATAAAGTCTACAGCTTTTTCTTCAGCAAACAGAGTTGATATACAAGTTAACTTGAAAGAATTTCATCAACAAATTGGGTGCTGAAGAAGTGGTTATTTCCTCACATCTATTCCAGCCCTGTATTTTAAGGGTACAGATACTTGGATCATGTCTTCTTTTTGTCTTTTTATTCCTTTGGCACCTTGGGACATTAAATGGCCAGTTGGTATAAACTCATACTTCTTTTACATAAAAGTAGGTTATATGTTCTTTTAGTTACTTCTCCAGCCACTGTTAAGTTTCCAATGACCCACAGATGCACATTAACCAGGTTTTGCCTTGGGTAAATGTGATGCTCTCATGTTTTACCTTTTATTGTTAGAGGGTTTTGGATTCTAATGTGATGCCATTATTATGGTACTTAGGATATAAGAAGGCTTCTGATAAAGTTAATTTTGCACTAATATCATTTCCTAATAATTTTGTTGATTAGAAAACTTTCACATTCACTAAGGGTGTAGTTAATTCTGAGATGCATCATTTTTAGGGTTTCCTTTTTTGCTTGGGGGGCAACACAAAGAATTCAAATTACTTCCTTCTATCCAGGTATGCTCCTTGTTATGAATCTGTTCTACCCAAGGAAAAGCTGCAAGTGGAGCTCAGCAGACTGTACAAGCAAGAGAGGAAGTACTCACAAGACCTGCTGGTCCCCGTGGATTTTCTGACACAAGCTGCCTTCACACCAGTTACTGTAGACACAACACAGCCCCACAGATAGCACTTGCACTGTAGTTATGTGGACATGCAGTGGCTCTCCTGCCTGCACTGCAGCCTTCAGGAATGCATTTTCAGTAATGCAACCAACATGGCTGCATGCCCCACGTTTCATAAAATGATACTCCACTTTATCAAAGCTCCCACCATCTTCCATACTATTTCTTTTCTGAAAAAAGAATTGCTCCACTCTGCCAAATTTATTTCTTAAAGCTTAAATATGTCATAGCCTCAAGTTTTAATAGTACTGTTCTAGGTTGTATTTAAGGTTTTATTAAAATAGTTAATATCATTTAGTTTGTAACATGAATATTATACTTTTGAAATAGGCAATGATAGCAGCAGGTGAAGCTTACATGCACAATTATGCAACCAACTTCAAGTGTCAGGATGACTTGACATTTGGTAACATACTGCAATTGAAGTAACACCACATGGGTGTGGTGCATACTAATTTTGGAGTGTACTTTTGTTAATAGAAGAGAGGTTGAATTTTTTTTTTTATTTTTTCTGCACACATTATATTCTTATGTTGAAGATTATTAGCTGATCCTTACCTTGGAGAGAGACTGAGATCTTTAACCAGGGTTAAAATGCCTTGGATGGAATGCTTACTCAAGAACCATGGGAAAGGTGGAGGCCTTGCTGATTGGGATTCTGAGACTGTTTGGCATAGTTAACAGATAAAATTTCCTAACAGATGGACACCCAAGGGATATCAGCCACCATTCATGCTTTCCTATCTCATAGACATACCATGTCTTAAGACTGATAGTGAATTGAACATGGCTTAACATTGATTGTAAAGTGACCTCAGTGAAGTTGACTCAATATTTAAGTTGATCAGTTTTTAAAGACCAAAGTCATGTTTCTGACATATGAAGCTAAATTAATATAAGGCCTCAGAAGCTTCAGATGCTTATCAAGCAGTTGTTTGGCTCCTTGAGTCATATTTCTGTTTTTGCCATGCAGATTTTTTATATTACATAAGTAAGTGTTAAAGCATTGTTCATGGCTAGGATACAATTTGTATTTTCCCTCATGAAAAGGAGGAAGTTTATTAGGAAATATTCTTGGGAATATGGAGATGGGCAGTTGGGTTGTCAGTTGATTCTGCAAAGAGGGTCATCTGAGAGCCAGATAACTGCAGCAGGTGTAGGCAAAAAATGCAGAAGTAGCTGCTCCTGTGGAAATGACACCTCCTGAGTCAGCTCTGAAGGCATTTACCTGCTGAAGAGCTGACATAGGGTAACACAGGAGGTCTTGTTTTAAAAATTGGAAAAATCCTGCTTCCCTGCCGCAGTCTGGCTGGGCACAATTCACGAACCAGTTATCAAGCAGAAACAAACTTTATTTTTTGAACACACATGCCACATCACACAAGCTCTTCAGGAATTCCCTCACAGCCCAACTGCCACCACTGGCTTCCCAGGAGCCTCTCAAACCACCAATCCTCTTGTTCTTAAAGCCAATTGGCTGGGTAATGTGGGCGGAGCCAGAAGAGTCCCCCAGTGAGCAGCTCCCTGGTCTGAAAGGGTGGGGAAACAGCCCAATGAGTGTCATTACAGAGGAGCCAATCAGATAACAGCTGGAAGTTTGCTGAGGTGATGGTGAGCCAATCAGCTGGAAGTTTGCTGGGGACCCTTCGTCTGTGGCTCTCAACACTCCCCACCTTGAAAACCATTTTGTGCTCTTTATCAAGAGGTCATTAAACTTCTTCACTGAGAACAGGTAAATGATTTTTCCTTGATAATTTTGTATAGAAAGCACTAAAAACCAGAGTTTAGGTCAGAGAAAACACAAATTACTGAATTCACACATCTATAGGCTCAAAGACCCCATGGAATATAACTCAGGAACTGGCTTTCCATCCCCCTGGCCTGTGGTCAGCAGGCAGGGTGGTATAAATCATTAGAGTAATATATATATATATATATATATATATATATATATATATATATATATATATATATATATAGTGGTATACACAATATCTTTATTTTATCTGTCTGTTGTGCTAAGGATTGAACCCAGTGCCTCCTTCATGCCAGGTGAATGCTGTACTACTGAGCCACATAGCCCTATCCCATAATTTCTCTTTATAAATAATGTGCCCCTTGGTAGTTGTCACATATTCATTAAAAGTTTTCAGTTGTTCCCTTAAGTTTTCAATTTACTTTGTTCATTAATTCTACCAGAAAACTAAATAGTCACTCCAAAGTGTGTGTGTGTGGGGGGGAGTTCCCAAATTTGCCTAAAGAGGGTTGTGAAAATAGCTATATTAGAATGAGCTATATTGTTGTATCTTAACAGCTTATGAGGCAGGATTTTTACCCTGCACCTTGCTCCATCTATTTCTCATGTGTGTGTGTTTTCTATATTTCTTTCTTTCTTTCTTTCTTTCTTTCTTTCTTTCTTTCTTTCTTTCTTTCTTTCTTTCTCTTTTTCTTTCTCTTTCTCTCTCCTTCCTTCCTTCCTTCCTTCCTTCCTTCCTTCCTTCCTTCCTTCCTTCTTTCTTTCTTTCTTTCTTTCTTTCTTTCTTTCTTTCTTTCTTTCTTTCTTTCTTCTTTCTCTTTTGACCGTATTGACTCTTTACCTAGAGAGAATAGACAAAAACTGGCATAGCATATGTAAGAACACTGGGTTATGTGTACAGTTGAATTTGGCTGGCAGTATGGTCCAGTACATAATTTGAAATTTTTTTAAGGTTCTGTTAATACATATTGCTAAATATAAAATATTTCCCCACTTTCTCTGCTGTGGGATGACATGAATAAATTGGATTGGCTTTTTTTTCCCCCAGCATATCAGCATATGTGCAGATTTTGTTTTTATTTTGTAGAGGGACTGAGATTATTTGTGGACTCATTGAAGGATGCTTTAGTTCCCTGCATCATTGAAAGTTATCTGTCTTTGAGCTTAAAGTTGTCTTTACAAATCAAGAGGAACAGATAATGGGTACAGTTTTCCATGGCATTTATAAAACATCTCAAACCTGAAGTGAAAAATAGTCATTTTTTTCTTTGACTAATATTCCCCTCCTTAATTCCATTTGTACATACTAACACAAGATCTTTGAGCAGAACTTCACAGTTGGTTTCATAGTTGGAGGATAAATCAAGAAATAATTATTAAGTGTTTCCAAATGCTGATTTTCTAAAGATCTCAGTTTAGAATTTTTCAATAAATTGAAAGACCAGATTTTAGTAGGACCTTTTTATTTTTTTTATTTTTATAACATTGTTAATCTAAATATTCCAAAGATTGGATTACTTTGTTATACTTGATTGAACATAAAAATTATTCCTCAAAGTAATAACCCATTGCTTTTGGGCTCTGGATAAAAATAAATTATTGCTAGCATGAGTTGTATCACCAGCTACTCCACATTACTCTGTAGTGTTCCTCTGCAGATAGGTGTGCATACTCACAGAATATCAGGTTCAGTTGTAATTACAGTGCAATGGGTTATGGGTTATTTGTTTATCTAATGATATAGCCAAGACTATATCATCTAGACCTTGTTCAATGCCTTTGAAGAAATTCTATATTAGTTAATAGCATCTCTAGCTCTGGAAGGCAGGTTTTCTGACTTACCATTGAGAACTGGTTTTTGAAACAAAATTTGCCAAAGCATGTCCATAAAATGAGATCCTTGCAGTTCCGGCAGAAAGCGTGGTGAGAAAGGGGAGTGCGGCCTGCTCCCTGGGGTCCTCTGGGGCCCCCGGCCCCAGGGCTTCGGGTGCGCTGGGGGGCCCAGGGACAGGACTAGGCCTCTCCTGCAGATCCCCGGAGCTCCTGCTGCGAGTGTCCACTGGCTGGCCCTGGCTGTGAAGGACCGGTGAGCCTGCCACCCAGATGGATGACCTGATGGCGGTGGCCACCTGTCGGGCCGGACCCCGAGGGCTACCCGGTCTCCTGGCTCAATCGTGCCCGTCCCAGCTGAAGCGGCCACCCAGGACGTGGCGCCTTTGGGTGGCGGTGGGCATGGCATGTGGCAAGAAGAATGGTGGCTTCCCAAACACCGCGGAGGCCGGCAGGGGCTTAAAGATCCCAAGAAGGAGGATGGACGTCTGAAAGCTCGACCATATGTTGGACCCCGGAGCCACACAGACCAGGGCTCCCAGTGAGCGCTCAGTGCCGGCTCCTGGAGACCGCACCTTGTCTCGGCCAACAAAGACCGGAACCGTCCTGGAAGGTGAGCGAAGCCCCAGAAGAAGATGACGGGTGGAACGGTTAGCGCCTTGGGGCGGTTGGTGTTGTTCTACAGAAGAGAGAAACAGTAGAGTCACAAGCCGCATCTACCCAGTTGGAAACGCAGGACACCCTTTGGGAAGATTTCCTGGCCCTTTGTAAAAGGCCTTTGTATATAATATGAAAAAGCTGCTCTCAACTTGCCCCCCAACCTTTTAAAACTTGTGTTGCATCTGGACATTCTAAATTTGTAAAGAGGATGCCTGACATATGATAGAGTTAGAAAATAATGCCTTGTAAATGTCCGTTTGTTTGAAAAAATCAGAAATGTCTTCTGGAAGTGACTTTGAAATGAATTTGTTAGACCACCTCTAGGAGCGACACTTGTCCACGTTTGTTCAGTGGGTTGTTGGACATGGAGGAGACTGACTATGAGAAGGAGGTCCTGTGCCAGACTGGTTTTACGTAAAAGACATTTTTCATATAATAACCATTGTTTTGCGTGAGCATTTTATTCCTCATTAGTGTATATATCAAAAATGCTAAATACTTTTTTTTTAAATATCTAGGTTTTCTAGATGTTCTAAAGTGCCTGATATATGTTAAAAGTAGAAGTGTTAAAATATATGACACATTTTGTAAATTTCTTTTGTTAAAATTCTTATAAAATGGTTTCTTTTTTTCAGGGGGGGGTGCAATAGCCAAACCCCTTTTGAATATTACAGTTGTGTGCTGGTCCTGGGGAGCACTGTGCCAGTGTGCTTACCGAGAGCCAAGAGTTGTCTATGGGTTTTGTTTTACTTTGCTGTGTACATAGTGTATATAAAGGACACATGAGTCCTCCTAATCTACATCTAACCTTTCTAGATGTTAAAGAGGTTGCCAGTGTATGACAAGTAGAATTAGTAAACCAGTTTTGAATATTTTGTGTTAAAATTCCTAGGAAAGATTGTCTTCTAAAAATTTGAGCATTATAGCCCACTGGGTCAGTGAAGGACTAGAATGCTCATATTTTGAAGACATTTTCAAATTAGAACTATTGTTACATGTGTGCAGTTTATTCAAGACTGTCATGTACATAGTGGACAAATTGAGTCCTTACTTGAAACATCTAGTCTTGTCTAGATGTTTAGAAGTGCCCAATGTATGTTAAATGTAGAGGTAGTAAAATATCACTTTGTAAATATCTTTCTGCTAAAATTCATATGAAATAGTCTTTTGGGAATGCAACTATTAAACCACCTTTGTGAGCGGTATAGTACTGTCTGTATTTGCTCAGTGATGTGGAGGAGGTGGAAGGGAAGCAATTGCAAAAGGTTAGTGTGTTCATATTTGGACATTTTCAAACATCAGTTTTCTATATTTTGTGCATTTTGTTTTTGCTGTGTATATAGTGTATATAATGGACAAATAAGTCCCAATTTTGCAACATCTAGTCTCTAGATGTTAAAGAGGTTGCCAGTGTATGACCAAGTAGTTAGTAAAATTAGAACATTTTGTACATTTTTTGTTGAAATTCATAGGAAAGCTTGTCCTCTGTAAAAAGATTTTTGGATATGGATTTGTTTGACCATCTCTAAGTGTTACATATGCCTGTACTTGTCCACTGGACTGTAAATAGAAGGTAATGAGGAGGGAGAGGTTCAAGGACAAAATGGTCATATTAGAAGATACCTCATATTTAACCATTGCTACGTGTGCAATTTTATTTACCACTGCTGTGTGAATAGTGGACAGGGTCTTATGTGGAATATCTAGTCCTTCTATATATTTAGAAGTGCTAGATATATTTAAAAGTAAAAGTAGTAGAATTGAAACTTTTTGTAAATAGCTTTTAAAAACTGATGAGAAATATTGTGTTTGGAATTGTTAAACCACCTCTTAACAGAATACTGTCTGTTGTACTTGTTGATTGGGTTGAGGGAGGTGGGAGGGAAGAAGTTGCAAAAGGTGTTTAACATTGTTAGTGTGTGCTAGAAAACTTAAGCTTACCCATTGCCATGTACCGTGCATTTCATTTAACTTTGCTGTAGTGTATATATTGTATATATACTGGACAAAGGAGTCCTAATTTTATAATATCTAGTCTCTAGATATTAAAGAGGTTGCCAATGTATAACAAAAGTAGAGTTAGTAAACTCACACATTTTGTACACTTTGTGTTAAAATTCATAGAAAGGCAGTCTTCTAAAAAGGACTTTCGGAAGTGAAATTGTAACATCATATCATGTGACACTCAGATGTGACACATGTGACAACAGGAGAAAGAAGTAGAAGAAATGAAGGATTCTAGGCCAGAATGATCCTACTTAGAAGACACTTTCAGATATAACCATTGTTACATGTGTGTAGTTTATTTAACACTACTATGTACATAGTGGACAACCTTAAGTCCTTATTTGAAACATCTAGTCTTTCTAGATGTTTAGAAGTGCACAAAGTATGTTAAAAGTAGAGGTAGTAAATAAAACATTTTGTTATATATCTTTTTTTAAAAAAAAATTCATGAGGAAATAACTGTCTTTTGGAAATGGAATGATCAAAACACTTCTCTGAACAGTACGTATTATATCTGTGCTGGTTCAGAGAGGAAGAAGGAAAAGAAAATATAAAGGGCTTTATACCAGTGTATTTTCTGTGAAGCAGAATTGACCATTGGCCCTTATATTTGTGGGTTTTGTTTTACTATTCTGTGTAAATAGTGTATATAAAGGACAAATGAGTCCTAATTTACATCTAGTCTATCTAGATGCTAAAGAGGTTGCCAGTGTATGACAAAAGTAGAGTTAGTAAACTCACATACCGAGTACATGTTGTTAAATTCATAGGGAAGACTGTAATTAAAACCACTTAGAGTGTGAAATTTGTTAATAGTCATCTCTAAGCATTACAGATGCATATACTGACCCATTGGTTGATAAGACTAGAAGGGGAAGGGTTCTAGGCCAGAATATTAACTGTTTGGAAGACACTTTCAAATTCTAGCCTTTAAAAAAGGGGGGGTGGGGGGGAGTTTTGCTTCAAAGTATAGCCTTTGTTAAGTAAGTGTTGCAGTTTATTCAGTGCTACTGTATGTATAGTTGGAAACTTAAGTCCTTGCTGGGAACATCTAGTGTTTCTAGATGTTGAAAAGTGCACAACACATGGGAAAAGTAGAGAGCTAAAGTAATGCCCTTTAAGTATGTTTTGTTACTACTTAGAAATGGTTGCCATTTTGGGGAATGGAATTGTTGAACTTGATGTCTTGGAGGGTAGGTTGAAGGTTCACTGAGTCTGGGGTAGGGGAAGGAGAAAGTATGCATAGAGAAGCAATGGGTGCCCTTTATATTAGTTCAGATTGTCTAGCCATTGTTATATGTGCATTTTAGTTAATCTTGCTGGGTATTAAAGGATAAGTCCTAATGCCCAAAGTTTGTTAACAATAGCAAAATAATCCCTATATAAATGTCTTTTGTTAACTTTTAGAAAGAACCATCTTGTAAGAGTGACCCTGTTAATCCAGCTCTTGGAGCTAGGGATAGTCCTGAATTTAGTCACTGGAGTGGTGAAGAGGGAGAAGAGGAAGGAGGAGGGGAAGTGCTCTTTGTTAAAGTCTCCATATTTGGAAGACAGGTTTAGATTATAACCATATATCTATATGTACATTTTTGGTAAATTGTGTTTTTGTGCACAAAGTTCATACTTCATTTCACAATATTTAAGCTTTCTAGATGCTTGAGGTGACAGTGAATCATAAAAAGTAGTGCTAGTGAATTAGCCAACTTGTAAATATCTTTTTGTTATAATTGATAGAAAAGATGCATCTTGGACATGGAATTGTTTTATCTCTGGGCATTGTGTATCAGGACTTGTTCATTAGGCTGGCAGCAGAGGGGCACAGGGAGACACACAGAAAGATGGAAGCAAGTGCTCAAAAAATTTACATTTTTATGTGAGCCACTGGTGTGTGTGCATCTTCTGGCTGTACTATAGGAATATTTTAATTCCCTGGGAACATGCATTCTTGCTAATATTCTTAGTAGTAGAAATCTGTTAATGATTAACAAGCTTGGTGTATTCTGTTGCTGTTTCATTTTACATTGAGCATTAAGGGAATGAATTGTTTTAGTTGTAACTCTGCCAATATGTCTATCTAGAGGCCTGTTGCCATTTCTGACTTCAGTGAAATTTTTGTCCCCAAGAAAGGATAACAGATTGAGCTGGTATATTCTTGGTTATCAAACAATACTCATGTAGCTTCAGGATTTTGAATTGGTGAATATTCATAATGTGTGGAAAAGCATAATACACACCACAATCTCAATCACACAAAATGGGATATTGTGTATATATGCACACAACCTAGAGGGATATGTCCAACTAAGCTTCTTGTGACTGGATGACTTTGTTCTTTGCTTGTGTTTTATTTCCCCTTGTAATGTACTTGCCCTGCAAGGGTGATTTTTCAACTATACAAGAGCAATATAAATAAATAGAGGGAAAATTTCAAAAACACAACACTTTCACCAAGAAGAAAGAAACGCCAGCAGTATGAAAAGACAAGGAAAGAAAGGACCACAGGCAATGCAGATCAACTCAACTTTAGAAGAGGTAATAGCTGCAACAGATGGAATGTCAGATAGAGAGGTCAGGATATACATGCTTCAGATGATCTGGAGTCTCAAGGAAGACATGAGGCAGCAAAATCAGACAATGAAAGATCACTTTGACAAGGAACTACATAAACAAATCCAGGAAGTAAAAGATCAAATTCACAGGGAGATAGAGGTAATAAAAAACAAACAAATAGAAATCCTAGAAATGCAGGAAACAATAAACCAAAGTAAAAACTCAATTGAGAATACTACCAGCAGAGTGGATCACTTAGAAGATAGAACATCAGACAATGAAGACAGAGTATTTCAACTTGAAAAGAACATAGACAGCTCAGCAAGTCTGCTAAGAAACCATGAGCAGAACATCCAAGAACTATGGGATAATATCAAAAGACCAAACTTAAGAGTCATTGGGATACAGGAAGGCAAGGCACAGAGCTCCAAACCAAAGGAATAAACAATCTATTCAGTGAAATAATACGAGAATACTTCCCAGACTTGAAGAATGAGACAGAATCCCAAATCTTAGAAGCCTACAGGACGCCGAATGTGCAAAATCATAAGAGATCCACACCTAGACACATTATAATGAAGATGTCCAACATACAGAATAAGGAGAGAATTTTAAAAGCTACAAGAGAAAGGAAGCAGATTACATTTAGGGGTAAACCAATCAGGATAACAGCTGATCTCTCAACACAGACTCTAAAAGCTAGAAGATCCTGGAATAACATATTTCAAACGCTAAAAGAAAATGGGTTCCAACCAAGAATCGTGTATCCGGCGAAATTAAACTTCAGGATGGAAGATGAAATTAAAACCTTCCACGATAAACAAAAGTTAAAGAATTTGCAGCTAGAAAACCATCTCTTCAAAAAATCCTTGGCAAAACTCTACAGGAAGAGTAAATGGAAAACAACAATGAAAACCAACAGTGGGAGGTAGAACAGTAAAGGGGGGGGGAAATAATCAAAGAGGAAAACAAATCAGGTTTATTAGCATTAATCAACAAATATGGCTGGAAGAACAAACCATATCTCAATAATAACCCTAAATGTTAATGGCTTAAACTCACCAATTAAGAGACACAGGCTAGTTGAATGGATCACAAAACAAGACCCAACAATATGCTACCTACAGGAGACGCATTTGATAGGAAAAGATATACATAGACTGAAGGTGAAAGGTTGGGAAAAATCATATCACTCATATGGACTGCAGAAACAAGCAGGAGTGTCCATACTTATATCAAATAAAATAGATTTCAAGCCAAAGTTAATCAAAAGGGATAAAGAGGGACACTACATACTGCTCAAGGGAAACATACACCAACAAGACATAACAATCATAAATATATATGCCCCAAACAACAGTGCTGCTATGTTCATCAAGCAAACTCGTCTCAAGTTCAAGAGTCTAATTGACCACCATACAATAATCATGGGAGACTTCAACACACCTCTCTCACCACTGGACAGATCTTCCAAACAAAAGTTTAATAAGGAAACTATAGAACTCAATAACACAATTAACAACCTAGACTTAATTGACATATATAGAATATACCACCCAACATCAAGCAGCTACACTTTTTTATCAGCAGCACATGATCCTTCTCAAAAATAGATCATATATTATGTCACAGGGCAACTCTTAGACAATATAAAGGAGTAGAGATGATACCATGCATCTTATCTGATCATAATGGAATGAAACTGAAAATCAACGATAAAAGAAGGAAGGAAAAATCATGCATCACTTGGAGAATGAACAATAGGTTACTGAATGATCAATGGGTTTTAGAAGACATCAAGGAGGAAATTAAAAAATTCTTAGAGTTAAATGAAAACACAGACACAACATATCAGAATCTATGGGGCACATTGAAAGCAGTTCTAAGAGGAAAATTCATTGCTTGGAGTGCATTCCTTAAAAAAAGAAAAAAAAAAACAACAAATAAATGATCTCATACTTCATCTCAAAATCCTAGAAAAAGAAGAGCAAAAAAACAGCAAAAGAAGTAGAAGGCAAGAAATAATTAAAATCAGAGCTGAAATTAATGAAATCGAAACAAAAGAAACAATTGAAAAAATTGACAAAACTAAAAGTTGGTTCTTTGAAAAAATAAATAAAATTGACAGACCCTTAGCCATGCTAGCAAAGAGAAGAAAAGAGAGAACTCAAATTACTAGCATGGAAAAGGCAAGATCACAACAGACACTTCAGAAATACAGAAGATAATCAGAAATTATTTTGAATCCTTATACTCCAATAAAATAGAAGATAGTGAAGGCATCGATAAATTTCTTAAGTCATATAATCTGCCCAGATTGAGTCAGGAGGATACAGACAACCTAAACAGACCAATATCAATTGAGGAATTAAAAGAAACCATCAAAAGTTTACCATCTAAGAAAAGCCCAGGACCGGATGGGTATACAGCAGAGTTTTACACAACCTTTAAAGAGGAACTAATACCAATACTTTTCAAGCTATTTCAGGAAATAGAAAAAGAGGGAGACCTTCCAAATTCATTCTACAACGCCAACATCACCCTGATTCCGAAACCAGACAAAGACACTTCAAAGAAAGAAAACTGCAGACCAATTTCTCTAATGAACCTAGATGCAAAAATCCTCAATAAAATTCTGGCGAATCGGATACAAAAACATATCAAAAAAATTGTGCACCATGATCAAGTAGGATTCATCCCTGGTATGCAAGGCTGGTTCAATATACGGAAATCAATAAATGTTATTCACCACATCAATAGACTTAAAAATAAGAACCATATTATCATCTCGATAGATGCAGAAAAAGCATTCGACAAAGTACAGCATCACTTTATGTTCAAAACTCTTGAAAAACTAGGGATAACAGGAACATACCTCAACGTTGTAAAAGCAATTTATGCTAAGCCTCAGGCTAGCCTCATTCTGAATGGAGAAAAATTGAAGGCATTCGCTCTAAAATCTGGAACAAGGCAGGGATGTCCTCTTTCACCACTTCTGTTCAACATAGTTCTCGAAACATTGGCCAGAGCAATTAGACAGACAAAAGAAATTAAAGGCATAAAAATAGGAAAAGAAGAACTTAAATTATTACTATTTGCAGATGACATGATTCTATACCTATCAGACCCAAAGGGTCTTCAAAGAAACTATTAGAGCTAATAAATGAATTCAACAAAGTGGCAGGTTATAAAATCAACATGCATAAATCAAAGGCATTCCTGTATATCAGTGACAAATCCTCTGAAATGGAAACAAGGACAACCACTCCATTCACAATATCCTCAAAAAGAGTAAAATACTTGGGAATCAACCAAACAAAAGAGGTGAAAGACTTATACAATGAAAATACAGAACCCTAAAGAGAGAAATTGAAAAAGACCTTAGAAGATGGAAAAATATACCCTGTTCATGGATAGGCATAACTAACATCAAGAAAATGGCGATATTACCAAAAGTTCTCTATAGGTTTAATGCAATGCCAATCAAAATCCCAAAGACATTTCTTGTAGAAATAGAGAAAGCAATCATGAAATTCATATGGAAGAATAAAAGACCCAGAATAGCAAAAATACTAAGCAGGAAGTGTGAATCAGGTGGTATAATGATTCCAGATTTCAAACTATACTACAGAGCAATAGTAACAAAAACAGCATGGTACCGGTACCAAAACAGGCGGGTGGAGCAACGGTACAGAATAGAGGACACAGAAACCATCCCACAAAACTACAACTTTCTTATATTTGATAAAGGGGCTAAAAGCATGCAATGGAGGAAGGATAGAATCTTCAACAAATGGTGCTGGGAAAACTGGAAATCCATATGCAACAAAATGAAACTGAATCCCTTTCTATCGCCATGCACAAAAGTTAACTCAAAATGGATCAAGGAGCTTGATATCAAATCAGAGACATCTGATAGAAGAAAAAGTTGGCTACAACCTACATGCTGTGGGGTCGGGCTCCAAATTCCTCAATAGGACACCCATAGCACAAGAGTTAACATCTAGAATCAACAAATGGGACTTACTCAAACTATTTTTTTTTTCTCAGCAAAAGAAACAGTAAGAGAGGTAAATAGGGAGCCTACATCATGGGAACAAATCTTTACTCCTCACACTTCAGATGGAGCCCTAATATCCAGAGTATATAAAGAACTCAGAAAATTAGACAATAAGATAACAAATAACCCAATGAAAAAATGGGCCAAGGACTTGAACAGACACTTCTCCGAGGAGGACATACAAACCATCAAAAAGTACATGAAAAAATGTTCACCATCCCTAGCAGTCAGAGAAATGCAAATCAAAACCACCCTAAGATACCATCTCACTCCAGTAAGATTGGCAGCCATTATGAAGTCAAACAACAATAAGTGCTGGCGAGGATGTTGGGAAAAGGGTACACTTGTACATTGTTGGTGGGATTGCAAATTGGTGCAGCCAATTTGGAAAGCAGTATGGAGATTTCTTGGAAAGCTGGGAATGGAACCACCATTTGACCCAGCTATTCCCCTTCTCGGTCTATTTCCTAAAGACCTAAAAAGATCATGCTACAGGGACACTACTGCATCGATGTTCATAGCAGCACAATTCACAATAGCAAGACTGTGGAACCAACCTAGATGCCCTTCAATAGACGAATGGATAAAAAAAAATGTGGCATTTATACACAATGGAGTGTTACTCTGCATTAAAAAATGACAAAATCATTGAATTTGGTGGGAAATGGATGGCATTAGAGTAGATTATGATAAGCGAAGCTAGCCAAGCCCTAAAAAACAAATGCCAAATGTCTTATTTGATATAAGGAGAGTAACTAAGAACAGACTAGGGAAGAAGAGCACGAGAAGAAGACCAACATTAAACAAAGATGAGAGGTTGGAGGGAAGGGGAGAGAGAAGGGAAATTGCATGGAGATGGAAGGATACCCTCAGGGTTATACAAGGTTACATACAAGAGGAAGTGAGGGGAAAGGGAAAAATAATACAAGGGGGAGGAATGAATTACAGTAGTGGGGGTAGAGATAGAAGAGGGGAGGGGAGGAGAGGGGAGGGGAGGGGGGATAGTGGAGGATAGGAAAGGCAGCAGAACACAACAGACATGAGTATATCAATATGTAAATCAATGGAAGTGTAACTGATGGGATTCTGCAAGCTGTATATGGGGTAAAATGGGAGTTCATAACCCACTTGAATCAAAGTGTGAAATATGATATATCAAGAACTATGTAATATTTCGAACAACCAACAATAAAAAAATGAGATCCTTGCAATAACTAAACAGTGAGAAGATAGTTGTTAAATCAGCAAATGCTTACTCAATATCTGATATAGTTTTGTGTGCAATGACTCTCAAAAATTGAGGAAGTGGATGATTAATGCTTTAAAAAAAAGAGCCACTAGTTAAAATCAGTAGGAGAGAGAGAATATGAATGTGTACATAGTTCTTTGCCAGAGGAATTAGACGAAACTTTTCAAAAAACTTTTTCAGATCAAGGAAAGATGAATATAAGGTAGCAAGATTGAAAAAGAGCCCATGAAGAAAAATAAAAGAGCAACTCCTATGCCCCTGTGGTAAGAGCAGTCATCTTTTGGAGCTGTGCTTAGTAAAGATGCTGTTCATTGCAAGCTCATATATTATCTCAGTAGTTAACAATTGCCAGTGAAGTGTTTATTATGCATCTTTTTTAAAAGTGGAGTGAAGCCACGTCCAGTGGTTGCATGCCTGTAATCTCAGTGTCTCAAGGCTGAGGCAGGAGGATCTCGAGTTCAAACCCAGCCTCAACAACTCAGAGAGTTGCTAATGAACTCAATAAGACCCTGTCTCTAACTAAAATATAAAAAATGACTAAGGGTGTGGCTCAGTGTTTAAGCACCCCTGGGCTTAACCCCCAGTACCAAAAAAAAAAAAAAAAAGACAGGGAAAGTTTCCATTACTGTTACACTGGTTATATTCAATTCCATTCAATACAAGGCAGACTCTTTCTGTTATATTCAAAGTACTCTTAGTTTCCATATTCTGAAATGGAACACACCACAGCCTCAAATTAACCTTGCTTGGTATAAGCTGCTTTGAAGGAACTTGAGCCTAATGTGCCTCCAGGAAAGGGTTTGATCCCTGAGTCTCTGAAGTTCTGCTACCATCTGCAATGTTTGTGGGCTGTGCTCCATAAATATTTAATTTTGTTTTTTATGGACCAATTCTGGAAGGGAACTGCTCCAGGCTCCATTTCATTTGTTTGGATGAGGCTTGAAGTGTCAGGTGAGAAGATTTTTTACCCTCTTTCATCAAACATGTGACTCATACCTAGCTTGTTTTCAAGACCTTCCCTGAAACTTCTTTATTTAAGTAGTTAGAAACATGGACCTTGAGATCTCTCTTATTCCAGAATAAGGTATTGGTCTGTGATTAGGCTAATTTTCAAGTTTATAAACATTGTAAATAGGGTATTTAAGTGTATATGTGTAATTAGGAATTTATTCTTATCTGTCTGATAGGTTGAATTGTCACTTTTCTGCATAGATTTTTTTTTATAGTTGATCTGGGATATTTCATAGGACCATCATATAAGGGATCTATGTTATGAAATAACACTGGGCATATCCACTCTGTTATTTATCTGTCCCTTTAACATTTATTGCTTGCCTTCTATGAGCCTAGCTGTGCTTCATACTGGGCGTCCAAATTCAGGAAGACCTTTTCTAAATGATAATGTGTTTACCTTTCAGGAGACACTGCTTAGTTCAATGAAGACACAAATAGTCAACAAGAGAAAAGGAAGATGCAGGTCAATTCTGAGAAATCAGTGGCTTCCAGGACAAAGATGTTAGCCCTGAGGACAGAATTGGTTGGCAGCAGAGAAAGGAGTGCAATTTCAACGTACATTGTCATTTGAGACCCTCTAGTGAACTCCTCAACTTTTTTTTTCTTTTTTTTTTGTTCTCACCTAAAAGAAGCAAGAAAGAGAGGTTTTTCTTTATATCAGCTATGAAAACAATTGAGTTCCAGCTAGAAAATTCCATAATGTGTAGGTGGTTTGGATGGATACTTGTTGGGAATTTGATTCTAACCTTGTTATGTCCTTTTGTGATCTATGTTGGCATTTCCCAAAAAGTATCCAACAGTGTTGATGGATATTACAGAATATGGTAATTTTTTGATTGAATGCAATGCTATTCAAGAGTGTGGCCATGGACCAGGAACCTGGCCATTCAAAACTTGTTACTGATGTGTGACAAGGTGAGTAAAGATACTAAGAGTAAAGGCATAGAAATTTTATATCTATTCTTTTAAAATAATTTTATTTGTATATGGACACAATATCTTTATTTTATTTATGTGTTGCTGATAATCAAATCCAATTCCCCACACATGTGGGACAAGCGCTTTACCACTGATCCACAGTCTTAGTCTGGATTTTATACCTGTTTAAGGGAGAAATTTAATGCCTGTTTAGCTAATAACTTGAAGTTGTGGGTATGCATTCTTTGTCTTCATTTTAAGATGTTAATTCCTCTAAAAGTTTTACTACATTTTATTAGAAATTCATTGCATTATGAACTGGAAATTAAAAGTAGTGCCTTGCATAGGTAGTTGAGTACTGAACTGACCTAATTCCTGCAGGACATTTCACATTTTTGCATTGTCAATATCTAAAATGGGTGGAGTCAGTCTGTTGTTCCTAGGCACACTTAGTCACAACATCTTTTTCAGGGAGGCCCCTGGAGCTGCCTGTATGTGCAGCAGTCTTTTCTTTTGGTAAAAGCTCTGGTGGGATTCTTTTTTATTATCTTGCAAAGGTGACTTGGCTCATTACTGACTCCTTATCCATTGGTTTCTTGAATTTCCCACCTTCCTTTGCATAGGTAAGAGTGGGGCTTGGAAGAATAAATAAAGGGATGTATTTTCAAACCTATGTAAAAATTCAGAAAATGATTTTGAAAAGCTTGTGATTCTTCTTTTGGCCCCTTTCATCCATGATGTCCTGTAAAACTAGTTTTATTCAATAGATCACTTCCCCAGTACATTTTTGTTTGTCCTTTTTGTTTGTTTCTGTTTTGCTAAGAATAAGGAGTATTTTTCATTGGAGACATTTTACCAAAGACCCAGAATATAAAACTTAAACATGTTTCAGATTCTAGGATTTGTGAAATAAACAAATTAAGCACAGATTATGTGTCAGTTCTACTAGTAGCTTTTTTGTATTTGTTTTGTTTTGTTTTGGGTTCTGGGAATTTTACCCAGAGGTGCTTTTCCATTGCGCTACATCCTCAACCCTTTTAATTATTGGAGACAGGTTCTCTTTAAAGCTGGTCTTGAACTTGGGATCCTATGTGTAGCTACAAATAAAGACATGTTCAATTTCTACTATGAACTTAAAAGTAGGAGGAATACCCAGAAATCAAGTAACTTAGGATTCTACTAAAAATGACATGTGACAGGGTTTGCATGTATGAGGAGTGCACTATGTCTCAACATTGGGCTTTTGTATTTAGCATGCTCTACCTTTCCTTGGGTCAAAGTATGAAATTTTATACATTTAACTTAAATCCATGGCAGCTCATGATTACCCCATCTTTTTTTTTGGGGGGGGGAGGTAACAAGGATTGAATTTGAGGGCACTCAACCACTGAGCCAAATCACCAGCCCTATTTTGTATTTCAGTTAGAGACAGTTTCTCACTAAGTTGCTTAGTGCCTCACTTTTTGCTGAGGCTGCCTTTGAACTCTTGATTTTCCTGCCTCAGAATCCAGAGCCTCTAAGATTACAGGCTTTCAGCACCAAAAAATTTAAAATTTTTTTAAAATTTATTTTTTAGTTGTAGATGGACACAATACATTATTTTATTTATTTTTTAAGTGGTGCAGAGGATCAAACCCAGTGTTTTGAATATACACATGTTAGGCAAGTGCTCTACCACTGAGCTAGAACCCCAGTCCCTGATTTCACCATTTTTAGAACATACTTTGGTGAAATTTGAACTATATCCCTGCTATTTTAGTGACTGACAGCTAGGACATCTATTACAAACAGTCAGCCCTAGTGTGTAGAAACCATCTGTGTTTGTATTATACTGAGTCCTGCCCTCACTGAATAATCAAATCTCACTCTTGACAGTTACAGGTGGATGATTGGATTAATCACTGCATGCATGAACTGTGGTTTCATTCCCTATGGTGAATGCTAATACCCCTTTTTCATGAGCTAATTCTTATTCATTTATTTGCTGATATTTCTTAAAGCTACGTAGTGTTTATATGGTTTTACAATGAACTGGTTTTATGTGTTTCTTTAAAAACCAAATTAAAGGGTAAAACTCCTCCTTCTCCCAAGTTTACACTGCATTCATTTCCAGTATGTAGAGAAAGTAGGGTGCTGTTTTTCTATTGTTTACTTAGTTGGCAAGGGCCCAGGCAGAGTAGAGAAGATTCTCTTGCACTGAGAAGTCTGGGGTCAAGGACTTGCTCCACCAAGAGTATCTTCCTGAAGGGACTGAGCTTTATTGACCCTAGATTTTGTTCTCCTTGTTCAGTGGTGATAATAATGTTTCTATTTCCTGTCATTATGCCAGAACTCAGTGACAGCATTTTGATGAAGCCTTTGGCACTACTTGTCTCTCATTGCAAGCACCATCCGGGATTTCTGTTTACTGGCTTTATAGTATATGATGGAGTGGTTAACAACTTTGTTCATTTAATCCTGAGAAGTAGCAAATAGTGAATAAGCAGGAAATTATTTCATCATACCCCGTATTTTGATCAAGATGGGTTTTAATATAAATGCAATGTGATTCTCTTTCTGGGGCTTTCTTCCATGTAAATAAATGAATGGCAGATGACTTACTTCAGAACTGAACTGTAACCTGCATGTGGTAAAACACCACAGAGATCTGACACCTCCTTGGGAACAGCACAGATCAGTATGGGCAGATGTTCTCCATTATCTATTCTTGCTTTTTTTTGTCTGTGCTATTGATGTTGTGTCAAGAAAGAAAGAAAGAAAGAAAGAAAGAAAGAAAGAAAGAAAGAAAGAAAGAAAGAAAGAAAGAGGAAAGGAAAGGAAAGAAAAGAAAAGAAAAGAAAAAGAAAGAAATAATTTCCAAGACTAATGTGAATGCCTGAAAAATGAAGTTTTTTTTTTTCCTCCTCTTTTATCTAAGAAATTTATAGCCAATTGGTCTTATATAGATGCCTGTGTGTGTGTGTGGGGGGGTAGGCTGTACTGTGTTCGGCCTGAGCTTTGCTAGGGGCCTGTTTGTTGCAGTGGTCCCAGGCTACCTTGGGCCAGGCTAACACACCTGTCAGCAATTCTGATCTGGGCTGTGGCTAAACTTTGGTGACTGTCTAACAGTTGGTGGAGTCATAGGCTACCCTGGACATAGGCTACCCTGGGCATGGGCTTCATCTCCTGCTATGCCATTGAGTTGGATCTGGGCAGACCTGGAGCTCTGGTAGGGTTCTGCAGGTGGCACAATAAATCCAGGACTCCCTTTGCCTTGGTTCCCACACTGGTAAGCGAGGCTAATCTTGGCCATGTTTGATCTCCACCTGTGGGAGGAGGAGGTCTCTTGTCTGACATGAGCTCTGCATGGGGCTTGCTTGTGGCAGTTGGTCCCAGGCCTACCTTAGGCCAGGCTCCCATGCCTGTCAGCGAGGCTGATCTGGACTGGGGCTGAACTTCAGTGACTGTATGACTGTGGGCGGAGTCATTTCTGGGTGGAGCTTGAGTTCGGTTGCCCAGTCTGAAGGTGACTAGATGGACTAGGGATACACTGGGCTGTGGCTTCTGCCAGGTTGTCTATTTGGATCTGGCAGAGCTGGAGCTCTAGTGGGGTTCTGCAGGTGGTGGGATAGAGCTCAGCCTCCCCTTGCCCAGCCTCTTGTGCTGAAAAATCTGGGCCATTTATGTGTTCTAGCACATGTCTGCCTGTGAGTGGAGGCAGGCCTGGGCCCAACCTGAGTTTCAGCAGGGGTCAGCCAGGGGAGGAATGGGACAGGCCTATCCTTGCCTGGACCCTTGACCAGGTGGTTGAGGTGGACCTGGGTTGGGACTGAGCTCTGGAGGATTTCTTGCCTGTGGGTAGAGTCGGTCCTGGGATGAGCCTGGGGTGGAGGTCTGAAGGTGGCCATATATTCCCAGGGCCACCCTATGCCCAGGCTCCTGTGTACATCTGCAAGGCTTATCTGGTTGGATCTGAGATTTATCTGGGGGTTGGCTGGTGGCTGGAGAGAACAATACCTACCACTTTTAGGACTCCTGAACAGATCTGAGAGGCAGGTTAGGGACACAGATGAGCTCAGGCAGGGTTCCGCCTTTGGGTGGAGAGGGTCCTGTGTCTGGTCTGAGCTCTACTCAGGGCCTGCTTGTGGCAAATGGTCCCAGGTTTCAAAGGTATTGTTATATGTTAGATAATTATCGTCTAAATATTGCAATTTGTTAATTTTAATTTATAGTAGTGAAAATTATGAGATTCATAAAAAATATAAAATTATTTCCTACAGTTATGGAGGTCAGAAGTGGGAAAAGTGTGTCTCAATAGTAGTGTTATCATTTGGCAGAAAAGTGGGAAAGGCTAAATCCACTCGCAAAAGCCCTTTTTTCTTTCCATTCATTTTAAGTTGATTTCAGTGCTATCAAAATGTTTAAAGAAACCTAGGAAATGTTTTATTTTATTAATTTTCAATTATTGGTTATTATTAGTTATAAAATCCATTTCTTTAAATTTTTTTACGTTGTTTTTTTCATACCTCCTCCCTTTACTGTGATGAGCAAAAGCATATCAGGGAAAATTTTAAACCTTTAGTTTTTGGGGATTCGCTTATAACTTAGCATGATAAGCTCCATCCATTTTACAGAAAATGTCATAATTTAATTCTTCTTTAAGTCTTAGTTGTATTCCATCATACATATGTGTGTAAATGTGTTTTTGTGTTTATATATACACACACACATACACACATATGTGTATGTATATATATATATATATATATATATATATATATGTTTGTATGTATATACACACACACACACACACACACACACACACACACACACACTAATACACATCATATTTTCTTTATTCATTTATCTGGTGAAAGGCCCCTATGTTAGTTCATAGTTTAGCTGTTATGAGTTAAGCTGCTGTAATAATAATGTGGCTATGTCATTGTAATATGCTGATTTTAAATCATTTTGGTATAAAATAAGGATAGGGATAACTGTGTCAGATGTTATTTCCATTCCAAGTTTACCAAGGAATCTCCATACTGCTTGTTATAATGGTTGTACCATTTTGCAGTCCCACAAGCAATGTGTGCATGCACACTTTTCCCAACATGCTCGCCAACATTTACTGATACTTGATGTTTGTATTCTTGGGAATCATTTGTGACTGGGGTGAGATGAAATTTTGGAGTAGTTTTCATTTGCTTTCCTCTAATGGCTAAATGTTGAACATTTTTTCATGTATTTGTTGCTTCTTCTGTGAAGTGTCTGTTCAGTTCCTTAGCTCATTTATAGATTTGGTTATTTGATTTTTTGGTGTTAGTTTTTTGAGTTCTGCATATGTCCTGGAGAATAATGCTCTGAGGTGCATGTGGTGAAGCTTTTCTGCAATTTTGTTGACTCTCTTTTCACATTATTGATTGTTTCCTTTGATGAGAAGATGCTTTTAAGTTTGAATCTATCCTGTTTATTGATTCTCAATTTACTTCTTGGAATGTAGCAGTCTCCTTAAGAAAGCCAGATCTTAGGCTGACAGTGAAGATTTGGGCCTACTTTGTCTTCTATTAGGCACAAGGTTTCGGTTCTAGTGCCTAAGTTTTGATCCATTTTCAATTGAATTTTGTGCAGAGTGGAGAGAGGACCTTACTTTCTTTTTGTTTTATGTGGCTATACGATGTTTCCATTTGTTGAATATGCTTTTTTCCCCTTAGTGTATGTTTTTGTAACCTTTGTCTAGTATGAGCTAACTATGTTTTTGTGAATTTGTCTCTGTGTCTTATATTCTTTACCATGCATTAGTCTCTGTCATTTTGGAGCTGATACAATGCTGTTTTTGTTACTGTGGCTCTGTATTACAGTTTAAGCTATCCTATTTTGATATGCCTTACTTCACTCTTTTTGCTAAGGATTGCTTTGGCTATTCTGCATCTCTTATTTTTCCACATGAATTTCATGGTTGCCTTTTCTAGTTCTGTGAAGAATTGTCTTTGGAATATTTATATGCATTGCATTAAAATTTATGCCCATGCACAAATTAGTTAAATCTAGGAAAAAGAATCCCAGCTCACAATGAACCTGACAGCTGTCTGGACACTGGTGTCTGTTGACCCAGCCACTATCTCCTGCACACTTAGTGGTTGCTCAGCTGAGGGTACTGTTTGCATTTCAGTGTTAAGAGTGTCTTAGAGTTGAGGCTATTCTGCATGTTTGTGCTGAGGTTGGGGTTCAGGCACACAGCCTGGGATAATTTGCTGGGTTTTATAAATTTTTAATTGTGTCTGAAAATTTCTTTGGGTCCTTTAATCAGTTTGCTTGATCAACCTCTGTGTGCTAGGCACTATACTAGGTATGGAGTACAGAGTGAATAGGTCAAGTCCATGATTTAATGGAACTTAGTAGGATAATTATCCATCTACCTCAATGTTTCTGTGAAACTTAGAAGACAATATGTCTGTTAATAACTGCAGTGCTGAGAACTGTAATACTGTTGAGGATAATTAGTAGGATAATTATCCATCTACCTCAATGTTTCTGTGAAACTTAGAAGACAATATGTCTGTTAATAACTGCAGTGCTGAGAACTGTAATACTGTTGAGGATATTTGCAAAAGATTTCATTAGGCATCATCTTGTTTTTGTCTAGGAAGTCTGAGTAATGTAAAGTTGTTAGAATTTCTGTAATACAAAACAGACATTTAACATAGTTTATATCTGAAGTCTGTAAACTTAAGGGATCCCTGTGTGTTGTCTGTCTCCAGGTCAGACACACAATCCTGTGCTTACTCAATATAGGTTTTTGGAAACCCTTGTAGCCTCTTCTATAACCAACCATAAGAGCCAGTGCTTCATAGTCAGTAGGCCAAGTCCGAGTCTCCAGGTCCCATACATCGATGGCACAACCTTATTTTGCAGAATTTCCCCCAGTGAGTTTATCTCTTATCCTTCACACACTCACTGGCAACCATTTAGCTGGATGTATCCCATTCCATTATGGGAATTTTACAGCTTTTGCATTAATAGTCCAGAGATTTTGGAGAGGGGCCTGGCCTTTCCTAATCTGCAGAACTATCTATCTCTATCATCTTCACATGGTCTGAATATTACTGGATGTAAGTGTGCTTTGTGCACATGGTAGTGTACTGCAAGCCCATACCACATTCATTTTGTGTCCTCTTCTTTATAGCACTTAACAAGGGGCTGGGAGTTGGTCTAAAACTGATCCTGAACTTTAAGACCATACAGTTAGGAAAACCTAGGGGTTGGAGGCTATGATAATATGGAGAGAAACCAATTCCTTCTAGGGAAACCCATGCCCAATCAAACTTCATTTTAGTAAGATGACAACCTGCACACCAATATCAAGAAATTCTGAATGGATTTCAGAGAAATAAAAAAAAAATGATGGGAAAACACAACTAGAAGATAAAATTAAATAGTTTTTCAACTATATTTTTTAACTGGCTTGGGAACCAGTTCTCACTGTCAGATCACATTGTGCTCTTGCTGGGGATCATAAATATCATATGAAGTGAGAGATATACAAACATATGTCCAGTTACTTGGCTTTTTGTGAAAGAGCAAATTTCCTTAGTCTTTTATGAGGGAAATTATATATTTCTTTTACATATTTTCCCTAATGAATGCTGTGCTAGGGCTTTTCTGCCTCAGCCATTAAAGACCTTGGCTTTGTGCACAGAGATCCAGATTTTTCAAAAAAGTCTATGCAGCAGAGAGAGACATATATTCAATCTGTTGTCAGAATAGGATTCCATGGTGATTTATAAATGTTGAGTGATCAATTCTGGTTCTGTGTTTTTAGTATCTGCGCTGCCAATGCAATTGATAAGCTGGATTTTTACATTGGCTTGCATTAGAACACCACAGGTAAGGACTTGGGGACTGTTGAGAGCCTGGCTGGGGTTGGGTTGGACAATTGTATGAGGCACCATGGAAGATGTATTACACCAATGAACTTGTGGATAGAGTCAGAAAAAAGGGCTTCCTTCTTGACATTTTAATAGAGGGGGGAAATGTGAATTTTTTTCTAATGGAAATACCCATGTAATCAGTTGAATCGTCAAGCTAGGTTTCAAATTCTATTCTTTCATAAGTTTGGAGGGGAAAACTTACTATTCAGCTTAGAGGGTGTTAACTATCATACTGGGAACTGGTTAGTTTATAAAATATCACCATTTATCTCTCATTTTAATCAGATTTTAAGTATGCACATGTAACGTACTCAATGTCAACATCCAAACAAAAAATATAGAATGAAAACCTCCTTCATTTCCCTGCCCATAGGTCATTGTGCTGAATTAAATATCTGTTAAGGAAATATGCATTTCCATGTTTTTGAAACAAAAAAAAAGTATATATTAACACACTCATACTTTTAAAAAGTCAAAATAAGAGAACTCTTTTTCAGTTCCCTGAGGAATTTAGACTTATTTTATAAAACTCTGTAAAGTATGGCTCTTTGTTTTTTAACAAAGAGAATGCATGGTTTATATAATTGAAAAGACATGAGACCAAGTAGAAAAAAGAAGGGATGTAGTCCAAATTTGTTCCTTTCAGGGGAGGATTCAGTCTATCTTCTGACTCCTTCTAGAAATGCTTTCTGCTGGGTTGTCTGTGTAGTTCCTTGGTGTAATCCTTGCCCATTGCAGAAGGCCCTATTCTTTTCCTTGTGCTGCAGCAATAAGAAAAGCAGAACAACAGCAAACATGGATGGAATTGTAGCTCAGTGGCAGAACACTTGAAGGACAGTTGGGTGGTGGAGTGGTCAGCTGAGAATCATGATTGAGGGATCAGAATCTGTCAGTCTTTTGGGAGACAGATAATCTGAGGCAGATCTAGGAAGAGGCAGTTCCAGAGATGCACCTAAAGGGAGGAAAGGATGAGGCTGCAGCCAGACAGGACACTCACAGAAAATGGAGTGAGTGGGGAAGCTGAGGTCTGCTGCTGGACCGTGCCCACTTCTCTGCCTGCTGCATGGTTTTTCTAGGCAAAATAGAAAGGAATGGTGAGCTGTCAAAACCAGTCCAGGTTCTCCCACTCACTTGGTCAGATGCCTCAAGACTCTCTTTTGTGAGGGCTGCCCATGACCCCACTCTGGCCAATGGTGTCCTGGGAAATGTTCTTAGATCTTGTCAAAGTAGGAGTGTAAAGAGTTTGCTCCCTAAGTGGCCATTTTCCTCTTGTTCTGACAAACCTGTGGTAGGTAATGCTTTGTGTAATGTTTACAGGTTTTGTTCTAAATTTTCTCAGAATTTTCAGAATTTACTTAGTTAAGAATGTGTTTATTTGTAGCTCAAAGCATCCCCATGGGAGTGACAAAGACAACTAGACAGTCGGAGGTGGCAACACACCTGGCCATGAAGCCTAAAAAGTATGGGAAGCTGGGGGAGGAGCTGGCCTGGGGGTGAGTTAAGAAAAATAAAACTTTGTTAGAATCTTCCAGGGGGTATGTTGACAGTGAATGTCAAGTTCTGGGTCTTGGAAAAGAGACAGACTGTGAGGAAGCAGATGGAAACCTGGCCCAAGGCTGTGGATTATGACACAGGAGAGGAATCCAGCAAGTGATCAGGAATTCTTTGTAAACAGAGACTAATTGTTCTCCATGGCTTTTAGAAGTTGTGACTTCAAGGCCTGGATGGGTTTCTGAACTTTCAAGCCCTGCCAAGAAAATAAAGCACATCACTTGTAACTATACAGCCAACACCCATCCCTCACAGGATATTTTTTTCTTTTTTTATCTGCCTTTGTGTTTTTTTCTTTGTTCTTTTCAATGTTACAAATTCAGCTGTCACCACATTGTCTAAGAATATTTTCATCTGCAGAGTGGCCTGTAGGAGCAATAGAGCCTGTGCACACAGGAGGAGGAGGGAATGGAAGTGTGGGGTGTAGGGCTATGACTGTGAATCAGGAAGCATGGGTCTTATGGCAAGTCAGAGTTCAAGGGTGGAATGAAGGCATGGAATGACCCCTGGTCTGCTAACCCCTCTCTCTTTTAAAATATAAACTTCTACTGACTTTAAAGTAGGAACAGCTATGGGGAAAGTGAGTTGCATAGTTGTTCATTTTTCTAGAACCAGGGATAAATTTGAAATTGGAGCCAGATCTACTCCTTGGTCTTGCTTTCTTCCCTTCCTGTCACTGAGAATAAGGTGAATAATCAACAGAGGGCCTGGAGCAGAGTATCATAGGATCTACTTCATGCTGGGGGATATCATTTAGAGTGCTCTGTTGAGCGGAGGAAGCCAGGAGGGACCTGAAAGGCAGAAGTAAGAAGCTGGGAAAGTTGGAGCTGGGATCCAGTGGGGACAGTGGATAAAAGCTTGGGGAAGGCTTGATATGTTCCAGAGATGGGTTTGATTGACAGTCCTGATGGACTGCTGAAAGTGAGGTGACAAAAGTGACTCCCAGTTTATGTTCTGAGGACTGGAATAATGATTTTAACATTAACTGAGATGGTTTAGGAGCAGCAGGTTTAGAGGGAGGTTGTCTCCATCTCTGCAGGCTGCTATAACCAAATAGCATACACCTAGTAGCTTATGCATGACATAAATTCATTCCTTACCATCCTGGAGGCTGGATATTTTGAGAAAAATGTGCCAGCAGATTCCATGTCTTTCCCATTCTGACTCATGGAGAGGCCTTCTCCATGTATCCAATCAGGTGAATGAGCTCCTTGGCCTCTTTCATTAGAATGCTAATTTCACTCATAAAGACTTATCCACTTGACCTAACTCCCTCCCAGAGGCCCCTCCTGATACTTTTAGGGTCTGGATTCAGCCTTCGGCTTGGTGTGGGGGTAACCAGCATTAAGGATAGAGTGAAGGCATGAAGACTTTCACTTGGAAAAAAATCAATTTGATTAATCTGGGCAGTTGGGGAATGATTTAGAGTTCAATAGAGTTTCAGGCTAGAGATATCAATGTTGGGGCACCTGGGTGGTGTTAAAAACCTCTAGCTTCAGTGGATCTCCTGAGAGAGAATGCTAATATTATCAAATGTGGGGGCACCTTTGCCATCCTGAGCAAGCCATGCCATTGCTTGAGACTCTTTCTTGACTGTAAACATGTGAATTAAAGCAGTTTTTCTCCAACTTCCTGTCCTGCTCTGAGGTTCTGCAGAAGAATGTCTTCAAAACAGATTGGTCCAAACTGTCCAAATGGGTGCTGATCTCCTCTAGATGAACATCTGGGTTACCTGGATTATCATGGGACTGACACTGCAGGTACTCCTGGTGTGAGATCTGGGATGGCTCCAAGTTCTTCAAGCTTCTCAGAAGGAGGTGTATCTACAGGAAATCACAACCACTCAAAAAACCAGTCGAGGTGGACCATGCACCTTTGCAGCCATATCACCAAAACCTATTTGCAATCTATTCTACTCCAAGCCATGAAGCTGAGCACTACAGAAACAACAGAGCCTTCCTTTCCAACATCCTCTCCAGCTGCAGGGCACTGACATTTCTATGGGAATCATTGAAGGATGCAGACATTATAAGATAACTTTCTCTGTGGTATCACAAATTGATGAATTAGAAGTAGGGCCCTAGAAAATGAGGAGGTCGGTCTTTGCAGGTCAGGTTGACTATTCTGAGGAACAGAGAATAATATGGCCACTATAACAGAGTGAAGAGGTTTGTGGGATGGACTGAAAACTACCAGCAACCACACAGTTAAGGTCAGGGGTTGCCAAAAAGGCTTTGCTGAGACCATCTGGAGCATCTTCACATGCAACCCTTCATGCGACAGTAGATGTGAGTGGCTAGGAGCCATAACTCTGGGAATGTTGCTGCAATTTGAGGCCAGTGATCTAATATTTCGGTCCCAGCAAATCAGGTCCAGCCACTCATCCCAAAAGCAAACTGGAAAGTAATGGAAAAAACAAGGAAGGAACTTTCCTCATCATGGCTATGTCATGAAAGCAAAGTGAGCTTCAGGGTCTTGGTTCTTTCCATGGAATGCTCTCATGAGCTTTTGGGTTAAAAAGAGCAGAGACTGAGGCAGAGCAAGAGGCATTAACAAGGATGCAGCCCTGGGCAAACTGATCCTGTCATAATCAAATCTCTGATGCTCCTAGAAGGAACTTGTCTATTGACATTAGGTCCAGAAGGGGGCAATTTGTTTCTGACTGGACACGTGCACCTCCTTGGTTGGGCCAGCCTTGTCACCAGCTGATCTTTGATGCAAGGTTCTGCTGTTCCTGGGAGCTGCATGAAAATGAATGGAGACTTCTAGGCCACTCCAGGGCTGTGGAACAGGATGATGTAAAAGCTGAAATTGAATGTCCATGAAAACCTTGGAAATTTATTAGTTATTCTCATATCATATTGTGAAGACTAGGTAAATCAGGAGAAGTAATAAACCTTTTGCTACCAGGTTTTAGAAGTGCACTCCATGAAGCAGAACACACTTCCATGCAAAGCTGAGCAGGAGTCTGAAGCAAATACAAAAGGAAGGCAGAGATACCAGGCTTTCTCCTGCTTGTAACATCATAATTAGCAGCTTCTAATTCTGTGATGGGGATATGCATACTCCCTCAGCTGGAATACTGCCTCTATTGTTTTCAATCTGTGTCATCTTCATTGAGTGATATGAAGAAATGGATATGAAGAAATGGATACAAAACTGTGCCATTCCATCAGATAATTCTGAGGACCTAAGAAGCATTATCACCTGGAGCAACTCTTGGAGCACTGGGAGTGTACTTAATACTTGTTCTTCCCTAGGAACAACTGATTGTATAGCCAGATTCCAGATTCTGCCTACTCTTAAAGATTAATAGGAACACCTTTGGATTCAGAAGTGTCTTAGTACCCCAGAGGAGAACCTCAGCCACTGGTGTCTTCCCCCTCCATGAGCTCTTTCATCAGATGACATCAGAGAGATTAACTGTGGTGTGAGCAACTCAGAACCTTTAGATGGAGATGTGAAACCAAGACACAGGCATGTCAATGATGCACAGAAAGAGGCACCAAGTGATATTGAGGATCATGATGGGGACGTGTCAGAGGGCAGTACACAACAAATGATTGGATGCTTGATGGGACAGAAAAGATAGGGATATGGACAGAGAATCAGTAGATACTTACTATACTCAGAAAGCCCCAGAGAATCAGACACAAGTGTCAGAACTTATACTTGTGTTCAGAAGCCCACAGGTTTGCTGGGGCTTAGTATGTCAGTAAAACAGCCATATAAGCTGGAGGACAGTAAAGGAAAAATAGGACTTTAAGGAAAGGTAGAAAGTATAGGAAGAGCTCCCTCCCTCAGACTTGGTGTTGATTCTGGAGTGAAGGCAAAAATGACAGGAGTCTTGTGTGTTCAGAATAGTGTGATTGAGCCCTGTGTCCTTTCACATGGAGGCTAAGGCAGTAGTTCAAAACCAGCTTCACACATGCAGATTTTTGAAGATAATGCTGGAGTCAGGTGGAGTGTTGCTGTCTGATGGAGAAGAAGATCTAAAGAGGCAAACTTGTAGTTGTGGACAAAGTAGTACAGAGTCACTGGGGCAGAGAGGGCGTCTTAATGATATTTGGAAGATAATTTGCTACTCTTGTTGGTGGAACCTGTACTTTTCTCTATTTTATTAAAATTGTGCAATAGGACACACATACAGAAAGAGCACATGACTTTATTATCATTGGCAGGCAGTTGAAGTTCATAGTCATGTGCCACATAAGGTTGCAGGCACTCTTGGAAAGCTTCTGTCCCCTTGCCCAACCACAGCCTCTGAAGTCATCACTTGCTGATTCAGGCAGTGGCTTCCTGTGTTCCTCTGTTTTCACAGTGCCCAGTACTGCTCACTAACATTACATCTGAGTTTTACATGATTCAGACTTCATGTACATTCTTCCATGTCTGATTTTGCCAGATTTGGCTTCATCTTGTCAGTCATGATGGATAGTGTGACCTTGGGTGGGCATGAAAAGGTGCTTACCTGTCTGGTTCAAGAGGCTGCTTGGGTCATCTCTAGGCTCAGGGATTCTTCACCATGCCATGTTACTGTGGTGGAGACCTTGAAAATTTGTCCCATGGCATTTGTGCTGAGGATACACCAAGAGTGCATTGCTGGGACCTGGAATCTCCATAATTTCAATTCCATTAGACAAACTGCTCTTAATAGAGCCTGCAGTGCCCACATTCTCCATGGACATGGTAGAATTCTGTCATTTTATGTCCTCAACAATGCTTGTATGGAGCTTCTGTGCTCACTCAGGTCCCTGCACTTGGCCACAGGCTTTTCTATATCCATGGAGAGCAGGACCCAGGATGAGCTTCTTCAGGGAGCAGTATGGACAATGTGTTCTTTCTACTTAGCATGCAAGTTCTGAGAATGGCTTAGAAAAACATCCCTGGAACTCACATCTTGGCTGTCCCTCTAGCTAATTGTGTAATTATGGTTGATTTAATTAATCTACCTTTGTCTCCATGTCTTTGGGTGAAGAGCATATGTGAGAATATGTGCTTCTCTGGGCCATCTTGATGATTAAAAAGTGAAGGCTACAAAATATTTGGAAGGAGGCAAGCATTCTCTAAGTGATCCATATCTGTGAGTCAGAATTGGATCCTTACTAGGGCACAGTGATGACTGTTCTATAGATGGCTTAGAAGACAGAAATGGGGTTTATTCCACATCACTGATAGAGCTCTGTGTGTCTAGGGGTGTCACCTGTCAGGGAGGGACAGGCATTACCCTTTCCAACCTGAAACCAGATGAAGGAGATTAATGATTTCAAGGACCAGTGTTCATCTGCTTTTCATCACAGTGACCAAAAATGCCCTACAATAACAATTTACAAGAGGACAACTTCATTTGGGCTCATAGGTTCACAGCTCTCAGTCCATGGTTGTCCCAACTCTATTGCTCTGGGCCTAAGAGTGAGGCAGAACATTGTGTAGCAGGGTATAGCATAGAACATCTGTTCAGCTCAAGGCAACTGGGAAGCAGAGAGAGAGGGAAGAGATTGGCAGGCAAAATATAATCCCAAGGGCATGTCCCAGGGACCTGCCTCCTCCAGCCATGCCCCACCTGCCTATGTACACCCACCCAGTACAGTAGTCTTCAAATCCATCAAATGGATTAATCCACTGATTAGGGTCATTGTTCTTATATTGTAATCATTTCAGCTCTGAACACTGCTACCTTGCCTAACATGAGCCTTTAGGAGGGAACATCACATCCAAACCATAACAGGGCTGGTCATGTTTCAAGAAAATAGTTTCTTTCAAGAATAGGAGCACTTTCTCTCCATAAGATGTTCAGAGGGCAGCAGGAGGTGGACATCAACAGACTGGGAAAAGAGCACATGGCCTTCTGGTCCATGAACACCTGGCCTTCTAACTAGTAGATGGCCATGGTGGGCAGTGCTGGTCCTTCCCTTTGGCAGAATGCAGAGATAAAATGGCTTCAGGGTTTTAGGCAGCTGAGGATGTCATGGTACTCAAGATGACTGGAGGGTTTCAGAACCCTGCAATGGACAAGACCACAGCCCATTCAGCACTGGTTCACTTCACATTTAATTTAAATATTCTGATAACAACAGGAGGATATTCAAGGGTAGTCCTTTGAGTCCTGAGCCACTAACATGTGTGTTTCTACCTTTGTGAAAAAGGCAAAAACTAGCCTTGCCCAGACCCATCAGAGCCCATGTATGTGCAGAATGTACCATCAATGTTTGTCTTCAATGGATTGGATTCTCTTCTTCTGGGCCAGCATCTGAGTGCTATGGGTGGCTGTGATCCATTGGGCATGAGTCTCTGCTGCTACACTAAGGTGAAATCCAATGGAGTCTCATTAGCCCTTGAAAACCCATAATGAGCCTGGCGAGCAAGGGCCTGCATACCTAACACTGGGCAACTAACCCAGTGATGCTCAGTGTATGACAAAGATCGTCTGTGAAAACTCAGGTGACAGTTTATTTTAGATACTTGATTTCTTTCAATTTAACCCACACATCATTAAATCCACCCTTGTAAAGTAATTCTCTCTCACTTCTCAGGGTATGCATCCTGTACAAAGTCCCAGAAGTCTTAGCTATCCCCACCATCTTGTTTGACTACAAAGTCACTGATTTTCAAATTGTGTGCTGTTACTTCTTGTCAGGAGAGGTCACATCATCTGAGGAGTCTTTTGGTTAGACAAACTAATTAGTTTGATGGCCTGGAGGAGGCTCTGAGCTTTATACGACTACCTGCAATTGCTCTTTGCTGTCTTAACAGTTCCTTTTGATTTGCTTTTATGCATTGCTGTCATTAGTAAATTTTACGTTTGAAAATCCATGGTTTGAAATTTTTAGAAAAAAAGATTAAGAAGTTTCAGCTTAGGCAGTTTGATTGTTTTGAAGGTTGTTTCTACTTTTTAACATTAATGCTAATTAATTAATGATTACCTGAACTCATTTTCTTACCTGCATGATCACATACATCCTGCTTGAAAAACCCTCATACCTTCTGTGAGATGTGTTTTAATTCACAATCTGAGGCTCAGGTCTGGACAAATCAGAGCGTTTCATGAATGTCTGTCAACTCAGTGAGTGAGCTCTTGGCAAACTGCTGCCTGTGTTCAAGAATAGGTTGTAATAGGTCATCAGTGACATTTCTCTAAACATATTTTATCCTACACTGAGCCTTGCATCTTAGCGAACTTTCTTTTTATTAAAAAACAAACAAGCAAAAAAATAATCAAGGGTGCCCTCAGTGCAGGTGGTCATGATGATGAGACACAAAAAGGCCTTTTATGCCTCAGGGTTGTAAGCAAGTTCACCTGGCTCCATTAGCTCCTCCTCTGTTTTCTCAAGTGCCATCATTTTCATATCTCTTCAGACTTTTCCAACTGGCCTGGGCCCATTTCCTCACTGAAACCTGATTTGCAATCTCACTTTTTTAGGTCTATGTCTCAGCAACTCACCCTCCACTGTTTGAATTTTTTTAGATACTGAGTCAGAATGTTATTGTTCCATGCTGGGACTCAGTTATGGTCACCTGTTGAAGTTAAAACACCATATCACCACTGTTCTGAAAAAAGGACCATCATTTGAGGAGTCTTCTGGTTAGACAGATGTCTTCAAGGATATAGTGCATCCTGCAAATGCTGTCATGAAGAGTTAGTATGCTGTTGATGAAAAGCTACTAACAGGTAGTGGAGGACAGTTGGTGAGGAGCAGAAAGTCCCCAAATATTCAGTTTCTTGTTTTCTACTGCTATGTTTATTGTTTTCTACAGAGGTACACACAGAGATATGGTTGATTGTTCTCATCAACTGGATTGAGCAGGTCCCCAGTGACTGCATTTCATGGTGCTGAACAGGCTTGCCTCCTCTCCACAGTGTTGAAATCATGGCAGAGGCACCACACTGGGGCCCAAGAGACAGGTGTGGGATACATGTGTTACCTGGTATCTGTCATTATTTGTAGCACTTATGTTCATTCTACAGAGATAGCAGAATCCAGCATTTTCATCTCATTGAATCTATTGGTTCCTCCATGTTGTGTCTGTCTCTCTGGATTAAAATGAAGTTTTTTATTCTAGGTTCCCTTAACTCTGAGGCCCTACTTGTGATTCACAGTACAGGACATGTATAATCTTCTCCTCCTCCTATACAAATTATACGACCACCCTGGTTTTTAGAAAGCAGCTTCTGTATCCATCACAATAAATCAGTTCTGTTGCAGCCAAGAAAATGCATGCAATAATGTTGCTTTTTGTGCTTTTATATATAATATATAGGGACTTAATCCTTCTTGATATATCTACCATTAATTCATCCTGTTGAGAAGGTTTAGTTAGGGATATATATATAATTTTTTTTCATAATTAAAAATTGCTAGAAATGTATATCTTATTATTAAATAAGTATTTTTTTGGATTTGATTTGATGAGACATAACAGAACCAAATATCTCCTATTAATTGTTACTGTTGATTTTAAGATACATCATATTCAGAACTTTAAATGTGAAAAAACTTGTCTTGCAAATATGGACATATTTCTTTTTAGTAGCTTGCCTTTTTTGTATATAGTTCTCTTAGGATGTTAAAAAGGCATTGCCCTAAAACACACATAATTGAGCTTTGCAATATGAGATTAGAAGAAACTAAATTTATATCGGTAATATGAGAACTTCTGGGGGGAATTTTTTGTTTCATTAGCTAAATAATAGCACATTGCATTTGATAACTTAAGATTTACTTAGAGTGCCCCTAAGCTGTATTTGGGGCTGGTCTTGGGAGGAGTACACAACGTTTGGTATCTTTGTCTGTGGATATAAAACCAGGCCCTCATCTTTATGGATATCCTTGGGAGTTGGTGATATATGTAGCTATTGAATTTTTGCTGTTCTCTTGTTTTTGTGGAGATGTTGTCAATGTGTTAGAATCACGTGTTATGTGAGAAAGGAAAAAAAGCTTGCTTTGAAACTTGCTGGACTAATTGAAGAAAAATGTCAACTACTTGAAAAAGTTAGCCTTTTTCAAAAAGTTTATGAATGCTTAGAGTCATCTTTAAAGGATGCCATTTTGGTGAAGAAGTCCATAGAAGCAGAAAATTTAGAGGTGATATATGAAAAGCTGGATAGTTCTAAATCTAAACTTGGGGATGAAATACTCTTTCTAGAAGAAGAGCTAAAAGAAGAGAGAACTAAACCTTCTCAACAGGATGAATTAATGGCAGATATATCAAGAAGGATTAAGTCCCTAGAAGATTAATTGAAACCCCTCGAGTTACTAATAGCCAAAGCTGAAAGAACCTTGAGAATATTTTAAATGAATGTAGAAGGATTTAAGTTAGCAGCAATAAAAGATTTTTGAAAGAAAATTCCCAACTTTATGATAATCAGACACAAATTTTACAAGAAGCTGAATTATGGAAAGAAAAATTAATGAACTTAATAAAAAGAAAATAACAGTGGAAGACTCTACAGTATATGCAGACTAAGTTATAAGAGAGAAAGAAAGTCACATGAAGTCTCTGACTGATCACTTGCTGAAAATCAAACAACTGGCTCCAGTTTTGTTTTTTTCATCTTTCCTTCTGGTCAGAGGTGCATTGTTTTAAGTGGACCCAATGAGTCAGTTTGTGAGAAGAGGACATTTATTTCCTCCACTTCCTTCAGGAAATATGTAAGGAGCATCTGGAGATTATTTTCCACTGGGCCTACCACCCCCTCCATCCCCAATGGAAAATTTCAATTCACTGAGGTGTTTTTCTCATTATCTTCCACCAAGAACTGCATTCCTCACCTATCTCCATATTCTGAAAGTAGAAGTAAATTCCCTTGCAGATTAAAGATTGGGCTTCTGTGCTTGGAGAAGACCTGAAAGATGATGCAACTTGGAATTGAAAATTAAGAAAGAATCAGAAACTGGTGCTCAATTAGATGATCAGCCAAAATGACTTTGAAGACACAGGTTTATTGTGCTATGTTAAATGCCCCATTTAAAACCTTAGAAGGAGAAATAAATAAAATGTTTACTTCATTATCTGAAGTAGATGAAGTAAAGAAAGGCCTTATAGAACATATTAAAAATCTTAAGAATGAGCAACCATCTTTGCAGTCAAAAATACGCAATTTAAAAAGAGAATCAAAATCTTCAGCAGAAATTTAATGTCATAATTGAACTATGAAAATTAATGTAATGAAACTTAAAAGAAAACTAACAGAAGCAAAAAAACAGACTGGATAGAGTGAGAGGAGAAGCTTCCCAACGTGTATTATAACATCAGCCATACAACTGAACAACTGGAGAACTGTAGAAGGCAAGTCAAATATAATGAAGAAGATTTGAAGAGAACCATTCATTCTTATTAGGGGCAGATTATGTAATATGAGAAAAAAGTACATGATAATGAGTTGGCAGCTCAGAGTTCTAAAAGATACCTCAAAATTTAAGGAAATAAAATTCTTAAAACAGACAAAAATTAACTGAAAAGAAGGTTAAATTTAAACTTTTAGGAAAAATCCTAATGCACGTGATGATTCAAAAACAGCATTTGCCAGAGAGCATTCCCCAAATGGTCCTTCACATTGGGTCAACCTTCATCTGAAATGAGAGGTCCACTTTTGGGCACTCATATTCTCATAATCAGTGTCAGTGGGAGAAAAAGAGGCTCAAGAGCCTGAGAGAATCCTCTGGGACCTCAGATTACAAATGAAAGAAGAAAATCAGGCTATATTGGGTTAATCGATCCTCAGAGAGTGTCTTATAATAATGGAGACTGTCACCTCCCTGTAGGATGATGATCCCTCCCTCCACCAGACAATCATATTCTGATCCACATCTTCCTCTACAAAGGCAAGATTTATATTATTCTAATTATGGTAGATGATCTGGATCAGTTGAACACAGAAGTTTTAATATGCCTTCATTAAATAAAGGGTTGGGCCTCTGTCTTCAGAAATGGAATCTAGTAAAAATGATATCAAAATCAATATTGGTAATTCCAATGTGCCTGATTCATCTCTTCCTAATGAAAACCAAGCAATTGGCTCCAGTTTTGTTTTTTCATCTTTCCCTTCAGTCAGAGGTGCATTGTTTTCAGTGGACCCAAAGAGTCAGTTCATGAGAGGAGGAACTTTATTCCCTCCACCCCCTCCAGGTAACATATATGTAACATCTGGAGATTATTTTCCACCAGGCCCACCACCCACTCCATTCACAATGGGAAATTTCTATTCACTGAGGTGTGTTTCTCATTATCTTTCCCCAAGAGCTGCATTCCTCTCCTATCTCCACATTCTGAAAGTAGAAGTATATTCCCTTCAGGGTTGATTCCCCCTTCAAGTGAGACTGCTTCTGAACATCCAGAATCATAACAAGAAACCTGATGTTTCTGATTTCTCTTTAAAAGTAATTTGACTTATTTCTCATTTTTAGTTAAAGTATCTGCTTTTACTTAAGTAAGTGATTATACTTTTGCTCCAGTTAAAGCTTGAAGGACTTATAATTCTTAGAATAGTACTTTGTAAATAAAGATGATTTAAAAAGGAATCCTTTGAGTAAATTATTTACATTTTATTTTATTCTAGGTAGTGCAACTTAATTTGGTTAATTTATCATTATATAGAAAACATTCTGAGTTTTATATACAAAATCTTGCAGTCAGAAATATTTTAAAATCCAAAGAAAACATATGCCTTTATACAAAGTAATGTACTTATTATGATTGTAGCATATGTGAAAGTAACTTTATGCTTAATGAAAGATTTTAATTTATTTGAAGCCTTGTTTGGCATTGATGATAATAAAAATCAGCATTTTTTTCTATAAATTAGAATAACAATGGCATATTCAGTGTAAACAAGAAAACATGACTGTGCTGTAAACAGGAGATTTCAAATGTTAGAAGTTTCCAATTCTCAGGGAAAATTTAGAAATTACAAACCACCACTTAAGTATGCTTGATCCCCATTGTCCCTTATATCCTTTATTATATACTCATTTTCATAAAATTAAAAATCATATTCCACTGCGGGTTATGTCCCTTTTTTATTTTTATTTTTTTTATGTATGTGTCATGTCATTAGAGTATGATGTGCTCATTCAAGGAAAGATTGTTTGGTAGGAGTATAAGTAATTCCATGAGTTAAAATTATATTCCAATGAGTAGCAAATTATGCAAAAGCATAGGAGATATATATATATATCTTTAAATAATTAGGCTTGCCCATAGTGGCAAAGCACAGTAATATGTGAGAATTTTAAGCAGGTAAATTTTTAGATCAATCTGCAGTAGCCCAAATAAACCCAGAATAATACCAGTGGAAATATGAAAAAAAGAAATAAGGATGAAAAGGAGGGAAATGGGTTATATTCATTTGCTTAAGTGCATTAGAATGTAATCCTTTTGGGTTTACACTTTCCCACATAGGGGCTCAGAAAGGTGTACAGTGAGAACAGTTATAGACAGTGGCTAAGCTTTTGGGGAAGAAATGGAAAACATCTTCATTCATGAGCAGAAAATGCATGAGTTTATTTATTTATTTATTTATTAGTTGTAGATGAACACAATATCTTTATTTTATTTATTCATTTTTTTTTGTGTGTGTATACTGAGGATCAAACCCAGGGCCTCACACATGCTAAGATAGTGCTCTAGTGCTGAGCCACAACCTCAGCTCCAATCAATGAGTCTTTTGATGAGAACATCCAAGAGTTTTACAGCATCTGACAATAAAAGATTAGGTATCTAACAACTCTCTCTGTGTGGAAGTTATTCTCTATCAGAGGTCAAGGAATCTTGGTGTGGCAGTACATATGAACAAGGAAGATGGGGGACTTGTGATGCTGTGAAAGAGTCTGAAGTGTTAAAAAAGAGATAGAAAATTGGAATCCAAATGAGAGGATAATACATGTGGAAATATGATAAATAAGTTTAGCTATATAGTCAGAATCCGTGGTAATGTTTAAAGTAGTAGAAAATAATCTCAGCACCAGGATAATGGAGATAAATTCAGCTTTCTGTGGAGAGATTTGAGACAGTATCCTATTGTTTCTGAACTACTGAACAAAAATGGAGAAAGTAGTTGGATGTCAGTTATAATTTCTAATTTACTCATTTAATGAACTATGGAGATTAATGACAATTATGTTAAATTTAATTTGCTTATTATTATTGTAAAATAGCAATAGCAAAAAATGTAATTAACAGTATTAATCATCTCTGTTGAAGAAAATTTTTGGAAGCAGTGGACATAATATTACATTTTAAATATTTTTTTAGAAATAAAGACTTTATTTTCTGGCCATTTAGATTTTTTAAAAAAAATATTGAAATCCAGAAGGTTTTTGTTATTTGTGGCATGCAAATAAAACACAATATATCACTATTGGCCACCTAGATGAATCACTAATATATAAAAAAAAAGACAGATTGTAATAAATATAACTGAGGATATGGAGTAATTAGAGTTTCTCCATGTTACTGGTGGATTGAATTCACACAGTTATTGTGGAAAATATTTGGTAATATATAATCAATTTCAAATATGTGTAACTGATAAAATTTATGCTTAGAATATAAATTAAAAATATAAATAACAAAAGTACTTACATGCAATTTACTTAAACACATTACAACAGCAATCATAGGAGAATACTTCATCATAACTCCAAAGAGGAAGCAACCCAAATGCCCACTGGTGGTAACACTCTTTAAGGCAAAACATATTCATAGAAAAAAAAAAAAAAACAATAGGAAACTATCAAAAGGAGATAAAAAGACTTGGGATTTAGGCAGTGGGGAATGTGAATCTTATAAAAAATGTTAAATTTAAGAAGTTACTCTTTCACTATATAATTTCATATACATAAAATATAAAGTGGACACAAACAAATGCATTTCTATATTGCTAATAGGGTAATTGTAAGGGGGTTATGACAGGAAGGGAAATTGGGATTAGAGGTTTTAGGCTCTGCTCTATTTCTTTTTTGTTTGTTTCAGTTATATATGAAAGTATAATGCATGCATGCAGTTTGAAACATCATACATTGATGGGTTATAATTTTACATTTTTCTGAGTGTATATGTTGCAGAATCATATTGGTCATGCAGTCACATATATACATACAGTAAAAATTTCTGTTTCAATCTACTATCTTTTCTATCCCCACGTCCTCTCCTCTCCCATCCCATCACTTCTTTCTACCTAATCTAAGGTTATGCTATTCTTTCCTACTACCCCTCTCCTTCTTGTTAATTAGTATCTGCATATTAGTAAAATAACCAGGAGGTTAATTGTTATAGTTAAAGCTTCATTTTTTTCACCTTTTATTCAGAGTATTCATCCAATATGCTCACATTACATCCTAGTCTCAGCAAAGTCTTGCAAAACAGAAACTAACATGAGCTACCTGTGTCTTCCTTGTGTCCACACAACCAAACATAATGACTATGAGGGCAACAGTGATCCAACATCAAAGCATAGTATAAGTAAGTTGTTTTAAAGATATACAAAACTTTTTTTTATTATTTTCAATTATTTTACTTTTGAATAAATTAAATAAATAAAATGGCACAAAAAGGAATAATTAGAAATAATTAGGTCCTTCTCCAGAGGCAAAAACTGTTGCTGGCTCGTGTACATTATTGAACCACAATGCAAAGAAAAGAAGACCAACTCCATTTTAAAATCAAAACGAAGAAAACTTCTATTTGTGTACACAAAGAAAGCTCATCATCAGCTATCTCTCCCAACATGGGCCAGAGATCAGCACCTCAGTCTTCAGGAAAGAGGTTTTATAGCACAAAAAGTTGCAAAGGGTGGGGTCTTAAGAAGTTAGAGCCAACAGGATTTTGACAAGTATAATACAAAAACAGATAGTAGGTTAGTGATCCACATGGCTCAACATTTCAAGTTAGGAAATAAATTCAGATACCAACATCAGAATTTATGAGGCACCACTAAGGTTTCAGAGAGGGTTGTTACCTGGTCAGGAAAAGCCAGACATGGGTGAGTTCAAGGCATGTGCAGGCATTCCAAAAAGTTTAAAACATTAAAATATTTCTAGGCAAAATACAAAACCCTTGGTATCTACAGAAAACAGAAATGTACTTTTTATAACTTTTGAGGAAATGTACTACTGATCTTAGGAGGGAATTACATTAAGTTTATCAACATCAGCTTGGAGTCTGCACATAATAAGGAAAAAAAGTGTGTGTGTGTGTGCGTGCATGCACACACACACATGTCTGCAATTGATGGTGTTTTTGCCTTTCCCACAAATGAGAGTATACAAGAGGTATTTCTCTATAACTTCCTCTTTTGATTTGATAATAGAACCTTAAGATAAATATCCTTTCATGTAAAGCTAGTTTGTTTTTTAAGCTCCCGGAAATATTCCATAAGGTGGAAATGTCAAAATGATTTTTCTCCTCTTTAAATGCTTTTTATTAAACAGTAGAACTGTAACACAATTTTAAATATTTGTAAATTAGGTCACAAAAGTGATGCAAAATGATTAATTATATATTTATACAGCTAAAATCACATATCAAATTTTACACTAATACAAAAGATAGCCCCATGATTGAAAGTAGCTCAAATCTAATAACCATAAGCTATAAAGTAGATATCCTATTATCTTACTATTATTTCCAATACAGATTCCATTACCAAATGGAATCTGAAATATAAATTTAAAAAATCAATGTTAAAAAATTACTAAACCTCTGCAAACTAAATAGTTATATTTACAGAAAATTCTGGGAGAACAAAGAGCTTAAATACTAAGATTAAAATTATCATTATTGTACATATATATTCTACTATGTGTTCATCATACTATTACTAAAAAATAACTCTCTAAAGGAATCTTCTAAAAGTTGATCTACTGGATAAATGTCCTTGAGATAAAATAGCACTTACCAAGTTCTTTCTTGTCCCCTTTCTATTTTTTCTCAAGATTCTCTATCTTGAACACACACAGGATAAGAACTCCTATCTTTTAAGGTAACAAGTGGGTATTTTGTGCAAAAGGAAGTTTTAAACAAATCTTCCCAGTATGAGAAAATTTTTATGATTTCAGTTGCTTAAAGAGAAACAACCAATCCTCTCTCATTATTAAATATCACACAGGGTAAGACATAGCTAAGAGAATACACTGTTTTGGTTGAGTTTAAACAATTAGAGTCAGGCAACTCTCATAGTTAACTGTTAAAATTTCTTTTACAATTTTGAAACTTTTTGTTCCCTTAGGGGAAGGGAAATGGTAGGCACATGATGGTGAACAGAGTACATAAAGCTGTACATTCACTACATGATTTTGGTCAGTTTTTCATAGTATGGTTGTTATTTTCTTATATATTTTACTAAGCCTATATAATAAAAGACAGCACTAAACTTATATATGATAACAAATTTGATTAAACATCCCTCTTCAAATCTTATAAATATATGCAGTTATAATTATAAAGTCTCTACAATATATTTGCACATTTTCATAGACTAACATAACAAAAAAACACATATATATATAATTTACTTATTATTTTATTGTGCTAATGATTTAACTCCTTTAATTTTACATGCAAGATTGGTGCTTTACCAATGAGGTACAGCCCCAGCCCCCAAATGTGTTTTCTAATTTAAAAAAAAAAAAATGTATCATTTAAAAGGGGATTGAAAAAAAAAAAAAAAGAAGTATGGGTTAAAAGTGATTAGAAGCCATGAAAGAGGGAAGAGAGAACCAAGTCCTAGACATCAGGTTTATTCTGTGGCATCAGATGACAGAACAGAAAAAAACTCAAAGAAGCCTGAGATGAAAAAGAATTAAAAAAATCAATGTTTGGGAAATATCTGCAATACTTGAGCAAGAAGTCATCTGGAGAAATGTGTGGAGAACACCATACTGGAACTCACATCAGAACTGTGCTTTTGAGCCCTTGCTGTGAAACCAGGTGCTAATGACGCATCAATGCAAGTTCATCAGTGTAATAAAGGCACCTCTTTGGATGATGGGGCTTTGCATGGCATGGGGTAACCTCTACCCACCTCCCGACTTCTTCTGGAAAACTAAAATTAAAGTCATATAAATAATCATGGTACTGAACCCATGAAGTTTTGAGCCTCACAGAAAAGGTAAATATTAAATAACTTTGACAAGAAAGATTATGTATTGAAATTAGAACTATAAAAATTCTGTAAGGTGCTGTAAGAGAGGACAAGAAGTGGTGGGAAAATCCCTACCAAAGAAGTGACATAAGTTGCAACAGTGTAAGTAGGGAAGAGGCTGTATGAAAAATAGGCAAATAACTTTCTAGTGAAGGGAAAGAGAACAGAAAAGGCAGCTAACATTGAACTCATGGGAGGAGGTTATGGGGGTTGGAAGACAGGGAACAAGGAAGGGTAATGCATAGAGCTAGAACAGCCTGCAGCTCCTATGACAATATGGGGTTCAAGAGCAAAGAGAAGCCACTGAAGGGTTTTAAGCAACCTGTGGGTGGGGGCACATATGTGCATGTGTAAATGTGCAATTCCAAGTGTAGAATGTAGAGAGAGGGTGGAAGAACAAGTTAGGAGACTGTGGGTAGTGTGAATGACAGTTGGTGACAGTCTACATGGGGGTAATTGGGAGAGGGGGAGAGATTGGAGCTATACGTAGAGGCACTAATGATGGGCTGGACACAGTGTTAAGACAAAAGTAGGTTTCTAGAATGACTCAGGGTTCCTGTCTGGGCAGCTAGATTTAGTGGCCCAGGAGCTCAGCTGATTAAGAGCTTCAGGTGACATGGTTTTATCATATTGAGGAACACTGTGATGCACACCTCCTCCCCTCAAAGCAGGTGTCTGGGTTAAGGATCAACACTGGAGCACTTTGAGAAACTCTGTGGTAATCAAATCATGGCATGATGAGAACAGCTTCAGAGAGTTAGCTCAAGAAGAACAAAAGCCCAAGTTTAAACATAAATGTTCACAATATTCAGGAGTGCGGAGATTACTGCCAGCAAGAGACACAACCCCCCAAAAAAGTTACAGAAGAGGGAGCAGAGGGAGGACCACCTGCTCCTATAGATACCAGTGACAACTTTCCCTTACCTAATGTCTCTCCCCCTTTGTATCACTCTTCTCCACTGCTCTATGTCCCTCAATCCTCCCTTTCTTACCCCGACATATGTCCCAGTCCTACAAATAGAAAATACTCAGCAAGGAGAAAATCACTACGTATTAACTTCCAAAGAATGTATTCTACAAATTTATGCTGTGTGTTGGTTAAATACCATTATAATACTAATTTCTAAATCATGAATTATTTATTCAGAAATTAGGACCCGTAATTTGAACAATATTGCATCAACTGAACAGGAAACCAGATTTTGAGCCAGGTGGTCCACTCGGGAAACCTGGTTGCATACTGTAGTTGTCTGAGCTATTCCCAAGGAGATGTCAGAACTTCATGTTGTTCTACAATATGCAAATGAGAGTTTGGATTTAAAGTAAGTCATATGCTGACAATTTACAGAAAGAGTACCATGTTATATTTAGATTAAACCACCCCTTCATCTAAGGGTTTGTCAATTCTCAGGATTCAATGAAAAAAGTTGTCAAATCACTCTGAGATATATTGTAAGGCCAGCAACAGGAAACCCTGGATGGTGTTTGCTCTACTGTACATAGATGGTGTCAAAGACTTCAACATAATGCTGTCACTGAGCCCTCACATCATGACAATAAATAGATACACTAATATCACTACTGAACAAGAAGACGAAAGTGTAAGATCAGTGAAGCTGAGCTACTTCAGTAAGATCACCTTGGTGGAGCTAGTCCTTGACTCCAGGCTGCCCAGTGCCAGAGACTGTTCTCTCATCTACTTTGCTGGGGCCTTTGCCAATTCAGTACAAGAATAACAAGAAAACAGAAATCACCCTACTTTCTTTGAATAGTGCAAGTGAGCACAGTCTAAATTTGGGAGAAGGATGGGCTTCACCCCTCTAATTTGATTTTTTAAAAAAACTGAAAAAAATCAATTCATCACAAAACCATATAAATAAACACTATGTATTTATAAGAAACATCTGAAAATAAATATTAAGAATTAGCACATGAAAAGGGAGTGTTAGTATTCAGTATAGGGGAGGACACCACAGTTTATCTAGATACTGGTTAATCAAACCATCCATGAGTAGCTATCATAAATAAGAGTGGATTATTTGCAGTGAGAAGAGCTGAGCATACTACATGCAAATATGGTGTGTATATTCTAGGGTTCACTCTTCAGAACCTAGCTGCTGACCACTAAAATGACAGGAATGTAGCTCAGATTTAACCAAATTATGTTGTAAAAGATGGAGAAATTATGAGCTTCTATGAATTACTAAGCATAATGGACAAATTTCTGAGACACAAGAAAAGATATGACATACTAAATGCAAACGTCCATTGTTGAGACACAATGCAATCCACAGGCATTCCTGTCATGTGTCTTCTTTTGTAGAATCATAAGTTACTTTATCGGTATGTATTCCTCCTTCTTTTAAGTTACTACTAGAAACTGGGGACATCTCTATTTCCAGGAACCCAGAGGATGAAGCAAGAAGATCACAAGTTCAAGACCAACTTTAAAGAGAATTTTTCTCAAAAATTAAAAGGGTTGAGGGATAGCTCAGTAGAAGAGTGTCTCTCAGTAAAACCCCCAGAACCCCAAACAAAATAAAACAAATACAAACAAACTATTAGAAAGAGACACAGTCTGGGCCTAATTTGTTTATTTCTCAAATTCTAATAGCTGAAATACTGTTTAAGTTTTATGTTCTGGATCCTTGGTAAAATGGCTTCAGTGAAAATAACTCTTCATCCTTAGCAAAACAGAAACCAAAAGAGCAAACAAAAATGTACACAGTAAGTAAGTAACCTATTTGAACAAAACCAGTTCTACACGACATTGAAAATGAAAGGGGAAAAAAAAAGAAAAAGTCACAGAATTTTCAAAATCGTTTTCTGAACTTTTTATATAAATTTGAATATGTGTTCATTTAGTCTACCAAGCCCCTGTTTTACATTTGCCATGGGAGGTGGCAAATTCAAGATATCAATGGGTAGAAAGCCAGTGAAGTCCAAAGTCACCTTTGTGAGATGATTAAAAATTTTAAAAAATCCCATCAGAGCTTTCCCCAAAACAAAAGACTACTGTTTCAACAGGCAAATCAGTGGATTCTCTAAAAAAGGGTGGTGTGACTCAGTATGCCTAGATACAGGAAAGGCTAACTCTACCCTATCTAGCTACTGACAGTACACAGATGTGAAAAGTGTGAAGTAGAAATGACACTTATTTAACCCTTTTAGTTCAGCATCCTTTGAACAGGTAAGATCTGTACTTCTCAAAACACTCATCGACAAGGTACTAGTTTTAAGTGGTCTATATCTCTAATAAATTACAAAAAAAAATTTTAGAAGGATTAACATTTCAAAATGAAGACATAAATGATACATACCCACCATTTCAAGTTATTACCTGAACAGGATTAAATTTATCCCTTTAACAGTTATAAAATGTTTAATACTTTAGTCTCAATATCTCTACTCATTTTGTCACAGACCAGAAATAAGTTTTGACTGTCCTGGTTTATAATCCCTGACCCACACTCAGAGTTGCACTGCATTGGATCACAAAGTTCCCATGTTCTGTAACATCATCAATACCTGGATGACACCTTTGGGAAAGGCTGACATGGAGCAAAAAGACAGGACATAACAAGATTAGAGTAAAATTTCTAACAAATATCCATCCAATCCATTTACACATTAATGAAAATTTCTAGTTGGAATTCAGCCAACTTCATAGCTAAGTAAAAGTGAAACATTCCTTTCTGAATTTTTTTTTTTTATGTGAGACAGATTGAAAAATGAGACAGATTGAAGTTGTAATTGTGTGCTTATTCAGGCATCTTGGAAAACTAACTCCAGCAGTCAATGGTGCTGTCTCTTACTGTCATCTCTAACCTGGGACCTGACAGGAAATAAAATAATCTCTGGCATCAGGCAAGCAATGGTGCTTCAATGGGTGATAAGTGGAGACCCAGAGAAAGAAGCAGCACTCAGGACTGTGCTAAAGGAAACTGCCTCAGGATCCCTGGCCCACATCAAATCAAGGGTTGGTAGTAAGCTATCATCCTCTGTGCTTCCTGCTCTTTTCTCCCATTCATTCCTCAAGCTTGCGTGGGCCTCTGCCATGCAAACTCTTCCCCTGATGTCAACACTGCTACTCACTCCACTCCTTCCAGCATTGGAACCTTTTTCCATAATGTTCACTGCTCACAGGACAGTATGCTCACCCACTTTTCTTCTTTCCCAAAATACTCAAAACCTTTAACAGACTAGATCCCAATGTATTTATTGGTTTATTTTCTGTCTCCCTGCATTTGGGAGAGAAGAAAAATGGAAGAAGCATTTGGATTTTTGTTCTTTTACAAAAATATTTGTAGACAGACAAAATATCTCTATTTTATTTTTAAGTAGTGCTGAGAATGGAACCTATTGCCTCACACATGCAAAGCAAGCAGTGCACTCTACCAATAGACACAACCCCAACCCCAGTTTTTTGTTCTTTGATTTTCTCTAAAAACTGAGAATGTGCCTGATGCATTGCAGACACTTACAAGTTTTTCAAACTTAAAAAAATACTGTCTAAGAGGTTGTGGTAATTATGTGGTTTTAATAACAGCATTTTTTTTCTTTTTAGCTCTAATTTGATTGGAGACATCAGTAAACAACATGATTGACTTATTCTGTACTTATGTTCATTTCATCACTTGAAAGTCATCTGCACTCTCAAAAATCACTCTACTGCCATAACAAACCCAGTTAAATTAACAAAGCCATCTTACATAGTAATCTTTGAAAATGTACACCATTATCCCTCAGAACACATAGGGAGTTGATTTCAGAACTCTTCATGGATAACTAAGCCCATGGATGCTTCAGCTCCTTCTTTAAAATGGCAGTGCTTGCATATAATATGATAGGACCCTGCTGGATACATTAACTTACCTTTAAATTGTTGTATTAATCTGATGCAAAGTAGTTAATAGGTAAATAGTCACTACACTATATTGTTTAGAAATCATAACAAAAACAGGAGTCCACATATGTTAAGTGAAGACAAATTCATTTTTCTTTAATATTCTGCATCTGCAGTTGGTTGAGTTCAAAGATGTCAAAACCAGAAATAACAGAGGACCAATTTATCAGCCATGAAATTAAACCAAATTTAAGATTTTAGGAGTGAGGAATACATCCCCTATTCTTGCATTGGTAACTATATTTTCTATCTCTTTAGAGACCAAAATTATTACATTAGTGCCATGGTGGCACTAGATGATAGTCATATGTTCTTAGGAAACAATTTCTTCATGGAAATAATTACAATTTCTCTAAATGCTGTAGGAAAATTTTGCAAACACAAAGGAGAACTTTTTTAAAGTTCTTCTTCAGGTAACACCAAGTTAGAGATAATGTCTTCATTCTTTTCCTTCTTGCAATCATTACAGATGAATAGAACTTATACATAAAATTGAATTTTAAAACTTAGCTGTTGCAATCTCTAATTATAAATCTAAATATTAAATAAAAAGTGAATGTGTGTCAGTCCCAAGTGTTGAGAGCCATTACCAGTTCTGAATGACACCTAGCATTTGCCAGAGAGAATGTTTTAAAGGTGATCCCAGAGAACCATTGAGATCATCATTTGAATAAAGCTATATATAATTGCTGTGATGCTGGATTGATTGTATTGTATATTTGACCTTTAGTGTCTAGCTATGGGGTGGCTCTTGCTGCCTCAGGCGCCTGCTGCTTTGGAGTGCTCCTGCTACTATGGAGTTTGGAAATAAAGTTTGTTCCTGCTTGAGAGGCTTATGATTTGTGCCCAGCCAGAATGCAGCAGTTGGTGGCCCCTGTCGGGACTGCCTGAGGGTAAGTGATGAGGTAAACTGCTCCTTCCTGAGGGAAGTTCGAGAGGATGACCATTTAAGATCCTTATTTTATTTTGTTTCACTTTTGTTTTAAGTTGTCAGTTCCTGAAGTTGGGTGGGATGGAGCAAAAACCGCTCACATCTGAGGAAAAACTATTTGCATCTGAGAAACAGATAGGGAGAAAAGACAGATGGACATTTCAGGAGGATAGAAAGGCTTATATAATGAATTTTTGTTCCATTTTTGTTCCATTTTGTCTCAGTTTGTTTTGAATGGTCTTAATGAGTGGTATCTTTGTTACAGAAATATGGAATTAAAAATTAATAAGAACCAAACTGAAAGGGCATTAAGTAAAGTGCTAGAGGAAGGAGGCATCTCAGTAAAATCAAGAATAGTTAGTGCATATATTAAGATGATACAAAGATATAGCTCATGGTTCATTTAAGAGGGGTTGTAAATATATCAAAATGGGACAATCATGGTGAAGATTTAAAAGAGATATAAAAGGAAAGCCCAGGAACTCTGCCAGTTGGCACATTACCATTATGGACATTGGTACAATCTTGTTTGCTTAGTCTAGGAGAAGACATTTTAAATTAAGTCAAAGAGGAAGTCTCTCGAGTTAGTCAGACAGGAAAAAAAAATGTTTAGAGAAGGAGAGGCTATCCAGAGAGAAGTTACAACGGAAGGTTTTTACTAACCCTTTCAATCACCAGAAGGCGTAAGTGTCCAACCAACAGTTCCACCTATGGAGACAACATATGCTGAGTGACCCTCAACCTTCATGGTGGATAGATGGGATCCTGAGACTGGACCTCAATGATTAGCATGTCCTGTATTTGAAGCAGCAGGAGGGCATCAAAATCACCAATTTTCAATTTCAAAATAGAGAAGCAGCTAAAAGAGGCTGTAACAACCTATGGTCCGCAAGCACCCTTCACTGTCCACTTGGTCGAATCCATTACCAACTTGAACATGACACCAACAGATTGGACTAGTATGTGTAAAGCTGTGCTGAATGGACAACAATACCTGTTATGGAAGGTTGCCATTGGGAATTTTGCACGTAGACAGCTAGGTGAAATTCAGCAGCTGGTTATCTTCAGAGAAATCTAGAAATGTTGTTAGGAAAAGGACCTTATGAGGGTCAGTTGCAACAAATTGCATATGATCCTGCTACATACTCACAAAATGCTGCAGATGTATTTAGTGCATGGAAGACTTTACAAGGACAAGAAGATTTACAAGGCCAATTATCTAGGTAATACAAGGAGATAATGAACCTTATGCTGAATTTATAGATAGGCTTACTCAAACAGATACCAGAGTTTTGGGGGATACAGAGCAAGCAATGCCATAAATTACACAGCTATCCTTTGAACCAGCAAATCCTTGGTGCAAGGAGGCCATTATACCATGGAAACATGATGATTTAAACACATATATTAAATAATGTAGAGGCATTAATGAACAAGGGCAAGTCTGGGCAGCTGCAGTACAACAGGCTTTCGATGCCAGGCAAAAAACATGCTACAATTGTGAAAAAATAGGGCATTTTCAAAGAAGTTACCCCATAGAAGTAGGGTTTAACAAAACTAGTTATCAAAGAAGTAGAATACCGGGTATTTGCCCATGATGCCATAGAGGGAGATTTGGGGCTGATGAATGCCATTCTCAAACCACCATAGAGGTACTCCATTAACAAGAAACGGACAAGGACCAGTTGTTTACCCATGATATCAAGGAGAAAAGCATCAGGCTACATTGCCAAAAAAATGGACAGGCGGGACAAATGCTCTGGGGCCCACAACCACAAATATATGGGGCAATGAAGGAACCCAGCTACATTATCAGGGTAGTGCCCAAGACACATTATCCATTAGAACCCTCATCAGACAAACCAGATTGAGCACAGGATTGGACATCTGCACCTCCACCAGACCAGTACTAACTCCAAATATGGGAGTTCAAATCATTCCCACTGGGGTAAAATGACCTCTTCCCCAAGGAACAGTAGGCTTATTATTGGGATGGAGTTCTTCCACTCTAAAAGGACTTATGATAAGTCCTGGGGTAATTGATCCCAATTATGAAGGTGAAATAAAAATTACAGCCAGTTCTCCAAAGGGTATATCAGTAATTTCACCAGGAGATAGAATAACACAGTTATTAATAATACCAAGCCTACATGATCAGTTTTCCAGGCATACTATAGAAAGGATAAGGCTCCACAGGTGTAGATTTGGCTATACTTTCTTTAAATTTAGGTTCTTGACCCATGCTAAAACTAAATATTCAAGGACATGGATGTACTGGGCTATTTGACACAGGTGCAGACCTTAGCATCATGTTTCATCAAGAATGGCCAAAACACTGGCCACTACAACAGACTAATAAAATGGTTCAAGACCTAAGAGTGGCAACTAATCCCCATAGAAGTGCAATGGTATTAGAGTAGAAGGATCCTAAAGGATGTGAAAAAAACTATACCGCCATATGTGTATAAATTTATGGAGACAAGGTTAGGTTTGACATTAACAAATAACATCAATACAAATGTGCCCACTATTAGGGCTAGACAAGGTTTAGGAAAGAAAAAAGATCAGGAGAACAAAAACAATCTATAGCAACCCCAATTCAAATAGATCAAGAAATAAATAGATATGGATTGGGTTTTCAGAAGGGGACACGGAGACAATAAAAATTACTTGGAAATCAGAAAGACCAGTATGGGTTCCTCAGTGACCCCTGACTAAAGAAAAGATACAAGTACCCCATGATCTGGTGAAACAACAAACAGCAGAGGGACATATACAACCTTCCATATCTCCCTATAATACTCCATTTTTTAAATCAAAAAGAAATCTGGTAAATGGAGATTATTGCAAGATTTAAGAGCCATTAATAATGAGATGGTTATTATGGAACCTGCTAAATTAGGGATTCCTCAATTGTCTGCTTTGCCAAAAACTTGGTATGTTTTAGCTATAGATATTAAAGATTGTTTTTTTTTCAATTCCAATTCATCCTGAGGATAGTCCACGTTTTGCATTTACTATCACTGCATGAATCATGAAGGTCCTTTGCAGAGATATACATGGAAAGTACTCCCTCAATGAATGGCTAACAGCACAACTATGTGTCAAATGTATGTTAACCAAGCAATGCAGCCATGTAGAAATCAAAATTCTGAACTACAAATATTTAACCATATGGATGATGTATTGTTAGCACACAAAGATAAAAACATACTGCTAGAATGTTATGCCACACTTCCAAACTTATTAAAAATATAATCTAGAGATGGCAATAGATAACATACAATTAAATTTTCCAATTAATTATTTAGGAGTTCTATTATCCTCAAAAATGGTCCATCCACCAAAAATTCAAATATGAGTAGATCAACTCAAATCACTTAACAACATTCAAAAGTTATTAGGATAAGCCCTTATCTAGGCATACCAACAGAAGAGTTGGGACCTTTATTTGATATTCTAAAAGGTCCATCATATCCAAATTCACCCCGAATGTTAACAGCTGAAACAAGAAGGGAATTAAAAATCATGGAAACATATATGGAAAACATGCATTTAGTTAGAATTGATACAATGTTGCCCTTATTATTTATTATACTTCCAACAAAAAAATATTTCTACAGGAGTATTTTGGCAGGAAAGTCTACTATTGTGGATACATTTATCTTATTATCCTAACATTATTCTTACTAGGCGTCCTGGGGCTGTAGGACAATTGATACTCAAAGGAATAAAAGCAGCAAAGGGAGTGTTTGGAATTTCTCCCAATAAAATTATTACTCCATATACTATGGATGAAATTGATGAGTTAGCTAATGAGTTAAATACTTGGGCAATAATCAAGTGTAAACCTAATGTTTCATTTGATAACTACTTACCATCTAACCCCTTTTTGTCTTTTTGGTCTTCTCATGCTATAGTTTTTCCTAAAATGACAAGAAAAGCACTCATCATGAATGCTCCAAATATATTCATAGATGGGTCAAATAATGTTACAGCAATAGAAGTTACCCCTGATCAAACTTTTACATTTTTAGTACCCATACAATCAGCTCATAACATGGAGCTTAATGCAGTATTACAAGCTTTTGTGATGTTTAAAGATTCTGTATTTAATTTATTTTCTGATAGTCAGTATATTGTTAATGCTATAGTATCCCTTGAAGATGCTGGTAGGATTTCTCCTTCCTGTACTGTTTTCTCTTTGTTTTCCACTATACAAAGTCTAATCTGGGACAGAAAAGATCCATTCTTTATAGGATATATCAGGGCATATACAGGATGTATACAAATAATGTATATAAGTCTAAGGAACTTTGAAAGTATATTTTAACAGGATATTAGAAAGGTCCTGAACCAGTGATTGTCTGGAGTCTTTTTTTTTTGTGTGTGTGTGTGTGTGTGTTTCCACAGGGAGAACAGCAGCCAGTTTGGATTCCAGAGAGACTAACTATAGTGATTTCTACAGATCAAACAGATGATGACTTGGCTCAAATCCAAAAGAGCTGATATCCTTACATCTGCAATAGTAGTTCTCCCACACCTCGAGGCTAATGAATAGTGAACACCATTAAAGCCTATTTCAAATGTAAAAAAAAAAAAAAAAAAAAAAAAAACTTGAGGCTTGCTTGTGGGAATACCTTCAGACCCATCATGCAAATTACAGGAAAAAGGATGGGATATCCTGCCACAGTCTGGCTGCGCACAATTCAGGAGCCACTTGTCAAAGGAAATGAACTTTATATTTAGAACACACACACCACACCACACAGCTCCTCAGGAAAAGAGCCTAACTGCCAACACAGGCATCCCACAAGCCTCTAAACCTCCGCCACTCCTCCTGCTCTTGAGGCCCATTGCCTGGGTTGTATGGGCAGAGCCAAAAAGAGTCTCCCAATAAGCAGCTCTGTGTACTGAAAGGGTGGAATAAAAGCCCAAAGAGCATCAACACAGAGGAGCCATTCAGTTGACAGCTAGAAGTTTGCTGGGGCCACTGTGAGCCAATCATCAGCTACCAGCTGGAAGTTTGCTGGGGCCCCTTCCACTGTGGCTCTCAACATCTTCCACTCTCTATTAAACATCAAGAATGTGGCTTAAGGACCGTTCCTGCCTTAAGTTGTCCAATACTATATATGGTCCTTACATGTCATTGGATAAACTAATCTCAAGGCGTCAGCCTCCTGTCTTAGGTTTGTACCATTGCAAATGGATTTCACCCATCATTGACTACCAGTCCAGCATACAGCCACACCAATGGATAGGTCTTTGTACCAGTGGGATGTGAGGTTCTTTGCCTCACCTTTGTTGGCCCCCAAATTTTAGCTGAACGACCATCACAAGCAGAAGGGAGGAAGATACACCAAGTCAATTGATGGTTCCATTTGGAAAAAATGTGCAACTGAAGACACCATCAGCAAAAATAACCCAACACAACCACAAGTCGCTGCACCAACAGATTTTTCACAATGCATACAAGTGAGTTTACAATGCATACAACTGATACATAGTCCAGGCAAGTTCTGCAAGCACTTCAGTGATACCTATTGCAGAAGCTGTAGATTGGTTTTATCTTTGTCTTCACCAGCACTAGCTAAAGAAAAAATCATGTAACATAACATAAGGCACTAAAAGGAAACAATTTTCTGAACAACTTACATTATCTTGAACAGAATTATTAAATATAATGAAAAGGAAAGGTGAAAGTAAACAAACAGATCAGTTAACCTCCTTTTTTGTTCACATATTAAAACAATTTATAATAGCTGTTTACCCAATTTAAATTAAACTATTTAAATCACATGAATACGAAAAAATATTTGGATCAATGTTTTCATGAACGCTCATCATATATGATATATGGACACACGTACATACAAACATACAACACAAAACACAAGTGTGCACACATAATATAATACATACAACACATAACATAATAGTAAAGGCCTTATAACTTTTACAGGTGAAATCTTCATTGCAATGTTTAAACACTCTATAGTCAAAAATAGAACTTATCAGCAAAACATTAACGTATGTCTGTATGAGCTCAAAAAAACAAAATAGAACTTCAAGACGTGGGAAAGGACAATAATAAATTAGATAATAATTTATATTATTATAAATAATAAATCTCTCTGGAATCCAAATCAGCTGCTGTTCTCCCTGTGGAAACACATAAACACAACCCCGACTCCACACAATCACTGGGTCAGGACCTTTCTATTGTCCTCTTAGAATATCCTTCCAAAGGACCTTGGGCTTATGTACACTTTTTGGACACATATGCCTTTCCACAGCACTGAGTCCTAATGAATACAAATTTTAAAAGTTTAGAGTAAAAAGGGTCATTTTAAGTTTATCTTTGTGGAATATGAACCCCTTTTCAATTCCCCCTTTTTGCTTTAAGAAGTATGCCTTGTCCCTGTGGATTTCATGGGCTTCCTGCTATATGAGTAATGCCAAATGATGAGCAAAATTGTTTAAAAGAGGTAGAAGTGTAACCAGGGGCATTATTTATTTTTTAGCTGTTTTGGAATGCCCAGAGTGCCAAAAATTTGTAAGCAATGAGCTATAATATCTTTAGTTTTTTCTCTGGCATAAAGGGAGCCCATCAAAAATCTGGAAGAAGTATGCTAATATTTTAATTTTCCAAATTTTGGCAAGCGTGTGACATCCATCTACCAAATATCAGTCCTCTAGGATTGATTCCAAGATTAATTTGTGGTAAAAAGGTTACACAATATTTACATTGTTTTATTATTTGTCTAGCTTCTTCCTTTGCTATTTTAAAACACTTTTGTAAAGTATTAGCATTGACATGGAACTTTTTATGAAAATTTGTAGCTTCTTCTAGTGTAGAGAAAATGTGTATATCATTTATAGTTTTATCTGCTAAATTATTGCCTAAATAAGGGCTCCAGGGGATCCTGTATGTGCCCTAATATGTCCTATAAAGTATGGATCTTTTCTGTCCCAGATTAGACTGTGTATAGTGGAAAGCAAAGAGAAAACAGTAGAGGAAGGAGAAATCCTACCAGCATCTTCAAGGGATACTATAGCATTAAGGATATACTGACTATTGGAAAATAAATTAAATACAGAATCTTTAAACATCACAAAAAATTGTAATACTGCATTAAGCTCTACATTTTGAGCTTATTGTTTGGGTACTAAAAATGTAAAAGTTTGATCAGGTGTAACTATTGCTGCTGTATTATTATTTGACCCATCAGTGATATATTTGGAGCATTCATGATACGTGTATTTCTTGTCATTTTTGGAAATATTACAGGATGCAATGACCAAAATAGACAATGAAGGATTAGATGGTAAGTAGTTATCAAATGAAACATTAGATTTGCACATGATTATTGCCCAAGTATTTAACTCATTAGCTAACTCATTGATTTGATCCATATTATATGGAGTAATAATTTTATTGGGAAAAATTCCAAATACTCCCTTTGGTGCTTTTATTCCTTTGAGGATTAATTGTCCTACAGTCTCAGTATACCTAGTAAGAATAGTGTTAGGAGAATAAGATAAATGTATCCATAATAATTGTCCTCCTTGCCAAAATACTCCTGTAGGATTTTTTTTGTTGGTAGTACAATAATTAATAAATACAAACTTATATCAATTCTATCCAAATGCATATTTTCCATATATGTTTCAATGATTTTTAATGCCTTTCTTGCTTTAGGCATTCACATTCAGTGTGAATTAGGATCTGATGGACCTTTTAGGATATCAAATAAAACTATTCTGTTGGTATGCCTAGATAAGGCCTTATCCAATTTATGTCTCCTAATAACTTTTGAAAGTCGTTAAGTGATTTGAGTTGATCTACTCGTATTTGAATTTTTGGTGGACGGACCATGGTTGAGGATAATAGAATTCCTAAATCATAAATTGGAAAATTTAATTGTACTTTATCTATTGCTATCTCTAGATTATAATATTTTAATAAGTTTGGAAGTGTGGCATAACATTCTAGCAGTGTGTTTTTATCTTTGTGTGCTAATAATACATCATTCATATAGTGAAATACCCAAAAATGGGTTATTATGGGGAGATACAGAAGGTTGTATATGTCCTTCCACTAATTTTTGTTTGACCAGGTCATGGGCTGCTTCTATGTTTTCTTTAATCAGGGGCCACTGAGGAACCCATCCTGGTCTTTCTGATTCCCAAGTAATTTTTATTGTCTCAGTGACCACTACTGAAAATCCAATCCATATCTTTCTGTTCCTTGATGTATTTGTATTGGTGCTTCTATATCTTGTTCTTGTTATTCTACTCTTTTTTCTTTCCTAAAACCTTGTGTAGTTTTAATAGTGGGTGCATTTTGATTGATGTTATTTGTTAATGTCAAACCTAATTGATCTAGGACATCTTGTCCCAACAAACCTCCATGTCCTTGTAAAGTCTTCCATGCCCTAACCAGATTTGCAGCATTTTGTGAGTATACTCCAGAATCATATGCAATTGGTTGCTGCTGATTCTCCTAAGGTCCCTTTCCTAACAACATATCTATATTTCTATGAGGATAACCAGCTGCTGCATTTCGCCTAGCCTTCTCCTTGCAAAATTCTTGATTGGCAATCTTCCACAACAGGTATTGTCCTCCACTTAGCACAGCTTTACAAATATTAGCCCAATCTGCTGGTGTTATGTTCAAGTTGGTAATGGATTCAACCAAGTGTACAGTGAAGTGTACTTGAGGACCATAGGTTGTTACAGTGTCTTTTAGCTGCTTCACTGTTTTGAAATTTAAAACATGGTGAATTTGCTGCCCTCCTGCCTGCTCAAATACAGGGCATGTTAATATTTGTGATCCTGTCTCAGAATTCCATCTATCACCTGTGGGGGTTGGGGGATTCTCAGGATATGGAGGTGGTGTTGTTGGTTGGACACTTATGTCCTCTGGTGATAGAAAGGTGTTAGTAGCAGTCTACTGTAGAGGTGGCACTCTTGGTTGGACACTTATGCCCTCTGGTCATAGAAAGGTGTGTGTAGCAGTCTCCTGTTTTAACTTTCCCCCTGATGGTTTTTCTTCTCTATACTTTCTTTCTCTGTCTGACTAGCCCAAGACACCTTCTTTTTTACTTGAATTTTTTCCTCAGTCTGACTAGTTCGTGAGACCTTTTTTGTTTAACTTGATTTTTTTTCTCTGTCTGACTAGCTTTAGAGACCTCTTTTACTTGAATTTTTCTACTCTAACTATAATACAACCCAACAAGATAATGCCAAAGAAAACTGAAACAGAGTGAAACAAAATTGGAACAAAAAATCATTATATCAGCTTTACTTTCCTCCTGAAATGTCCATCCTTCCTTCCTTCCTATCTGTTCCTCACATGTGAGTGGTTTTTCTTCCATCTTACACATCTCCAGGGACAGGCAAATTAAAACAAAAGTGAAGCAAAACAAAATAAAAATTTAAAAATGGCTACCCATCCTCTCGCTCTGCCCTCAGGGGCGAGCAGTTTACCTTATCACTTACCCTCAGTCATTCCCCTTGTGGGCCACCAAATGTTGCAGTCTGGCTGGGGACAATTCAAGAGCCACTTGTCAAATGAAATGAACTTTTATTTACAGCACACACACCGCACCACACAGCTCTTCAGGAAAACCTTCAGACCCCAACTGACACCACCGGCTTCCCACAAGCCTCTAAACCTCCCCCACTCCTCCTGCTCTTGAGGCTGATTGGCTGTGTAGCATGGGCGGAGCCAAAAATAGTTCCCCAAAGAGCAGCTCTGTGGTCTGAAAGGGTGGGGAAACAGCCCAATGAGAATCACCACAGAGGAGCCAATCAGTTGGCAGCTAGAAGTTTGCTGGGGCCGCTGTGAGCCAATCATCAGCTGGCAGCTGGAAGTTTGCTGGGGCCACTTTGGCTGTGGCTCTCAACAATATCCAAAGAAGAGTCAAACCCAGGTGGAAACCAGAATGCCTTTTTCAATATCTATTTTATTATTTCCTTTTCCCCCATCATCCAATTGACTCATGTACCTCACAGCAGGACAAGAGAAAAATGGTTTATATTAAGATGAATTAAAAGAGTCTGAAAATATATTCTAACATCATGTACCTAAACATACTGCAAACCAACTTCAATTTTATTCATAACCCATAGTTCATGGATAATCTCCACTAGTATTTCTCTTATCCTCTCTTGATGAGGAGGCAATAAGACTTAAAATTTATACACACATACATATATATATATATATATATATATATATATATATATATATATATATATCGGAAACACATGCAGGGTCATAACACTTCCTCATAAGCAATTAAGATACAACAATAGAACTTATCCTATGGGATTTTTTTTCTTGGTGAGTACTTAGTTTTTTGGAAGCATAAATGCACAAAGTAATTGGAGTTTTGATGGGAACTACTGCAGGATTTTAATGACAATCACCATGTGACAATCAACAAGGGGTGCATTATTTAAAGAGAAATTACACCAATGTTCTTACACCAACCTGGCTGATGTTCACCAGCTAGGGGGATGGAAAGCCAGTGCCTCAGTTATATTCCCTGGGCTCTTTGAGCCTATGGATATCTGATTGCAATAATTTGTGTTTTTCCTTACCTGTACTCTGGCCTTTTCAAGGAAAAAAAAAGCATTTACCTATTCTCACTACAAGCAGGAGCGGGAGAAGGAGCAAAAGCAAGACCAGAAGTCTTTCTGTGAGTACTATAAAAACCTAAGTTTGCTTGTCTCAGGGCTTATATAGTACTTTATTCACTGCCATTGGTCCATATATATGCTAACTAGGATTTGGAAGAAGTACCAATGTTACAGATTTGAATTTCAAGCTATTGAGGGCTTAGACATACTACAGGATGCTTTTGGTCAACTCTGGAGCCCCCACTTCCATTCAGTTTTATCCCACTTTCATTTTCTCCTGCTTTTCCAGGAAATTGGAGGCTGAGGTCCTGCAATGGGGCTTCAGAGCTTTGTGGAGTGGGCTTTGCCTATAGGAGTCAGTATCATGCCCTACCCTAGCCACAAAAGGGTGACAGGTGTGGGTAACTTGACTTGCAACACCTAAGGACCCCCAGTCTGCATGGCAAGCTTCACACTGTTACAGGTCCTGGTTGGCACAGGCATTCTGACCCAGCCTTGTCACCACTCCAATTTACTCCAATTTTTTTGATGACTAATGTTTTTGGTTTTGTGTGCCAGGCCCTATATGTGCACTACTATTGTCTACTCCAGCCTGAGTCTCACCTTCTTTGTCTCCTAGCAGCACCTTGGAAGAATGGACTATCGGAAGCAGGGTAAAATTTACCAATCCTTTCTTTGATTATTGTGGGAGTGTTTCATCAGAAGTTTCTCATGCATTTTTGTTTTTAGAAAGGTCATTGTTTTACATTTCACCTGAGATCCAGAACTCACCTTGTATTTGTCTCTTTGTGATATGGTAGGGAGGACACAAGGGTTGTATCTCCACCCTGGGTACCTGTCCAGCTGACCCTGCATTAATTTCAAACTGGGGATCCATTGCCCTGAAAGTCAGGTACTGATATGTCAAGTAAGTAACACAAATATCTACTTCACAATTGTTTTTAGTGGGGACTATTTTTCTATCTCTGTGATAACATTAAACTTTCTTATTTTAACATTAAAATAAGTCTCAACATGTGGTAGACAAAGACACCAAATTTGTTTTTTAATATTACATTTGAAATAGTACATTTTCTCATTTCTTGTGATGCCCACAATCAGCTGTCAATTTTCACATACAAGAGAAGAAAGCCCACTGAAATTTAGATTGAAACTGCAGAGATATATAGGTTAATTTGGAAAGAAGTGCCACTTTTGTAATGCCAAAACTCTTGGTACATGAACACAGATGCCATTTCTCTTTTTAAAAATCATCACTATTTCTCTTAAAATGCTTTCAATTTTCTGTGTAAATATTTGCACATTTTTCATTGGAATTATTCCAGATATATGACGTTTTATTATGACTTAAGTAGATTCACTTAAAATTTTTATTTTAAAATTACCTTTTGCTAACATATAAAAGGGTAACAATAAATTATGTTGAGCAATGTTTTTGCTTCACTCACTTTTTAAAAAATACTTTTGTAGTTGTAGATGAACATAATACTTTTAATTAATTTATTTATATATGGTGCTGAGAATTGATTCCAGTGCCTCACATGTCAGGCAGGTGCTTTACCACTGAGTTACAACTCCAGCTCCATCATTTTTAATTCTAAAAGTCCACTTTAAAAAGCTATTTTTAGTTGTAGATGGATACAATACCTTTATTTTGTTTATTCAGTTTTTATGTGGTGCGGGGATCGAACGCTGTGTCTCAAACATGCTAGACAAGTGTTATACCACTGAAACACAACCCCAGCCAAAAGAGGGTCCACTTTTAATACTTTCATTTAACATTGTACTTAGATAAATGGTTTTCCATTTTGCTGATATTTCTTCCAGTTTAATGAAGTTTTCTTAATGTACTGACATACTAGTATTACAACAAATGGGTGTTAAATTTTTGAAAACATTTTTATGTTACTATTTTTTTATTCCTCTCTGAACATGGTGACACATAATTGCTTTTGTAAATACATAATTGATTTTTGAATCCCAACCTCATTGTAATATGTAATATATAGATGGACTTGATTTGCTCTTATTTTCCAGAGTGTTTGTGCATTTACATCCATGACTGACCTTATAACTTTTTATTTTCTTGTAAAATATTTTCATATTTTAGAATCAGGTTTCTAATTGGACCTCATAAAATAAGCTGAAACTCTGTCCTCAGTGTTTAAGATTGTATTATCATTTCCTTAACTGTTTAGTAGAACTCTCCAGGAGGGTTACCTGGGATTTAAATTATTTGTGTCAGTAAAGCTTTTAATTATCATTTAATATTATTTAATAAATAGAGAGTTCATATTTTCCACTTCTTATGTTAGAGTTGGTAAACTATTTTCCCAAGAAATTTCAGTATCATTGGAATGACTTTGATACCTTATGTCTTTTTGCAGTTCATTAAATTATTTTCTTTATTATTTCTTCTTTCTACACTTTTCAGTGTTTACAATTTACTTTCTGTTATCTTCTAGATATAATCAATTATTCAGTCATTCTTCTGTATTTTGGGCCAAAAACACTATAAACAATATTTAATGCATCTGTAATTTTAAATATGTCTCAGTTTCTCATTATTATTCATTTTAAAATAGTCTCTCAATTTTTATTATAATTAACTCATTCTTTTCATGGATTTATGGGTTTTGTTGATCTTTTTGTAATTGATTTCTAGTTAAATTGCATAATGGTCAGAATATACTACTAAATTATTTCAAATTTTTGAAAGTTAAGCATGGACCCTGACCAATTTTTGCAAATGATCCACCTGCACTTGAAATGGTTGTGTACTTTGTCAATAGCTAGTATAGTATTTTGTACATTTATCAATCATACAGTTCAGATTCTACATCCTCATTCACTGATATGACTGCTTATTGCAATAGTTCACACATGTATGGTTACATTGTAAATTGGTTTATTTTTCCTTACACTTATTTTTCATTTGGGACTTTACAAATATAAAAGACATGTTATTAGATTCATATATATTCATAATTATTTTATTTTTCTTATAAACTCCACAATTATATCATAATTAAATGTCTATTTTATTTCTATCAATAATTCTCACCATGATTTCTTTATAAGGTAAAAACAGAAATGTATCCAGTGTCCTTTCCATGCAACATGGTCATATGTACAATTTTTCCAACTTATTACTTTTGTCCTTTCTGGGAAAATATCAAGGTACGCTTCTGGAAAACAGCACACAATTTTTAATGGTGTTTTTTCAAGTCTACAAATGCATGAGTTTGTCTTCTCTCTCTATGCTTGAAATGGCTCAAACTCAGTCTTCCCACACATTAGAACAGCACTCTATGCTAACCTACAACCATTCTGGGGTGTGTGTGTGTGTGTGTGTGTGTGTGTGTGTGTGTGTTTGTGTGTGTGTGTGTATACATACACATAATAGTATAAATGTTTATTTTCTTTGTGATTGACTTTGCTGTCCTGTTTTTACAAAAATAAAAAAAAAAATCTGAAGATCTCTAGTAAATATAATCTTTCTACTTTGGGGAATAAACAAAGCTAAAAACTTGTGTGCCCAAATCTCCCCTAAATACTCTTTAAAAATTGTTTATTTAATGTGGCTATTATTCTTGTTTAGCAATTTTATGCAAATACCTAAATACAAAAAAAAAAAATTACTGAGTACTACATGAGAAGAAAAAACTTAGGACTTAAGATAGTTTCCTGAAAATTAAAAAAAAAAAAAAACTAGAAGCATTTGATTACAAACAAAACATTGTTAATCAACACCATCATACCTACTCTACAATTATAATCAAAATTTCACAGACATTTTTTGCACACTGTATATAAATACACATCACAATGATACAATGAGAATTTATATATATATATATATATATATATATAAATAAAATGAAAAATATATATATATAAATATATATATATAAAATGAAAAGAAGTTTAGATTTATACCAAAAAACTTAATTGTAATATTTTGAAAAATAATTTTACTAGATATTATTTTATCTCATAGTAATTTACATTTATGCAAATTTTACTTAAACATACTAGATTCAGATGCTATGTATACTATAATTTTATAAATCCAAATTTTAAAAAAAAAGGATACTGTGGAGTCCTTTTAGCAAAGTAATGATCATTACCTAATGCAAATGAAATATGTGGGTAATAGAAATTCATTCTTACTTTTTTTAAATAGGACTAATAAATACTCTGGATTAAAGTACCTGAATACCAACATCATTTTTTCTTGTCATAAAATCTGGAGTCCTATTTAAAAAAAAGGCTCTTAAATTCAGTTTTTAAATTACTGAAAATGATTTAGGTCATTTTAGCAATTATATAAAAACACAGATACATTCACCTTACAAAATCACTGTCTAAAAATAATGGCAGATAAACTATCCCTTATAAAAACAAATCACACTACAATTTTTACTGTTTTTTTAGGCAGTCCATTTGAGTAAAAAAGTAAGAATCATGTATTGTTTTGAAACTTTTTATTCCAACCCTACAAAAAGAACAGTATTGATGAAAAATGTTTTCCTAAATGCATGTGTTACAGTTTCTATATTCCTTATTTCTCCATCTAAGCCAAACTTTATACTTGATACTTATGTGAAGATCTATGTTTCCACTACTTAATGTTTAATTCTATTCACACACCTCATTTTAACAATACCAGTAATCACTTCAACATGTATTGTTTCAAAGACATACCACTATGAAAAAAATGGAGGGATCCCTCAGCATGTTAGATATTCCTCATTAGAGAAAAACTTCTCCTCCTCTAAAATCACTTACTGTACATTAATACTTTTTGTGTTTTTGAAAATATTACTTCTTAGTTTTAAAAATTTGCCTGGGGATTTCTTCTCCTTCTTACTTTCCAAAGTAAAAATAGCATATTACAGAATTCACCCTAAATAAGGGTAATTTTTCCTAAAATTCATTACTTTCTAAACATAAGATGTCATTCAAATATGTTCCATAATTTGTTTATATACACATTCTATCTATGTTGATTCTAAATCTAGAACCAAAGAATGACTGGGCAAAACCAATGCTGCTTTGGCTATTTTAGTTGAACAAAGTCACAAAACACCATATTTAATAAAGTATATTATAGTGATATATAAATGCTCTTTGCCAATAGAATTAGAAGAATAGGACATCTGATTTTTAACCACTTAGGGAAATTAAGAATCTATATAATACAGTAAAGAAAAAAAATTAAAAAGAAAAATTCAATTTAGAAGAGGCATAGAATGAACTAAGATATAAAATTTTCTTATTTCTTCTCTTTTAATATTATAATTCCATATTTCTTTTTAAAAAGAACTAAATTAAAATACAGTAATTACTTAACTATCCTTCAGAAAGTCAAGCATACTTAAATCCATGTCTTTCTTTCTGGGATTTCTTCAAAACTCTTACAGCCAACACATATACATATTGAGGAACACATTATTTTGACTCATAGGACTCAGTATTTTTATGAAATCCTGACATTGACAATTACATCCCTTGTTATGATATTGATAGGCTTCTCCCCCTTTCCTTTCCCTATTTTAGGCTTAAAATCTGTATTTCTGTCAAGACATGCCTTTATACTTTTTACCTTTCATTTTCATGTTCCAAATTGTTATAACAATTAGAACAACTGCAATTATTATAAAATTTGCCATTTACAAAGCAATCACAATATAATTTCTAATAGTGATTTTATATAATTCCAGGGCTTTCTGGGCTGACTGGCAATTATTGAAGAGATTATGCCATTGAATGGAAGACTTTCCTGGGTCTGGATACCAGATATCCCAGTAAAATTAGAGCTGACTGATATACACACACATATGAAGACCCCTGTAGCTGAGTAACGTACTGAGTTGAAAGCTCTGCATAACCCACAATTCCTTTTCCTGGAGCTGGTGCCAGGACAGTACCTGGTAGTACTTTAGTGATGTTGGGCTGGATCTGTGACAGTGAGGTGTAAGGCATAAAAAGCCATTGCTCTTGTTGGATGTTAGTTACTATTTACGAAGCCTGATTGATGGATTTGGGGACAACTTGTAGGATAGCCTGAGCTTGAAATAATGGAACTGACATCTGCACTGGGGTTGTATTAACAACTACTGGCTTTGCTTCATAAAGAGGCTTAATGCTTGTACTGTGATTCTGACTAACTTGTTGGGTTAAGATACTGGCTGTTGTGACAGTAACAAATCAGACATAATGAAACTTCTTTCCAGGCACTTGAATCTGCTGAACAGTTGCCAGCATTTCCAGAGAAATTGGGAGCAGTTTCCATAAGAATAGCTGTCTTAAATTGTGATATGCTCACTTTTTCAACAGTGATGATCTGCACAGATGATTTAATTGTCATTAGCCTTATTTGGTGATTTCGAAGGTGAGATGGCTATTTTCTTTGGCATCTGCATTGTAAAATTAAAAGTTGATGCAATAAAACCACTTTCAGATATTGTTTTGGTCTTTGATAGAGTTCCAGTTGTAGACTGTGAAAGAACCCTACATGCAATAATTGATGTTGTCTGATCCATAACTGCTTTGCTGTTAATTGGTTTTACCAAGATCAGCTTCATGATTACTGAACCACAGGTGGTATTCCAGGCTTCTTAGCAATCTCATCTGGAACCAACTCTAGGATCACCCTTGACTTCAGTGTTTACCATGGCTACTAGATTTTATACCTGAGATTTCTAAATATACAGGACTGTCCTGTCTATGTATTATGTACTTGGTATCAAAATGACATTTAAAAAATTGGCACTCATGAACTAAAATTTAATTAACTAAATGGAGCCAAATAATTAAATTCGAATCAATTAATTAAATAAAAATATAGATGTCTTTAAAATTCTAACTCACAATTTTTTTTTTAGAGAGAGAGAGAGAGAGAGAGAGAGAGAGAGAGAGAGAGAGAATTTTTTACTGTTTATTTTTCAGTTTCACAACATCTTTGTTTTTTATTTTTTATGTGGTGCTGAGGATGGAACCCAGTGCCCTGTTCATGCCAGGTGAGTGCATTACTGCCCGAGCCACATCCCCAGCCCCAATAAAATCTTTATTTCTAAAAAAATGTCTAAAATGTAATATAAATTAATTGCTTCTAAAATTTTTCAACAGAGATAATTAATACTGCTAATCACATTGTTCTGATATTCTTATTTTATGATTAAAATAAGTAAATTAAATAGAAAATAATTGGGATTAATCTTCAATAATATGGTTTCTCAAATAAATAAATTAGAAATTACAACTGAAGCCCAACTAATTTCTCCTTTTTCTTTTCAATTGTTAAAGAAATAACAGTATCCTCCCTGAAATCTCTCCACAACAAGCTGAATTAATTGCCATTATCCTGGCAATGAGATTATTTTCTACTCCTATAAACATTGTAACAGTTTCTTAATATACAGGTAAACTTGTTCCTCATATTTCTGTAGCTGTGTTATCCCCTCATTTGGATTACAATTTACTGTCTCTTTTTTAATGCTTTAAACTCTTTCACAGCATAATATGTCTTCCATCTTCCTTACTCATATGCACAGCCACATTAAGATTCCTGGACTTTTGATGGAGAATATCAGCCACACAGACACAGCTATGAGAGCACTTTATCTTTTGTTTTCAGATGCTGTAAAATCTCATGTTTTTTTTTTCATCAAAATATTCAATCACTAATTATGATGTTTTCCATTTCTTCCCAACAAGCTTATGCCATTGTCAATAACGGTTCTCTCAGGCCCCTATGTGAAAATCTGAAAATCAATTCAATGCACTTTGGCAAATGCATATTACACATTTCCCTTTTTAAATCTTATTTATTTCTTCATATTTCCACTGATACTCATTCTGAGTCTATCTGGCTATTGCCTATTGGTCTAAAAATGTATCTTCCTAGATTTCTCACTTATTACTCTTCTTTGCCACTATGTGCAAGCCCACTCATTTAAAGACACATAATTTCCTGCAAATACAATCTGTGATTTTGCATAATTTCACACTCATTGGAATATAATTTTAACCAATGGAATGTCCCATTCTACCACACTAGTCTTCATTGAATGAGAACATCGTACCCTGAAGATATGCTTATCGATTCAAAAATCAAAGAGGAGACCAAGCTCAGAGCAGAATACAATTTTTAGTTTTATGAAAATGGGCATAAAGTAAAAGACATAAGGGACAATGGTGGCTGAGTCACTTAATTTGTGGTTTCCAATTTTGAAAAGTTTTCTGAGAACTAAAATATTTATATTTGAAATTTCCTATTTACGTGACATACTCGTGTTTTATAGTTTACTCTTAATATGCTCTAGTTATTCTTATTTTATGGAAAAATTACATGATTTTAATTATTATCATCAATGGCAAATAAGTTTTAAATCAATTAAAATCTTACATTAAGCATAAAGTTATGTTCACATTTGCTACAGTCATAATAAGTACATTTAATTGTATCAAGGCACAAGCTTTCTTTTGATTTTAAAATATCACAACTGCAAGATTATGTATATAATATTCCCATTGTTGCTTATATAATAGTAAATTAATCAAATTAAGTTACACTACTAGAATAAAATAAAATAGAAATATTTGACTCATAAGATTCATATTTAAACCATCTTTATTTACAAAATATTATTCTAAGAATTATAATTCCATTAAGCTTCAATTGGTGCAAAAGTATAATCACTTAAGTAAAAGCAGTTAGTTAAACTAAAAATGAGAGATAGAATACTTTTGAAGGCAGATACAAAATATTGTCACAATTGTTGTTGTGCTTTTGGATGTTCAGTAGCAGGCTCTTTGAAGATGGAGTCAACCTTGAAGGGAACTCATTTCTACTTTCAGAATGTAGGGGGAGGGGAGAAGGGAAATTCACCTTTTGGGAAGAGATAATGAGGAAAACACCACAGTCCTATTGGGAATGGAGCAGGTGGCTCGGTGGAAAATATTCTCCATACATATTTCTTGGAGGAGGTTGAGGAAAAAAGTCCTCTTCTCATCAACTGATTCCTTGGATTGGCTGGAAACAATGGACCTCTGTTTGGAGGGAATGGTGAGAAAGAAAACCCAGAGCCAGTTGCTTCACTTTCAGCAGGGACAGATGAATCAGGCACATTGGAATCACCAAGATCAAATTGGATATCATTTTTACTGGATTCCATTTCTGAAGTCATAGGGCCATCCATCCTATCCAAAGGGGACATAGTATAACTTCTGAGTTCTGCTGATCCAAGATGGTCAACCATAATTAGAATAACATCCATCTTGCCTTAGTAGAGAAAGACCCTGATCAGAATATGGTTGGCCTGGTGGAGCCCTCATGGAGTTCTGTTCCCATGGAGTTGACAGGGGCCCAATGTTATAAGAAACTCTCTGAGGATCTCTTACCCCATAATAGCCTGATTCTCTTCTTTCATTTATAATCTGAGGGCCCAGAGGATTCTTGTGCCTTTTCCTCTTACCCTTGAAAGAAAAGGTAAGAGTCTGAGTGGACCTTTCTTTTCCAAAAGAGGATCTCTCACTTCAGATGAAGGTCGACCCAATGGTCAGGAATCATTTGGGGAATTCTCTCTGCCAAAGGCTGTATTTGAATCAAGTGCTAAAGGATCTTTTTCTACTAGTTTAAATCTAAATTCATTTTCAGTTTTGTCTGTTGTGGGAATTTTGTTTCTTTAAATCATTGAGGTATTTTTTAGCACTCTGAGCTGCCAACTCATTTTCATATGCCTTTTTCTCATAGTACATAATTGGCCGCTGATAAGAATGAATGGTTCTCTCCAATTCTTCTTCACGAACTTTGACTTGCTTTCTTTAGTTCTCTAGCTGTTCAGTTCCATGGCTGATATTCTCCTCCATTTTGGAGAGTTAATCCTCTTGTTCTATGTGGTAATTTTCTTGTGTTATTAAATTCCTTTGGAGTTAAATTACATTTTCTTGATATAGTTCAACAATGGTTTTAAATTGTGACTGCATATTCTGATTCTCACTTTTACATTGTGTATTATTTGAGTGCAAAGATGCTTTTATGTCTTAAGATTTTAAATATTCTCTATAAGGTCTTCCTTTATTTTAATTAATTTCAAAAAATAAAATAAAAAATTTATTTCTTTCTCCTTCTAAGTTTTTAATAGGGGTCTTTAACTTAGCTGCATAAAACCATCTCTTCAAATCTCCTTTTGGCTGATCCTCCAAGGGACCAACAAGACTCTTCATTTCCAATTCCAAGTTACCATCATCTGTTAGGTATTCTCCAAGCACAGAACCCCAAACTTTCATCTGCAGCAAGTATTCAGTCTTAGACTAAATGTGATTTTCTTTATCTCTTAGAACTTGTTCTACAAGAACTTTAAAGTGACCTTCCCGGGTTTTCATAAATTGCCTCCAAATCTTCTGCTTCTATTGACACCTTCACCAACATGTCATCCTTTAAAGATGACTGTAAGCCTTCACACTGTATTTGAACAGTGCTAACTTTTTTCAGAATTTCACATTTTTCTCCAAGTAATCCAGAAAGTTTTAGAGCAAGCTTTTTTCTTTTGTAACACCTGCTTCTGACAGACTGAAAACTTTTCCACAAAAACAAGAAAACAACAAAAATCCAAAAGCTGTACATATCAACAATTCCCATTGACAGCCATAAAGACTAGGGTGTGTTTCCACATCTTCACACTAGGTAGAGCACAACCCTGATTACTTCCTCCAGGACTACCACCAAATTTGGCTTAATGGCAGCCATTGCCCCTCCATCATGCTAAGACTACTTTGACGATTTCCCCTAAAATCATACCATGCCCAGCCATTCCAAATCAGGCTCTGAACACTCAGGCCTATGGTCAGGAACAAACCTGCACCAGGCAACTGAGCAGACCATTGTGAACCAGCAGGTGTGTGGGGGGTGGCTGTAGGCGTGGGTGGGGTGCCCTTGTCATTGGCACCCAGGCGCCTAACACACTCACACTGCCTTTCATGGAAGTCTTTTTTGTCCCTTTACTATGTTGTGCATCACAGGTTCAAGCCTGACCCCATCAAGCCAAAGAGGAGACCTCTCCAGGTCACCCACCCATTGGTTTGGTTTAGGCCAGGCGAAGGCAGAACTTTTTATGTGCATTGTGTACAGTCATAATATAACCTAGTTTGATGTCACAAAAATTCTAAAGCTCTGTAAAATTTTTAAATATTAGCACATCATACATTTATATTTGTACCACTTGCCCTTTTGTTTTAATTTCTCATTTTTCTCTTTCCTCTCCTCCCCACTCTCTTTTTTCCTTTCTCCCATCATTGTTTCTCTCTTTCCTTTTCTTGTACTTTTTGGGGTTAGACTCCAAGGCCATGTTCATGATAGGCAAGCTCTCTGCCACTGAGCTTCATTTTCAAACCTATTGACACTTTCTATATAAGTAATATGAATTATTTCTATAGGAAAACACTTGTGTTAGACTATTTTAACAGTAATTTTAGAAGAGTTGCTAACATGGGCACAGATAAGTTGTGACAAGTTACTTTTAAAAAATAAAGCATATGTAATGTTTTTGAAAAGAAGAGGCTTAAAACTTGAGATGGTTTTCATGTCAGTTTTTCTAGACTACTAATTAAGAGTCTTCAAAATCTTTTTTTCAGGTGTTATTTTCTTTTGACTTCTCACTGGATGTAAAAATTTCCAAGTACTTTAGTTATTATAAATGTAGAGAAAAGAGAAGGATATGATATGACTCTCTGAAGTGGACTTAGCTTCCAGTCTGGCTGGGCACAATTCAGGAGCCACTTGTCAAAAGAAACTAACTTTATTTTTAGAACTACAAACGCCAAGCAAAACAGCTCCTCAGGAAAAGAAACCCTCAGAGCCCAACTTCCACCACAGCTTCCACAAGCCTCTCTCCCACACAAACCTCACCACCTCCCACAATCCTCCTGCTCTTGAGGCCGATTGGCTGGGTCGCATGGGCGGAGCCAAAGAAGTCCCCTAATGAGCAGTTCTGTAGTCTGAAGGGCAGGGAAACAGCCCAATGAACAGCACCGCAGAGGAGCCAATCAGCTAGATGTTGCTGGGCCACTGTGAGCCAATCATCAGCCAGCAGCTGGAAGTTTGCTGGCAGCTGGAAGTTTGCTGGGGCCCCTTTGGCTGTGGCTCTCAACACCAAACCCTAACCCTAACCCTGACTCTTTTCTTACTCTAACAATAATCATAGGTCTAAACCTATACCCAACCCGAAACAGAACCCTAACACTAACACTACTGGTAACCGTATACCTAAACCTAACCCTTACACTAGCCCTAGACCTAAATCTAATCCTAATCTATCCATAACTCTAGCTGTGGACCTAAAGAAAAACCTAGCCTTAGCCCTATCAATAACCCTTAACCTAAAGCCAAACAATAATTCTTCCCCTAGACTTAACTATATTCCTAATTTTGACTTTCACATTAATCATAACCCAAAACTGAACACTGACCCTGACACTAACACTGACCCTAGCTCTAAACATCACCCTAATCCTAAACCTAACCCTAAAACTATACTTAGCTCTAAAATTAACCCTAAAACTAGCCCTAATCATAACAAAGTTCTTACATTTGCCATAGCCCTAAACTATTGCAAAACCTAGCCCTAACCCAAGCACTATCCTAGCTTTAAACCTAAAGCTAAACATAAACCTAATCTTAGCACAAACCTTAGAACTAAGCCTAACCCTAGAACTAATCCAAAGCAGAACACTAGCCCTATCACTAGCTCTAACCTTATCCATTACCTGTTTTAACTTTAACATTTCTGCTAACCCTAGGATTAACCCTAATCATATCCATTACCCTACACCTAACCTGAACTCTAAACCTAAAACTATCATTAACCTATCCCTAACCATAATGATAACTCAAGCCTTAAACCTAAACCTCAATCTAATATAAACTCTAACCCTGACCCTGACCCTAATAATAACCATAGCTCTAAACCTGACCCTAAAAAGAATGCTGACCCTTACAATAGACCTATCTATAAATCTAACCCCAAAACTCTCTCTAACTGTACCCTAGACATGATATTAGCCCTTGCTCTAATCCTAGTCCTAATCTAACACAAACCTTAGCCCAAATCCTAGCCATAAACCTCACCTTAATCATAAACCCAACCCCAACAATAACCCTAATTCTAATCCTCACCCTAGTTCTATAAGTAGCTATAATCCGATGTCTTAACCTAAACCTAAACCTAAACATAACATTAACACTAACCCTACCCCTAAAACTAGGCCTAACCTTAACACTAACTCTAATACTAATCCCAGCTCTAATTTATCCCTATCCCTAACCCAACCCTAACACTAGCCCCAAGACTAACTCAAACTCTCGCCCTAGACTTATACCTAGTTCTAACCCTATCCCTTACAATCACCCAAAACTAGACCTAAACTTAACCCTAATCTTAGCCCTATCCTTACCCCCAGCTCAAAGCCTAGATCTAAACTTAACTCTAAATCTAACTCTAAACCTAAACCTAAGCCTCACACTAACACTAGCCTAATCCTACCATTAATCCTAAAACTAGCCCTAACTCTACCCCTCGCCCTTACACAAAATTGAATCATAACACTAACCCTACCACTTAACCTAAACCAAACCCTAACCCTACACCTAGCCCTAATCCTATCTCTGATTCTAATCCTAACCATAACATGAAAACTAATCCGGACCCTGACTCTGACCTAAAATTAAACCTAGCTCTAAACATCATCGTAACAGTAAACTTAACCCTAACACTAGACTTAGCCCTAACCCTGACCCTATCACTAGCTCTAATCATAACACTACTTTATACATTAGCCATAGCCTTAAATATGTCCCTAACCTAACCCAAAACCTAGCCTTAATCTGAGTTGTAAACCTAGTTTTATATATATATATATATATGTTTTAGTGGACCCAACATCTTTATTTTATTGGTATGTGGTGCTGAGGAGCTGTAGGTTAGGGCAAACCAGTGAACCTAGAAGGCCAGAACCTGGGAAACATAATAAGGCTAGGTAAAAGCTAAATTAGAGTATAAATACTAGGCAGTATTTATCTTGTACCTAGCCTTATTATATTCCCCAGGTTTGGGCCTTCTAGGTTCACTGGTTTGCTGTCAGTATTTCAGTTTTTATTTTAAGGTTTCATTTTATTTTGACCTATATGGGTAAATAGAAATGGAGCTGGAAATGAAACAGGGTTATTGATAGCTGCTTGAAACTTTACAGACTCAGTTCTTTCTGAGAACGTTCTGGTTTTATCCTTGTGAAAGTATCCCAAAGATGAAGCATGCAAAAACAACACTATGTGAGAGCATTTTAAGAGACAACAGGAAAATATGCATGTACTTAACTACCTCCCCAGTCATTTGGTCATATTTCTTTGATACTAGGCAGGATTCATCTGTCACCTTTCTTCACTAGGCTCCTCAAATTTGAGACTTCCATGATCAAAGGTTCTCTAAACAGGTTAGGGTTAGGCTTATGGTTAGAGTTAGGTATAGTGTTAGGGTTAGAGTTTGTCTTGTTCAAATTTCTTTGATACTGGGGCAGGATACATTTTTACCTAGCCTTACTATGTTCCCTAGGTTTCAGCATTGTTTCTTGAATTCTTTGCTGACAGGAGCAATTTGTATTTTATTGATTCACTTCATTTTGACCTAGATGGGTAAATGGACATGGAGCTGGAAATCAAACAAGGTTCATGCTAACTGCTTGAAACTTCACACACTCAATCAGTTATCTGTGGGAACTCTCTGGTTTGTTCCTTGTGAAGTTAGTAATAAGCTGAAGCATGTAATACAAATTTATCTGAGAACACTGTAGGAGAAAACAGGGAAATATGCATGTAGTAAAATAGCTCCCCCAAATATTTTGTCAGATTTCTTGGAAACTGCCCATGATTCTTATGTAAACTTGCCCCACTAGACTCCCCAATTTTGAAACTTCTATGATCAAAGGGTCTCTAAACAGACTAGATTTAGTATTAGACTTAGTGTTAGAACTAGGTTTACACCCAATGTTAGGGTTAAAGTTAACTTTTTAAACAATTTCTATGATACTGAGCAGGATTCACCTTTTTCCTATTTTGACTATACTCCAAATGTTTGGGCCTCCTACATAAAAGGGTTTTCTCTCAGGAATAGTTTCAATTTTAATGTTTCTCTTCTTTTTGCCATATAGGGGTGAATGGAAATTAAGCTGGAAATCAAACAGCATTTGTGCTAGCTGATTGAAATCAAAGTTAGTTCTAACTGTTTGTAACTTAACGCACTCAATCAGTTCTCTCTGGGCACTCTCTGGTTTGTTTCTTGTGAAATTAGTAATAAGCTGAAGCATGGAATACAATTTATCTGAGAATACTTTAGGAGAAAACAGGTAAATATGCATATACTGAACTAGCTCCCCAATTATTTTGTCAGATTTCTTTGAAACTGCCCATGATTCAACTGTAAGCTTGCCCCACTAGATCCCCAATTTTTCAGCTTCTATGATCAAAGTTTCTCTAAACAGATTAGGGTTAGTGTTAGACTTAGTATTAGGACTAGGTTTAGACCTAGTGTTAGGGTTCAGTTAGTGTATTTAAAATTTCTAAGATATTAGGCAGGATTCATCTTTTTCCTATTTTTACTATACCCCAAATGTTTGGGCCTCCTACATAGAAGGGTTTTCTCTCAGTAATAGTTTCAATTTTAATGTTTCTATTCTTTTTGCCATATAGGGGTTAATGGAAATGAAGCTGGAAATCAAACAGCATTTGTGCTAGCTGATTGAAACTTCACACACTCAATCAGTTCCCAGTGTGAATTCTCTGGTTTGTTTCCTGTGAAGTATCCCTAAGCTGAAGTAGAAAGAAACAGATTTATCTCTGAGTGCTTTAGGAGCAAGCAAAATACACATGTGCTTAAAGAGCTTTGAATTTTTTTTGCTCAGATTACTTTGATACTGTACATGATCCATCTTTGACCAATGTTAGTAGGCTTCTCAAGTTTGGGCCTTCAAGATTAAATGGTTCAGTGTCAGGAATACTTTGAAGTTTTAGTTTTCACTATATTATGGCCTATAAGTATGAATGGCATTGGAGCTGGAAGTCAAACAGGGTTGGTGCTACCTGCATGAAACTTCTCACACTCACTCAGTCACTTCACTGTGAGCATGCTCTGGTATGTTTCATGTGAAAGTACCTTAAGCTGAAGAAAGAAAAAATCAGTTTATCCAAGAGCACTTCAGGAGAAAATAAGAGAAATAGGCATGTACTGAAACACCTCCCCAATTTTTGGTCAGATTTTTTTTATACTGGGCAGGATTCATTGGTTACCTTTCCCTATGAGGCACCCCAAGTTTGTCACTTTTATGATCAAGCTCTATAAACAGGAAAGGCTTAGTTTTAGAATTGGACTTAGGGCCAGGATTAGAACTAATGTTCGGGTTAGAGTTAGTTTTGTTCAAATTTCTTTGATACCAGTCAGAATTCATCTTTTATCTAGCATTACCATGCTTCTCATGTTGGGCCTTCTCAGTTCAAGATTCACTGTCAGAAACAGTTTGTGTTTTAAGGTTTCACTTCTTTTTGACTTCTATGGCTAGGGGTTAGGATTAGGGCTATGACTCAGTTTTGTTTTAGGGCCAGTGCTAGGGTTAGGGAGAAATTTTGAATTAGTGTTAGGGTTAGGGCTAGTGTTAGGGTGAGGTTTAGGCTTAGAGTTAGGATTATATTTAGATATAGATTTAGATCCAAGGTTACGGTTAGGGCTAGTGTTAGTGTTACAGTAAGAGATAGTGTTGGAACTAGGGAAATGGCTAGGACAAGTGTTAGATTTAGTTTTAGGACTATGTTTAGGCTTAGGGTTAGGGTTAAAGCTAAATTAGGGCTAGGACTAGGGATAGGGTTAGTGTTAGGGTTAAGCCTATGGGTAGGGCTAGGTTTGGGAATAGCATTGGGTTTAGGATTAAGTTTAGGGTATGGGTGCCGTTATAGCTAGCTTTAGGGGAAGGGTGAGGGTTAGAATTAGGATTAGTGGTAGGGTTAGTGTTTGGGTTAAGATTAAGACTAGGTTTAGGGCTAAGATTTTTTTTTTTAAAGTTCAGGGCTAGAACTAGGGCTAGGGCTATGATTAGGTTAAGGGTCAGGTTATAATTAGGGGTATTATCAGGGTAAGAGTCAGGGTTAGCATTTGGATTAGGCCAAAGTTTAGGGTTAGGACTTGAATTAGTGTTAGGTTGAGGCTTCGGGTTAGGGTAATGGACAGGGTTAGGTTTAGGTTTCAGTTAAGGATTAGGGTAATGGATGTGATAGGTTTAGCAATAGGGTTAAGGTTAGCATTTGGTTAGGATTATGTTTAGTATAATGAATAAATTTAGAGCTAGGGTTAGGACAAGGTTATGGTTTGAATTAAGTCTAGGTTTAGGGTTAAGTTTAGGTATAGGGCTAGGGTTTGGTTTAGGGTAAGTGTTAAGTTTAGGGCTAAGGTTATGGTAAGGTTTGGGAAAGTTTAAGGTTTGACCTAGGGTTAGGGCTAGGGCGAGTGTTAGGTTTATGTTTAGGTCTATGGATATATTTATGGTTAGGGTTTGGTTTAGGGTTCAAGTTGTGTCTAGAATTTTCATTACAATTAGGGTTAGGTTTAGGGTAATGGATTATGTTAGATTTAGGGTTAGAGTTAGGTTATGGATTAGGGCTAGTCGTAAGATTAGGTTTAGTGTAAGGCTTAATGATTTTGCTAGGGTTAGGGCTATGGTGAGGTTTAGGTTTATGGTTAGGTCTTGGGATATTTTTATTGTTAGTGTTAAGTATAGTGTCAGGGAAAGTGTTTTAATTGGGGTTAGGGTTAGAATTATTATAATTGACAGGGTTAGAACTAAAGTTTGAGCTAGGATTAGGGTTAGGATAAGAGCTAGTTTTAGGGTTATGGCTTTGGATAGGGCTAGGGTAATATTTAGGGTAAGGGTTTTGCTTTGAGCTAGGGTTAGGTCTAAGGCAAGGGTTAATGTTAGTGTTAGTGCTAGGGCTAGGGTTAGGATTAGGGTTATGCCTTCAGCTAAGTTTAGGACTAGGATTATGGTTTTGTGTTAGGTTTAGGACTAAGGTTTGCTTTAGGCTAGGTTTAGGACTACGGTTAGAGTTGGGGCTACTCTTAGGGTTAAGATTAGAATTAAAACAGTGTTAGGGCTAGGGTAATGTTTAGGACTTTTATTAGGAATAGAGCTATCATTAGGTTATGATTAGATTTTGGGGTAGGGTCAGGTTTAGAGATAGGTTAATGTTACAGTCAGAGTCAGTGTTCTAAATATCTATGGTCTATGGGTATTGTAAGTTTTTAGTTTAAGGGTTATTGTTAGGGCTGGAGCTAGGATTTTGTTTAGGTCTAGGGCTAGATTTACAGCTATATTTAGAACTACTTTGGGGTCTACATCTAGCGTTAGGGTTAGGTATAGGTATAGGTTACCTCTAGGGCTAGTGTTAGAGTTTGGTTTAGGGTGAGGGTCAGGTTTAGACCTAGTGTTACTGTGAGGATCAAAATAAGCATCAGGGTTTTGGGTTAGAACTAGAATGAGTGCTAGGGTTAGAACTAGTCATACTGATAGTGTTTAATTTAGGCTAAAGATTAGGGTTAGGACTAGAGTTAGCATTTGTTTTAGGGTTTGGCTTAGGGTAAAGGATAGGGTTAGAGCTAGGGTTAGTGCTACTCTTAAGGTTAGGGTTAGGGCTAGAGTTAGGGTTAAGATTAATTAGGGTTAAGCTTGGGTTAGAACTAGAATTAGGGTAGGATTTGTATTAAGGTTAGGGCTAGGGTTATGACAACAACTAATGTATGGATAGGGTAATGATTAGGGCTAGTTTTAGGGTTAGGGTTAAGACTAGGTCTAGTATTAAGGTTAATTTAAGGTCAAGGTGATGGTTAGAGCTAGGGTTAGTGTTAGGATCAGCCTCAGGTTCAGGGTTATTTTTAGAGTTAGGGTTAGGCCTTGGTGTAGGTTTATGGTTTGGTTTAGGTTAAGGGTTAGATTTAGGGATATGGCTTGGTTTTGTTTTGTGGCTAGGGCTAGAGATAAAGAAAGTTTTAGGATTAGCATTATTGTTAGGGCCAGTGTTAAAGTTTGGATTAGAATTATGTTTATGGTTAAATTTATTTTTAGGTTTAAATTTAGAGTTAGATTTAGATCCAGGGTTGGGCGAGGGCTAAGGATAGAACTAGGGATAGGACTAGGGCAAGAGTTATAGATAGTCTTAAGACTAGATATAGGTTTAGGATAGGACTAAATTAGGGTTAGATCTAGGTTTAGTGTTAGTGTTAGGCCTATGGTTAAGGAAACGGTTATGGTTAGGTTTAAGATTATGGTTAAGTATAGTGTTATGGTTAAGATTAGGGTAAGGGATGGGTTTATAGCTAGCTTTAGGGCTCAGGTGAGGGTTAAAATTAGGATTAAACCTCGGGTTATAATTCAGGTTAGGATTAAGGCTAAATTTAGGGCTAGGATTAGGGCTAGGGCTAATTTCAGGTTTAGCTTTGCAGTTAAAGATAGTTTAGTATTAGGTTAGATGTAGTGTAAGAGTTAGGTTTATGGTTAGGGTCAGGTTTAGAAGTAATGGTGTTATTTGAGTCTGGGTTGTGATTAGTGTTAGGGATAGCTTAAGGTTTAATTGTAGGACTCAAATGAGCATAGGTTTAGGATTAGTTTAATGATATAGTTAGGTTTAAGTTTCAAGTTAGTTTTAGGGAATGGATAGGGTTAGGATTAGGGATATGGTAAGGTTTAGGCCTAGCCTAAGAATTAGGGTTAGGATTATGGTTAGGGTAATAAATAGGGTTAGAGCTAAGTTTATAATTATTTTTAGTTTTCGGTTTAGGGTAAAGGTTAGGGTTAGTGTTAAAGTAGGTTTAGTGCTCAGATTAGGCTTGTTATTTGATTAAGTTTGGGCTAGGGTTAGGGTTATGTCTAATGTAAGTACTAGGGTTACAATTAGGGCTAGTTTTAGGGTTAGGTCTAGGTCTAGTGTTATGTTTAAGGTTATGTTTAGAGTGATGTCTAAACCTGGGTTAGTGTTAGCATCAGAATCAGTTTTAGGGTTAGTTTTAGACTTCTGCTTAAACTCGAATTAGGGCTAGGATTATGGCTAGTGTAGGGTTAGTATTTGGTTTATGTTAAGGGTTAGGGTTAGAGCTATGTCTGGGTTTTGTATTAGGGCTAGGGCTTAAGTTAGGGCTAGTTTTAGGAGTAGTGTTAGGGTTAGGGTTAGGGTTAGGTTTAGTGTTAGGTTTAGGCTTAGGCTTTGCATTAGGGTTAGATTTAATGTTAAGGTTAGGTCTGTGTCTAACAAAATGGCTAGGGTTAGGCCTAGGGTTAGGGCTAGGGTTAGTGTTCCAGTAAGGAATAGTGTTAAAACTAGTTTCAGGGCTAGGGAGAGAGTTAGACTTAGTTTTAGGGCTAGGGTTAGGATTAGGGTTAGTGTTAGAGATAGGGCTAAGGTAGGTCTAAGATTAGGGATAGGGTCGGTTTTAAGTTAGGCCTAGGTTTAAGGTTAGGGTTATGATTAAGACTATATTTAGGGCTAATATGGACTAGAGTTTGTGTTTGGGTTAGGGCTAGGATTATATCTAGGGCTAATCTCAGATCTAGGATTATGGTTTTGGATAGTTTTAGGGTTAGGTTTTGGCTAGGTCTAATGTAAGGATTAGTTTTAGGGTAAGGGTTAAGTTAGAATTAGGGGAATTTTTAAGATAAGGGTCATGTTTAGGGTTTCTTTTAGATTTGAGTTTAGGGTTAGGGCTCAAATTAGCATTAGGGTTACAGTTAGGGTAATGATATGGTTAGATATAGGGTTAAGGTTAGGTTTAGGGTAATTGATAATGTTTGGTTTAATGATAGGTTCACGGTTAGGCCTAGGGTTAGCATTATTGAAAGGGTTATGTTTAGGGTAATGGATAAAGATAGAGTTAAGTTGAGGGCTAGGGTTATGGTTAGGATTAGGTATTGAGATATGGTTAGGTCTAGAGTTAGCATTAAGGTATGTGTTATGATTAGGGTAATGAATACATTTAGAGCTTAGGTTATAGCTATACTTATGGTTAAGATTAGGTCTTGAGTTAGTGTTAGGGTATGGGTTAGAACAAGGGTTAGGATTAGTATTATGTTTAGTGTAAGAGTTAGGTTCTAATCTATGATTAGGGTTAGAGAAAGTGTTAGGTTCAGAGTTATGTTTTGGGATAGGATTACGGTAGGTTTAGGGTTAGGGTAAGAGTTAAGAAAATGGTTATAATTAAGTTTAGGGTTAGGCTTAGGGTAGTAAATACAGTTAGATGTCTGTTTAGGGTTAGGGACAGGGTTAGATTTAAGTTTAGAGTCAAATGTATGGTTATGTTTAGGTTTCTAGTAAGGGTTATGCTTTGATCTATGGTTAGGGCTATAGTGAGCATTAGGGTTAGGTCTAGGGTTATTTTTTTGTTTAGGGTTAGGATAATGGTTAGTGTTAAGGCTAAATTTAATTAGGGTTAGGGCTATGATTAGGGTAGTGGGTAAGTGTGAGCTAAAATTAAGGCTAGGGTTAAGTTTAGAATTAGGACTATGTTTAGGATTAGATTCAGGGATAGTTGTAGGTTTTGGTTTATAGTAAGAAATAGGTTTTAAGGTAGCGTTAGGACTAAAGCGAGGCTTAGAATTGGGTTAGGGCTAGGGTTAGGGTTAGGGTTATGCTTAGGGCTAGGTTAAGGCCTAAGATTAGGTCTAGTTATTGTGTTAGGTTTAGGCCTAGTGTTAAAGCTGTTGGTAATGTAAGAGCTAGGGTTATAATTAGGGCTGGTTTTAGGGGTTAGAGTTATGCCAAGGTCTAGTTTTAGATTTAGATTTTCAGTTAGGGTCAGCTTTAGAAGTAGGTTTACTGTTAAAGGCAGAGTCAGTGTTTGGGTTATAGTTCAAGTTAGGGTTACTGCCAGAATTAGGACTAGGTTTTGGTCTAGGATTAGGGTTAGTGTTTGTGTTAAGGGTTATTGTTAGGTCCAGCACTAGGTTTTTTAAGGTCTAGGCACAGAGTTAAGGCTAGAATGAGGATTAGGTTTAAGTCCAGGGCTAGTGTTATGTTTTAGTCTAGTGTTAGGGTCAGGTTTAGAACTAGGTTTTGTGTTAGGGTCAGAATAAATATCAGGGAAAGTTTTCAGGTTTGGAATAGGATTAGAGTTAAAATGAGGGCTAGGGTCAGGATTATTAATGACATTAAAATTTTGGATAGCATAGGATTAGGCATGGGTCTAGGGCTACCATTATAATTAGGGTTATTCATAGGGTAAGGGATATTCTTAGAGCTAGGTTTAGGCCTAGAGTTAGGGTTATGGTTAAATCTAGGTTTAGGGCTAAGATTAGGGCTAGTTTTTGTGTTAGGGTTAGGGCTAACGTTAGGGCAATGGCTAATGTAAGAACCAGGGTTAAATTGAGAGTTAGTTTTAGGGTTACATTTAGGGGTAGGTCTAGTGTTAATGTTATTTTTAAGGTTGGGATGATATTTAGAGATAGAGTTAGTGTTAGGGTATGAGTCAGGGTCAGGGTTAGGGTTAGGACTCGAATTAGGAATAGGTTTACTTTTAGGCTTCAGTTTAAGGTTAAGAGGGTGTTTAGAGCTTTGTGAGTGTTATGATATGAGTCAGGGTCAGGGTTAGATTTAAGGTTAGGTTTAGGACTCGAATTAAGGCTATGGTTAGTTCTAGTTGTAGTGTTAGAATTTGGTTTAAGTTAAGTTTTATGGTTAGAGCTATTGCTCAGTTCTTTTTACTGCTAGGGTTAGGGTTAGGGCTAGTTTTACAATTAGCATTAGGGTTAGGGCTAGTTTTATAGTTATACTTAGGCTTAGGGTAAGGGTTAGATTTCGAGTTAGGGCTAGATCTAGGGTTAGGAATAGGACTAAGCATAGGGCAAGGGTTAGGGCTAGGGTAAGGGTTATGATAATGGAAAGGCTTAGAATTAGGGATGGGGGTAGTGTGAGAGTTAAAGTTAATCTTAGGGCTAGGGTTAGGGTTAGATTTAGGTATAAGTTAGTGGTATGGCCAGCATTAGGGTTTGCTCTAGATTGAGGGTCAGTTTTAGACCTAGAGGTTGTGTTAGGGTCGGAATAAGGGTCAGGGTTAACATATGGGTTTGGGATAGGATTAGAGCTAAAATGAGGGCTAGGGTCAGAACTATTAATAGGGTTAGGATTTTGGATAGCCTAAAAATTAGGAATTGGTCTGGGTTTACCATTAGGTTTAAGGTTTCACTTAGGGTAAGTGAGTGTGTTAGCGCTAAGTTTAGGGCTAGAGTTAGGTTAGGTTAGGGTTAATGTTAGGTTTAGGGTTCAGATTAGGGCTAGTTTTGTGTTACGGTTAGGACTAGGGTTAGGGAAATCACTAATATAAGAACTAGGGTTAAAATTAGGGTTAGTTTTAGGGTTAGGGTTGGGGTAGTGGTAGTTTCAGTGTTAGGATTCTTAAGGTTATGGTGATATTTAGAGCTAGCGTTAGTTTTAGGATATGAGTCAGGGTCTGGGTTAGTATTAGGAATCAAATAAGGGCTAGGGTTACTGTTAGGTTTTGATTTAAGTTTAGGATGGTGTTTCAAGCTAGGGAGAGTTTATCATATGAATCAGTGTCAGGTATACTTTTAAGGTTAGGATTAGGACTCAAATTAAGACTATGGTTAGGTCTAGGTGTAGTGTTAGGATTTGGTTTAAGTTAGATTTAGGGGGGCTGGTGATGTGGCTCAAGTGGTAGCACACTTGCCTGGCATTTGTGCAGCTCAGATGCGATCCACAACACCACATAAAAACAAATAAGTTTTGTCAGCCCAAAACTAAAAAATAAATATTAAATTTTCTCTCTCTCTCTCTCAATCTCTCTCTCTCTCTCTCTCTCTCTCTCTCTCTCTCTCTCTCAATCTCTCTCTCTCTCTCAATCTCTCTCTCTCTCTCTCTCTCTCTCTCTCTCTCTCTCTCTCTCCTCTCTTAAAAAATGTTAGGTTTAGGGCTAGGGCTAATGCTCGGTTTTGTTTTACTCCTAGTGTTAGGGTTAGGGCTAGTTCTATGATTAGCATTAGGATTAGGTTCAGTGTTAGGGTGAGGCTTAGGCTTAGGGTTAGGGCTAGGACTAAGGATTGGGCAAGTGTTAGTGCTCGGGTTAGGGTTATGGTAAGGTCTAAGGTCTAGGATTAGAACTAGTGATAGGGCTAGTGTGAGAATTATTGTTAGTCTTGGGGTTAAGGTTATGGTTATGGCTAGTGATAGGGCTAAATTAGGGCTATGATTAGGTCTATGGTTAGTGTTTAGCTTTAGCATAATATTACAGTTAGATCTAGGAATAGTTTAGAATAAGGGATGGTGTTATAACTGTTTTAGAGGTAGGGTGATGTTTAGAATAAGGTTTAGGATTAGGGTTATAATTAAGTCCAGGTTTAGGTCTAGGGTGAGGGCTAGGTTTTTGTTTTAGGGTTAGGGCTAGGTATAGGAGTATGGCTAATTTCAAGTCTAGAATTATGTTTAAAGCTAGATTTAGGGTTAGGATTATGAGTACATCTAGTGTGAGGTTTAGGTTTCTGTTCACAGTCTATTTAAGGCCAAGGGTATTATTAAGGTGAAGGTCTAGGTTAGGGTTTGGAATAGGTTAAGGCTTAAAGTTAGGGATTTAATTATCATTAGGGTAAGGGTGCGGGTAATGATAGGCTTAGAATTAGGGTTCATGTTAGGTTTAGGGAAATGAATAGGGATAGAATTAGAGATAGTTTAGGTTTAGGCCTAGGGTTAGCATTAGGGTTAGGGTTATTGTTATGGTAATGTATAGGGTTAGAGCTAGGATTATGGTAATGTATAGTGTTAGACCTAGGGTTATGGTTATGATTAGGGCTTTGGCTAATGTTAGGGTTAGGGTTAAAGCTCGGGTTAGTGCTCAGATTAGGGCTAGGATTTGGGTTGTTAGTGCTAGGGTTAGGATTATGGCTAATGTATGTACAAGGGTTATTCTTAGGGCTAATTTTAGGTTTAAGATTAGGGCTAGGTTTAGTGTTAGTGTTAGGATTAGGTTGATCTTTAGAGATAGGATTAGTATTAGTGTCAGAGTCAGTAACTGGGTTACTTTTAGGGTTTGGCTTAAAACTTGAATTAGGGCTAGATTTAGGGGTAGATGAATGCTTAGGGTTTGGTTCAGTTTAAGGCTTATGGATAGAACTTATGACTCAGATATGTTTTAGGGCAAGGGCTAGGATTAGGGCTAGTTTTAGGATTAGTGTTAATCTTCAGGATAGTTTTAGGGTTAGGCTTAGTCTTAAAGTTAGGGTTAGATTTAGAGATAGATTTGATCTAAGATTAGTTATTGAGATATGGATAGGGAAAGGGTTAGAACAAAGTTTAGGGTTAGGGTTAGTGTTCTGATAAGGGATAGATTTAGAACAAGTGATAGGTTTAGTATGAAGTTACATTTATTCCTAGGTCTAGGGTTAGGGTTAGATTTAGTAATAGGGTGAAATTAGGGCTAAGATCAAGGCTAGAGTTAGTATTGGGGTTAGAGCTAGAATTAGAGTTAGGTTAGGATTAATATAGGTTTAGGGCTTGGGTAAGGGCAGGGTTTTTGTTAGGGATAGGGCTATGATTGGGGCTAGGGCTAATTCCAGGTGTGGGGATACAGTTGAGGAGAGGACAGTTTTAGGATTAGGTATATGGCTCAGTCTAGAGTAAGGGTTAGGTTTAGGTTAAGTGTCATGTTTAGAGCTAGGAAAATTATTAGAGTCAGTGTCTGGTTAGAGTTTGGTTGATGTTAGGGATTAGGGTTAGAGCTCAAATAAGCATTAGGGTCAGGGTTAGGGTAATGATAGTTTTTTGTTTATGGTTTAGGTTAGGTTAGCAGTAATTGGTAGGGTTAGGTTTAGTGATAGGATTAGTGTTAGTCCTAGGGTTAGCATTAAGGTAAGGATGATGGTTAAGATAATGGATAGGGTTAGAGCTAAGGTTAGGGATAGGGTTATGGTCAGTAATAGGTCTTGAGTTAGGGTTGGGATAGTGTTAGAAATAGGATTAGTTTTAGGGTTATGTTTATCATAAGGGTTAGGTTTTGAGCTAGGGTTAGGGCTAGGGGGAGTATTAGGTTTAGAGTTAGGTCTAGGTATAAAATTAGAGAATGGTTAGGTTTAGGGTTGGTTTAGGGCTAGTATCATCATTAGGGGTAGGGATAGGGTTAGAGTAAGGGATATGGTTAGATGTAGTAATAGGGTTATAGATAGTGTTAGATTTAGGTTTAGGTTAAGGGTTAGGGTTATGGTTATGTTAAGTTTTGTAGTAAAGGTTAGGGTTTGAGATAGAGTTAGGTATATGTTGAGTGTAAGGTTTAGGGTTAGGTATAGTGTTAGTTTTCTGGTTAGGTTTAGGGTTAGGTTAGCATAGGGTTATCAATAAGTTTAGGGTTAGTTTTAGGGTAATTGGTACGTTTAGAGCTAGGTATAGGACTAGGGTTAAGCTTAGGATTAGGGCTAGTGTTAGGGGTATTTTTAGGAGTAGGTGTAGGTTTATGTTTAGGGCTAGGCTTAGGTTTTAAGCTAGGGTTAGGACTAATCAAGTGTTAGATAGTGTTAGAGTTAGGGTTATGCTTAGGCCTAGGATTGGCTCTAGGTTTTATGTTAGGTTTAGGCCCATGGTTAGGTCTGTGGGTAATGTAAGAGCTAGGGGTATGATTAGGGCTAGTTTTAGGGTTAAAATTATGGCTAGGTCTAGTGTTAGGTTTAGATTTCTGGTTAGGGTCAGGTTTAGATGTAGGTTTACTCTTAAAGGCAGGGTCAGGGTTTGGATGAGAGTTAGAGTTAGCCTCATACCCAGAATTAGAACTAGGTTTAAGTATAGGAGTAGGGTTAGTGTTTGTGTTTGGTTAAGGTTTTTATAAGGGCTAGGAATAGGTTTTTGTTTAGTTCTAGGGCTAGAGTTACGGCTAGATTTTGGATTTGGTTTAGGTCTTGGGTTAGTGTTAGGGTTTGGTCTAGGATTCGTGCCAGGTTCAGACCTAGTGTTAATGTTAGGGTCAAAGCAGTGGTCAGGGTTAACATTAGAGTTTGGGATAGTGTTAGAGCTAGAGTGAGGGAAGGGTTATGACTATTAATAAGGTTAGGATTTTGGTTAGCTGAAGGATTAGGGATAGTTCTAGGGTTATCATTAGGGTTAGGATTTCGCTTTGGGTAAGTGATAGGCTTAGAGGTAGGGTAGGGCTAGAGTTAGGGTGAGGGTTAGGGTTAATCTAGATGTAGGGCTCAGATTAGTTCTAATTTTTGTGTTAGGGTTAGGTCTAATGTTATGAAAATGGATAATGTAAGAACTAGGATTACAATTAGGGTTGGGATAGGGTTAGGTCTAATGTTAGGGTTAGGTTGAAAATTAGGGTAATATTTATAGCTAGACATATTATTAGGATATGATTTAGAGAGTGTTAGCTTTAGGGTTAGTGTTAGGACTCAAATAAGGGCTAGGATTACTGTGAGGGTTCAGTTTAAAGACAGGGTGGTGTTTAGAGATAGGGTGACTGTTAGGATATGAGTCAGCATCAGGGTTAGTTTGAAGATTAGGGTTATTACTCGAATTAAGACTAGGGTTACTGTTAGGGTTTGGTTTAAGTTTAGGGCGGTTTTTAGACCTAAGTTGAGTGTTAGAATATGATTCAGGGTCAGGGTTAGTTTAAGATTAAGGTTAGGACTCGAATTAGAGTCAGGGTTAGGTCTAGGTGTAGTGTTATTGTTTGGATTATGATAAGGTTTAAGGTTAGGGCTATTGCTCAGTTTCTTGGTTTCTTTTTTTTTTTTTTTTGAGAGAGAGAGAGAGAGAATTTGAAATAAATTTTATTTATTTTATTTATTTATTTTTAAATTGTTGCTGAGGATCGAACCCAGCAGCCTGTGCATGCTAGGCAAATATGTCACTGCTTCAGCCACATCCTCAGCCCCTGATGCTCAATTTTGTTTTAGTCCTAGGTTTAGGGTTAGGGCTAGTTATATGATTAGTGTTAGGGTTAGGGCTAGTGTTTCTGTTAGGCTTAGGCTCAGGGATAATTTAAGATTTGGAGTTATGTTTAAATCTAGGGTTAGGGCTAGGTCTAAGGAGAGGGCAAGGGTAATGGCTAGCTTTAGGGTTATGGTAAAAGATAGGGATAGAACTAGGGATAAAGCTAGGGTGAGAGTTAGAGTTATTCTTAGGGCTAGGGTTATGGTTAGTTTTAGGGAAAGGGCTAAATCAGAACAAGGATTAGAACTAGCATTAGTGTTCAGTTTAGGCCTAGCATTAGGGCTAGGTTTAGGGTTAAGTTTAGGGTAAGGGATGTTTTATAGCTAGTTTCAGAGGTAGAGTGAGGGTTAAAATTTCGATTAGGGCTAAAGTTAGGGTAAGGGTTATGATTAAGGCTAGGTTTAAGGCGAGGATGAGGGCTAGGGTTTGTTATAAGGTTAGGTTTAGAATTAGGGCTAGGGTTAATTTCAGGTCTACTGTTACAGTAAGGAGTAGATTTAGGATTAGGTCTATGTCTTAGTCTAGTGTGTTAAATTTAGGGTAAGCGTCAGTTTTAGAGCTGGGGTATTTTTAGGTTTGGGGTCAGGATTACGGTTTGTATTCGGTAAAGTTTTACGGATAGGGCTCGAATGAGAACTAGGGTTAGAGTTAGGTTTAGGGTAGTAAATAAGGTGAAGACTAGGGTTCTGTGTAGGTTAGGATTAGCATTAAGGTTAGGGTTAGGGTTAGATTTAGTGTTGGGGTTAAGGTTAGGTTTGAGGTTAGTGTTAGGCTTAGGGTTATGGTTTTGGTTAGTTTTAAGGTTATGGTTAAGGTCAAGGTTACTTTTTGGGATAAGTATAGAGTTAGGTTTAGTTTTAGGATTAATATTAGGGTTAGGTGTATAGTTGGTGTTAGGGTAAGCGTTATGGTTAGGTTTCGGTGTAGCTTTAGTGTTAGTGTTGCATTAGGGTTAGGGTTAGGTTTAGGGTTATTTTTAGGGTTAGAGTTAGGGTTAGGAATGGGGTTAGTGTTAGGGTTAGTGTTACTGTTTGTTAGGGTTAAAATTTGGATTAGGTTTAAGGTTCGGGTTAGGGTTAGAATTAGGTTTAGGGTTAGGGATTGGGTTAGTGTTAGTGTTAGAGTTAGGTTTGGGTTACTGTTAGTGTTAGGGTTAGGGTTAGGTTAGTGTTAGAGTTAGCATTAGGTTTAGTGTTAGAATTAGGGTTAAGGCTAGGGTTAGAGTTAATGTTATTTTTAGGGTTAGGATTACGTTTAGGGTTAGAATGAGGGTTATGATTAAAGTTAGGTTTAGGGTTATTGTTAGTATTAGAGTAAGGGTTAGGTTTAGGGTTGAGGTTAGGGTTAGGGATAGGGTTAGCATTAGGATTAGGGTTAGGATTAGGTTTAGGTTAGTATTAGGGTTACAAGTAGGTTTAGGGGTAGTATTAGTGTTGGCCTTAGGGCTCATGTTAGGGTTAGGGTTTGGCTTAGGTTTAAAGTTAGGGTTAGTGGTAAGGTTAGGTTTAGGATTAGAGTTAGGGTTAAAGTTAGGTTTAGAGTTAGGGTTAGGATTACACTAACTTTAAAGTTAGGGGGAGGGTTAGAGTAACGGTAGGGTTAGGGTTATGGTTAGGTTCACAATTAGGATTAGGGTTAGAGTGAGCCTTATGTTTAGTGTTAGTGTTAGTTTTAGAGTTAGGCCTAGGGTTAGTGTTATTTTTAGGTTTAGGGTTAGGTTAAGGGTTAGGATTAGGATTACTGTTAGGATTAGGGTTAGGATTCAAATTAGGTTTAGGGTTGTTTTTAGGGTTAGTGTTGTTGTTAGGGTTAGGGTTACGGTTAGGTTTATTGTTAGGTTTAGTGTTAGGTTTAGTGTTAAGGTTAGGGTTTGGATTAGGTTTATGTTTAGACTTAGTGTTATGGTTAGGATTAGGGTCATGTTTAAAGTTAGGTCTAGGTTTAGGTTTAGGGTTAGGGTTAGCTTTAGGGCTAGGGTTAGGGTTACGTTTAAAATTAGAATTACATTTAGAGTGAGGCTTACGGTTTGGGTTAGCATTAGTTTTAGCGTTTTGGTTATAGTTAGTTTTGGGTTAGGGTTAGAATTAGTGTTACTTTTAGGGTTAGGTTTAGGGTTATTGTTAGGGTTTGTGTTAGGGTAGTGCTACTTTTAGAATTAGGGTTAGAGTTAGGTTTACTGTTAGGATTATGGTTCTGTTTAGGGTTAGTTTTAAGGTTAGTGTTAAGGTTAATGTTTGTGTCAGGGTGAGGTTTAGGTTTAGGTTTAGTGTTAGCATTAGGTTTAGGGTTAGGATTAGGATTTGTGTTATGGTACGTTTAGAGATAGAGTTAGGTTTAGGGTTAAATTTAGGTTTATGGTTAGGATTAGTGTTCTGTTTGTTGTTCAGGTTAATATTAGTTTTAGGGTTAGTTTAGCATTAGGGTTAATGCTTGGGTTTGTGTTATAGTTAGAAATAGTGTTAGGATTTGGTTAGGGTAAGGGTTAGGGTTAGTGTTAGTGTTAGAGTTAGGTTTAGGGTTAGTGTTATTATTAAGGTTAGGTTTTGCTTTAGTGTTAGTATTAATGTTAGGTTTAAGGTTCTTTTTAGGTTTAGGGTTATGGCTAGGTTTCAGGAAATTGTTAGTGATTGTGTTAGGGTTAGGTTTAGGGAAATTGTTAGTATTTGGGTTAGGGTTAGGTGTCATGTTAGGGTAAGAGTTAAAATTAGGGTTAGGGTTAAAGATAGGTTTATGTTTGTTATTAGGGTTAGTGTTAGGGTTAGGTTTAGGGTTAGGTTTACAATTCGTATTAGGGTAAGAGTAAGGCTTATGGATATTGTTAGTGTTAAATTTAGGGTTTCAGTTATGTTTAGTGTTAGCATTAGTGTTAGTGTTAGTGTTAGGATTAGGGTTGTGTTTATTGTTAGGGTTAGTGTTTGTGTTAGGTTTAGAGTTAGAATTTGTGTTAAGATTAGTGTTTGTGTTAGGGTGAGTTTTAGGTTTAGTGTTAGTGTTATGGTTAGGTTTATGGTTAGTGTTAAGGTTAGGGTTAGGGTTAGGGTTAGGATTAGTGTTTTAGTTTAGTTTAGGTTAGAGTTAGGTTATCTTTAGTATTATGGTTAGTTTTAGGTTTAGTGTTAGGGTCAGAATTAGATTTAGTGTGAGTCTTAGGGTTAGTGTTATGGTCAGGGTTAGGGTTTGGAGTTAGTGTTAGGGTTAGGTTTATTTTTAGGGTTTGTGTTAGTGTTAGGGTTAGGGTTAGGGTGAGTGATAGGGATAGGTTTAGAGTTACAGTGTTAGGGTTAAGGGTAGGGTTAGGGTAGGGTTAGTGATATAGTTAGGGTTAGGTTTAGGATTAGGGTTATGGGTACGGTTAATATTAGGTTTGTTTGACCGTTAGGTTAGGATTAGAGCTTGGTTTAGTGTTATTTGTAATTCATTGTTAGGTGTAGGTTGATGATAACGGTTAAGTTACAGGTTACCGATAGGGTTAGATTGGGGTTAGAGTAGTGTTAGCATTCGGGTTAAGTGTAGGTTTTGGGCTGCAGTAAGGTTTAGATTTAAGTTTAGGGATAAATTAATTGTTATGGTTATTGTAAGTGTTCGGGTTATGGTAAGGTTTAGGTTTAGTTTTAAGTTTAGGTTTATGGTTAGGGTTAGGGTCAGTGTTATGGTTAGTTATAAGGTTAGGGTTAGGCTTGGTGTTGTAGTTAGGGTAAAGTTAAGGGTTACCTTTAGTGTTAGGGTTAGTGTTAGATTTGGGGTTCTGGTTAGTGTTAGGGTTAGTGTTAGGGTTAGGTTTAGAGTTAGTGTTAGGGATATGTTTAGATTTATGTTTAGTGTTTGTGTTAGAGTTAAAGTTAGTGTTAGGGATAGGGTTAGTGTTAGGGTTATATTTAGGGATTTTGTTAGGTTTAGATTTAGTTTAGGTTTAGTTTTAGGTTACAGTTAAGGATAGGTTTAGGATTAGGGATAAAGTTATTGTTAAGATGAGGCTTACGTTCAGTGTTGCTTTTAGGATTAGTGTTCGGGATATGCTTAGGTTTTGTGTTAGGGTTAGGATTATGGTTAGTGTTATGTGTAGGATTAGGGTTAGGTTAAGTTTTAGGTTTAGGTTTATGGTTAGGGTTATAGCAATAGTGTTTTTTGTGTTAAGGTTAGGGTTAGGGGTAGTATTAGTGTTAAAGTTAGGGTTAGTATTAGGGTTAGTGTTAGGGTTTTTGTTAGAATACTGCTTAGGGTTTTGCATAGTGTTATGGTTAGTGTTAGGTTTAGTGTTAGGGTTATGTTAGGTTTAAGGTTAGGTTTAGGGTTAGTGTTATGGTTACAGTTATGGTAAATATTAGTGTTAGGTTTAAGGTTAGGATTAAGGTGAGGTTAAGGTTAGGGTTAAGGTTAGAAAAGATACAAACAGCCTATTGACCTGGTCAAACAACATTTAGCAGAAGAACATATACAACCTTCTGTATCTCCCCATAATACTCCCATTTTTGTCATCAAAAAGAAATCTGGTAAATGGAGATTATTGAAAGATTTGAAAGCCATTAATAATGAGACTGTTATTATGGGACCTGATCACTAGGGGATTCCTCAATTGTGTGCTTTTCCTAAAACTTGGTATGTTTTTTTTTAATACATATTAAAGATTTTTTTTTCAATTCCAATTTTTCCTGAGGATAGTCCAGGTTTTGCATTTACTATCCCTGCACTGAATCATGAAGGTCCTGATCAGAGATATGAATGGAAAGCACTCCCTCAAGAGATGGATAACAGCCCAACTATGTGTCAAATTTATGTTAACAAAGTAATCCAGCCACTTAGAAATCAAAATCCTGAACTACAATATTTCACTATATGGACACTGTATTATTAGCACACAAAGATAAAAACACATTGCTAGAATGTTATGCCACACTTACAAACTTACTAAAAATTATAATCTAGAGATAGCAATAGATAAAGTACAATTAAATTTCCCAATGAATATTTTAAGAGTTCTATTATCCTCAACCATGGTCCGTCCACCAAATATCCAAATACGAGTAGATCAACTCAAATAATTTAACGACTTTCAAAAGTTATTAGGAGACATAAATTAGATAAGGCCTTATCTAGGTATACCAACAGGAGAGTTGGGACTTTTATTTGATATGCTAAAATGTGTATTAGATCCAAATTCACCCCACATGTTAACGCCTGAAGCAAGAAAGGCATTAAAATATCATTGAAACATATATGGAAATATGCATTTGGATTGAATTGAGATAAGTTTGCCTTTATTATTTATTGTACTACCAACAAAAAAAATATTCCTACAGGAGTATTTTGGCAAGAAGGTCCATTGTTATGGACACATTTATCTTATTTCCTAACACTATTCTTACTAGGTATCCTGAGGCTGTAGGACAATTAATACTCAAAGGAATAAAAGCACCAAAGGGAGTGTATGGAATTTCTCCAAATAAAATTATTACTCCATATACTATGAATCAAATTGACGAGTTAGCAAATGAGTTAAATACTTGGGCCATAGTCATGTGCAAATCTAATGTTTCATTTGATAACCTCTTACCATCTAATCCTTTATTGTCTTTTTGGTCATCACATCCTGTAACTTTTCCAAAAAGGACAAGAAATACACCTATCATGAATGCTCCAAATATATTCACTGATGAGTCAAATAATGGTATAGCAGCAATAGTTACACCTGATCAAACTTTTACATTTTTAGTACCCAAACTATCAGCTCAAAACGTAGAGCTTAATGCAGTATTACAAGCTTTTGTGATATTTAAAGATTCTGTATTTAATTTATTTTCCGATAGTCAGTATATAGTTAATGCTATAGTATCCCTTGAAGATGCTGGTAGGATTTCCCCTTCCTCTACTGTTTTCTCTTTTCTTTCTACTATACAAAGTCTAATCTGGTACAGAAATGATCCATTCTTTATAGGACATATCAGGGCACATACAGGATTTCCTGAAGCCCTTATTTTGGGCAATGATTTAGCAGATAAAACTACACATGACATACATATATTCTCTACAATTGACGAAGCTATAACTTTTTATAAAAAGTTCCATGTCAATGTGAATACTTTACAAAAGTGTTTTAAAATAACTAAGGAACAAGCTAGAAAAATAATAAAACAATGTCAAAATTGTGTGACCTTTTTACCACAAGTCCTCCAGAAGCATCTTTCTACTCCCCACTAATTTGAAAAGTCAGAGATATTGTCTTTGTCTTTCAGCCGGGACCACATAGCCATCCAGATCAACAGCCGTATATCTTAACTTGGCAAGACCTCTATGAATTTCCTTCTCCATGAGTGAAGCTTTTGCTTGTCCCTGTCCCCGTTCCTACTCCTCCTCCCACGATTCTATCTCTCAAACCCTCTGCTGCTTCTACACCCTTTGTTCTCCCTGAGTCTCAAGATTTGACTCTGCTGAACTCTCCTCCTTTTCCGTATCCCCTGCCTTCGTTCCCCAACCCCCAACACCCTCTAAGTAATTCCCCTGCTGCTGACTCAGCTTCTCCACCACTGGAGGAGGTTAAGCCGGCTCAGTGCCCTCCAGATAATTCCCCCACAGCACACATAGCCCCTCCTCCCCTGTGGGAATCTAGCCCTGCTAAAGGAACTCGCCGGCAGCAAATGATGAAAAACCCTAAAGCCCCCGTGATACTTACCCTCCATCCTTATGGGCCAATGATAGAGGATGGCCATGGTGGAGAAATGCAAGCCTACCAGTATTGGCCTTTCTCCTCTTCAGATCTATATAACTGAAAAAATAACAATCCCCCTTTTTCCGAGGACCCCACCCGGCTCTCAGGTCTGATTGAGTCATTGATGTTTTCACACCAGCCTACTTGTGATGACTTCCAACAACTCCTAGGGACTCTCTTCATGACAGAGGAACAAAAAATAATCCTCCTGGAAGCAAGAAAACAATATCCTCGGACCAGATGGGCAACCGACACAACTTCCCAACATAATCGAAGCTGACTTCCCCTTGAACCGACCCAACTGGGACCCCAACACCGTTGAAGGTAGGGAGCATCTGTCCACTTATTGCCGGGCTCTAATAGTGGGTCTCCGAGCAGCCACTAGACGGCCAACTAATTTGGCCAAGGAAAGAGAGATTATTCAAGGGCCTGATAACTTGCCCTCTGTTTCTAGAGAGAATTATGGAAACATATAGGATATATATTCCTTTCAATCCTCAGGCAGAGGATCAAAAGGCATCTGTCACGATGGCCTTTATTGGGCAAGCTACCCTGGATATTAAAAAAAAAAAATGTTACAACGCTTAGATGGATTACAAGATATGACTTTGAGAGATTTAGTCAGAGAAGCGGAGAAGGTATAATATAAGAGAGAAACTAAGGAAGAGAAGAAATAAAGGAAGGAGAAAGAAAGGGAGCAAAGGGAGGATGAAAGAAGCAAAAGACAGACTGAGGCATTGACTAAGGTCCTGGTCACAACAACAAATAGGCCAGAAATTAAGAGACAGGGAGACAGAAAGGGATACCTGGGCCCACGCCAAAAGCCACCTCTGGCCTCAGATCAATATGCCTACAGTAGAGAAAAAGGACACTGGGACAAAGAGTGCCCTAGAAAGAAACGGCTGTGCTAGCCAGCCATTCTAACTCTGGAGGATGACTAGGAAATTCGGGGCTCGGATCCCCTCCCCGAGCTCAGGGTAACTTTTGAAGTGGAGAGAACCCCAGTAAACTTTGAAATGGATACAGCAGTATACTCAGCCCTTAAGGCCCCATTGGGCCCTCTATCAACTAAGAGGTCTCTAGTTCAAGGGGCTAATGGCAGTAAATATTGGGCTTAGACAACTAAGAGGACCATGGACCTGGGAAAAGGAAAAATCCATCACTCCTTCCTAGTGATCCCAGAATGCCCAGCCCCATTGAAGGGCAGAAATCTGCTCACCAAACTCCGGGCCAAAATAACTTTTAACCCTGAAGTCCCCCAAATGAAATTTCTAAATCCTTCAGTAAAAACTCCTATAGTCATGGCTTTAACTATATCAGCAGAAGATGAACATCAACTCTTCACACCCCCCAAGACTGATCAAACAGGCAAGCTATCCCAGAAATGGATATCAGATTACCCAGATGCCTGGGCAGAAACTGCTGAATTAGGCCTAGCAGTAATACAACCTCCAATAATGGTGGAGTTAAAAACCTCAGCCTCCCCAATTAATATTAAACAATATCCTCTGAGCAAAGAAGCTAAAGATGGGATAAGGCCCCATATTCAGAAATATCTGGCCTTGGGGGTCTTAAGGCCCTGTCAATTGGCCTGGAACACTCCCCTGCCAGTAAAAAAACCAAAAACTGGGGACTATCGCCCCATTCAAGACCTAAGAGAGACCAACAACTGAGTGTAGGACATTCACTCCACAGTACCTAACCTGTACAATCTGCTTAGCACCCTGAACCCTGAGCAAAAATGGTATACTGTCCTGGACTTAAAAGATGCTTTCTTTTGCTTGCCTCTGCATAAAGATAGTTGCTGTTTGTTTTCAAGTGAGTAGACCCCAAAACCTGAACATCTGGTCAACTAACTTGGACCAGACTCCCACAGGGGCTCAAAAACTCCCCCACTATCTTTGATGAAGCCCTCCAAAGAGATCTCAACAACTTCAGAACTATGCACCCCGAAGTCACCCTGCTTCAATATATGGATGACCTGCTACTGACAGCCGATACCAAGGAAAACTGAATCTGGGACCCAAGCACTCTTATCTGAGCTTCTGTGAAAAAGGTCCAAATTTGCCAGCAAGAAGTAATCTTCCTGGACTATTCCCTTAGGGGCGATAAACGATGGCTCACTGAGCCCAGAAAACAAACCGTTGTGCAAATACCACCCCCATCTAACAAGAGGGCAAATTAAGAGGCTAAATTGGCAGCCCTAAATGGAGTAACCATGTTAAAACTTTCCACACCGGGGAAACATAAGGACACTGACACTGAACTCCTCGACTTTACTAAGTCCAGCCTGCAATTTCAGAAAGCCCTACACTACATTAAAAATGTACATCAACTCACTCACCTTTGTTCAAAAAAATTGCAAACATTCCTAAAGGACCAAGAACAGAGTTTTCCACTAACCAGCTCACAGCGAAAGGAAATAGCTGAACGGGTAACAAAAGCCTATCCGGTCTATCAATTGATTAATGCTTACCCTTCCAAGCTCCCTGTAGGAAGGCACCTTCGAGGGACCAGACCAGGACAATTTTGGAAAGTGGACTTTACTGAAATTAAGCCAGCAAGGGATGGACTTAAATATCTCCTAATCTTTGTAGATACATTTTCAGGATGGATTGAAGCCTTCCCCACAAAAAAAAAGAAATGGCACAAATGGTGGTCAAGAGGATCCTGGAAGATATTTTTCCAAGATACGGCCTGCCTAAGGTAATAGGGTCTGATAATGGACCGTCGTTCATGGCCCAGGTAAGTCAGGGGTTAGCCAGGATGCTGGGGATTAATTGGAGGTTACATTGTGCTTATAGACCCCAGAGCTCAGGACAGGTAGAAAGAATGAATAGAACCATTAAAGAGACCTTGACAAAATTAAGTTTGGACTATGCTATTGCCTTATGCACTGTTTTTTACAAAAATATACTCCCTCTGTTTCTTTGTGTAACCTCACCCCCTATGAAATTCTCTATGGTGCCCCTCCTCCAGTAAGGGACCTAACCACAACTCTAAGACCTAACAATCCCTTCCACACCCCCTTGCTTGACACACATAAAGCTCTTGAAAGAACCCAGTGATACCTGTGGAAACACCTGGCCACTGCCTACCAACCTGGGGACAAAGGAACTCCACACCCATATCAAGTGGGAAACTTCATCTATGTAAGATGACATCAGGTGTCATCCCTAGAACCCCTCTGGAAAGGACCATACCAGGTGCTACTTATAACACCTACAGAGGTAAAGGTAGATGGAATCACTTCCTGGATCCATGCCTCTCATCTCAAGCCTGGACCCTGTCCAGACTCTGGCTGGGAATTGGAAAAGACTGGTAACCCTCTCAAATTGCATGATCCTCATATGGATAGGGCTATAGATTCTCCCCTTGACCACCAGTAGTCCTAACCCTCATCAGCCTGTTCAGCAGCAATGGCTGATCATGAATCTTACTGAACAGGAAGTATGGTCTGTCTCGCATACAGCCCCCTTAGGGACCTGGTGGCCACCTCTGAACCCAGACATTTGTCAGTTGGCTATAGGTCTTTTCTATTGGGTATCCCTGATGAAGAGTATTCCACTAAAATTTCATTAAATCCCTTCCATACCATAGATAATAGAAACAACCATTATGGATGTAGGGAGACGAGAGCCAGATGCAGGTTGGCTAACCTAGATTACTATGTTTGCTCGGTGGATTATCAAAACCACAAACAGTCATGGCTATGTGGGGAAAAAAGAAAACGACTTCTTCTGTAAGTCAAAAGTATGTAAACATACAGGGGCGACCTGATGGAACCCAAACCTCTGCCAGTTTTCAGACCATTGCCCCCTTGCTGAAGTAACAGGTACTGAGGTATCTCTCCACCCATTCACTCCTCTCTTCTCCTGTCAGTGCCCACACCGGGTCCCACCAGGACTATCCAAAATGTAATGAAAATCGCCTTTAAAGTTGCTTTATCATTACTAAAAACAGGTTACTAAAAATTTAAAGTCCCTCACAGGCTTTTGGGGATACTCACTCCAGTCTTCCCCTCTGCTCTACCTGTTCTACTACTCAAGTTTTTATTGCTAAGAAAATCCCAAACCCCTTTCCCATTATTCTTTTACATCTCTCCTTCCTCATTCTCAGATCCACGGAGCTGCTCTCAGCACCGCCTTCCCCAACCTCCCCCACTGTACCAGGCCCACAGCAAAGTCTTAACTGACCTTCTCCAGAAATCTTCACAATGGCTGACTTTAGGACTTTCAGCAAAAGAGTCCCTATAAAAGAGTTCAGTATAGATAAACTTCCTCTATTCATGTTGCCCTGTTCTACTTGGCCACTGGCTGGAAAAATCAGCACTCCTAAGCTAGACAGCCCCTTACTAGTTTTTCACAAAATATGTGAACAAGGCCTCTGGCCTTGAACTGGGGCTTCACAGAAATGGCTACATTTCTAAGATAAAAAAAGTTATCAACTGGGCTCCATGGTAACAGCTGGCAAGGAAAAATAAATTCTCCCCCTCCCAGGTGTCCTTAAAAAGTTAACTTGCCCAGAACAGAGAAAAAAAATAACAAAAACATAAACTGCTTTTTGTGAACTTCTGCAGACTGTGAACTTCTAAGCCCCTTCCCTTACATGCTGAGTACAAAATTCTAAAACTACCTAAACTTGAGATTCAAGGGATTAATTGATTACAACAGAAGCAATGCCCTCTGAATCTGGTTGCAACCAAATAGAACTGTTTCCCTGTCTTCAGTGCTATCTTAGTTGCCTTGCCTTGTCTGTCCCTACAACAGTATAATTCTATACACTTAAACATTATTTATGTTTTCATAAAATGGTCAACAGATGTGATTAATTATGTAATGGTGCAGATGTTTCTCAGAGTGCTCTATCATGACGCAGCTTCATTTAAAGATCAAATAGGGGGGCATACAACCCGGTTCCTCCGGGAACCTGTATCCCTCACTTTTGCCATCTTATTAGGAATGGGAATTGCTGCAAGGGTGGGCACAGGGACCACTGCCCTGGTCCGTAGGGCACAACAAATGACCCAATTAGAAACAGCAATGGACCAAAACTTAAAAAATATTAGAAGCCTCCATCACAGCTTTGCAGGAATCTTTAACCTCTCTCTCTGAAGTTGTTTTACAGAACAGGCAAGGGTTGGACCTCCTCTTCATGAGAGAAGAGGGCCTTTGTGCTGCATTAAGGGAAAAATGTTGTTTTTATGCTGACCATACTGGAGTTATAAAAAAAAATCTATGAATAAATTAAAAAGATGCCTTAAAGAGCGTCAACAAGAGAAAGAGGCCCAAAAAGGGTGGTATGAGTCTTGGTTCACACAGTCCTCCTGGTTATCTACGCTTTTATCAGCCCTGGCCGGTCCTTTAATAATTCTTATATTGTTGCTAACTCTAGGACCCTATTTGCTCAACCGTGTAGTTTCCTTTCTCCAAGCCCTAAATTGGATAAGTCAAACTTATGGTAATCAGGGAACAATATACCCCACTAGAAGACACAGAATGTGACATCCCCCAATGATCACTTTTATGATTAAAAGTAGCCAGAAGAAGAAGTGGAAAATAAAAGGTTAATAAAATAGGTACTTGTCACTCTGTTTTTCTATATGCTTAACAAAACACTGTTGAAATCTTGTTCCCAGAATGTGCTGTCCCCAACTGCCAAACTGCGGGATGCACTCCCTCACTTGGTTTCAGGCAAACTGCCCACTGGCCCTGACCTATCAATGAACTTCCCTCCCTGCCCTCTCCAAGAAAAGTATATAAGCTCTGCTCAAGCTGTTCTCAGGGCTCTATCTCTCTTTGCTATAGAGAGAGCCCTAGCATGCTGGTCTCCAAATAAACTCACACTTCTGCTGTTGCATAAGACAGTCTCTTGTGGTCTCTTCCTCCGACGTTTCGCCGGTCCCTTACAGTTTGTTCAGGGTTTATGTTAGATTTAGGGTTAGGGTTAGGGTTACAATTAGCATTAGGGTTTGGGTTAGATTTTGGATTAGTGTTAGGGTTAGTGTTAGGTTTAGGGTTTGAATTATGTTTAGTTTTAGGCATACGGTTAGAGCGTTAGGGTTATGGTTAGGTTTAGTATTAGGTTTCAATTAGGGTATGGTTAGGGTTAATTTTAGTGTTAGGGTTAGGGTTAAATTTAGGGTAATGGTTAGGATTAGGGTTACGGTTGGTGTATGGGTTAAAGTGTAGTTTAGGTTTAGGGTTAGTATTAGGTTAGGATTAGAGTATGTGTTAGGTTAAGGTTAGAGTTATGGTTACATTAGGATTAAGGTTAGGTTTATTGTTAGGGTTAGGGTTAGTGATAGAATTAAGGTTAATGTTAGTTTTTTTTTTTTTTTAAGGTTAAGGATAGGGTTAGTGTTATGGTTAGGGTTGAGGATAGGTTTAGGGTTAGCCATAGGATTAGGTATGAGATTAGTGTTACTGTTAAGGTTATAAACAGAATTACTTTAAAGGTTATGTTTATTGTAAGTGTTAGTGTTACGTTTAGGTAAGGGTTAGAGTTAGGGTTCAGTTTGTGTTAGGGTTATGGTTTGGGTTATGGTTTGTCTTTTGGTTAGAGTTAGTTTAGTGTTTGAGTTACAGTTATATTTAGGATTAGGGTTAGCTTTAGTGTTATTTTAAGGGTTAGGTGTATGGTAAATTTAGGGTTTGCATTAGATTTCAGGTTAAGTGTTTTGGTTAGGGTTAGGGTTAGTTTTAGGTTTAGGGTTAGTGTTAGTTTTAGAATTAATGTTAGGATTAGGGTTATTTTTAAGGTTAGTGTTACGGATATGGTTAAACTTTGGGTTAGGATTAGTTTTTTGGTTTTTGGTAAGAGTTAGGTTTAGGGTGCGTATTAGGGTTAGTGCTGGGGTTAGTGTTAGGATTAGGGTTAGGGTGAGGTTTAGGGTCAGTGTGAAGGTTAGGGTTATAGCTCAGATTACTGTTAGTGTTAGGGTTAGGATTAGGGTTAGGTTTAGTGATAGTTTAGGGTTTGGGTTAGAGTAAGTTTTGGGGTTAAATTTAGTGTTAGGGTTAGGGTTAGTGTTAGAGTTAGGGTTAGGGTTAGGGTTTTTGTTAGGGTTTGGGTTAGGGTTGGGATATGGATTAGTGCTAGTGTTTGGGTTAGGTTCAGATTTTGTATTAGGGTTAGGATTTGTGTTACGGTTCAGTGTAGTTTTAGGTTTAGGTTTAATATTAATATTAGTGTTAGGTTTAGGTTTAGGGTTAGGGTTAATCTTAGGTTTAGCACTAGGGTTAGAGTTAGTGATATGGTAAGAATGAGGTTTAGGAATAGATTAAGTGTTTGGGTTAGGGTTAGGATTCGGGTTAAGGTTAGAGTTGGGGTTAGGGTTAGAGTCAGGGTTATGGTTAGTTTTACAGTTAGTGTTAGGTTTAGTTTTAGAGTTAGGTTTAGGATTCATGTTAGTGTTGGGGTTAGGTTAGGGTTAGGTTTAGAGTTAGGGTTAGGTTTAGGGTTAGGGACAGTATTAGGGTTAGGGATAGATGTAGTATTAGTTATAGTGTTAGGGTCAGGTTTAGGGTTAGGATTACAGTTAGGGTTAGTGTTAGACATAAAATTAGGTTTTGTGTTACTGTTAGGTTTATGGTTAGTGTTAGGTTAGGATTAGAGTTAGTGTTAGTGTTAGTGTTAGGGTTAGGTTTAGATTTAGAAATGGTACTAGGGGTACAGATATGTTTAGGTTTATTGTTATGTTTAGGGTTAGGGTTAGTGTTAAGTCTAGGGTTAGAGACAGGTTTACTGGTAGCATTAGGCTTAGAGTTCCAGTAAAGATTAGGGTTAGTATTAGATTAGAATTAGTGTTAGGTTTAGTGTTAGGGCTCGTGTTTGTTTAGGGTTATGGTTTGTATTATGGTTTGGCTTAAGTTTAGGGTTAGGGTTAGCGTTAGTTTTGGGCTTAAGGGTTAGGGTTATGATTAGTGTTAGATTAGGGTTAAATTTAGGATTTGCGTTAGGGTTTAGGTTCATTTTAGTGTTAAGGTTTATGTTAGGGTTAGTGTTTGGGTTAGTGTTAGTGTTAGGGTTATGGTTAGAGTTAGTGGTAGGGATAGGTTTAATTTTAGGGTAAGTGTTAGTATTAAAGTTAGGGTTAGGTTTAGGTTTAGTGTTCAGATTAGCATTAGGTTTAAAGTTAGTGTTAGGTTTAGGGTTACGGTTTGTGCTAATGTTAGAGTAGGTTTAGGGTTAAGTTTATGATTAGTGTAAAGGTTATGGGAAGGTGTAGGGAAGGGTTAGGGTTAGTTTTCGATTAGGGTTTGGGTTTGCTTTAAGGTTTGTTTTTTGTTAGGGATAAGATTACTCTCTTAGAGTAAAGTTGAGAGTTAGTTTTAGCTTTAGGGTTAGGTTTAGTGTTTTGGTTATGATTAAGGTTAGGGTTAGTTTTAGTGTTAGGTTTAGGGTTAGGGTTAGGTTTAGGGTTAAGATTGGAATTAGTGTTAGGTTTTGGGAATTGGTTAGTGTTAGATTTAGGGTTAGGGTTAGGGCCTGTGTTAGGATTACGTTCATGTTTAAGGTTAGGGTTAGTGTGAGAGTTGGTTGTAGGTTTAAGTTTAAGGTTAATGTTAGAATTAGGCTTAGGCTTGGGATTAGGGTTTGATTTAGGGTTAGGGTTAAGGTTATTTTTAGTGTTAGGGTAAGCATTAGGGTTAGTGATAGTGTAACGGTTAGTTTTAGGGTTACTGTTAGTTTAAGGGTTATGGTTCAGTTTAGGGTTAGGGTTAGGGTTCAAGTTAGAGTTAATTTTAGGGTAAGGGATATGGTTCAGTTTATTGATATGTTTAGATTTAGAGTTAGGATTAGGTTTAGGATTAGTGTTAGGTTTAGTGTTAAGGTTTAGGTTATGGTTTGTGTTTTGGATAGGGTTTATGTTATGGTTAGGGTTAGGGTTACAGTGAGGGTTATGGTTAGGATTAGTGTTAGAGTTAGGTCTAGGTTAAGAGTTAAGTTTAGTATTAAGTTCAGTATTAGGTACAAGTGTAGAGATAGGGTTAGTGATAGGTTTAGGATTGGGTTTGGGGTTAGTGTTAGGCTTAGGATTATTGTTAGGTTTAGTGTTAGGATTAGGGTTAGTGTAGGGTAAAGATTATGGTTTGGTTAGGTTTGTTTTAGGGGTAGGGTTAGAGTTAGGTTTAGGGATACCTTTAATGTTGGGGTAAGGGTTAAGTTTATGGCTGATATTTTGGTTTAGAGTTAGGGTTATTTCTAGGGTTAGTGTTATTAAGAACTATGTAATGTTTTGAATGACCAACAATTAAAAAAAAAAGAATTAAGGTAGGGATGGTTTTAGGGCTAGGGTAAGTGTTAGGGTTAGGGTTAAAAATCACATTAGTTTTACAGTTAAGGCTAGTGTTAGGATTATTGTCCTGGTTCAGTTTAGTTTTATTGTTAGGGTTAGGATTAGGCTTATGGTTAGTGTTAGTTTAGGGATAGGGTTCGTGTTAGTGTTAGGATTAGATTTATGGTCAAGATTAGTGTTAGTGTTATTGTTAGGGTTAGGTTTAGTATTAGTGTCACGTTAGGGTTAGGCTTATGGTTGGGTTAGTTTTAGGGTTACGGTTAGCATTCTTGTTAGGGTTAGGGTTAAACTTAGTGTTAGTGTTAGGTATATGGTTATGGTTTGGAACAGTTTTTTTTTAAAGAGAGAGAGAAAGAGAAGGAGAGAGATAATTTTTAATATTTATTTATTTTTTTAGTTTTTGGCAGACACAACACCTTTATTTGTATGTGGTGCTAAGGATTGAACCCGTGCCGCATGCAGGCCAGACGAGCTTGGTACCACTTGAAACATACCAAGCCCCAAGAATCAAGTTTAAGGTTAGCACTAGTATTAGGTTTAGGGTTACGTTTAGACTTATGGTTAGGTTTAGAGTTAGGTTTAGTGTTAGGTTTTAGGTTAGGGTTATCTTTACAGTTAGTGTTATGTTTAAGATTAGGTTGGTTTTAGGTTTAGGATGAGGGTTAGGGTTAGTATTAAGTTTAATGTTAGGTTTAGATTTGGGGTTAGGGTTAGTGATAGGTTTAAGGTTGGGATTAGGGTTAGTATTACGGTTAGGATTAGGGTTACTTTTAGGGTTAGTTTTAGAGTTAGGGTTAGTGTTAGGTAAGGTTTATGGTTAGGGTTATGTTAGATTAATGGTTATGGTTTGGTTAGGGTTTTTGTTAGTGCTATGTTTAGATTTTGGGTTAGGCCTATGGTTAAGATTGTTGTAAGGGTTAGGGTTAGGGTTAGGGTTGATGTTAAAGTTAGTTTTAGGTTTATGTTAGGGTTTGTTTTAGTTTTTGGGTTATGCTTAGTTTTTGGATTAACATTAGGGATAAAATTAGGTTAAGGTTTAGTGTTATTGTTAGGATTATTGTTATGGTTCATGTCCGCGTTAGGTTAAGATAAGGTTAGGGTTTGTGTCAGGGCTAAATTTAAGTTTAGTGTTATTGTAAAGAGGGTAAAAAACAGGGTTATGATTATGGTTAGGTCAGTGTTATTGTGAGATTTAAGGTTAGTGTTAGGATTAGTGTTTGGGTAGAGTAAAAGTTAGGTATACGGTTAGGGTTAGGCTTAGTATTAGGGATTGGTTAATGGTATGGTTAAATTAATGTTAGAGTTAGGGTAAGGGTTTGTGTTAGGGTTAGTTATGTGTTAGTGTTAGGATTAGCTTTAGGTTAGGGTTAGTGTTATTTTTATAGTTAGGCTTAGCGTTAGGTTAGGGTTAAAGTTAATGTTAGGTTCAGGGTTAGTGTTAAAGTTAGAATTTGAATTAGGGATTGTGTTAGGGTTAGGGTTAGGGTTGGGATAGGATTAGGGATAGTGTTACATTTAGGGTTAGGTTTAGGATGAGTGTTATTTTAGGGATAGGGTTAATGTTTTGTTAGGGTTAAGCTAGGTTAGGGTTAGGGGGTAAGTGTTAGGTTTATGTTTAGGGTTACTTTTAGAGTTAATGTTAGTGTTAGGGTTATGGTTAGTGCTAGTGTTAGTGTTAGGGTTAGGGGGAGTGTCAGGGTTACTGTTAGGGATATTGTTAAGATTAGGCCTAAAGTTTGTATTAGAGTTATTGTTACGTTAATGGTTAGGGTTACGTTTGGAATTAGGGTTATGTTTAGTGTTAGGGTTAGAATTCATTTTACTGTTATGGTTAGGGTTAGGGTTAGTGTTAGATTTAGGGTTAGCTTTAGGATTAGAGTTAGTGATAATGTAAGGCTTAGGGTTAATGTTAGATTACGAACAGGGTTAGGGTTTATTTAGTGTCAGTTTTAGTGTAGGTTTACTGTTAGGGTTAGTGTTAGGTTTAGCATTAGTGTTTAAGAATAGGGTTATAATTAGGTTAAGGTTACATATGTGTTAGTGAAACTGTTAGATTTAGCTTTAGTGTTAGGGTTAAGGTGAAGTACTGGGTTAGGGTTAGGTTTAGGGTTAGTGTTCGGGTTAGTTTTAGGATAAGTGTAAGGGTTAGGGTTAATGTTAGTGTTACAGATTGGATTAAGTTTAGTGTTAGGATAGGTTAGGATTAATATATGGATTAGGGATAGGATTCATGTTAACGTTATGGTTAGGTTTATGGTATGTGTTAGGATTAGGATTACGGTGACAGTTAGAGTTAGTATTAAGTTTAGGTTTAAGGTTAGAGTTACGTTTAGGATTAGGGGTAGGTTAGTGTTAGAGTAGGGTTAGCATTAGGGTTAGTGTTTGTGTTATGGTTAGGTTTAGGGTTAATATTAGTTTTAGGGTTAGGGTTAGGATTATGTTTAGGGTTACTGTTATGGTTAGGTTTAGTGTTTGTCATAGGGTTAGTGTTAGGGTTAGTGTTATGTTTAGGATTCATGTTAGGTTTATGATTAGGGTTAGGATTAGGGTTAGTGTTAGCTTTAAGATTAGAGTGGGGTTAGATTAAATTCAGTGTTAGGGTTAGGGTTAGGCTTAGTTTCAGTGTTAGGGTTAAAGTAAGGATTAGTGTTAGGGTTACTGTTAAGGTTATTGTTATGGTTAAGTTTAGGGTTAGTGTTAGTGTTAAGTGTGTTTGAGTATTAGGGTTAGTATGAATGTGAGGGTTAGTGTTAGGTTTAGGGATAGGGTTCGTGTTATGGTTTGGTTTAGGGATAGGGTTTCAGTTAGAGTTAATGTTAGGGTTAGCATTAGGCTTACTCTTAGCATTAGGGTAAGTGTTAGGGTTACTGTTAGGTTTAGGGTTAGGGTTAGGTTTAATGTTTGTGTTAGTGTTAGGATTAGTGTTAGGTTTAGTGTTAGTGTTAGGGTTAGAGTTAGGTTTTGTCTTAGGGTTAGGATTAGGGTTAGGGTTAGGTTAAGGGTAGAGTTAGCATAATGGTTAAGGTTAGTTTTCAGGTTAATATTAGGTTTATGGTTAGAGTTTGGTTTAAAGTTAGTGTTAGGGTTAGTTACAGGGTTAGTGTTAGTGTTAAGGTTAATGTTAGGGTTAGGTATACAGTGAGTATTAGGGTTAGCATTATGGTTAGATTTAGGTTTAACTCTAGTGTAAGGGTCTCATTAGGGAAGAAGTTAGGATTTGGGTTATTGTTAGGGTTAGGGTCAGTGTTAATGTTAATGTTAGGGTTAGGGATAAAAACAGGGTTAGTGTTACGGTTTGTGTTAGGGGTACAGTTGGGATTAGTGTTAGGGTTACATTTAGCATTAGGGTTAGGGTTAGGGTTAGGTTTACAGTTATTGATAGGGTAAGGGTTAGGTTAAGGACAGGGTTAGTGTTAGGGATAGTGTTATGTTTCTGTTAGGGTTACAGTTTGAATTAAGGTTAGGATTACAATTAGCATTAGATTTAGGGTTAGAGTTAGGGTTAGTGTTAGGTTTAGGATTAGGGATTGGGTTAGTGTTAGGTTTAGGGTTAGGTTTGTGGTTAGTGTTAGTGGTAGTGGTAGGTTTAGGTTAGTGTTAGTGTTAGGATTAGGGTTAGTGTTAGGATTAAGGTTACTGTTAGGGTTAATGATAGTACTATTGTTAGGGTTATGGTTAGGTTTAGGGTTAGGGTAAGCATTAGGGTTAAAATTAGGCTGAGGATTATAGTTTGGTTTAGGGATAGAGTTAGAGTTAGAGATAGAGTTAGGCTTAGGTTTAGGTCTAGGGTTAGGGTTAGGGTTAGGGTTAAGGTTTAGGTTAGGGTTAGTGTTAGGTTTAGAGTTCTTGTTAGGGTTAGGGTTAGATTTAGGGGTAGTGTTAGTTTTATCATTATGTTTAGGATTAGAGTTAAAGTAAAAGTTTTGTTTAGGGTTAGGTTTAGAGTCAGCTTTAGGGTTAGGTTTAGGGTTGCTGTAGGGTTAGGGTTAGGGTTAAGTTTACAATTAAGATTAGGGTTGGAGTGAGACTTATGGTTGGGGTTAAGGTTAGTTTTAGGCTTTTGGTTATGTTTAGTGATAGGGTTAGGGTAAGGTTTAGTGTTAGTGTTAGGTTTAGGTTTAGGGTTAGAGTAAGGGTTTGTGATAGGTTTAAGGTTTGGGTTTTGTTAAGGTTACTGCTATGGTTAGGGTTATGGTTAGTTTTAGTGTTAGAGTTATGTTTAGGTCCAGGTTTAGTGTTAACTTTCAGGTTAGGAATTGTGTTAGGGTGAGAGTTAAGGTAAGGTTTAGTTTTAGGGTTAGGGTTAGTTTTAGGGTTTGGATTCATTTTCGGTTAGGGTTTTGGTTAGAGTTAGATTTCAGTTTATGATTAGGTTTAGGTTTAGGGCTAGGGTTAGTGTTATGATTAGTGTTATGGTTTGGTTTAGGATTAGTGTTTGGGTTAGGGTAGATTTAGTTTATGGTTAGGGAGATTGTTAGGTATAAGATGAGACTTAGTGTTAGTGCTCGGGTCAGTTTTAGTGTTAGAGTTAGAGTTGGTGTTTGTGTTAGGTTTAGTTTTAGAATAAGTGTTAGTTAGTGTTAGAGTTAAAGATAGGAATAGGGTAAGGGTTAGGGTTAGGTTGAGGGTTCGTGTTAGGGTTAGTGTTAGGGCTAGTGTTAGGGTTAGTTTGAGGGTTAGGGTTATGGTTAGTGTTAGGGTTAGTGTAAATGTTTACGTTAGGGTTAGTGTTTGTGTTAGGGTTAGGTTTTGTTTTAGGGTTAATATTAGGGTTAGGGTTAGGTTTCTGTTTAGGATTAGCATTAGGGTTAGGGTTAGGGTTAGAGTTACGGTTATGGTTAAGGTTAGGTTTGAGGTTAGGTTTAGGCTTAGGTTAGTGTTAGGGTTAAGATCAGGTTTAGTTTTAGTGTTAGGGTTAGGGTTCAGTTAGTGTGAGTGTTAAAATTAGGGTTAGGTATAGGATTAGATTTAGTGTTAGCATTATGGTTAAGTTTAGGATTAGGTTTAGTGTTAGAGTTGCTTTAGACTTAGGGTTAGTATTAGGGTCAGGGTTATTTTTTGATTTAGGTTTAGGGTTAGGGTTAGGAATAGGGTTAGTGTTAGCGTTAGAATTAGGTTTTGTTTTGGGGTTAGAATTTGGGATAGAGTTAGGGTTATAATTAGCATTACGGTAAGGGTTAGGGTTAATGTTAGGTTTAGTTTTAGGGATTGGTTTCGTCTTATGGTTATGGTTAGTGTTGGAGATAGTTTTCGGGTAAGGATGAGGGTTGGGGTTAAGGTTAGTGTTAGGATTAGGGTTATGGTTAGTTTTAGGGTTAGTGTTTTTTTAGGGATAGTTTATGTTTAGGTTTAGGGTTAGGATTAGGGTTAGTATTAAAGTTAAATTTAGGGTTAGGTTTAGGTGTAGGGTTAGGGTTTCACTTAGAGTTAGGGTTAGAATTTGGGTTAGGTTTAGAGTTACTGTTAGGAATAGAGTTAGGATTAAGGTTAAGTTCAGGGTTAGAGTTAGGGTTAGTGTTAGAGTTAGGTTTCCTGTTATGGTTATGGTTAGGATTAGGGTTACTTTTAGCATTAGCTAAAATTAGGGTTAGGGTTAAAGTTAGGTTTAGGGTTAATGTTAGGGATAGCATTAGGATTAGGGTTAGAATTGTGGTTAGGGTTAGGTTTAGGGGTAGGTTTGGGTTTACAATTAGGTTTAGGTTTCAGGTGAGGTATACATTTAGGTTTATAGTTAGTTTTATTGTTTCGGTTCTGTTTAGTGTTATGGTTAGGATTAGGGTTTGTGTTAGAATTAAGTTTAGGGTTAGGTTAGGGTATGTATTAGATTTAGGGTTAGGGTTTGTGTTAGGGTTAGTGCTAGGGTTAGTATTAATTTTAGGGTTATGTTTAGTGTAAGGGTTATGGTTTGGTTTAGGGTTAGTGTTAAGGTTAAAGTTAGGGTTAGGGTTTGTATTAGGGTGATGGTTAAAGTTAGGTTTAGTGTAAGGTTTAGGTTTTTGGTTAGATTTAGGGTTAGGTTTATGATTAGGGTTAGCTTTGAAGTTAGGATTTGTGTTATGCTTAGGGTAATTGCTAGGTTTAGGATTAGTGTTTGTGTCAGGGTTTGAGTTAGGTTATGGTAAGTGTTAGGATTTGTTTTAAGTTTAGTGTGAGGGTGAGGGTTAGGTTTAGGATGTTGCTTAGGGTTAATTTTAGGATCAGGGTGAGGGTTAGGTTTACAGTTATTAGCGATACATTTAGGTTTAGGCTTAGGGTTAGTGTTAGAATTAAAGTTAGGTATAGGGATTGAGTTAGTGTTAGGGTTAGGTTTAGGGTTTGTGTTAGGATTAGTATTAGGGGTAGGGTTAATGTTAGATTTATGGTTATGGTTAGTGTTAGAGTTAAGGCTTAGGCTTAGTGTTAGGGTTATGGTAGGGTTAGCGTTAGTGTTTGGGTTAGGTTTATAATTAGGTTTAGGGTTAGTGTTAGGGTTAGGGTAAGGATTAGTGTTAAATTTGTGAGATAGGGTTTGGGTGAGGTTTAGGGTTTGGGTTAATGATAGGTTTAGGGTTAGGGTTATGAATAGTGTTGGTGTTTGGTTTATTGTTAATGTTACATTTAGAGTTAGGGTTTCTATTAGGTTTAGGGTTAGTGTTAAAACTAGGGTTATGTTTAGGTTTAGGGTTAGGGTTAGAATCAATGATAGGTTTAGTTTTAGGGTTAGGTTGTTGGGTAAATTTAAGTTTGGGTAAAGGCTACAGTTAGGGTTAGGGCTAGCATTAGTTTTAGGTTTAGTGTTAGGGTAAGTGTTATTGTTAGAGTTAGGGTTTGGGTTCATGTTAGTGTTAGGGTTAGGTTTAAGGTTCAGGTTAGGATTAGCATTAGTGTTAAGGTTATGATTAGGCTTAGTTTTCTGGTTAGGGTAAGGGTTAGGGTTAATTTTAGATATAATGTTTGGTTAAGGGTTAGGGTTAGTGTTATTGATAGTCTCAGGGTTAGAGTTATGTTTTGTGTTAGGTTAGGGTTATATTAAGGTTTGTGTTAGGGTTAGGGTTAGGGTTAGGTTTAGGTTTATGGTTAGGATTAGGGTTACAGTTAGTTTAGGGTTAGGTTTAGGGTCAGTTTTAGGGTTACGAGTAGGGATAGGGTTAGTTTTAAATTTAGGTTTTGGATTAGGATTAGAAGTAGGTTTATATTTAGGTTTAGGATTAACATTAGTGTGGGGCTTAGAGTTAGGGTTAGTGATAGGTTTATGATTGGAGTAAGGGTTAGTGTTAGGGTTAGTGTTAGGGTTATTGTTAGGGTTATTGTTAAAGTTAGATTTAGGGTTAGGGTTAGGCTCAGGTTTAGGTAAGTTCTAGGATTAGGATTATGTTAAGCTTAGTGTAATTGTTTGTGTTAGGCTTTGTGTTAGGTTTAGGGTTAATGTTATGGTTAGGTCAGGCTTAGTTTTAGTGTTAGGGTTAGTGTTAGCTTTAGTGTTATGGTTAGTTTTAAGGTTAGTGTTTGATTTAGAGTTAGGGTTAGATTTAGTGTTAGAGTTAGTGTTAGGGTTAGGGTTCATGTTAGCGTTAGGGTTAGGGTAGGTATAGATTTCATTTTAGGTTTAGGGTTAGGGTTAAGCTAGGGTTATGGTTAGAGTTAGGGTTCATGTTACTGTTAGAAATAAAGTTAGAGTTAACGTTATATTTAGGGTTAGGTTTAGTGTTAGGGATAGTGTTAGGGACAGGGTTAGGGTGGAAGTGAGAGTTAGCATTAAGTTTTGGGTTGGTGTTAGGTTTATGTTTAGGGCAATGTTTACAATTAGGTTTAGGTTTAGTGTTAAAGTTTTATTATGGTTAGATTAGGATTAGGGTTAAAGTTAGTGTTAGGGTTTGGGTTAGGGTAAATGTTAGCATTTGTGTTAGGATTAGGGTAAGGGAGAGGGTTAGGTTTGGGTTAGGGTTAGGGTTAGAATTAGATTTAAATTAGTGATAATGTTAGGGTTACTGTTAGGGTTAAGATTACAGTTAGTGTTAGGTTTAATGTTAGTTTTAGGGTTAGGGTTAGATTTAGTTTTATGGTTAGGATTAGGGTGAGGGTTAAATTTAGGGTTAGCATTAAGTTTAGGTTTATTGTTATGGTTAGGGATAGGGTTAGGTTTAGGTTGATGGTTGTTGTTAAAGTTATGGATACGTTTAGGGTTAGGGTTATATTTAGGGTTAGGGTTTGTGTTAGGTTTAGAATTAGGGTTAGTGTTAGGGTTAGTATAATATTAAATATAGAGTTAGGTTTAGGGTTATGTTTAGGATCAGGTTTAGGATTAGGTTTAGGATTAGGTTTAGGTTTAGTTTTAGAGTTTGGAGTTAGGGTTAGTGTTAGGATTATTGTTAGGGTTAGAGTTGGTTTTAGGGTTAAGTTTAATGTTAGTTTTTTTGTTATACGTAGGGTTAGGGATTGGGTTAGTTTTAGAGTTTGGGTTATGATTAATGTTAGTTTTAGGGTTCGGTTAAGGGTTAGTGTTAGGCTTAAAATCAGGGTTAGGGTTATGGTTAGTGTTAGGGTTAGGTTTAGGGTTAAGGCTAGGATTTTGTTTAGGTTTGGGGTCTTGTAGGTTTTAGGGTTAGGGTTTGGGTTAGGGTTAGTATTAGGGTTATGGTTTCTGTTAGGGTTAGTGTTATGGATAGTGTTGGGGATACTGTTAGAATTAGGGTTAAGTTTAGTGATAGGGTTAGGATTTGTGTTAGGTGTAGGGTTAGAATTAGGGTTAGTGACAGATTTAGGTTTAGATTTAGGAATAGTGTTTGTGTAAGGGTGAGGTTTAGGTTTAGAATTATGATTACTGTTAGTGTTATGGTTAGGTTTTGTGTTAGATTTAGGGTTAGGTTTAGTATTAGGTTTAGTATTAGGGTTTGGTTTAGCATCAGGATTAGATTTAGAATGAGGGTAAGGGATAGTTTTTAATATTAGGTTTAGGGATAGGTTTAGGATTAATGTTAAAGTTAGGGTTAGGTTTGGGTTAGTTTTAGAATTAGGGTTAAGGTTTATGTTAGGGTTAGGTTTAGGGTTTGTATTAGGGATAAAATTAGGGTTATAGTTAGTGTTAGTGTTAGTTTTAGGGTTTTGTTAGGGTTAGGGTTCATGTTAGCGTTAGAGTTAGAGTTAGGTTTAGTTTTAGGGTTAGGGTTTAGGTTTGGTTAGGATTAGATTAGGTTAGGTTTTGTTTTAATGTTATTGTTAGAATTAGGGTTTGAGCTACGTTATGGTTAGGGTTAGGCTTAGGGTTTGTGTTAGGGTAAATGTTAGAATTAGTTTTAGGTTTAGGATTAAGGCTAGGGTTAGTTTTAGGTTTCTGGTTAGGGTTAGGGTTATATTTAAGGTAAGGGTTGCTGTTAGTGTTATGGTTAATGTTATAGTTTTTGTAGGGTTACGGTTAGTGTTAGGGTTAGTGTTATTATGCTTAGGGTTGTCGTTAGGGTTAGGGTTAGTTTTTGTGTTAGTGTTATGCTTAGGGTTGTGATTAGGGTTAGGATTAGTTTTAGGGTTAGAGTTAGGGTTGGGATTAGATTTAGTGGTAGGGTTGCTGTTAGGGTTAAGTTTTGGGCTTGTGTTAGGGTTCGGTTTAGGGTTAGGTTTGGGTAAAGTTTGGGGTTAGGTTTAGGATTACAGATAGAATTAGTTTTAAGTGTTAGTATTAGGTTTAGGGTTACTTTTAAGGTTAGGGTAAGGGTTAAGGTTAGGATTTGGGTAGGCTTAGAATAGGGTTAGGGTTAGGGTTTCAGGTATGTGTTAGTGTTAGGGTTAAAATTAAGCTTTGTGTTAGAGTAGTTTGAGGGTTAGGGTAAATGTTAGGGTTAAAGTTCACATTAGTTTTAGGGTTAGGTTTAGTGTTCGTGTTACTGTTAGGAATAAAGTCAGAGTTAACGTTATATTTAGGGTTAGGTTTAGGGTTAGGGATAGTGTTAGGGTTAGGGATATGTTTAGGATTAGTGTTAGTGTTAAGTTTAGGGCTAGTGTTAGTGTTAGTGTTAGGCTTAGGTTTAGTATTAGATTAAGGGTTAGGTTTAGGATTACTGTTAGGGTAAGGTTTAGGCTTAACCTTAGTGTTGGTGTTATTTTTCAGTTTAGGGTTATGTTTAGTTTTAGAGTTAAGGTTAGTTTTAGGATTAGTGTTAGGGTTAGTGTTAGGGTTTGGGTTATGATTTCTGTTAGGCTGAGGTTTAGGATTAGGGTTTACATTAAAGTTACGGTTAGTGTTATCGTTAATGTTAAGGTTACTGTTAAGGTTACTGTTATGACTAGAGTTAAATTAGGGTTAGGATAAGAGTTACAGTTAGTATTAGGGTTAGTATTAGGTTTAGTTTTAGGGTTTAATTTAGTGACAGGGTAAGGTTTGTTGTTAGGTTTAGGGTTAGTTTAGGGTTAGGTGAGGGTTAGGTGAGGGTTATCATTAGGTTTTGGTTAAGGTAAGGATTATGGTATGGTTAGGGTTTGTGGTAGGGTTATGGTTAGAGTTAGAGGAGGTTTTCAATTAGGTTTCAGGTATGTGTTAGTGTTAGGGTTGGTGTTAGGGTTAGTGTTAGGTTTAGTTTTAGGGTTAGTGTTATGTTTAGGGTTAGGTTTAGTGTTTGGTTTATGCTTAGTTTTAAGGTTAATTTTAGGGATAGAGTAAATTTCAGGGTTAGTGTTAATGTTATAATTAGGTTTATGGGTTTTTTAGGGTTTGGGTTAGGGTTAGGATTCATATTAGGTTTAAAATTTGGGTTATTGTTAGGGTTAAGTTTAGATTTAGTTTTGGAATTAGGGTTTGTGTTACATTTAAGATAAAGATTAAGGTTATGATTAGTGTTGGGGTTAGAGTTTAGTTAGGTTTAGGGATAGTGCTAGGGTTAGGGTTATGCTAGAGTTAGGGTAAGGGTAAGGTTTAGGTTTAGTGTTAGGGTTAGGGTAAATTTTAGGATTAGTTTTAGTGTTAGGTTTTAGGTTAGGGTTGGTGTTAGGTTTAGGGTTAAATGTAGCATTAGTGTTACGTTTAAAGCTGCGGTTAGGGTTAGGGTCAGTGTTGGGTTAGGGTTTGGTTTAGGTTTGAGATAGGGTTAGGTTTAGTGTTAGGGTTAGTCTTAGGTTTAAATTATTGGTTTAGGTTTAGGGTTAAGGTTACATTTACGGTTAGGTTTAGGTTTAAGTTAGGGTTAGGGTTAAGTTGAGTGTAAGTGTTAGTTTTAGGGTTAGGGTTATGCTTACAGTTAGTGTTAGTGTTAGGGTTAGGGTTAGGTTTAGAGTTAGGGTTAGAGTTAGGGAAAGTGTTCGGGTTAGTGTTAGAGTTAGGGTTAGAATTTGTATTAGGGTTATGGTTAGGGTCATGGTTAGGGTTATGGTTGAGTTTAGGATTAGGGTTAGTTTTAGGGTTAGAGTTAGTTTTCAATTAGGTTTAGGGCTAAGGTTAGGGTTAGAGATACAGTTACGATAAGGGTTAGGGTTAGTGTTAAATTTAGTGTTAGGGTTAGAGTTAAGTTAATGTTAGGGTTAGGATTAGGATTCATGTTAGTTTTTGGGTCTGACTAGTGTTAGAATTAGGTTTAGTTGTATGGTTAAAGTTAGTGTTACTCTTACTGTTAGGGTATTGTTTAGTTTATCTTTAGTGTTTCGGTTAGGGTTATAATTAGGTTTAAGGTTAATGTTAGGTTTTAGATTAGTGTTAGCTCTAGAATTAGTTTGAGGGTTAGGGTTAAGGTTAGGTTTAGTGGTATTGTTAGGTTAGCGTTAGGGTTAGGGTAAGTGTTAGGGTTCGTGTTAGATTTAGAGTAAGAGTTAAGGTTTGCGTTATGGTTAATGTTAGGATTACTGTAAGGGTTAGGGTGAGGTTTAGGGTTAGTGTTTGTGTTAGGTTTAGGTTTAGGTTTAGGACTAGTTTTATGGTAAATATTAGGGTTAGGTTTAGGGTTATGGATAGAATGAAAGGTTGGGGTAGGGTTAGGTTTAGGGTAAGTGTTAGTTTTAATCCTAAAACTAACTATGTTTAGTGTTTCTGTTAGTGTTAAGGTTACTGTTAGTGTTTCTGTTTGGTTAGGGGTAGTATTAGGGTTAGAGTTAGGTTTTGGTTTAGGGTCTGTGTTATGGTTAGCGTTGGTATTTGTCTTAGGGTTACAGTTAGGGTTTTGGAAGGTTTAAATTTTGTATAAGAGTTAGTTTTAGGGTTAGTGTTATGTTTAAATTTAGTGTTGGGTTAGTGTTAATGTAGGTTTAACACTAGGGTTAGTGCTAAAGTTAGGGTTATGGTTAGGATTAGGGTTAATGTTAGGGATACATTAGGGTTAGTCTTAGTTTTAGGGTTAGGGTTAGCATTACATTAGGGTTAATATTATGGTTAGAGTTATGTTTAGTGTTACAGTTAAAATTAGAATTAGGGTTTGTGTAAGAGTTAAGGTTAGGGTTAAGATTATGTTTGGGATAGGGCTAGTGTTAAGGTTAGTTTTATAGTTAGGGTGAGGTATAGGGTTAGATTAAGTGTTAGGGTTAGGGTAAGAGTTAGTGTTAAAATTAGGGTTAGGTTTAAGGTTAGGTTTAGTGTTAGGGTTAGTTTTTGTGTTAGGTTTAGGTTTAGTGTCAGTGTTATGGTTAGGGTTACTGTCTGTCTTAGTGTTAGCTTTAGGGTTAGGTTTAGGGTTAGGGTTATGGTTAGTGTTAGGGTTAGTGTTTGTGTTAGGTTTAGGGTTAGGGTTAGGGTTAGTATTATTTTTAGGGTTAGGCTTAGGGTCACAGTTATGGTTAGGTTTAGTGTCTGTCTTAGTGTTAGTGTTAGGGTTAGGGTTAGGCTTACATTTAGGATTAGCGTTAGAATTAGGATTAGGGTTAGATTTAGTGTTAGGTTTAAGGTTAGGGTTGAGGTTAATGTTAGGATTAAGGTTAGGTTTAGGGGTGTGTTAGGGTTAGTTTTAGTGTTATTGTTAGGGTTCGGATATTGTCAGTTTTAGCTTTAGATTTAGGTTTACGGTTAATTTTTGCATTAGCATTAGGGTTTGTGTTAGTGTTAGGGTTAGGATTAGGTTTAGGGTTAGAAAAAATGTTAGGGTTAGTATTAGGATTAGAGTTAGGCTTAGGGTTAAGGTCAGGGTTAGGGTTTATGTAAGGGTTAGGGTTAGGTTTACCCTTAGAATTTATGCTATGGTTATGGTTAGGGTTAGTGTTTGTGTTAGGTTTATGTATAGGGTTAGGGTTAAAGTTTGTATTAGAGTTCAGTTAAGTGTTAAGGTTAAGGTTAGGTTTAGGCTTAGAGTTAGAAATAAGATTATGGTTGAGGTTAGTGGTTGGGTGAGGTTTAGGGTTAGGTTTAGGGTTAGTGTTAGGCTTTTGGTTAGTTTTAGGGTTACTTTTAAGTTTTATGTTAGCCTTAGTGTTAGGGTATGGGTTAGTGTTAGCTTAAGGTTTAGGTTTCGTGTTAGGGTTATTGTTAGGATTTGGGTCAATGTTAATGTTCATATTAGTGTTCAGTTTAGGGTTATCATTAGTTTTAGTGTTAGGGTTAGGGTTTGGTTTATTTTTAGGGTTAGGGTTAAGGTTAGGTTTAGAGTTAGAGTTAGATTTATGGTTAGGGTTAGGGTTCGTCTTAGGGTTATAGTTAGGGTTAGTGTTAGGTTTAGGTTTAGGGTTAGCATTAGTGTTAGGGTTACAGTGAGGGTTAGGTTATAGATAGTGTTAGGGTTAGAAATAAGTTAGGTTTAGTGTTAGGATTAGAGTTAGGGTTCGGTTTTATGTTATGAATAGGGATAGGGTTATGTTTTGGGTAAGGTTAGCATTAGCATTAGTGTTAGTGTAAGGGTTATGTTCAGCATTAGGATTAATTTTAGGGTTAGGGTTTGTTTAAAGGTTAGGGTTAGGCTTAGGGTTAGTGTTAGTGTTAGGATTAGTGTTAGAGTTAGTGTTAGGGTTTGTGTTAGGTATAGGGTTAGGGTTAGGGCTTGTGTTAGGATTTATTTTAGGGTTAGTGTGAGGGTTACCAATAGGATTAGTGTTAGAGTTAGGGTTAAAATTTGGGTTGGGGTTAGTGTTAATGTTACTTTTAGTGTTAGGGTTAGTGTTAGGTTTAATGTTAGGTAAGAGTTAGGGTTTGTTTTAGGTTTAGGGTTAATATCATTGTTAGGGTGAGTGCAAAGTTTAGGGTTAAGTTTAGGGTTAAAATTGCTGATAGGTTTTGGTTTGAAGTTAATGTTAGTGTAATGGTCAGGTTTAGGATTAGTGTTAAAGTGAGTGTTATGGTTAATTTTAGGATTAGGTTTATGTTAAATTTAGGGTTTTGGATTGGTTAAGGTTTGTGTTTGGTTTAGGGTCAATCTTAGGGTTATGTTTATGGTTAGGCTTAGGGTCAGGGTTAGTGTTAGAGTGAGGTTTATTGTTAATTTTAGGATTAGGTTTAGGGTTAGTGTTATGGTAAGGATTAGGTTTAGGGGTTTTTCTTAAGGTTAGAGTTAAGAATAGGTTTAGTTTTAGTGTTTGAGTTAGGGTTAGGGTTGGATTTAGAGTAGAGTTAGGGTTATGTTTGGGTTTAGTGTTAGGGTTACAGTTAGGGTTGTGTTTAAGTTTAGGGTTTTGCTTAGGTTAGGTTTAAGTTTAGAGTTAATTTTAGGGTTAGGGTTAGGCTTATGGATTTGTTAGGGTTTGTGTTAGTGTTAGATTTAGTGATAGAATTAGTGTTAGGGTTAGAGTTAGGATTAGGGTTAGGGATAGGGTTAGTGTTAAATTTAGGTTTAGAGTTAGGGTTAGTTTTAGTGTCAGTGTTAGGGTTAAGATTAAAGTTAAACTTAGGGTTAGGTTTAGGGTTAGTTTTAGGTTTCAGGTGAGCATTATTTTTAGTGTTAGTGTTAGTGTTAGAGTGAGTGTTAGTGTTAGTGTTAGAGTTAAGGTTAGGTTTAATATTTAATGTTTGGTTTATGGTGAGTGTTAGGGTTAGGATTAGTTTAGTATTAGCATGAATCTTAAATTTAGGGTTAATATTAGTATTAGTGATAGTGGTAGGATTATGGTGAGGGTTAGGGTTCAGGTTAGTGTTAGCGTTAGATTTAGGTTTAGGGTTAGTGTTAGGGATATGATTAGTGTTGGGCTAAAATTAGGGTTAGGGTTAGAGTTAGTGTTTGCATTTGTGGTAGGGTTAGTATTAGTGTTATGTTTTGGGTTATTGTGAGGGTTAGTGTTAGGGTTAAGTTTAGAATTATGGTTAGATGTAGGGGTAGGGTTAGGTTTAAGTTTTGGGTTAGGTTTAGTGTTAGATTAGTATTAGGGATATGGTTAGGGTTAGAATTGAGGTTAAAAATAGAGTTAGGATTAGGTATAAGTTTAGTATTAGGGTTAGTATTAGGGTTATGATTAGTGTTCATGCTAGGATTAGGATTAGAGTTTGGGTTAGTGTTAGGGTTAGTATTAGAGTTAGTGTTAGGGTTAGGGTTAGGTTTAGGACTATTGTAGGGTTAGGGGTAGCATAAGGATTAGTGTTAGTTTTTGGGTGAGGCATATTGTTAGGGTTATGATTAGGGTTAGGATTAATGTTTGCTTTATGGTTACTATTTGGTTTAGGTTTAGTGGTGGGCTCAGTGTTAGGATTAGGGTTAGGGTTATAGTTAGGGTTAATGTTAGGGTGGAGATTAGGGTGAGTGTTAAAGTTAGGGTTAGGGTTAATTTTAGGCTCAGTGTTAGGGTTAGGAAATGTGATATTGTAATTGTTAGTGTTAACTTTTGACTTAAGATTAGGGATAGAGTTAGGTTTAATCTTAGGTTTTGGGTTAGGGTTAGGGTTTTTTTAGGGTTTGTTTTAGAATAAGGGTTAGTGTTTGGTTAGGGTTAGTGTTAGGGATAGGGTTAAGTTTAGTGTTTGGCTTAGGCTTTGTGTTAGGCTTAGTGTTAGGGTTAATGTTAGGTTTAGTGTTCGAGTTAGAATTAGGGTTAAGTTTAGTGATAGGGTTAGGATAATGTTAGGTTTATGGTTAGGGTTTGTTTTAAGGTGAGATTAAGGTTTAGGGTTATGATTCAGATTAGGTTTAATGTTAGTGTTAGAATTAGAGTGAGAGTAAAAATTAGTTTTAGGTTTAAGGTTAGTGTTAGTGTTAGGTTTACGTCACAGTTAGGGTAAGGGTTAGCGTGATGTTAGGGATAGGGTTAGGGTTATGGTTAGGTTTAGTGTTAAATTTAGTGTTACGGTTAGGGTTAGGATTTTTGTTAGGGTTTGTGTAAGTGTTAGAGTTAGTGTTTAAAACAGGGTAAGAATTAGAGTTAGGGTTAGGTTTAATCCTAGGTTTAGGTTTAGGGTTAGGTTTAGTGTTATGTTTTGGGTTAGGGTTAGGGTTTGGGTTAGATTTACGGTTAGGTGTGGGGTTAATTTTAGGTTTACAATGAGCATTAGATTTACTGTTATGCTTAGTGTTAGAGTGAGTGTTGGTTTTAGGGTTAGAGGTAGGGTTATTTTTAAGTTAAGGGTTGGGGTTACGGTTAAGTATGGCTTTAAGTTTAGGGTTAGGGTTAGTGTAAGTTTAGTATTTTTTTAGTGTTAGGGTTAAGTTTAGGTTAGTGTTCATGTTTGTGTTAGTATTGGTTAGGGTTAGGTATGGGGTAAGTGTTACTTTTATGGTGAGTGTTAGTGTTAGGATTAAGGTTAGTGTTAGGTTGCTTGTTACAGTTAGGGTTAGGTTAGGATAAGTGTTAGGGTTAGGGTTAGTGGTAGGTTTATCATTAGGTTTAGAGTTAAGGATAGGGTTAGCATTAGAGTTAGGTATATGGTTAGTGTTAGAGCTAGGGTTAGTGCTTTGAAAAGGTTGCCATTAGAGTTAGTATTTTGGTTAGTTTTTGGGTTAGAGTTAGTGTTAGGGTTAGGGTAATTTTCTGGGTTATTGTTAGGGGTAGGCTTAGGGTTAGGGTTAATGGTAGGTTTAGTGATAAGATAATGGTTAGAGTAAGGGTTAGTGTTAACTCATTGTTAGGGTTATGGTTAGCATCAGGGTTAGTTTTAGGGTTAAGGTGAGTGTTAAGATTAGGGTTAGTTTAAAGTTAGGGTTAGTGTTAGTTTTATAATTAGTGTTTTTTTTAGGTAAGGGTTATGATTTGTTTTAGTTTTACGGTTAGTTTAGGTTTAGAGTTCATGTTCGTATTAGGGTTGTTGTTAGGTTTAGTTTCAGGGTTAGATTTAGATTTAGGGTTAATGTTAGGTTTATGGTTAGGGTTATGTTTAAGGTTAGGTATAGAGATAGGGTTAGGGTTAACGTTAGGGCTAATGTTAGCGTAAGGATTAGATTAAGGGTAGGTGTTGGGTTAAGGATAAGTGGTAAGGTTAGTGTTAGAATTAGGGTTAGGGTTATTCTTAGGTTTTCAATTAGGTTTAGGTTTAGGTTTATGTGTTAGAGTTAGTGTAATTTGGGTTAGTTTTAGGGTTATGATTAGGTTTAGGGTTGGTATTATTGTTAGGGTTAGGGTTAGTGTTAGATTTAGTGTTAATGGTAGGGTTAGGGTTAGTGTTAGGTTTAGTGTTAATGGTAGGGTTAGGGTTAGTGTTAGACTTAAGGTTAGGATTAGGTTAAGGGATAGATTTAAAGTTAGTGTTTGTGTTTTTGGAAGGGTTAGTTTTAGGGTTATATTTATTGTTAGGGTTAGTGTTAATGTTAGGTTTAAGTTATGGGATAGGTGTAGGGTTAGGAATAGTGTTAGGGTTAGGTTTAGGGTTATGTTTGTGGTAGTTTTAGGGTTAGCATTATGTTTTGAGTTAGGATTAGTGTTATGTTTAGGTTAGAGTTTAGTGATAGCTATGGCAGAAGCTGTAGATTGCCTTTACTTTTGTCTTCACCAGCACTGGGATGAAGATAGGAATTCACAATAATGGCAATAATGGTAAAGAAAAATTATGTAACATTCCAGCAGGCACTTAAAGAAAACAATGCTCTGAACAATTTACATTATCCTGAAAAGAATTATTAAATATATTGAAAAGGAAAGGTGAAAGTAAACAAACAGATTTGTTAACCTTCATTTTGTTCATGAGCACTCTCTGCTTACTTTCTTTTAAATGTAGGCAAAAGCTGAAGCATGCAAAATAACTGTATCCAAAAGCCATTATAGAGAAAACAGTGAAATATGTATGAACTGAAATAAGTCTCTCAATGATTTGGTCATATTTCTTTGCTACTTCCCAGCCTTCATCTTTTGTTTGCCCCACTAGGCTTTCCAAGTTTGGGATTTCTAGGATCAATGGTTCTATATACAGGTAAGGGTGAAGATTACCATTAGGATTAGGGTTAGGTTCAGAGCTAGTGTTAGAGTTAGATTTATTTTTGTTAAAATTTCTATGATACTAAGCTGGATTCATCTTTTTTCTAGCCTTATTATGTTCCCATATTTGGGCCTTATGATTTCAGTGGTTTGCTGTCAGGAACAGTTAGGGATAGGGTTATGGCCATGGTTAGGGCTAGGGTGAAGCCTAGTGTTAGTGTTAGAGTCAGTTTTCTTCACGTATCTTTGATACTAAGCAGGATACATCTTTTACCTAGCCTTATAATGTTCCCTGGTTTGGGTATTCTCAGTTCAGTGGTTTGTTGTCTGGAACACTTTGCATTTTAAGGTTTCACTTCACTTTGAACTATTTTGAAGGAGAGATATGAGACTCAAAATCAAACAGGGTTGATGCTAGCTGCTTGAAATTTCACATACTCAATCAGTTCACTTTGGAAACTCCCTGATTTTTTTTTTTTTTTTTTGTGAATGTTGCCCTCAACTGAAGCAAGCAAAGCAACTTTATGCCAGAGCACTTTAGGAGAAATCAAGAAATATGCATGCAGTGAAACACCTCCCCAATTATTTGCTCAGGTTTTTTGAGACTGTTCAGGATTCATCTGTTAGTTTTCCCAACAATGCTCCCCTAGTTTGGGACTTCTATGATCAAAGGTTCTCTATAGAGGCTAGGGTTAGCTGTAGGTTTAGGGTTAAGAATAACTTAAGAGCTAGTGTTAGGATTACAGTTAGTTTTGTTCAAATTTATTTGATACCTCAAAGGATTTATCTTTTACCTTGCTTTTCTATGTTCCTGAGGTTTGGGCCTTTTAGGTTAACTGGTTTGGTGTCAGGATTTCAGTTTTTATATTAAGGTTTCACTAATTTTGACCTATATGGGTAAACTGAAATGGAGCTGGAAATCAAGCAGTGTTTCTGCTAGCTGCTGGAATCTTCATACACTCAATCCATTCTCTGGAAGCACTCTCTGTTTTTCTTTCTTTTTTCTTGTGGAAGTATCCCAAAGATGAAGCATGCAAAAATAACACTATGCAAGAGCATTTGAGAAGACATCAGGAAAAAATATGCATGTACTGAACTACTTCCCCCAATTATTTGGTCAGACATTTTTTTGATACTGCATAGGATTCACCTGTTAGCTTGCCCTACTAGGCCCCATAACTTTGAGACTTCTATGATCAAAGGTTCTCTAAACAGATTAGGGTTAGTCTTATGGTTAGAGTTAGGGTTAAGTTTAGACCTAGTGTTAGGGTTAGAGATTGTCTTGTTCAAATTTTTTTTTATACTGGGCAGGATATATTTTTTACCTACCCTTACTATGTTCCCCAGGGTTCAGGCTTCTTGGTTCAATGCTTTGCTGTCAGGAACAATTTGTATTTTATTGATTCACTTCATTTTGATCTACATGGGTAAATGTACATGGAGGTGGGAATCAATCAAGTTTGGTGCTAACTGCTTGAAACTTCAGACACTCAATCAGTTCTTTGTGGGCACTCTCTGATTACTTCCTTGTGAAATTAGTCCTAAGCTGAAGTATGCAATACAAATTTATCTGAGGGTACTTTAGGAAAAAAAATAGGGAAATATGCATGTACTGAAACCTCCCCCAATTATTTTGTCAGATTTTTTTGAACTGCCCATGATTCATCTGTTAGCTTGCCCACTAGGCTCCCCAATTTTGAAACTTCTATTATCAAAGGTTCTCTAAACAGATTATGGTTAGTGTTAGAGTTAGTTTTAGGATTAGTGTCAGACCTAGTGTTACTGTTAGAGTTAGTTGTTTCAAATTTTTGTGATACCGGGCAGGATTCAACTTTTTTCTGTTTTAACTATACACTAAATGTTTGGGCCTCCTACTTAAAAGTGTTTGCTTGCAGGAACAGTTTTAATTTTCATGTGTCTCCTCTTTTGCCCTATAGGGGTGAATGGAAATGAAGCTGGAAACCAAACAGGTTCCTGCTAGCTCCTTAAAACTTCACACACTCAATAAGTTCTCAGTGAGGAGTCTTTGGTTTGTTTCCTGTGGAAGTGGCCTAAGCTGAAGTAGAAAATACAGCTTTATCTCTGAGCCGTTAACAAGCAAGCAGAATACCCATGTTCTAAAACAGCCTTGAGTTATTTTGGTCAGATTACTTTGATACTGTACAGAATACATCCTTGACTTACCCTTAGTAGGTTCCCCAAGTTTGGGCCTTCAAGGTTCCATGGTTCACTGTAAGGAACATTTGAAATTTTTAGGTTTCACTTCATTATGGCCTACAGGTGTGAATGGAAATGGAGCTGGAAATCAAACAGGGTGGATCTAGCTTGAAAAAATAATTTGTCCAAGAGCACTTTAGGAGAAAACATGGAAATATGCATGTACTGAAATACCTGCCCAAATTATTTGGTAAGATTTTTTTGATACTGCTCAGAGTTCTGTTAGCTTGTTGAATTGGGCTCCCCAAGTTTGAGACTTGTATGATCATGCTCTATAGAATGGATAGACTTAGTTTTAGAATTAAGGTTAGGGCTAGGATTATAACTCATGTTAGGGTTATAGTTCTTTTTGTTAAAAATTCTTTGATACTGGGCAGGATTTCTCTTTTACCTAGCCTTTGTATTTTCCCCTGGTTTGGGCCCTCTCAGTTCAATTGTTTGTTGTCAGGTACAGTTTTTATTTTAAAGTTTCACTTCATATTGTCCTATTGGGTAAATGGAAATGGAGCTGGAAATCAAACAGGTTTGGTTCTATCTGCTTGAAATTTCACACACTCAATCTGTTCTCTGTGGGCACTCTCTGGTTTCTTCCTAGTGAAAATTTTCCAAAGATTAAACATGCAAAAAATATTATCCAAGAGCACTTTAGGAGAAAACAGAGAAATATGCATGTACTGATCCAACTCCCTTAATTTTTTTTTTTTTTAGATTTTTTTGATACTGGGCAGGATTCATCTGTTTGCTTGCCCTACTAGTCTCCTCTAAGTTTGGGAATTGTATATCAAATCTTCTCTATATAGATTAGGATTAGGGTTAGGGTTATTGCTATTGTTAGAGCTAGTGTTAGGATTACATTTAGTTTTGTTCAAATTTCTTTGATACCTGGCAGGATTCATCTTAAATCACCTTACTATTTTCAGCAGTTTGGGGCCATCTTAGTTCAATGGTTTACTGTCAAGAAGAGATTCTATTTTAAGGTTTCACTTTATTTTGACCTATATGGGTAAATGGAATTGGAGCCTGAAATCAAACAAGTTTGGTTCTAGCTGGTTGAAACTTCAAACACTCAATCAGTTATCTGTGGGCACTCTCTGATTTGTTCCTTGTGAATGTAGCCCTAATCTGAAGCATGCAAAGCAAGTTTATCCAAGAGCACATTATGAGAAAAGAGAGAAATATGAATATACTGAAATACCTCCCCCAATTATTTGGTCGTATTTCTTTGATATTCATAGGATTCATCTATTAGCTTGCCCCACTAGGATCCCCAATTTTGAGACTTCTATGATCATAGGCTCTCTAAATATCTTAGAGTTAGAGTTAGGAATACAGTCAGATCTAGCTTTAGAGTTACAGTTAGATTTGTTCAAATTTATTTGATACTGAGCAGTATTCATCTTTTTTTTATCCTTCTTATGTACCCCATGTCTGGACTTTTTCAATTCAATTGTTCACTGTCAGGAACAGTGTATATTTTAAGTGTTCACTTTATTTTGACTTGTATGGGTAAATGAAAATGGATCTAGAAATCAAACAGTATTGGTGCTAGCTACTTGAAACTATACTTATTTAATCAATTGTCTGTTGGTATTTTCTTATTTCTTCCTTGGGAAAATGTCCCAAGACTGAAGCATGCAAAAATAACTTTATTGAAGAGCACTTTAGGAGACAACAGGAAAATATGCATGTAGTGGACTACCTCCACCAATAATTTGGTCAGATTTCTTTGATACTGTTCAGGATTCATCTGTTAGCTTTCTCCACTCATCTCCTCAAGTTTGGGACTTCTATGATTAAAGGTTCTCTAAACAGGGTTAGTTTTACGGGATGTTACTGTTAGAATTAGTTTTTTCATATTTTTTTTTTATACTGGGAAGGATTCGTCTTTTACCTAGCCTCACTATGTTCACCAGTTTGGGGTCTTCTTTGTTCAAGGCTCACTGTCAGGATTAATTTGAGTTTTAAAGCTCCACTTCATTTGAACTTATATGGGTAAGTGGAAATGGAGTTGGAAATCAAAAAGTGTTTTTCTAGCTTCTTGAAACTTCACACACTGTATCTATTCTCTGTGGGAACTCTGTTTTTCTTTCTTTCTTTCTTTCTTTCTTTATTTATTTATTTATTTATTTTTATTTATTTATTTATTTATTTTTTTGTGAAAGTAGTCCTGAGCAGAAGCATGCAAAAAATCTTTATCCAAGAGCACTTTAGGAGAACTCAGGGCAAATATGCATGTACTCAACTACCTCTCCCAACTATTTGGTCAGATTTGTTTGATACTACACAGGACTCATCTGCTAGCTTGTTGCACTGGGTTCCCCAAGTTTCAGACTTGTATGATAAAAGCTGTATAAACAAAATAGGTTTAGGTTTAAGACTAGAGTTAGATCTAGTGTTAGGGTTAGAGTTAGTTTTGTTGAAATATCTTTGATACTGGGCAGGATTTTTATTTTACCTAGCCTTATTTTGTTCCCCAGTTTTGGGTCTTCTAGTTTTAATTGTTCACTCTCAGGAAGTTTATAAGTTTCACTTCAAGTTGTCCTACATGGGTAAATGCAAATGGAGCTGGTAATCAACAGGGTTGGTGCTAGCTGCTTAAAATTTCACACATTCAATCAGTTCTCTGTGGACAATCTCTGGTTTCTTTCTAATGAAAGTTTTCCAAAGCTATGGCCTCCAAAGAACACTGCCCATGGGCATTTTAGAATAAAATAGAGGAAGTAGCATGTACTGAAACACCTCCCCCAATTATTTTGTCAGGTTTTTTTTTTTTTTTTTTTTGGGCAGGATTCATCTGTTACTTTGCTCTACTAGGCACCCAAAGTTTAGGACTTTCATTATCAAAGGTTCTCTAAGCATGTTAGGGTTAGGGTTAGAATTTGGGTTAGTGTTAGGGCTAGGGTTAGAACTAGTGTTAGGTTTAGAGGTAGTATTGTTTAATTTTCTTTGATACCATGCAGGATACATACTTTACCTAGCGTTTACTTTGTTCCCCAGGTTTGGGCCTTCTCAGTTCAAGATTCACTATCAGTTTCTGTTTTAAGGTTTCACATTACTTTGACATATATGGGTAATTAGAAATAGAGCTGAATAACAAACAGGGTTTGTGTTAGCTGCTTGAAATTTCACACACTCAATCAGTTCTGTGTGGGCATCTCTGGTTTGTTCCTTGTGAAAGTAGCCCTATGCTGAAGCATGAAAGCATAGGTATAGGTTTAGGGTTAGGGTGATGTTCAGAGCTAGGATTAGTGATAGGGTCAGAGTCAGGGTCAGGGTTAGTTTTAGTGTTCAGATTAGTACTCAAATTAGGTCTAAAGTTAAGGCTAGGTGTAGGGTTAGGTTTTGGGTTAAGTTAAGGGTTAGAGTTATTGCTATGGCTCAGTTTTGTTTTAGGGCTAGGTGTAGGGTTTGGGCTAAATTTTGAATTTGTTTTAGGGTTAGGGCTAGTGTTAGAGTGAGGTTTAGTCTTAGGGTTAGGGTTAGGTTGAGATTTACGATTAGATCTAGGGCTAGGGTTCAAAATAGTGTTAGAGATAGGTTTAGACCTAAGAATATGGCTAGGAAGAGAATTAAAGTTAGATTTAGGACTAGACTTAGTGTAGTGTTAGGGTTACAGCTAAATTAGAGCTAGGATTAGGGCTATTGTTAGTGTTACATTTTGGCTTAGTGGTAGGTCTAGGGTTATGGTTAGCATTGGGTTAGGGTTATGTTTAGTGGAACGGGTGGGGTTATATCTAGATTTAGGACTAGGATAAGGGTTAGAATTAACATTTTTGCTAGGGTTAGTTTTGGGGTTTAGATTAAGACTAGGTTTAGGGTTAGGGATTCTGTTAGGGCTAGGGCTAGGACTTGGGCTAGGGCTAATATCAGGTCTAGGGTTATGGTTAGATATAGATTTAGGGTTAAGTTATTGTTGGTCTAGTGTAAGGGTTACATTTATGGTAAGCGTCAGATTTAGAGCTAGGTGTATTATTATGGTTAGAATCACGGTTAGCATATTGTTTAGGTTACAGTTTAGGATTAGGGTTTGAATTAGTGTCTGAGTTAGGGTTAGGGTTAGGGCAATGGATATGGTTAGGTTTACTTGTCAGTTAAAGTTTAGAAAAAGGATGGGTTATATTTAGCAATAGGGTTTAGGGGTAGCATTAGGGTTAGGGCAAATTTTAGTGTAATGGATACATTTAAAACTAGGTTTGGGCTAGGTAATGGTTAAATTACGTCTAGAATTGGGGTTAGGCTTAGGGATAGGGCTAGGGTTTGGTTTAGGGTAAGTGTTAGATTTAGGGCTAGGGTTATGTTTACTTTAGGATAAGGGCTAGTGTTTGAGCTAGGGTTAGGGCTAGAACGAGGGTTAGGTTTAAGTATAGGTCTAGGGTTATGTTTATGGTTAGGGTTTAGTTTAGGGTGAGGGTAATGGCTAGAATTTTCATTAGAGTTAGTGTTAAGTTTAGGGTAATGGATAATGAGAGATTTAGGGTTATGGTTAGGGTTAAATTTAGGGTATGGGTTAGGGCTACTGTAAGAATTAGGTTTAGTGTAAGGCTTAATGTTTCAGCTATTTTTAGGGCTATGACAATAGTTAGGTTTAGGGTTAGGTCTAGGGTTAAGTTTATGATTAGGGTTAGGTTTAATGTTAGGGATAGGGTTATAATTAGTGTTAGGGTCAGGGTATTGATAGAGTTAGAACTAAAGTTTGGGCTAGGATTAAGGTAAGAATTAGAGCTAGGGTTAGGGTTATGGTTTAGGATATGACTATGTTTATGTTTAGGGTAAGGGTTTGGCTTTGAGCTAGAATTAGGTCTAAGGCAAGGGTTAATGTTAGGGTTACTGTTTGGACTAGAGTTAAGATTAGGGTTATGCTTAGGGCGAAGTTTAGGACTAGGATTAGGGCTTAGTTTTGTGTTAGCTTTAGTGGTAGGGTTAGGACTATGTGTATTGTAAGAGGTAAGGTTATCTTTAGGGCTAGTTTAAAAAAATAGGTTGTGGATAGGTCTAGTGTTAAGACTAGGTTTTGGGTTAGGGTAAGGTTTAGAGCTAGGTGTAGGATTGGAGTCAGTGTCAGTGATCAGGGTAGGGTTAGGTTTAGGGTTAGAGCCAGAATTAGGTCTAATGTTATTTCTCGGGGTAGGGTAAGTGTTTGGTTTATGTTAAGGGTAATTGTTAGGGCTAGAGCTAGGTTTTTGCTTAGTTATAGGGCTAGAGTTATAGCTATATTTAGGATTAGATTTTGCTCTATGTCTAATGTTAGGGTTAGGTATATTTATAGGTTTACCGGTAGGGCTAGTGTTAGGGTTTGGATTAGGGTTAGGGTTAGGTTTAGACTTAGGGTTACTGTTAGAGTAAGAATAAGGTCAGGATTATGGTTAGAGCTAGAATGAGGGCTAGGGTTAGGACTAGTAATACAGTTAGAGTTTAGGGTTAGGGCTAGGGTTAGGGCTAGAGTTAGGATTAAGATGAGGGTTAGAGCTCAAATTAGGGGTAGGGTTTGTGTTAGGGTTAGGGCTGGGGTTATGACAATGACTAATGTATGAACTAGGGTTAGAGTTAGAGGTATTATTAGGGTTAGTGTTATGGCTAGCTCTCGAGTTTGGGTTAATTTAAGGTTAGGGTTAAGGTTAGATGTTTACAGCTAGGATTAGTGTTAGGATCAGCATCAGGGTAAGGGTTAATTTTAAAGTTTGGGTTAGGTCTAGATGGTGGGTTAGGATTTGGTTTAAGTTAAGGTTTAAGGTTGGTTCTATGGCTCAGTTTTGTATTAGAACTAGGGCCAGAGTTAGGGCTACTCTTAGGAGTAACATTAGGGTTAGGGCTAGGGCTTGTGTTAGTTTTTGGTTTAGCCTTAGCCTTAGGGTTAGATTTAGAGTTAGGTTGAGATTTACGGTTAGGGTAGGGCTAAGGAAACATCTATGGTTAGGCCTAGATTAAGGGCTAGGTTTAGGGTTCCATTAAGATATAGGGTTAAAACCTGTTTTAGGGCTAGGGTGAAAGTTAGACTTAGTCTTAGGGCTAGGTTTAGGGTTAGCAATAGAGCTAAGTTAGGTCTAAGATTAGGGCTATGGTTAGTGTTAAGTGAGGCCTAGGGTTAGAGTTATGGTTTTGATTAAGGCCATTTTTAGGGCTAGGATAAGGGCTAGGGTTTGTGTTAGGGTTAGAGATAAAATTATATCTATGGCTAATATCACATCTAGGGTTATGGTTAGGAATAGTTTTAGGGTTAGGTTTTTGGATAGGTCCAATGTAAGGGTTAGGTTTAAGGTAAGGGTCAGGTTTATAGCTAAGGGAATTATTAGGGTAATGATCAGAGTTAGTGTTTGTTTAGTTTAGAGTTAGAGCTTGAATTAGCATTAGGGTTAGGGTTAGGGTAATGACAGGGTTAGGGTTAGGGTTCAGTTAGATTTAGGATAATTTATATGGTTAAAGTTGTGATAGGTTTCGGTTTAGGCCTAGGGTTAACATTAGGGTAAGGGTTATAATTAGGACAATGGATACAGTTAGAACTAAGGTTAGGGCTAGAGTTATGGTTAGGATTAGGTCTTGAGTTAGGTTATGGTGAGGGTTAGAACTAGAGTTAGGTTTAGGGGAATATTTAGTGCAAGGGTTAGATTCTGAGATAGGGTTAGTGCTAGAGAAAGGGTAAGTTTCAGGGTTATGTCTAGGGAAAATATTATGATAGGTTTAGAGTAATGGTCAGGGTTAGGGCTAGAGTTATTATTAGGGTTAGGATTAGAGTTAGGGTTAGGGTATTGAATATGGTTAGATGTAGGTTTAGAGTAAGGAATAGGGTTAGATATAAGTTTAGGGTTAGGGTTGGGCTATGGTTATGTTTAGGTTTATGGTAAGGGTTAGGGTTTGAGCTATGCTTGGATTATAGCAAGTGTTAGGTTTAGGTTTAGTCCTAGGATTATTTTTCTGTTTAGAGTTAGGGTTATGGTTAGGGTTAAGGCTAGGGTTACCATTAGAGTTAGGGTTAGGTTTAGGGTAATGGGTAGGTTTAGAGCTAGGTTTAGGGCTAAGGTTAATTTAGGATTAGGATTAGGGTTAGGGTTAAATTTAGAGAAAGTCTTGGTTTAGCTTTATGGTAAGGGTTAGGCTTTGAGCTAGGGTTAAGACTAATGTGAGGAATAAATTAGGGTTAGTTCTAGGATTAGGGTTAGGGTTATACTTAGGGTTAGGTTAAGGCCTAGGATTAGCTCTAGGTTTTGTGTTAGGTTTAGGCCTAATGTTATGGCTGTGGGAAATGTAAGAGCTAGGGTTATGATTAGGGATACTTTTAACATTAAGGTAATGGCTAGGTCTGGTGTTTGGTTTAGATTTTCAGTTAGGGTCATGTTTAGAGGTATATTTACCCTTAATGGCAGTGTCAGTGTTTGTATTAGAGTTAGAGGTAGGGTTATAGCCTGAACTATCCTTAATGGCAGTGTCAGTGTTTGGATTAGAGTTAGAGTTAAGGTTATAGCCTGAACTAAGACTAAGATTATGTCTAGGGTTAGGGCTAGTTTTGTGTTAGGGTAAGAAATATTATTAGGGCTAGGAATAGTTTTTCTTTAGTCTAGGGCTAGAGTTAAGGCTAGAATTATGATTAGGTTTAGGTTTAGAAGTAGTTTTAGGGTTAGATTTAGGTATAAGGTTTCCAGTACGGACAGTGTTAGGGTTTGGTCTAGGGTTAGGGTCAGGTTTAGACCTAGGGTTAGTGTTAGTGTCAGAATAAGGGTCAGTTTTAGCATTAGGGTTTGGGATAGAATTAGAGCTATGATGAGGGCTAGGGTCAGGACTATTAATGGGGTTAGGATTTTGGTAAGCCTAAGGATTAGGGATAGGTCTAGGGTTATCATTAGAATTAGGGTTTTGCTTAAGGTAATGGCTAGGGTTAGAGCTAGGGTTAAGGCTTGAAATAGGGTTAGAGTTAGGGTTTGAGACCGGATTAGGGCTAGTTTCTTTTTTTGTTGTTAGGTTTAAGGCTATATTTAGGGCCATAACTAATGTAAAATCTAGGGTTAAAATTAGGGTTAGTTTTAGGGTTATGTTAGTGGTAGGTATAGTGTTAGGGTTAGGTATAAAGTTAGGATTATATTTAGAGCTAGGGTTTGTGTTAGCATGTGATTCAGCATCATGTATAGGGTTAGGACTCAAATTACAAACAGGGCTAATTTCAGGTTTCAGTTTAAGGTAAGGAGGGTTTTTAGAGCTAGGGTAATTTTTAGAATATGAATCAGTGTCAGGGTTAGTTTTAAGGTTAGGATTATGAGTGCAATTCAGTCTAGGTTTAGGTCTAGGTTCAATTTTAGGGTTTGGTTTAGCTAAGGTTTAGGGTTAGGGTTATTGCTCGGTTTTGTTTTACTGCTATAGTTAGGGTTAGGACTATTTTTAAGATTAGTGTTAGGGTTAGGATTAGTGTTAGTGTTACACTAAGCTTAGAGTTAGGGTTAGATTTAGAGTTAGGGTTAAATCTAGGGTTATAGTAGAACTAAGGATAGGGCAAGCGTTAGGGCTAGGGTTATGGTTATGGTAAGGAATAGGGTTAAAACTAGTGTTATGACTAGTGTGAGAATTGGAGTTAGTCTTTGGGCTAAAGTTAGGTTTAATTTTTGTGATAGGGCTAAATTAGGGCTAGGATTAGTGTTAGGTTTAGTGGTCAATTTAAAAATATAATTAGGGTTAGATTTAGGATTAAATTTATGGTAAGAGATTGTGTTATAGCTAGGTTTTATGTAGGGGGATGTTTAAAACTAGGGTAAGGGTATGGTTAGGGTTAGGGTATTGATTAAGGCTAGTTTTAGGACTAGAGTTAGGGCTAGGGTTTTTTTAGTGTTAGAACTAAGATTAGGATTATTTCTAATTTCAGAACTAGAATTTTGTTTAAAAATAGTATTAGGGTTTGGATTATAGCTACATCTAGTATAAGCTTCAGTTTTAGGATCACTGGCAGGTTTAGGGCTAGGCTTATTATTAAAATCAAGATCTGGGTTAGGGTTTTTGATAGGCTAAGGCTTAAAGTTAGGGGTTGAATTAGTGTTAGGTTTAGAGTAATGATAGACTTAGTATTTGGGTTCATGTTAGGTTTAGGGAAATGTATAGGGATAGGAATAGAGATAGGGTTAAGTTTAGGCATAGGGTTACCATTAGGTTTATGGTTATGGTTATGATAATGGATACGATTAGAGCTAGGTTTGGGGCTAGGGTTATGGTTATGATCAGGATTATGTTTAGGTTTAGGGTTAGGATTAAATCTCGGGTTAGGGCTTTGATTAGGATAGGTTTTCGGTTAAGTTAGTGCTAGGGTTAGGATTAAGGCTAATGTAAGTACAGGGTTATAGTTAGGGCTAATTTTAGGGTTAAGATTAGGGCTAGGTTAAGTGTTAGGGTTAGGTTTCGGGTTAGGGTCATGTTTAGAGCTAGGGCTAGTGTTAATGCCAGTGTTGAGGATAGTTATAGGATTAGGTTTATGGCTAAGTAAGGGTTAGGTTAGCAGAAGGTTCAGTTTTAGAGCTAGGGGAGTTATTAGTTCAGGGTAAGGATTAATGTTTTGTTGAGTTTAATAAGGGCTAGGGCTCAAATTAGCATTAGATTCAGTGTTAGGTAATGATAGGGTTTTCTTTAAAGTTCAGGTTAGATATATGGTAATTTATAGGGTTAGGGTTAGCGACAGGGTTAGTGTTAGGTAGCATTAGGGTAAGGGTAATGTTTAGGATAATGGATAACATTAGAGCTAAGTTTAGGACTAAGGTTATGGTTAGGAATATGTCTTAAGTTAAGGTTAGTGTTAGGGCTAGATCTAGGGTTAGGTTTAGGGTTATTTTTAGCATAAGAGTTAGGTTTTGAGATAGGGTTAGTGTTAGGGCGAGGGTTAGATTTAGAATTAGGTCTAGGAATAAGATTGCAATACAGTTAGGGTTAGAGTTAGGATAAGCGCTAGTGTCATTATTAGGAGTAAGGTCAGAGTTAGAGTAATGGATATGGTTAAATGTAGGTATAAGGTTATTGTTATTGTTAAATTGAGGTTTAAACTTAAGTTTAGAACTATGGTTATGTTTAAGTTTATGGTAAGGTTTAGGGTTTGAGCTAGGGTTAAGTGTGTGGCAAGTGTAGGTTTAATGTTAGGTTTGGGGTTAGATTTCTGGTTAGGTTTAGAGTTAGGGTTAGGCCTAGTGTTATCAATAGGGTTAGGGTTAGGTTTATGGTAATGGGTAGGTTTAGAGCTAGGTTTATGTATAGGGTTAAGGTTAGGGTTAAGGCTAGTGTTAGGGTTATATTTAGTGATAGGTGTAGATTTATGTTTAGTGTAAGGATTAGGCTTTGAGCTAGGGTTAAGATTAATGAAGGGTTAGGTTAGGATTAAGGCTAGGGTTAGGATTAGGATTATGCTTATGGCTAGGTTTAGGCCTAGGAGTAGCTCTAGGTTTTGTGTTAGGTTTAGGCCTATGGTTAGGGCTTTGGTTCATGCAAGAGCTAGGATAATGATTAATGGCTATTTTTAGGGTTAGCATTATGGCTAGATTTTTGGTTAGGGTCAGGTTTAGAGGTAGGTTTACTGTTAACAGCATGGTCAGTGTTAGGGTTAGGGTTAGATTGATGGTTATAGCCAGAATTAGCACTAGGTTTAGGTCTAGGGATAGGGTTAGTGTTTGTGATAGGTTAAGGGTTATTGCAACGGCTAAGGTTAGGTTACTTTTAAGGTCTAGGGCTAGAGTTAAGGCTGGATTTAGGATTAGGATTAGGTCTCCAGCTAGTGTTAGGGATTTGTCTAGGGTTGGGATCAGGTTTAGACCTAGGGTTAGTGTTAGGTTCAGAATAAGGGTTAGGGTTATTATTAGGCTTTGAGATAGGGTTAGAAATAGAGTGAGGGCTAGTTTAGGATTATTTATAGGATTAAGGTTTTGTTTACTCTAAGGATTAGGGTTAAGTCTAGGGATACCATTAGGGTTAGGGTTTTGCTTAAGGTTAGGGATAGGGTTAGAGCTAGTGTTTAGGTTAAATTTAGGTTTAGGGTTAGGGTTATATCTAGGTTTAGGTCTCAGATTACTGCTAGTTTTTGTGTTAGGGTTAGAGCTAGTTATGTCAATGGCTAATGTAAGAACTTGGTTTACAATTAAGGTTAGGATTAGGGGTAGGTCTAGTATTATGTTCAGGTTTAAGAATAAGGTGATATTTATAGCTAGGGTTAATATTAGTCAGGAACAGTGTCAGTTTTAGGGTTAGGGTTAGGCCTCAAATAAGGGCTAGAATTACTATAGGGTTCAATTTCAATTGAGGGTGATGTTTAGAGCTAGGGTGACTGTCAGGATTAGTTTTAAGGTTAGGGTTAGGACTTGAATTAAGGCTAGGGTTACTGTTAGGGTTCTGTTTAAGTTTAGGGTAGTGTTTAGAGCTAGTGTGAGTGTTAGAACATGAGTCAGGGTCAGGGTTAGTTTAAGATTAGGTTAGGACCCCAATTAGGGTAGGATTAGGTCTAGATGTATTGTTAGGGTTTGGATTAAGTTAAGGATTAAGGTTAGGGAAATTGCTCAGTTTTCTTTCAGTCCTAGGTTTAGGGTTAGGGCTAGTTATTCAATTAGCATTAAGGTTAGGATAGTATTAATGTTAGGCTTAGGTTTAGGCTTAGGTTAATATTTGGAGTTAGGGTTAGATCTAAAGTTAGGGCTAGGTCTAAGGATAGGGCAAGGGTTAGGGCTAGGTTTAGGATGATGGTAAGAGATAGTGTTACAACTAGAGATAAGGCTAGGGCAAGAATTAAAGTTAGTCTTCGGGCAAGGATTATGATTAGTTTTAGGGATAGGGCTAAATTAGGGCAAGTGTTGGGGCTAGGGTTAGTGTTCAGTTTAGTCCTAGATTAGGCCTATGATTAGGGTTAAGTTTAGGGTAAAGGATGTGTTATAGCTAGGTTTAGAGGTAGGGTGACAGTTAAAATTTGAGTTAGGTCTATTGTTAAAGTTAGAGTTATGATTAAGAATGAAAGACCCCAGCCCAACAACCTCAGGCCTAGTTGCAAAACCACCGAGGCATGTCACAAACCTACGCAGGCACCAGAGGTGTTTTTCAGATAATTAGTTAGGTCCCAAGGCATGCCTGAATAAGCAGGAACAAGAGGACCAGAGTGCAAACATGTAGTTTTTATGTTTTTTCCAGTAACATAAAGTGAAAAACAACTTTGCCCTTTAGGTAACCTATATGCTGGGTTTATAATTAACTACTAAGAAACCTATTGCTTCCCCAGCGTGAAAACTGCCCCTTTACCCTATAAAAATCTCTGTATCCCCAAGCCCGGTGTGCCAGCTCACCGAAGCTCCGGCTGAGGTTCTGCTGGGCACCCACAGGCGCCTGTGTCCCAATAAATCACCTCTTGCTTATTGCAGCCAGTGTTTCGTGTGATTCTCCTTGGACAGGGAAACGGGGGTCTTTTCATTTGGAGGTCCAGTCTTTTCATTTGGAGGTTCCACCGAGATGATTGCTCCTCCCCCACCCTGCCCAAGGACCACCTGGCATCACTGGGAGGTAAGCTGGCCAGCTCATGTTGTGTTTGTCGTGTTGTCTGGTGTCACTTCTTTATTTGTAACCTTTGACTGGTACTTGGTTTCTATGTGCTGCATTTGTACAATTATGCGTAGTCGCTTTGTATTTTGGGCAGCTTGAGAAGGAGTTGACGAACTCGGACTTCTCCCCTGCCACCCCGGGAGACGTCCCGGGGATCACTTTGTAGGCAACGGTGGAGCTCCTGCTCCGCCTAAGCCATTTGGTCTTTGTAGGCAACAGTGGGGCAGCACCGAAGCCATCTGAACCGCGCAGCGCTCTTTCTATTCAGTCTGATTGTAGTGTTATTGTGATTATTGTGTTATTGTTTCTGACTCTGTAATCTATCTCCTCATCTGAAACTAACATGGGGCAATCAATTACGATCCCTTTGAGTCTCACCCTCGACCATTGGCAAGAGAACTAATCTCCCAATCTGGTGTTGTCAGACCCAATTTGAGGGGGATGCTCCCCCAATTCGCTTGTCTGAAGGGAAGGCCCCAGTCGGCTTGGGGCCAGCACCCACTTTCATTTTTTGGCAATCTGAAAAGGGAATCTATGTCTTTGTGTGTGTGTCTCTGTGTGTCTTTTTGTCTGTGTCTCTGTTAAGTGTGATGACATTGTTTTAGTTTGACCGATGCAGAGTCCCAAATTCCAATCTGCCTTAGAGGTGTGGAAATAACTTTAGCTGGATTTTAACCTAAATTGTGAGCAAGATTAGGGAAGCAGTGTTTTCTTTTCTTCCTGTAGTTGGCCTGAGTGCACCCGCTGCGATTAAGAAATGCCTGCTGGGGATCAAAGTACTTTGATATCTCGCTTTAACTTTTCTCAAAACCCTGTCCTCATTATTAAATTAGCATTAATTGGCTTCGGAGATGGGAGCCAGACTTTCAGTCATAAATTCTGTCCCAGACTGAGATTCTACACCGAGGTAAGTGCATGCATCCCATGTCTGTTTGAGGTGCATCTTTCTCTCTCTTTCTTTCTGGAGGATAAGGTGGGCACCCGATGGCTACTTAAACGCAATTAGTGCAGCCGCCACTCTTCAAGACTCGGGTGAGAGGTTTCTCGGCCTAAGCAGCTCTCAATCACCTGTTCAGTACAGAGCAGGCATGTTGGGTTCTGCCAAAGCCGTTTCCAACTTTTCTGTCTGGGCCTGGAGAGCAATTGGCGTGAGTACTCAGTGTCCGGAATCCCGATCTGCCTTGGATGCGTGGAGGTGGAGGAAAGAGTTTGGAACAACTGAGGAATTCTGGTCTGGGCTACCCTCAGACGAATTCTTAAGGTTCCTTTCTCTTGAGCCCCCTTCTGACAGCCCCCAGGGGTATCTAGGGTGATCGGTAGATGAATGGCACTGAGGGAAAGCCCCAATCACATTTGCCTCCGTATGGGCCATGCAACACTCCCAACCCCGCATCCATTCCTCCTGGATGCTTCCCTTCCTTCGCAGGTCAGAAATGTTAGCAATTCAGGTTGTAGGACTAAGAAAGACATGAGATAATTAGTAAAATCTGCCCAGGTTCTCTAAGGTACATAGGTAACTTTCAATAGTCTGTTTTAGCCACTAATAAGAGTCATGATTAAATGGAAGTTCAAAACCTAGGAGAGATTTTTTTCCTTATCTGGTCTGTTTTAAGGTTATTATAACTTGTTTCTTGGGGATAATCTAAGTTAAATGTGTGTCTAACAAAAATTAATTTTTTTATTGTAACAATCTGGTATCTGAATGGGTTTCTAAAGTATTGCACTATCTTGCAGTTAAAAGTTGGGTTTAAGTAATTGTTTAGTTTAAGACTTCAGATAGTTCATACCAGAGAACTTAAATACTTAGGATAAAAAATTAAAAGAACTCTACTTCCAGGTTGGCAAGCAACTCCCAATCATTCAGTTTTATTTTTTATCAGTTTTTGAATTGGGTAGCCTAAGGAGATTTCACTATGTATACAGTGCATTGATTTAGGTAAAGGTAGTAAATTATGATTTGGTATCTGTTTCTCTCTCTGTGTAAAATTTTAAAAAAGTGTTAAATTAAAACGTTGGCCTGGCTTATTGAAATGACATTAATTAGCAACAGTCTTGGAAATTTTCAAAGCTTAATTTTGATATACGTGGTGGTGTGTGGTTCTCTTTTAAAAATGTTCAGGCGATTTAATGTAACTTAATATTACTTTAGAAACTTCAGAACAAAGAAAGTAGCTTAATGATCCTGAAGAAACTCCTTCTGATGGTGGCTTTTATATTATCAAGAAAGATCCTATTTTCAGTTTTGTGTGAGCAAATTTTTCTAGTGTAAAAAGATAAATTGTGACTTATGGTTAAAATACCTTAGGCATAAAGTTTCTGCTCAGAATTCCGGTATTCCCAGTTCCTTCCAGACCTCAGCCAGGGTTTAAGCTGATATGCAAACAGAAGCAGCTTGGAGCTCAGGCACAAGGAAAAAAAAAAAAAAAGAGTAAAAGTGTCCTTTTACCCGAACTCAAACTAGATTAAACCAAAAAGTAAATTGTATGGCATTTACTAATTACTGGCCAGTCAATTTTTCTAGGACTTTTGCCTTTTCTTAGATTCTATATTTTTTTGAGCTCATGATTTTGTTCCTACAGACAAGTTAATGTTTTTCTGATAAGTTCTATTTTTGATCAACTGGAGTTTTTTGAAACATTGCAATGGAGATTTCATCTGCGAAAAGCTACAAGGCCATCACTATTATGTGTGCACACTCTTGTTATGTGTTGTATGTCGGTATGTCTGTATGTGTGTATGTCCATATATCCTGCAGTGATATGACAAATTGACAAATGAGGAGCGCTCATAAAAAAAAAATTAAAAATGGATCCAAATATCTTTGATTCACGTGATTCAAATGGTTCAATTTAAATTGGGTAAACAGATAAAAGTAAAGATGTCTTTAAAATTAAGCTTATAAGTTTTCCTAGGTGTTCAAAAAGGCCGTAATAAAATGTTGATGTCTATGAAATAATCTGCTTAGATTCAAAGGTTTACAGGTATTGTTTCAAAATGTGAACAAAAGGAGGTTAACAGATAAAAAGAAAAACTAAAAGGTTCTAGATTTCTAGATAAGAGTCTATATGGTTAAATAATTAAAAAGTTTAAGTAAATGATATAAAAAAGGTCTGTATAAGTTTTTGAGCAAGTAATCTTAAAGAAATTAAACAACTGGTTAAACAAGTGCTGTTGTTTTAGAGAATTGTACTATGTTATTTCTTTAAAAGCTAAACTTGGTTAATATAAAAACATCAATGTAATTGGTGCCATTAATGTGTTCATATCTTCCAGGTATACAAGTCTGTAAGGCAGAAGCTTTAGAAAGAGCATTATATCAAACTGGTATTCTAAAAGTGTATGGTAATTTTAGGCTTAAAAGAAAAACATGTTAAAAATTTATTTATACCATTTGTGTTCTATAACTGTACTTATTATCAATAAGTTATGTAAAGTTCCATACATTTAAATGTATTTTTAAGTTAATGAGAGCCTAATCTATGTAAAGGTTTTATTCCAAAACACAAAAGTACTTTGCTACTTCTCTACAAAAAGTTAAAAGTTTTCAGCCTTTTTTTAATTCATGTTTTAGATGTGATACTATGTTGTGTTAGCTAATGTTCATGTAAATTTGAGCAACAATTTATGTAGGCTTTGTAAAATGATGTCTAAAACGCAAAGATCAGCTTCAGAACTATAGTATTTAAGATTTATAAAGAGCCCCACCTTACTTGAGATAAGGCTCTATGTCCCATCTCATAAGTGACTATGAAAAAAGTAGGCCAGATTTCAGTGCATTTAAGGTTGTGTCCAAAAGTTGGTTTTTGTCACGATTGCCAGGACCTCAAACAGGGGATTATAATGTATAACTCTGACAGAATTCAAGGTAGCTATTACATAAACTAAATAAGTTTTTATCCTAGTTAGTTTTGTTTTGTAGTTTGCTTTTAGATGGTCTAAGGATTGCCTGTTAATGTTTTAAAGAGGTACTGCTTTAAGAACTCACAACCTGGGTTAATTTAAGATAATTAGTTATCACCTACAGGATAGAGAGATAGGTACTAAAGCCCAGTACTTAGTACAAGGCTGTTAAAGTTTATTTGCTGGATGTTTAAGATTAAGTTTTAAAATTAAAGTTAAATTAAAAAGGCACAAGAAAACCAATATTTGGCTCTTGCCCTCTGAGTCAGTCTGAATCAAGGGATAGGGGACTTCTCCAAAGAGCTCTGCAACTCTAGGCCACATAACCTCCTGATCAGGGAGATTAATGAGACCAGTAGAGGACAGAAAGCCAATCAGTGCATTTGCTGTGAAGAGGAGGGTCATCAGAAAAGGGAGACATCCCTGATGCTTCCGAGGGAAGCCACGTGGTCAAGCAAGGCCTGGACCCATCCTTGCGCAAATGGCACTAGCAGAACTGAGAAGCTGCTGTGAAGTTCCCGAGGACTCCCAGGAGATTCAGCTGACTGGTAACAATAGATGGAAACAAAGTCAGTTTGATTTGCTTCATCTTAAACACTTAGCAAAGACAGTGAAAGCCAAAGCACAGCTGTTCCTGGACATCTTAAATGATAATAATAGTTAAATACAACTTCCATAAATAGGTAAACTAGAGGTTGCAAAAAATTCTTAGGTAAAAATGCCTGATAACTGTCAAAGGGACTGCTAGAGTAATGTTAATCTAAGGCCTTTATTTCTAACCAACACAGGTAGGCTTGATGTTTGCCAGTATGGTTATCCAGCCCTAAGTAACAGAATTAAAGATTTCTCTATTAGACATAGAGGTCACACTAATAAAAGGATTTTACAGGATCAGATGACATTAAATTATTAGACTATATCTTAAGGGAAGGATAACTGTAACCCTAAACGTTAGATGTTGTGTTTACATCCCTGACCATTCTGGCAATGTGACAAATATCCTTAAAGATTTACATGCTCAGATGGAAGCCATGTCCTCAGCAACTTTATCATGGAAACAATATCTTAGCTTTTGGTTCTTGGTACTTCCTGGTGGAAAACATTGTTAGTCTTTGTCTTTGTCATCATACTCATTGGCATATTCCCGTGCCATGGCATTTATTGCTGCATCAATATGGTTCCAGTACTAATAAATTCTTGTTTCTCTTATAGACCACCCATCACTCAAATGGCCCTCCAGCCTATCATGGACCACTGGATTGACCCGATTTTTAAAAAGGGGGGACTCCAAACTGCTTGCCCCAACATCGCCCCTTTTGTCAGCCTGAAGAAGTCAGAAAGATCTTCGCCCCCTTTCCTTACAGCAGTAAGGAGTTCCCAAATTAGAGGGGAGAACAAAGCCAGATTTAAAGTTAGGCAGTCAGTGTAGTTAGGTAAATCAGGTCTAATATTGAGTGAAATCTAAAATGGAGGCCATGCTGGGAATGACTCAGGGAAAACACAAGACAATGGATATAAGATTCTATCCATGATCAAGAAAAAGGGGGGAATGAAAGACCCCAGCCCAACAACCTCAGGCCTAGTTGCAAAACCACCGAGGCATGTCACAAACCTACGCAGGCACCAGAGGTGTTTTTCAGATAATTAGTTAGGTCCCAAGGCATGCCTGAATAAGCAGGAACAAGAGGACCAGAGTGAAAACATGTAGTTTTTATGTTTTTTCCAGTAACATAAAGTGAAAAACAACTTTGCCCTTTAGGTAGCCTATATGCTGGGTTTATAATTAACTACTAAGAAACCTATTGCTTCTCCCGCATGAAAACTGCCCCTTTACCCTATAAAAATCTCTGTATCCCCAAGCCCGGTGTACCAGCTCACCAAAGCTCCGGCTGAGGTTCTGCTGTGTCCCAATAAATCACCTCTTGCTTATTTCAGCCAGTGTTTTGTGTGATTCTCCTTGGACAGGGAAACGGGGGTCTTTTCAAGACTAGGTTTAGGGCTAGGATGAGGGCTAGGGTTTATTGTAGGATTAGGTCTAAAATTAGGGCTACAACTAATGTCAGGTCTAGTGTTACAGTTAGGGGTAGAGGTATATTTAGAATTAGGTTTATGTCTTGGTCTAGTGTGAGCATTAAGTTTAGGGTAAGGGTCAGTTTTAGAACTAGGTGTATTTCTAGGGTCAAGGCAGGGATAGGGTTTTTTTTAGGTTACGGTTTAGGGATAGGGCTCAAATGAGCATTAGGGTTAGGATTAGGGTTAGGGTAATGGATAGGATTAGGTCGAAGATTCAGGGTAGGTTTAGGGTAATGAAGAGTTTTAGGGTTAGCAATAGGGTTCGGGTTAGGCCTAGGGTTAGAATTAGGATTAGAGTTATCATAAGGATAATATATGGGGTTAGAGTTAAAATTAGGGCTAGGGTTATGGTTAGAATTAAGGCTAAAATTAGGGTTAGGGTTTGCATTAGGGCTAGTTACCCTAGGTAATGGTACAGTTATTGTTAGTTTGAGGTAAAGGTTAGGTTTTGAGCTATGGTTAATTCTAAAGCAAGGGTTAAGTTTAATGTTAGGTCTAGGGTTAAGGTTGTGGTTATGGTCAAGTTTAGGTTTAGGGTTAGGTTTAGGGTTAGGGCTAAGGTTTTCATTAGGTTTAGGGTTAGGGTTAGGGTAATAGATTGGATTATATGTAGATTAGATTTAGGGTTAATTTTAGGTTTAGGGCTAGGTTTACTATTGGGTTTAGGATAAAGTTTAGGGTTTTATTTAGGGCTAAGGCTATTGCAAGGGTTAGGTTTAGGGTTAGGTCTAGGGTGAGGTTTATGATTTGGGTTAGGGTTTCTGTTAGGGTTAGGTTAGGGTTACGGTAAGGGATAGGTCTAGAAATAGGGATAAGGCTAAGGCGAGTTTTAAAGTTAGCCTTAGGTCTAGCGTTATGATTAGTTTTAGAGATAAGTTTAGGGTTAGGGTTAGGCATAGGGATAGGGTTATTTTTAGCCTAAGGGTTAGGCTTTAAGCTTGATTTAGGATTAAGGTGAGGGTTATGGTTTGGGCCAGGGTTAGGGTTATGCTTAGGGTAGGTTTATGCATCTGATTTGGGCTAGGTTTTGTGTTAGGTTTAGGCCTAGGGTTAGTACCATGGGGAAAGTAAGATCTAGGGTTATAATTCAGGTAGCTTTAGGGTTAGGGTTATGGCTAGGTCTAGTGTTAAGTTTAGATTTTTGTTTAAGTTCAGGTTTAGAACTAGGTTCAGTGTTAGTGTCAGGGTTAGTGTTCAGGTTAGTGTTAATGTTAGGGTGAAAGCCAGAATTAGAACTACAGTTAGGTCTAGGGTAACGGTCATTGTTAGGGCTAGAACTAATTTTTTGTTTAGGTCAAAGAATAGAGTTAATGCTAGATTTAGAAATAGGTTTAGGTCTAGGACTAGTGTTAGGCTTAGATTTAGGTAAATGTTTACTGGTAGGGCTCATTTCAGGGTTCGGTTTAGGATAAAGGTCAGGGTTAGACCTACAAATAGTGATAGAGTCATCATAAAGGTGAAAATTAGGGTTAGAATTTGGGTTAGGTTTAGAGCTAGAATGAGGGCTAGGGTTATATCTAGTAATAGGGTGAGGGTTTGGTTTAGTCTAAGGATTAGGATTGGGACCAAGGTTAGCATTATGGATAGGGTTTGGCTTAGGGAAAGGGATAGGGTTAGAGCTATGTTTAGGGCTAACTTTAGGGTTAGGTTCATGGTTAGAGTTAAATCTATTGTTAGGGCTCACATTAGGGCTACATTTGTCTAAGTGTTAGGGCTAAGGTTAGGGCTTTGACTAATGTAAGAACTAGGGTTATGATTAGTGTTAATTTTAGCATTAGGATTTGGGCTAGGTGTAATGTTAGCATTAGCTTTATGTTTAGGGTGATGTTTAGAGCTAGGGTTAATTTTTGAATATGAGTCAGGTTCAGGGTTAGTTTTAGTACTAGGACAAAAATTTCAGCCTATGTTATGGCTAGTTGTAGGGTTAGGGTTCGGTTTAGGTTAAGGTTTAGGATTAGGGCAATGTCTTAGTTTTCTTTTAGGCCTAGGGCTATGGTTAGAACTAGTTGTAGGATTAGCAATAGTGTTCAGCTAGTGGTAGAGTGAGGTTTATGCTTAAGGTTTGGGTTAGATTTAGAATTATGGTTAGATTTAGGGTTAGAACTAGGTCTAGGGTTAGGGCTAAGGTTAGCCTTAATGTTAGAGTTATGGTAATGGATAATGTTAGAAATAGAAATAGGGCTAGGCTGAGAGTCAGAGTTAGTATTAGGGCTAATGTTAGGGTTTCCCTTAGAGTCATTTGTAAATTAGGGCTATGATTAATCGTAGATTTTGTGTTAGGATTAGGCCTAATGTTATAGTTAGTGTTAGTGTTAGGGTTAGTTTTAGAGGAAGAGATGGGGTTATAGCTAGATTCAGGGCTAGGGCAAGTGTTAAAATTAGGTATAGAGATAGGGTGAGGGCTCGAGTTAGGATTATTGCTAGGTTTGGGGCTAGGATGAGTGCTAGGGTTTGTGTTAGGGTTAGGGCTAGTATTAGGGCTAGGGCTAATGTCAGGTCTAGGGTTATGGTTATGGATAGTGTTAGGGTTAGATTTATGTCTAGGGTTAGGTTAAGAGTAAGGGTTAGTTTTAGAGCTGGGTGTATTATTAGGATCAGAGTCTGGGTTAGAGTTATGTTTAGGTTAAGGTTTAGGGTTAGGGTTCAAATTAGCGATATGGGTAGGTTTAGGATTAGAGTAATGGATAGGGTTAGGTTTGGGATTCAGGTTAGGTTTAGATTGATGAATAAGGGTTAATGTTAGTGATTGGGTTAGGATTAGCCCTAGGGTTAGCATTTGGCATATGTTTAGGTTAGTGGATAGGGTTAGTGCTAATGTTAGGGCTTGTGTTAAGGTAATGATTTTGGTTAGGGTTAGGGATAGGCCTAGGTTTAGTGATAGTGTTAGGTTTTTTGTAAGTGTTAGGGTTTAAGCTAGGGTTAAGACAAGGGTGAGGGTTAGGGTTAGAATCAGGGCTACAGTTAGGCTTAGTGTTAGGTTTAGGGCTTGGGTTAGCATTCGGGTCAGAGTTATTTTTAAGTTAATGGACACAGTTTGAGCTAGGATTTGGGCTATGGTTACAGTTAGAAATAAGTCCAGGTTTAGGGTTAGGGTTAGGGTTGGAGCTAGGGTTATGTTTAGGGTAAGGGTTAGAGTTTGAGCTGGTGTTAAGGCTAGAGCACCCGTTAGGGTTAGGGTTATTCCTAGTGTTATTGTTAGGGTTATGCTTAGGGCTAAGTTTAGGGCTAGTATTAGGGCTAGGTTTTGTGTGAGGTTTATGGGTAGCCTTGGGGCTATATGTAATGAAATAGCTAGGATTATGCTTATGACAAGTTTTATAGTTAGGGTTATGGACAAGTCTAGTGTTATGGTTAGGTTTTTGGGTTAGGATAAGGTTTAGAGCTAAGGTATGTGTTAGAGTAAGGGTCAGTGTTTGGGTTAGTGTTGGGCTTAGGATTGGGGCCAAAATTAGAAGAAGGGTTAGGTCTAGGGGTAGAGTTATTCTTTTTTTGTTTTAGGTTAATGGTTATTGTTAGGGATAGGCTAGGATTTTGTTTAGAGCTAGGGCTAGACTTATGGCTATATTTAGGATTAGGTTTTGGTCTAGAGCTAGTGTTATGGTTAGGTTTAAGTATAGGTTTACTGGTAGGGCTAGTGTTAGTGTTCTGTTTAGATTTAGGGTGAGGATTAGACCTAGGGTTACTGCTAGGGTGAGAATAAAGTCAGGGATAGGTTAAGGGATTGGGATAAGTTTAGAAATATAATGAGGGATAGTTTAGTACTAGTAATAGTTTTAGGTTTTGTGGTAGGCTAAAGATTAGGTTTAGGACTAGGGTAGCATTAGGGGGAGGGTTTGGCTTAGGGTAAGGGATAGGTTTAGAGCTAGTGTCAGGGTTAGATTTAGGGCTATGGTTAGGGTTAGAGTTAGGATTAAATCTAGGATTAGTGATCAGATTAGGGATAAGATTTCTGTTAGGGTTAGAGCTATGGCTAATGTGGCTAATGTAAGAACTGGGAAAAAATTAAGAGTAGGTATAGTTTTAGTTATAGGGTTAGGGCAACGTCTAGTGTTTGGGTTAGGTTTAGGGTTAGGGTGATGTTTAGAGAGGGTTTTTTTTTTTTTTTTTTTTTTGAGTCAGAGTCATGGTCAGTATTACTTTTAGGGGAGTTAGGACTCCAAATAGTCCTAGGGTTAGGGCTAGGCTTAGTGTTAGTATTTGTTTTAGGTTAAGGTTTAGGATTGGGGCTATAGCTCAGTTTGTTTGAGGGCTATGGCTAAGATTTGGCAAGTTTTCAAATTAGCATTAGGGGAAGGGCTAGTATTAGAATTAGGTTTAGGTTTAGGGTTAGGGTTAGATTTAGAGTTAGTGTTAGATCTAGGTTTAGGGATAGGTCTAATTTTAGAGCTAGGTTTTCGCTAGAGCTAGGAATAGGCTTTGGGTTATGAAAAGGGATAGGATTAGAACTAGGGATAGGACTAGGGAATGAGTTAGAGTTAGTCTTAAGGCTAGGGGTATGTTTAGGTTTATGTTTTGGGTTAAATTAGGGCTAGAATTAGTGCTACATTTAGTGTTAGGTTTAGGCCTAGCTTTAAGGCTAGGGTTAGGGTTAGCATTTCAGTTAGGGTAAGTATGATGTTGCAGGTAGGTTCAGGGCTAGTGCACAGGTTAAATTTAGGGTTAGGCTAGTGTTAAGGTTAATGTTAGGATTAAGGCTAGCTTTAGGGCCAATATTAGGGCTACAGATTTTGTTAATGTTGGGGCTAGCATTAGTCTAGGGCTAATGTCAGGTCTAGGGTTAGGGATATGATTAGGGATAGTTTCAGGTTTAGTTTTATGACTAGGTATAGTGTAAGAGTTAGGTTGAGAAATAGGGTCACTTTTAGAGCTAGGGTATTATTGGGGTCAAAGTCAGATTCGGGATTTGTTTAGGTTATGGTTTATGGTTAGGTCTCAAATTAGCCTTAGAGTTAGGGTTAGCATTAGAGTAATGGATATGGTTAGTTTAGGTTTCACTTTTGGTTTAGGGAAATGGATAGGATAAAGATTATGAAGAGACTTAGGGTTATCTTAGGGTTAGCATTAGGATTAGGGAAAGGTAATTGATAGAATTAAAGCCAGGGTTAGGACTAAGGTTATGATTGGATTAAGGCTATGTTTAGGAATAGGTTTAGGCTTAATCTACCTAATGCTAGGTAGATTAGTGCTAAGTTTTAGATTAGGTTAGGACTAGGGTTAGAGCTATGGCTAACGTAAGCTATGGTTATGATTAGGGCTAGTTTTAGGGTTATGGTTAGTGATATGTCTAGTTTTAGCGTTAGGTTAAGTTTCAGGGTGATGATTTTAAATAGAGTTAGTGTTAGGGTCAGAATTAGAGTCAGTGTTAGTTTTAGAGTTACACATAACACTCTATTTAGGGCTAGGGTTAAGGGTAGCTGTAGGGTTAAAATTTTGTGTTAGGGTTAGGTCAAGAATTAGGGCTAGGGCTAATTTCAGGTATAGTGTTATGGTTAGGTTAGGGTTAGGGTTAGGGCTGTTACTATTGTTTTAGAGCTAGAACTAGGTTTTTGGCTAGTTTAACATTTAGCGATAGAGTTAGAACTAATGGTAGGATGAGGTTTAGCTTTGGGTTAGGGTTAGATTTAGAGTTATTGTTAAATCTAGAGTTAGGGCTTGGGCTAAATTTACGTAAGGTTAGAGCTAGTATTAGGGTTATGGTTACAGTATGATTAGTACTAGAAATATGTCTAGAACAAGAGTTAGAGTTAGTCTAAGGGCTAGGATTAGAGTTAGAATTACAGTTAGCAATAAATTAGGGCTAGGGTTAGAGCTAGGTTTAGTGATAGGGTTACGCCTAGGGTTAGGGCTAGGGTTAGGGTTAGTGATAGGGTTAGGTTTAGGTCTAGGGTTAGGGCAAGGGATGTGGTTATTCCTAGGTACATAACTAGGGAAAGTGTTGAAATTAGGGGTTGTGCTAGAGTTAGGGTTTGAGTAAGGATTAAGGCTAGGTTTAGGGCTACAATGAGTGCTAGAGTTTGTGTTAAGTTTAGGGCAAGAATTAGACTTATGGCCAATGTTAGGTCTAGGGTTATGGTTAGGGATAGTGTTAAGGTTAGTTTCATGGCTAGGTCTAGATTAAGGGTTAGGTTAGGGAAAGGGTTGGGTTTAGAGCTAGGTGTATTATTAGGGTTAGTGTCTTGTTTAGGGTTTGGTTTAGGTTATGGTTTACGTATAGGGCTCTAATTAATATTAGGTTTAGAGATTGGGTTAGAGTAATTGATAGCGTTAGGTTTAGTGCTCTGGTTAGGTTTAGGTAATGGATATGTTTTTTGTTACAGTTAGGTTTAGATTTAGGCCTAGGATTCACATTTATGTTAGCCTTATGTTTAAGGTAATGTATAGGTTTAGGGGTAGGATTATGGTTAGTTTAGGGCTAGGATTAGGTTTAGGGTTAAGGCTAGGTTTCGGGTTAGATTTGCGGTTAAGTCTATGGTTAGTGTTAGGGTTAGGTTTAGGGTAAGTGTTAGGGATTGAGCTATGTTTAGGACTATGGTGTTGGTTAGGCTTAGTGTTTTTTCTAGCTGTAGGGTTAGGGTTAAGTATAGGGCTAGTGTTAGCATTAGGGTTAGGGTTATGTGTAGGATAATGGATAGAGTTAGAGTAGGGTTTTCCCTTGATTAGGGTTAGGATTAATAGTAGGTTAACGTAAAGGTTACGGCTAGGTTTATGTTTACGTTAAAAATTAGATTTTGAGCTATGGTTAGGGCTATGGCGAAGGTTAGGGTTAGGTCTAGGTTTAGGGTTAGGGTTACACTTAGGGCTATGATTAGGGCTAGCATTAGGGCTACATTTTGTTGAGATTTAAACTAGCATTAGAGCTATGGGTAATGTAAGACTTAGGGTTAGGATTTTGGCTAGGTCTAGTGTTATGGTTATGGCTAGATTTTGGATTAGCATAAATTTTAGATCTAAGATTTGTGTTAAAGGAAGAGTCAGTGTTTAATTTAGGCTTATGTTTAGGGTTAGGGCCAGAATTAAGATTAAGATTAGGTCTAGGGGTAGAGTTAGTGTTTGGGTTAGATTAAGCGTTATTGTAAGAGCTAAGGCTAGGTTTTTGTTTAAGGCTAGTGCTAGAGTTATGGCTATACTTAGGATTAGGTTTTTGTCTAAGTACAGTGTTAAGGTTAGGTTTAGGTATAGGTTTAGCGGTAGGGCTAGTGTTAGGGTTTGGTTTAGAGTTAGGGTCAGATTTAAACCTAAAGTTAGTGTCAGAATAAATATTAGAGTTAGGGTTAGGGTTTGGATTAAGGTTAGAGCTAGAATGAGGGCTAGGGTAAGCATTAATATTAGAGTTATTGTTTGGGGTAGGCTAAGGATTAGGGTTATGACTAGGGTATCATTAGGGGTGAGAGTTTGGCTTATGGTAGGGAATAGGATTATAGCTAGTGTTTAGGCTAGTGTTAGGGTTAGGGATAGGTCTATGTTAAGGTAGGGTTATATTTAATGCTAAGTTTAGGTCTCGAATTAGGGCTAGGTTTTCTGTTATCACAGGGCTAGGTCTAGTGTTCTAATGTAAGAACTGGAGTTAAAATTAGTGCTAGTTTTAGAGTTAGGGTTAGGGCTAAGTCTACTGTTTGGTTTAAGTTTAGTGTTAGAGTGATGTTTAGAGCTATTGTTAGTGTTAGTGTCTGAGTCAGGATCAGGGTAAGTTCTAGAGTTAGGTTTAGGACTCAAATAAGGGCTCCGGTTAGGGCTAGGTATAAGCTTAGGGTTTGATTTAGGTTAAGGATTAGGGTTCAGTCTATTACTCTTTTTTATTTAATTATTTATTTTAGTACTAGTGGTAGGGTTAGTGATAGTTTTTTCAATTACCATTAGGGTTATTCCTAATGTTAGGGGTGAGGTTTAGGCTTGGGTTCAGGTTTTGATTTAGGGATAGGTTTAAGTTTTGGGTTATGGCTACGGCAAAAATAGGGATGGGGTTGGGGCAAGGTTTAGGACTAGGGTTTGCGTTATGGTAAGGGATAAGTTTAGATCTAAAGTTAGTTCTAGGGTGAGAGTTAGGGTTAGGGTTACAGTTAGGGTTAGTGTTAGGGCTAAATTAGTGCTAGGATTATCGCTAGGGTTAGTGTTAGGGCTAGGCCTAGGTTTAGCGCTAGGGTTATATTTAGGATTAGTGTAAGGCATGATGTTATACCTAGGTTTGGGATGAGGGTCAAAATAGGGTTAGGTCTAGGGTTATGATTAAGGCTATGTTTAGCACTAGAATTAAGTCTAGATTTAGGGCTAGGAATAAGGCTAGATTTTGTGTTCGGGGTAGGACTAGGATTAGAGCTATGGCTAATATCAGGAGGTCTAGGTTTATGATTAGGGTTAATTTTAGGGTTAGGTTTATGGCTAGTTCTAGTGTAATATTTAGGTTGAGGGTTAGAGTCAGGTTTAGAGATAGGGTTATTATTAGGGTCACGATCATGGTTAAGGTTTGCGTTAGGTAAAGGTTTAGGATCAGAGCTCTCTTTAGCATTAGGATTAGGGTTAAAGTTAGGGTAATGTTTATGATTAGGTTTAGGGTTCAGGTTAGGTTTAGGTTAATGGATAAAGTTATGTTTTGAGAAAGGGTTAGGGTTATCCCAGGGTTAGCATTAGGGTTAGGGTTATGGTCAGAATAATAGATAGGGTTGGAACTAGGGTTAGGGATAGGATTATAGTTATGATTAAGGCCAGTGTTAGGTTTAGTGTTAGAGCAATTTCTAGGGTTAGGGTTGGTTTAGGGTAATTGTTAGGGCTAGGGTTAGGTTTAGGGTTAAAACAAGATGTAGGAATCAGATGAGGGCTAGATTTTTGGTTAGGTTTGTTCTAGGATTAGGGCTACTGTTAATGTAAAATCTAGGGTTACGATTAGGGCTACATTTTAGGGTTAGGGTTAGGGCCAGGTCCAGTTTTAGGGTTAGGTATATTTTAGGTTAATATTAGAGCTAGAATTAGTGTTGGGGTAAGAGTCAGGGTCAAGTTTAGTTTTAGGGTTGGGGTAGGACTGTAACTAGGGGTAGGGTTAGAGCTAGGTGTAGGGTTAGGTTTAGGGCTATGGCTCTGTTTTGTTTTAGGACTAAGACTAGGTTAGGGCTAGTTTTAAGATTAGCATTAGTGTTAGGGCTAGTTTCACTATGAGGTTTAGACTTAGGTTTAGGGTTAGAATTAGAGTTATGTTTAGGTCTAGGGTTAGGGCTAGGGCTAGTTTTAGTGCTAAGGTTTGAATAAGTGTTAGTGTTATAGTAAGTGTTAGGGTTAGAACCAGGAATTGGGCTATGGCAACAGTTAGATTTTGTCTTAGTTCTAGTGTTAAGATTAGGGTGTGGGCTAAATTAGGGCTAGCATCATATCTGAGATTAGTGTAAGGGTTAAGTCTAGGATTAGGGTTAGGGTTAGATTTAGGGGAAAGGATGGGATTATTGCTAGGTTTAGTTTAGTGTGGGGATACAATTAGCAATAGGGCTAGAGTTAGGGTTTGGGTTAGGATCAATGCTAGGTTTGGTGCTAGGATGAAAGCTAGTGTTTGTGTTAGGCTTATGGCAATAATTAGGGTTAAGGCTAATATCAGGTCTAGGGGTATGGTTCGAATAGTTCTAGGGTAAGATTTATGGCTAGATCTGGTGTCAGAGTTAGCTTTGGGTTTAGGTTAAGGTTTAGAGCTAGGAGTATTATAATGGTCAGGGTCATGTTTTGGGTTCATGTTATTTTGAGGTCTAGGGTTAGAGTTCAAATTAGCGTTATGGTTAGAGTTAGGATTAGGATAATGGATAGGGTTAGGTTTAGGCTTCAGGTTAGGTTTAGGGTTCAGGTTATATTGAGGTTAATGGATTGGGGTAGAGTTAGGCATAGGTTTATGTTTATCCTTCGGGTAATGAATAGTGTTAGAGCTACTATTAGGGTTAGTGTTATGTTTAGGGTTAGGACTAGAATTAGAATTACTGTTAGGGTTAAGGCTAGGGTTAGGGTTTGAGCTAGGGTTAGTGCTAAGCTTATGGTTAGATTTAGGGTTATATCTATGTTTAGGGTTTGTATTAGGGTTTGGGCTAGGGTTTTCATTAGGCTTAGGGTAGTGGACAGGAAAGATGTTGGGTTAGGATTAGGGTTAAGTTTGTGTTTAGGATAAGAGTTAGTGTTAGGTTTCGGGTAACTGTTAGGGTTTGAGCTAAGGTTAGGACTACGGCAAGGTTTATGTCTATAGTTAGGTCTAAGGTTAGGTTTAAAGTTAGTGTTAGAGTAGATTTAGGGTTAGGGCTAGGGTTATCATGAGGTTTATGTTTGGGTTAGGGTAAAATGGGTGGGGTTAGAGCTAGGGTTAACACTAAAATTAAGTTTAGGATTTGGGCTAGATTTAGTGTTAGTGTTAGGCTTAGGATTTTCTTACAGTTAGGTTAAGGGTAAGGGTCAGGAATTGAGTAAGGGTTAGGGATAGGTTGATGGTCCAGGTTAGAATCAGGGCTAGGGATAGAGTTAGTTTTATGGCTAAGGTTTCCATTAGGTTTAGGGTTATGGTTAAGGTAATTAATAGATTTAGAGCTAGGGTTTGGGCTATAGTTACAGTTATGATTAGGGCTAGGATTAGTGTTATGGTTTGGGCTAGCATTTGTTTAGGGTAAGAATTAGGGTTTCAGCTATACTCAGGGCTAGGCTAGGTCGAGGGTGAGGTTCAGTGTTAGGTCTAGTGATAAAATGACATTAGTTTTAGGGTTAGGGTGAGAGTTAGTACTAGGGTTAACATTAGTGTTAGGATAAGTGTTAGGGTGATGGATAAAGTTAGATTTAGGTTTAAATTTAGGGTTAAGGTTGGATTTAGTTTTAGGGTTAAGGTTAAGGTATAATTATGTTTAGGCTTTTGGTTCGGGTTAGGATGTGAGCTAGGGTTATGACTATGGCTAGTGTTAGGGTTAGGGTTAGGGTTTGGGTTATGGCTAGGGTTATCAATAGGGTTAGTATTAGGGTAATGGGTAGGTTTAGAGCTAGGTTTAGGAATTTGTTAAGTTTAGGGTTAGGGATAGGGTTAGGTTTAGATTCAGGGATAGGTCTAAATTTATATAGAATGTAAGGGTTAGGCTTTGAGTAAGGTTTAGGACTAAGGCTAGGGTTAAGTTTAGGGTTATGCTTAGCGCTATGTTTAGGCCTAGGATTCAATCTACGTTTTGTGTTAGTTTAAGGTGTAGGGTTAGGTATATGGGTAATGTAAGAGCTAGGATGATGAGGGCTAAGGCTAAGACTATTAATTGGGTTAAAGTTTTGATTTGCCTAAGGATTAAGGATAGGTCTAGGGTTACCATTATTGTTAAGCTTTTGCTTAATTTTAGGAATAGATTTAGTGCTAGTTTTAGTAGTATGGTTAGGGTTAGGGTTGAAGCTAGGTTTAGGGCTCAGTTTAGGGCTAGTTTTTGTGTTAGCTTTAGGGCTGTGTTAGGGCAATGTGTAATGTAAGAACCAGGGTTACAATTAAGTTTAGCTTTACGGGTAGTTTTAGGAGTAGTTCTAGTGTTAGGTTTAGGTTTAAGTATAGGTTGAATTTAGAGCTAGACTATTGTTAGGATAGGAGTTAGAGACAGCAATAGTTTTAGGTTTAGGGTTAGGACTCGAATTAGGGCAAGGTTTACTGTTTTCGGTTTAAGGTTAGAGTGGTGTTTAGAGCTAGGGTGAGTGTTAGGATATGAGTCAGGGGTCAGGGTTAGTTTTAAGGTTAGGGTTAGGACTCAAATTAGTGCTAGGATTACTTCTCGGTGTAATTACAGGTTTGGTTTAAGTTAAGCTTTAGGGATAGTCTATTGTCTGGTTTTGCTTTATTCCATGGTTAGGGTTAGCACTAGTTTTATGATTAGAATTAGGGTTTGATCTATTGTTAGTGTTAGGCTTAGGCTTATGTTTAGGGTTACATTAAGAGTTAGGATTACATCTATGGTTAGGCTTGGACTAAGGATAGGGCAAGAGTTAGGGCTAGGGTTAGAGGTAAGGTTAGAGTTACGGTAATGGATAAGGTTAGAAACAGGGATGGGGCTTGTGTGAGAGTTAATTTTTCTTAGGGCTAGGATTAGGGTTAGGGTTTGGGATAGGCTTAGCGATAGGATTAGGGTTAGGGTTATTTTAGTATAATGGATGGCATTATTGCTAGGTTTAGAGGTAGGGTGATGGTTAGAGTAGGATCGAAACTAGGGTTATTTTTAGGGTTATGATTTAGACTAGACTTGGGCTAAGATGAGGGCTAGTGTTTGTTTTAGTGTGAGGGCTAGGAGAGGGGTAGGGCTAATATCAGGTCTAGGGTTATTATTAAAGATAGTTTTAGGGTTAGGTTTATGGCTTCATATAGAATAAGGGTTAGGTATAGGGTAAAGTTCAGGTTTAGAGCTAGGGGAAGATTAGGGTTAGGGTTAAGGCTAGGATTTATTTTAGGTTAGGATTTAGGTTTACGGCTATAATTAACATTAGAGTTTTGGTAAGAATAATGATAGGGCTTGGTTTAGGGTTCAGGTAAGATTTGGATAATTGATAGGGTTAGAGTTAGCAATAGGGTTAAGGTTAGGCTCAGGGTTAACATTAGGGTAAGGTTTAAGGTTATGGTAATGGATATGATTAAATCTTAAGTTAGAACTAGGGTTATGGTTATGCATAGGTCTTGAGTTATGGTTAGGGTTAGGTTTGGAACTAGGGTTACATTTAGGGTTTTGTTTAGTGTAAGGGTTAGGTTTTCAGCTAGGGTTAGGGATAGGGCAAGGTTACGTTTAGTTAGGTCTAGAGATAGAATTATGGTAGGGTTAGTGTTAGGGTTATGCTACGGTTATCATTAAGGTTAGATTTAGTGTTAGGATAATAAATAGTGTTTGATATAGGGTAAGGGTTGGGGTTATATTTTGGTTTAGGGTTATGATTAGGGCTATGGTTATGTTTAGGTTTATGGTTAGGTTTTGCTTTGAGCTAGGGTTAGGGCTATGGTGTGTGATAGATTTAGGGTTATGTCTAGGGTCAGTTTTCCAGTTAGGGTTAGGTTTATAGATAGGGTTCTGGCTAGTACTATCAATAAGTTTAGGTTTAGAGTTAGGGTAATGGGTAGGTTTAGAGATAAGTCTAGGGCTAGAATTAAGTTTAGAATTAGGGTTAGGGTTAGGGTTATAGTTAGGGATAAGAGTAGTTTTATATTTAGGTTAAATGTTAAGCTTTTAGCTAGGGTTAGGAATAGGCGAGGGCTAGGGTTATTTTAGGGTTGGTTTGAGGGTTAGTATTACACTTAGAGCTAGATTTAGTCCTAGGATTAACTCTATGTTTAGTGTTAGGTTTAGACCTAAGGTTTGGGCTTTGGATAATATAAAATTAGGGTTATAATTAGAGCTAGTTTTAGTGTTAGAGTTATGACTGGTCTAGAATTAGGTTTAGGTTTTGGTTAGCATCAGGTTTAGAGGTAAGTTTTGGGTTAAAGGCAGAGTCAGTGTTTATGTTAGAGTTAAAGGTAGAGTTAAAGACAGACTCAGGATTAGGTTTAAGTCTAGGGGTAGGGTTAGTGTTTGGGCTAGGTTAAGTGTTATTGTTAGGGTTGGGGCTAGGTTTTGGTTTAGGTCTAGAGCTAGAGTTAAAGGTAGATATTGAATAAGGTCCAGGGATAATAAGAGGATTAGTTTTAAGTTATCAGTAGGGCTAGTGTTAGAATTTTGTTTGGGGATAGGTTCAGGTTTGGACCTAGGGTTTGTGTTACGGTCAGAATAAGGATCAGGGTTAGGCTTAGGTTTTGGGATGGTTTTAAAGCTAGAATGAGATCTAGCATTAGAACTATTGATAGGGTTAGAATTTGGTTAGCCTAAGGATTATAAATAGTTCTAGGGTTACCATTAGGCTTAGGGTTTTGCTTAGGGTAAGGAATGGGGTTAGTACTAGGTTTCAGGCTAGGGTTATGGTTAAAACTAGGTTCAGAACTCGGATTAGGGCTAGTTTTTGTGTTAGGGTTAAGGCTAGGTTTAGGGCAAAGTCTACTATAAGAACTGGGGTTACAATTAGGGTTAGTTTTAGGAGTAGGTCAAACGTTAGGGTTAGGTTTAAGGTTAGTGTGATATTCATAGCCAGAGTTAGTGTAAGAATATTAGTCAGGTCAGGGTTAGTTTTACGGTTAGGTTTAGGACTCGAATTAGGGCTAGGGTTACTGTTAGTGTTCAGTTTAAATTTATGTTGGTGTTTAGAGCTAGGTTGTGTTAGGATATGAGTCAGGGTCATTGTTATTTTTAAGGTCAGGTTTAGGACTCAAATTATGATTAGGGTTAAGTCTAGGTGCAGTGTTAAGGTTTGGTTTAAGTTAAGGTTTACTGTTAAGCCTGTTGCTGGGTTTTGTTTTAGTGATAGGGTTAGGGTTAGGGCTAGTTTTACCATTAGCATTAGGGTTATTGCTAGGATTATGGTTTGCATTAGGATTAAGGATGAATTTAAGACTTGGATTAGGACTAGGTTTTGTGTTAGGTTTAGGGCAATAATTAGGACTAGAGCTAATGTCAGGTCTAGGTTTACAGTTAGGGATAGTTTTAGTGTTAGGTTTATGGCTAGGTCAATTAAAGAGTTATGCTTATTCAAAGGATCAGGTTTAGAGGTAGGAATATTATTAGGGTCAGCGTCAGGATTTGGATTTGGGTTAGGTTAAGTTTAGGTTTAGGGCTCAACTTAGCATTAGTTTAATGTTAGGGTTAGGGTAATTGTTAGGATTAGGTTTAGGGTTCAGGTAAGGTTTAGGGTAATGGGTATGAATAGGATTTGTGATAGGTTTATGGTTAGGCCTAGGGTTAGCATTAGGGTTATGGTTATCATTAGGTTAATTCATAGGGTTAGAGCTAGTGTTAGGACTAGAATTATGGTTAGGATTAGGACTAGAGTTAGAGTTAGGGTCAGGGTTAGGGCGAGATATAGGGTTAGGATTAGGATAAGTGTAGAGTTTAGGGTTTGAACTAGGATTAGTGGTGGGGCTAAGGTTTATTTAGGGTTTTTATATGGTAATGGTTATGGTTATCGTTAGCGTTAGGGTTAGGGGTAGGGTTATCATTAGGGTTAAGGTAATTAATAGGGTTAGATTTCAGTTAGGGTTACGTTTACAAGAAGGGTTAGGGTTTGAGCTAAGGTTAGCATAAAGACTAAAGTTAGGTTTATTGTTAATTCTGGGATAGGTTTGTGTTTACAATTAGGGTGGGTTTAGATTTAGGTCTAGGGGTATAATTAGCATAAGGTTTAGGGTTAGGGTTCAGGGAAGATTTCAAGCTAGGGTTAGGGCTAGTGTTAAGTTTAGGATTAGGGCTAGGGTTAGGGTTAGGTTTAGGATAGGCCTTGGGTTAGTGTTGGGATTAGGTTAAGAGTACGGGTTAGATATTAAGATAGGGTTAGGGCCAGGGCAAGGGTTAAGTTTACAGTCAGGGCTAGAGTAGGGTTTCGGTTAGGGTTAGGGCTAGGATTAGCATTAGGTTTAGTGTTAGAGTAATGGATAGAGTTAAAGCTAGGGTTTGGGCAATGATTATGGTTAGGATTACGGCTAGGTTAAGGGTGAAATTTAGGGTTTGGTATAGGGTTAGGTTTAGGGTTGTAGCTAGGCTTAGGGCTAGGGCAAGTGCTATTTTTAAAGTTAGGGATAGTTTTCAGGTTAGGGTTATGCTTAGGGTTAAGATTAGGGCTAAGTTTAAGGCTAGGTTTTTTTGTGAGATTTAGTGGTAGTTTTAGGTGTATGGGTAATGAAATAGCTAGGGTTAATGTTATGGCTAGTTTTAGGGTTCGCCTATTGTTAGGGTTAGTTTTTGTGTTAGGTTAGGTTTATAGTTAGGGTTTGTGTTAGGGTAAGAGTCAGTGTTCAGGTTAGGGTTAGTTTTAGCGTTAGGGCCAGAATTAGCACTAGGGTTAGGTCTAGGTGTAGGGTTATTGTTTGGGTTAAGTTAACAGTTATTGTTGGGATAGGGATAGGGTTATGTCTATATTTAGGATTAGTTTTAGGTTTAGGGCTAGTGTTAGTGGTTTAGGTTTAGGAATAGAGTTACCAGTAGGTCTAGTGTTAGTGTTGGATAAGGGTTAGGGTCAGGTTTAAACCCAGGTTTAGTGTTAGCATTAGAATAAGTGTAAGGGTTAGGTTTATAGTTTGGGTTAATTTATAGCCAGAATGAAGGCTAGGGTTGGACTATTAATAGCTTTAGGGTTTGGGTTAGGCATAGATTAGGGTTAAGACTAGGGTAGTGATATGGTGAGGGTTTTACTTAGTGTAAAGATATGGTTAGAGCTATGGTTAGAACTAAGGGTAAGGTAAGAGTTGGGGCAAGATGAGGGTTAGTCTTAAAGGTAAGTTTAGGGTTTGGATTAGGGGTAGGTTTTGTGTTAGGTTTAGGGCTATGGCTAATGTAAGAACTAGAATTATGATTAGGGCTAATTTTAGGGTCAGTTTAGGGCTAGGTCTGTGTTAGGATTATGTTTAGGGATAGGTTGATGTGTAGAGCTAGGGTTAGTGTTAAGGTCAGCGTCAGTGTTAGTATTAGTTCTAAGGTTAGAATTAGGACCAAAATTAGGGCTAGTGTTAGGGCTAGGTATAGGGTTAGGGTTTGGTGTAGGTTAAGGGTTAGGGTCAGTGCAATTGCTGGGTTTTGCTTGAGGGCTAGGGCTAGGGTTAGGGCTAGTTTTCAAATTAGTGTTAGGCTTATAGCTAGTGTTAGGGTGTAGTTTAGGCTTAGGATTAGGGTTAGATTTAGAGTTAGTGTCAGATATAGATTTGGGGCTGGTATAATGGCTAGGGCTAGGCTTAGGTTTGGATTATCATAATGGATAGGGTTAGATCTAGTGATAGGGTTAAGGCGAGATTTTGAGTTAGTCTTAGGGTTAGGGTTAGTATAAGAGTTTGGGTTAAGGCTTAATTAGGGCAAGGATAAGACCAAAAAATGACCAAAAAGACAATAAAGGATTAGATGGTAAGTGGTTATCAAATGAAACATTAGATTTACACATGATTATTGCCCAAGTATTTAACTCATTAGCTAATTCATCAATTTGATTCATAGTATATGGAGTAATAATTGTATTGGGAGAAATTCCAAACACTCCCTGTGCCGTTTTTATTCCTTTGAGTATTAATTGTCCTACAGCCTCAGGATACCTAGTAAGAATAGTGTTAGGAGAATAAGATAAATGTATCCATAATAATGGACCTTCTTGCCAAAATACTCCTGTAGGAATATTTTTTTTTGTTGGTAGTACAATAAATAATAAAGTCAAACTTATATCAATTCTATCCAAATGCATATTTTCCATATATGTTTCAATAATTTTTAATGCCTTTCTTGCTTCAGGCGTTAACATTCAGGGTGAATTTGGATCTCATGGACCTTTTAGGATATCAAATAAAGGTCCCAATTCTCCTGTTGTAATACCTAGATAAGGCCTTATCCAATTTATGTCTCCTAATAACTTTTGAAAGTCGTTAAGTTATTTGAGTTGATCTACTCATATTTGAATTTTTGGTGGACGGACCATGGTTGAGGATAATAGAACTCCCAAATAATTAATTGGAAAATTTAATTGTATTTTATCTATTGCTATCTCTAGATTATAATTTTTTAATAAGTTTGTAAGTGTGGCATAACATTCTAGCAATGTGTTTTTATCTTTGTGTGCTAATAATATATCATCCATATAGTGAAATATTTGTAGCTCAGGATTTTGATTTCTAAGTGGCTGGAGTACTTTGTTAACATAAATTTGACACATAGTTGGGCTGTTAGCCATCCCTTGAGGGAGTACTTTCCATTCATATCTCTGATCAGGACCTTCATGATTTAGTGCAGGGATAGTAAATGCAAAACGTGGACTATCCTCAGGATGAATTGGAATTGAATAAAAACAATCTTTAATATCTATAACTAAAACATACCGGGTTTTTGGCAAAGCAGACAATTGAGGAATCCCCGATTGATCAGGTCCCATAATGACCATTTCATTATTAATGGCTCTTAAATCTTGCAATAATCTCCATTTGCCAGATTTCTTTTTGATGACAAAAATGGGAGTATTATGGGGAGATACAGAAGGTTGTATATGTCCTTCCGCTAATTGTTGTTTGTCCAGATTATGGGCTACTTGTATCTTTTCTTTAGTCAAGGGCCACTGAGGAACCCATACTGGTCTTTCTGATTTCCAGGTAATTTTTATTGTCTCAGTGGCCCTTTGTGAAAATCCAACCCATGTCTGTCTGTTCCTTGATCTATTTGTATTGGTGCTGCTATACCTTGTTCTTGTTTTTCTAATCTTTTTCCTTTCCTAAAACCTTGTCTAGCCATAATAGTGGGTGCATTTTGATTGATATTATTTGTTAATGTCAAACCTAATTGATCTAAGACATCTCATCCCCATAAATTTACAGGAAGATGATCCAATACATATGGCTTCACATCCTTCAGGATCCTTCCAATCTAATATCATTTCACTTCTATTGGGATTAGTCACCACTCCTAGGCCTCGATGCGTTTGAGTGGCTTGTTGTAATGGCCAATGTTTTGGCCATTCTTGACGAGATGATGCTAAGGTCTGCACCTGTATCCAGTAGCCCATTAAATTCATGTCCTTGAATATTTAGTTTTAGCATGGGGCGAGAATCTAAATTTAAAGAAAGCATAGCCCAATCTGCACCTGTGGAGCCTAATCCTTTGGAACCTCTTTCTACAGTATGACTGGAAAATTTATCATGCAGGCTTGGTATTATTAGTGACTGTGCTATTCTATCTCCTGGTGAAATTACTGATATACCCTTTGGAGAACTGGCTATAATTTTTATTTCACCTTCATAATCGGGATCAATTACCCCAGGACTTATCAAAAGTCCTTTTAGAGTAGAAGAGCTGTGTCCCAATAATAAGCCTACTGTTCCTTTGGGAAGAGGTCCTAATGTTAAAGTTGGCAATGGATTCGACCAAGCTTACAGTGAAGGGTGCTTGAGGACCATAGGTTGTTACAGCCTCTTTTAGCTCCTTCACTGATTTGAAATTTAAACCCTGGTAAATTTGCTGCCCTCCTACCTCAAATATAGGGCATACTTGAGATCCTGTCTCAGGATGCCAACTATCAACTGTGGGGGTTGATAGCATATGGAGGTGGTGCTGTTGATTGGACACTTATGCCCTCTGGTGGTAGAATGCTGTTAGTAGCTGTCTCCTGTAGAGGTGGTGCTGTTGGTTGGAGACTTTCGCTCTCTGATAGAAAGGTGTTATTAGCAGTTTCCTCTTGTAACTTTTCCCCTGATGGCTTTTTCTGCTCTAAACTTCCTTCCTCTGTCTCACTAGCTCGAAAGACCTTCTGTTGTACTTGAATCTTTTCCTCTTTCTGACTAACTTGAGAGACCTTCTCTTTTACTTGAATCAAATATGTCTTCTCCTTCCTCTACCTTTGTCTGAACTGAAGGCTTTGGACTAAGCAAACCAGATACGTTTGCCCACAATGTCAATATGCCAACTGGCAGAGTCCCTGGGTTGTTCTTTTCTATTCTTTTTGAATCTTCACCATGATGGTTCCATTGTGATATATCTAACAACTCCTCCTTAAAAAGCCATGAGCTATATTTTTGTATTGTATCAACGTATGCCCTGACTATTCTTGGTTTTACTGAGATGCCTCCTTCGTCTAACAATTTACTTAACACTCTTTCGTTTGTTTGTTTTTTTTTTAATAATTGCTGATCCCGTATTTCTACTATAATACAACCCAACAAGATGACGCCAAACAAAACCGAGACAGAATGCAATAAAAATGGAACAACAAAAATTCATTATAGCCTTTCTATCCTCCTGACATGTAGGAAAGGACGTCCTTTCTCCCTATCTGTTCCTCACACGCAAATAGTTTTTCCTCAGATGTAAGTGGTTTTTCTTCCCTCTTACTCATCTCCAGGGACAGGCAAGTTAAAACAAAAATGAAGCAAAACAAAAGAGTAAACTTAGAATGGCTACCCATCCTCTTGCCCTGCCCTCAGGGATGAGCAATTTACTTACCCTCAGTCGCTTCTCGTGCGAGCCACCAAAAGCGGCAGTCTGGCTGGGCACAATTCAGGAGCCACTTGTCAAAAGAAACTAACTTTATTTTTAGAACTACAAACGCCAAGCAAAACAGCTCCTCAGGAAAAGAAACCCTCAGAGCCCAACTGCCACCACCGGCTTCCACAAGCCTCTCCCCCACACAAACCTCACCACCTCCCACAATCCTTCTGCTCTTGAGGCCGATTGGCTGGGTCACGTGGGCGGAGCCAAAGAAGTCCCCCAATGAGCAGTTCCGTAGTCTGAAGGGCAGGGAAACAGCCCAATGAACAGCACCGCAGAGGAGCCAATCAGCTAGATGTTGCTGGGACTGCTGTGAGCCAATCATCAGCCGGCATCTCGAAGTTTGCTGGCAGTTGGAAGTTTGCTGGGGCTCCTTTGGCTGTGGCTCTCAACAGTTAGGTACGATGTTATAGCTAGTTTTATAACTAGTGTGAGTGTTAAAATTAGGGTTAGGGCTAGGGTTACTGTTAGGGTTAGGATTAAGGATAAATTTAGGGCTAGGTTTAGGGCTAGGGTTTGTGTTAGGGTTAGGTCATTATTAGGGCTAGGGTAATGTCAGTTCTAGGGTTATGGTTAGAGATAATTTTATAATTAAGTTTATGGCTAGGTATACTGTAAGGGTTAGGTTAAGGTTTAGGGTAATGCTTAGAGCAAGGAGTATTATTAGGGTATGTACAGGGTTCTGGTTTGGGTTAGATTAATGTTTAATATTAGGGCTCAAATTATGGTTAGGGTTAGAATTACGTTTATGGATATGGTTAGGTTTAGGGTTCAGGTTAGTTTTAGGATAATTGATAAGTTTAGGGTTAGAAATAGGGTTTGGGTTATCCTAGGTTTAGCATTAGGGCTAGGGTTAGGTTTAGGGTATTGAGTAGGTTTACAGCTAGGTTTAGGGCTAGGATTATAATTAGGATTAGGTCTATAGTTTGGTTAGGTTTTGGGTTATGTCAATTGCTAGAGTTAGGGTTAGATTTAGCGTAAGTTTTAGGTCTTGGATTAGAGTTATAGCTTTAAAGCTAGTATTATGGGTCTGATTAGGATAGGTTTTGGGTTAGGTTAGGGCTAGGGTTAGGGCTACAGGTAATTAAGGACTAGGGTTATGATTAGGGCTAGTTTTAGGGTTAGGATTATGGCTAGGTCTAGTGTTAGGCTTAGGTTTAGGCTTTGAGTGATGGTTAGAGTTAGGGTTAGAGTTAGGGTAAGTGTCAGATTCAGGGTTAGTTTTAGTGTTGAGGATGGAACTCAAAATAGAGCTCGGTTTAGGGTAAGGTGTAGGCTTACGGTCTGGTTTAGGTTAAAGATTAGGGTTAGGGCTATGGCTCTGTTTCTTTTTAGGGCTAGAGCTAGTTATGTCCAGTTTTAGGATTAGTGTTAGTCTATGGCTTTTGTTAGTGAGCGATTTGGCTTGGGTTTCTGGTTTGATTTAGAATTAGGAATAGTTGTAGGTTAGGGCTAGGTTTAGGGCTAAGGTTAGGGCAAGTGTTAGGTTTATGGTAAGGGATAGGGTTAGAACTAATAATAGGTGTAGGGCGAGAATTAGAGTTAGTCTTAGGGCTAGGGTTAGATTAGGTTTAGGGCTAAATAAGGGCTAGAATTTAGTCTGGGTTTTGTGTTAGGGTTAGGCCTAGTTTCAGGCTTAGTTTTATATTTAAGAATACGGTTAGGTTTCTCAGAAGGGATGGGGCTATAGCTAGTTTTAGGGCTACATCAAAGGTTAGAATTTTGATTAGGGCTAGGGTTATGGTTTGGGTTAATAATAAGGCTAGGTTTAGGCCTAGGATGAGGGCTAGGGTTTGTTTTAGGGTTTATGACAAGAATTGGGTCTAGGGCTAGTTTCAGGTCTAGGGTTATGGTTAGGGATATATTGAGGGTCAGATTTATTGCTAGTTCTAGTGTAAGGATTAGATTTAGGGTAAGGATCAGTTTTAGAGATAGGGTTATTATTAAAATCTGATCAGGTTTTGGGTTTTGTTTAGGTTAGGTGTTAGGGTTAGGTCTTGAATTGGCATTTGGATTAAGGTTAGGGTAATGATAGGGTTAGGTTTAGGGTTAAGGTTAGGTAAGGTAATTGATAGGGTTAGAGTTAGCAAAAAGGTTAGGGTTTGGCTTAGGGTTAGCTTTAGGGCCATGGTTTTGCTTAGGGTAATGGATAGGGTTAGAGCTACGTTTAGGGCTACAGTTATGGTTAGTATTAGGACTAGTGTTAGGTTTAGAGTTATAGATAGGCCTAAGAATAGAGTTAGGTTTAGTTTTAGGGTACAGTTTAGGGTTTTCAGCCAGGGTTAGTGCTGGGGTGAGGGTTAGGTTTAGGATCAGGTTATTGTTATGATTATGGTCAGGGTTACTGTTGAGGTTAGGACTAGGGTTATCATTAGGTTTAGAATATTGGATAGCGTTTGATGTCATGTTAGGGTTAGGGTTAAGTTTAGGTTTTACTTAAGGTTAGCGTTAAGGATATGTTTAGGGTCATGTTTAAGGTAATGGTTAGGGTTTGAGCTAGGGTTAGGTCAATTGCAAGTGTTAGCTTTACAGTTATGTCTAGAGTTATGGTTATTGCAGATTTAGGGTAAGGGCTAGGGTTATCATCAAGTTTAAGGTAATGTTTAGAGTTAGAGCTAGGTTTAGGACTAGGTTTATCATTAAGGTTAGAGTTAGGGTTAGTGTAATGTGTAGGGTTAGAGCTAGGGTTAGGGTTAGGGTTAAGGATAGGATTAGGGCTAGGTTAAGATTAGGGTTAAGTTTAGGCCAAGAGGTAGTGTTAGGGTTAGGTTAAGTTTAAGGCTTAGAGATTGTGCTTCGGGTTGGATAAGATGAGGTTTAGGGTTAGACACAGGGTTAGGGTTAAGGCTAGAGTTAGCACTGAGTTTAGGGTTATGGTTAGGGTAATTATAGAGTTAGATGTATATTTTAGCCTATGGTGATGGCTAGTTTTATGGTTAGTGATATGGCTAGGTCTAGTTTTAGGGTTAAGATTTTGTTTTGGATAAGGTTTAGAGATAAGGTTTGTGTTAGGGTAAGGTTCAGTGTTTAGGTTATGGTTAGGTTTATGTTTAGGGGCAGCATTAGTACTAGTGTTAGGTATAGGTGTAGGGTTAGTGTTTGGGTTAGGTTAAGGGTTATTTTTCGGGCTAAGGCTGGGTTTTATTTATGTCAAGGCCTAGATATCACTAGATGAAAGGTTAGGTGTAAGTCTAGGTTTAGTGTTAGTGTTAGTTTTAGGTATATAATTACAGGTAGCACCAATGTTAGGGTTCGGTTTAGGGTTTGAATCAGGTTTAGGCCTATTGTTAGTGTTAGGGTCAGAATAAGGCTCAGGTTTAGGGTTGAGGTTTGGGATAAGGTTAGAGCTAGATTGAGGTCTAGGTTTAGGACTAGTAATAGAGTTATATTTTGGGTTAGGCTAAGGATTAGTTTGAGGACTAGGGTAGTTTTAAGGTTAGAGTTTAGCTTAGGGTAAGGAATAGGGTTAGCACTAGGTTTAGGGATAGCCTTAGCCTTAGGTTTAAGGTTAAAGCTAGGGTTAGAGATCAGATTAGGGCTAAGTTTTGTTTTAGCTTTAGTGCTGTGGCTAATGTAAGAACTAGGGCTACAATTAGGGATAGTTATATTATTTGTGTTACGTCTAGGTCTAATGTTAGTTCAGGTATAATGTTAGGGTTATGTTTAGGGTAATGGATATGTTAGGATTAGGGAGTGTGTTAGGGAAAGGATGAGGGTTATCATTAGGGGTAGGGTTAGCGTTAGGGTAATGGATAGGGTTAGAGCTAGGATTAGAGTTAGGGTTATGATTAGGGTTAGGGCTAGTGTTAAGGTTAGGTATAGGGTTAGTGCAAGAAATAATTTGAGGGTTAGGTTAATGGTAAGAATTAGAGCTAGTTTTAGGGTAAGATTTAGGGTCAAAGCTACGGTTGGAGCTCAGATTATGGCTAGGTTTTGTGTTAGCTTGAGGGCTACAGCTAATGTAAGAACTAGGGTTAAAATTAGGGCTAGTTATAGGGTTAGTGTTAGGTCTTGGTCTAGTATTAGGCTAGGTTTAGTGTTAAGGTTATGTTTAGGGTAATAAATACCTTAGGGTTAGGGAGTGTGTTAGGGTTGGGCTGAGTGTTAGAATTAGGTTTAGGGTTAGGGTAAGGATAAAGAATTTGATTATGGCTAGGGTTATAGTTAGGGTTAGGGCTAGGGTTAAGTTTAGGTTTATGGTTAGTCCAAAGAATAAGTTAAGGGTTAGGTTTATGGCAAAAGTTAGAGCTAGTTTTAGGGTTAGAGTTAGGGTTAAAGCTAGTGTTGTGGCTTGGATTAGGGCTAGGTTTTGGGTTACTGCTAATGTAAGAACTAGAATTATGTTTAGGGCTAATTTTCAGGTTATAGTTTGGGCTAAGTCTAGTTTTAAGGTTAGGTTTGAGTTTAGGGTGATGTCTTGATCTAGGTTTAGTTTTAAGTGCAAAGTTGGTGATAGGGTTAGTTTTAGGGTTAAGGATAGTACTCGATTTAGGGTTAGGCTTAGGTCTAAAAGTAGGGTTAGGATTTGGTTTAGGTTAAGACTTATGGTTAGTGCTTTTTTTTTTCTTTTTTAGGGCCAAGGCTAGGTCCAGAGTTTGGGTTACAGTAAGGGATAGGGTTAGAACTAGGAATATAGCAAGTGCGAGAGTTAAATTAGTCTTAAGGCTAGGGTTAGGTTTAGGGCTAAATTAGTTCTATGAATAGGTCTAGTATTAGTGTTAGTGTTAGGACTATGTTTAGGGTTAGATTTAGGGGAAGGGATGGGGTTATAGCTAGGTTTAGGGCTAGGACAATGATTAGATTTAAGTTTAAGGATAGGGTTAGTTTCATGTTAAGATTAAAACTATATTTGTGTTTGGATGAGAGCTAGGGTTTGTATTAGGGTTAGGAAAAATTTTAGGATAGGGATATTGTCAGGTGTAGGGTTACAGGTAGGGATAGTTATAGGCTTAGGTTCATGCCTAGGTCTTGTGTTAGGTTTAGGATAAGAGTCAGGTAAAGAGTTAGGTGTATCTTTAGGATAAGGTGTGTGCTCATGCACACAAACAGTGAAGATTTTCTGTGTTTAGCAAAACAAGGAGTTCTGTGAGAAAGTATGAACTATTTGAACTGTGTCTTTGTTGCTGTCTTAAGAAGATTAAAGAATGTTTTGTCAAGTGAAAAATGTGTGTGTGTGTGTGTTGTGTGTGTGTTGTGTGTGTGTATGTGTGTGTGTGTGTGTGTTTGCCTGGGAATAACTAACCACAAGTAAAATGATAAAAAAATATGGAGCAAAGTTTTTCTGAGAATGTTTATCCATGCTTGAAAGGATTAAGCTGCCTAAAATATGTTTTTTTCTTTCCCATTGTTTTAAATAAAAATGCTGTATAAAATAAGGAGAGAAAAAACTAAAGATGGTACTCATTTTCTACTGAATGTGTGTGTGTGTGTGTGTGTGTGTGTGTGTGTGTGCGCGCGTGTGCGTGTATTTTTTTTTAAAGCATCTCTGCTGTATGAGGAATTATAGATTGTCAGAAGGTTCTGAGAGTAAGGGCCAGGTTTCGGGCTTGTGTTAGATTAATTTTTAGGGTTAAGGCTCAAATTAGCTTTAGGGTTAGAGTTAGGGTTAGGGTAATGGATAGCTTTAGGTTTAGGATTCAGGTAAAGATTAGGGTAATTGTTAGAGTTAGGGTTAGTGATAGGGTTAGGGTTAGGCCTAGGGTTAGCATTTGGTTAGGGTTATATTTAAGGTAATGTATGGCATTAGAGCTAGGGTTTTCATTAGGTTTAGGGATAGAGTTAGGGTTAGGGTTAGGGCTAGGGCTGGTGTTAGGGTTTGTGTTAGGTTTAGGGTACACGTTAGGTTTTTAGCGAAGGTTAGAGTGAGAGTTAGTTTTAGGGTTTTGTCTAGGGTTAGATCTACAGTTAAGGTCAGGGTTACTGTTAAGGTTAGGGCTAAGGTTATCTTAAGCGTTAGGTTAATTGATAGGGTTAGGTTTAAGGGTAGTTTTAGGTTTAGGTTTTGTGTTATGGTTAGGGCTAAGATTATCATTAGAGTAAGGTTAGGGTTAGGTTTTAGGGCAGGGATAGGGTTAGGGTTTGGGCTATGGTTAGGTTTAAGGTTACACTTAGGGCTAGGTTATGCCTAAGATTAGGGCTAGGTTTCGTGTTAGTTTAGGCCTAGTGTTAGGGCCATGGATAATGTAAGAGCTAGGGCTAAGATTAGGGCTAGTTTTAGGGTTAGGGTTATGGCTAGGTCTAATAGGGTTAGGGTTTGGATTAGACTAAGGATTAGGGTTAGATGTCAGGTTAGGGTTAGTGGTAGTTTTATGTTTAGGGTTAGTGTTTGGGTTTGGGATAGGGTTAGGGTTAGAGTAAGAGTTAGGGTTTTATCTATGGTTAGGGCTAGGATGAGGTTAAGGTCTAGGATTAGGTTGACAGTCAGGGCTAGAGCTAGGGTTATCATTAGAGTTAGGTTTAAGTTTAGAGTAATGGATAATTTTAGAGATAGTATTAGGGCTAGTTTTAACATTATCATTAGGGCTAGTTTTAGGATTAGGTTTAGAGATAGGGCTAGGTTTACTTTTATGTTTAGGGTTTGGCTTTTATCTAGGGTTAATTAGAATGAGGGCTAGTGTTAGGACTAGTAATAGGGTTAGGGTTTGGATTAGGCTAAGGATTAGGGTTAGGACTAGGGTTATCATTGAATTTGGGGTTTAGCTTAGGGTAAGGGGCATAAGGTTAGAGCTAGGTTTAGAGCTAGGGTTAGGGTTAGTGTTAAAACTAGTATTATTATTGTGTTTAGGGTGAAAGCTAGGGTTATGTCTAAGATTTGGGCTAGGTTTTGGTTAGCATTAAGTTTAACATTACAGCTAATGTACGATCTAGGGTTATGATTAGGGCCAGTTTAGAATAGTTTGGACTAGGTATAGTGTTATTGTAAGGTTTAGAGTTAGGGTGGTGTTTAGAAATAGGGTTAGTGTTAGGGTCAGAGTCAGGTTCAGGGGTAGTTTTCGGATTATTGTTAGGACTCGAATTAGGTCTAGAGTTAGGGCTAGATGTGGGGTTAGGATTTGGATTTGGTTGAGGGTTAGGTTAAGTGTTATGGGTAAGTTTTGTTTTAGGGCTAGCCCTATAGTTAGAGACAGTTTTAGCATGAGTGTTAGGTTAGGGCTAGTGTTAGTGTTAGGTTTTGGCATAGATTTAGGGTTAGATTTAGAATTAGGAATAGATTTAGAGTTAGGGCAAGGTGTAAATTTAGAACTACAGTTATTCTAGGCTTAGGGCTATGAATAGGGTTATGGTAAGTGATAGAGTTATAATCAGTTAGAGCTAGAACCTAGGTAGGGCTAGGGTGAGAGTTATAGTAAGTCTTAAGGCTAGGGTTATGGTTTGGTTTTGAATTAGGGCTAGGGTTAGTGTTAAATTTATGTTTAGGGTTAAGGTTATGGCTAGGGTTAGTGTTAGAGTTAGGATTTAGGTAAGGTTTAGGGTAAGTGATGGGGTTAGAGCTAGGTTTAGGGGTAGGGAAGGGATTAGAATCAGGGTTAGGGTTAAGTTTGAGACTAGGCTTATGACTAGGATGACAGCTAGGATTCAAGTTAGGGTTAGGGCTAGGATTAGGGCTAGGCCTAATTTTATTTCTAGGTTTACAGTTAGGGATAGATTTAGGGTTATGTTTATGGTTAGGTTTAATGTTAGGGTTAGGTTTAGGGTAAGGATCAGGTTTAGAGTTAGGTGTATTTTTAAGGTCAGGGTATGGCTTATGGTTTGTGTTAGGTTAATATTTATGTTTAGGTTTGGTGCAAGAATTAGTGTTAGTGTTAGAGTTAGGTTTCGGGTAATAAATAGGCTTAGGAATAGGGTTCAGGTTAGTTTTAGGGTAATGGATATCTTTAGGGATTGCAATAAGGTTAGGGTTAAGCCTAAGGTTAGTATTAGGTTTATTATTATGGTTAGGGCAATGCATAGGTTTAGAGCCTGCTTTAGGACTAAGAATATGCTTCCGGTAGTGGATAGAATTAGAACTATGGTTAGGGACATGATTATGTTTAGACTTAGGGCTAGGTTTAGGTTAGGGTTTGGGATAGGACTAGGATTATGTTTAGGGTAAAGGTTAGGCTTTGATCTAGGATTAGGTCTAAGGGGAAGTTTAGGGTTAGGTTTAGGATTAGGATTTTATTTAAGGTTACACTTAGGGCTAGGTTTTCGCCTAAGATTAGGGCTAGATTTTGTGTTAGTTTAGGCCTAGTGTTAGGCCTGTTATGTAAGAGTTAGGGTTATGATTAGAACTAGATTTAGGGTTAGGGTATGGCTAGGTCTAGTGTTGGGAATAGGTTTTGGGTTAGGGTTAGCTTTGGAGCTAGGTTTATGTTTAGGTCAGGATCAGTGTTAAGGTTAGAGTTAGTATTGGGGTTAGTGCCAGTATTAGTACTATGGTTAAGTCTAGGGGTAGGGTTAGTGTTTGGGTTAGGTTAAGGGTTATTGTTAGCACTAGGGCTAAGTTGTTGTTCAGGTATATAGCTAGAGATATGGTTAGATTTACTATTAATTTTAGGTATAGGGCTAGTGTTAGGTTTAGGTTTAGGTACAAGATTTATAGTAGGGGTAATGCTAGGGTTCGGGCTCGGGTTTGGGTCAGGTTGAGACCTATGGTTAGTGTTAGGTTCAGGATAAGTGTCAGGGTAAGGTTCATGTTTGGGTTAGGGTTGGAGCTAGAACAAGGGTTAGAGTTAGGACTAGGAATAGGGTTAGTGTTGGATTAGGCTATGGACTGGGGTTAGGACTAGGGTTAGCATTAGGTTTAGTGTTTGGCTTAAGATTAATGAATATGGAAGATCTAGGGTGAGGGCTAGGGTAAGCATTTGGGTTATCAATAGCATTAGGGTTAAGATTAAAGCTAGGGTTAGTGCTGGAATTAGGCCCAGATTTTTAGATAGGTTAGAGCTAGTGTTAGCACTACAGCTAATGTATGAACTATGGTTATAATTAGAGCAGTTTTGGGGTTAGTGTTATGGCTAGGTCAAGTGTTATGGTTAGGGCTACCGTTAGCATGATATTTAGAGCTAGGTTTAGTTTTAGGGACAGGGTCAGTGCTCAGGTTAGAATTAAGGTTAGGGTTAAACCCAAAATTATCACTAGAATTAGGTCTAGGGTTAGGTTTATTGTTTGAATTAGGTTAAGCTTTATCATTAGGGCTAGGACTAGGGTTTTATTTAGGTCTAGGGCTAGAGGTTTTGCTAGATTTAAAATTAGATTTAGGTCTAGGGCTAGTGTTAGGTTTAGGTATAGGTTTATTGCTAGTTTTAGTGTTAGGGTTCAGTTTAAAATTTGGGTATGGTTTAAACCTAAGGTTATCGTTAGGTTCAGAATAAGTGTCAGGGTTAGGCTTGGGGTTTGGGTTATGTTTAGAGCTAGAAATGACAGCTAGGGTTAGGACTAGTAATAGGGTTAGGGTTTTGGTTATGCTAAAGGTTAGCATTAGGGCTAGGTTTAACTTTAGGATTAGGGTTGTCTTAGTGTAAAGGGATAGGGTTATAGCTAGGGTTAGGGCTACATTTAGGGTTAAGGTTAGGGCGAGTGTTAGGTTTAGGTTTAGGGTTAAAGCTATTGTTAGGTCTCGGGTTAGGGCTTGGTTTTGGTTAGAGTTAGGGCTAGGTTTAGAGTTATGGCCAATGTACAGACTAGGGTTATGATTTGGGCTAATTATAGGATTAGGGTTAGGACTAGGTCTATTGTTAGTGTTAGGTTTAAAGATAGGGTGATATTTAGAGCTAGGGTTAGTGTTAGTGTCAAATTCAAGGTCAGGGTTATTATTAAGATTAGGGTTTGGATTTGAACTAGGGCTAAGTTTAGGGCTAGGATTAGGGTTAGGTGAGGTTAAGTTTTAAAGTTAGGACTATGGTTTGATTTTGTTTTAGGTCTAGGGTATGTTTAGGGATAGTTTTAGGTTTAGTTTTAGGTTTAGGGCTACAATTAGGGTTAGGTTTAGGCTTAGTGTTAAAGTTAAATTTAGAGTTAGGATTAGATTTAAGGTTAGGTCTAGGGCTCAAAATAGGGCTAGTTTTCAGTGTAGGTTTATGGCTAGGTTCAGGGTTGTGTTAAGGCATAGGGCTAGGATGAGAGTGAGAGTTAGTCTTATGACTAGACTTAGGGTTTGAGTAAGGTATACGACTTAGTTAGAACTAGGAATAGGGCTAGGTTTATGATTCTGTTTAGGCCTAGGGTTAGTTTTAGGCATAAGGTTGGGTTTCTTGTAAGTGATGGGGTTAGAGCTTGGTTTAGGGCTGGGGTGAAAGTTAGAATTAAAGTTAGGGTTAGAGTCTTTTTAGAGTTATGATTAAGGCTAGGTTTAGGGCTAGGATGAGGGCTAGGGTCTGTGTTTGTGTTAGGGCTAGATAGTGTTGGAGCAAATGTCAGGCCTAGGGTTATCACTAAAGATAGTTTTAGGGTTAGGTTTATGGCTATGTTTAGTGTAAGGGTTAGGTTTAGGGTAAGGATCAAATTTAGATCTAGGGATATTATTAGAGTAAGGGACAGGTTTAGGGTTTTGTTTAGGTTAGGGTTTAGGTGTAGGGCTCGAATTAGCATTAGGGTTTGGGATAGGGTAATGATAGGGTTAGGTTTAGGGTTCAAGTTAGGTTTAGTATGATGGATAGGGGTTACAGTTAGGGATAGGGTTAGATTTAGGCCTAAAGTTAGTATTAGAATTAGGGTTATATTTAGGGTATTTGATAAGGTTAGAGCTAAATGTAGTGCTAGAGCTAAGTTCAGAGCTAAGGTTATGGATAGGATTAGGGCTAGGGTTAAAATTAGGGTTAGGTTTAGGCCTATGGTTTGTGTTGAGGTTAGGGCTAGGATCATGACTAGGGCAAATATCAGGTCTAGGGTGGTTGTGGTTAGGGAAATATTTAGGGTTAGGTTTATGGCTAGGTCTATTATAAAAGTTAGATTTATGTTAGGCTGAGGGTTACAGCTAGGTATATTATTACAGGAAAGGTAAGAGTTAGGGTTTGCAATAGGTTAAGGTTTAGGTTTGGGGCTCAAATTTAGCATTAGGGTTAGGGGTAGGATAATGATAGGGTAAGATTTAGGGTTCAGGATAGGTTTAGGTTAATGAATAAGGTTAGGGTTAGGGATAAGGTTAGGTTAATGATATGGTTAGGATAATGGATAGGGTTAGAGCTAGTGATACGGCTAGGGTTATGGTTAGGATTCTGGCTGTTGTTAGGGTAAGGTTGAGGGCTAGGTTTTTCATTAGGGTTAGGTTTAAAGTTAGGGTTAAATCTAGGGTTAAGGCTCAAATTAAGGCTAGGTTTTGGGTTTGGTTAGAGCTAGAGTTAGAGCAATGGCTAATGTACAAACTAGTGTTACAATTACTGCTCGTTTTAGGTTTGGGTTTAGGGCTAGGTCTTTTGTTAGAGTTAGGTTTAGGGTTAGGATGATGTTTAGAGCAAGGTTTATTGTTAGAATCAGTATCAGGGTCAGGGTTATTTTAGGGTTAGGGTTAAGTCTCAAATTAGTCTCAAGTTAGCACTAGGTGTAGGGTTAGGGTTTTGTTTAGGTTAAGGGTTAGTGATATGGCTCAGTTTTTGGTTTTTTTTAGGGCTAGTTTTAGGATTAGTGTTAGTATTAGGGCTAGTGTTAGGTTTAGGTTTTGGCTTAAGGTTAGAGTTAGATTTAGAGTTAGAGTTAGATCTATAGTTATGGACAGGGCTATGAATAGGGCTCAGTTTAGACCAATGGTTAGGGCTAGGATCAGGGTTCCAGTAAGGGATAGGGTTATAATAAGATTAGGGTTAGGGTGAGTGTTAGAGTTAGTTTTTGAGCTAGAGTTGGGGTTAGGGTTAGGACTAGGGTTAGTGTTAGGGTTAGGCCTAGAGTTAGGGTTATAATTAAGGCTATGCTTAGGCCTAGGATAACATCCAGGATTTGTGTTAGAGTTAGGGCAAGGGTTATGGCTAGGGCTAATGTCAGGTCTGGGGTTATGGTTAAGGATAGATGTAGGGATAGGTTTATGGCTAGGTCCACTGTAAGGGTTAGGCATAGGGTAAGAATCAGGTTTAGAGCTAAGGGAATTATGAGAGTCAGGGTCAGTTTTAGAATTTGGTTTATGTTTGATTTTGGCATTAGGGCTTGCAATACACTTAGGGTTAGTGTTAAGGTAATGATAGAGTTAGGTTTAGGGTTCAGGATAGTTTTAGGGTAATTGATAATTTTGAGGATAACAATAGGGTATGTGTTAGGCCTGTGGTTACCATTAGGGTAAGGGTAATGTTTAGGGTAATGGATAGAGTTAGAGTTAAGTTTAGGTGTAGAGTTATGGCTAGGATTAAGTCTTGAAGTAGGCTTAGGGTGAGGTTTTAGAACTAAGATTAGGTTTAGGGTTATGTTTAGCATAAGGATTAGGTTCTGAGCTATGGTTAGGTATAAGGCAAGAGTTAGGTTCAGGGTTAGGTCTAGGAATAGAATTATGGTATGTTTGGGGTTAGGGATAGGGTTAGATCTAGTGTTAGTGTTATGGTCAAAATAAGAGTAATGGTTAGTGTTAGGGTTTGGCATAGACTTAGAGCTAAAATTAGGGCTCGAGTTAGGAAAATTAATAGGGTTAGTGTTTTGGTTAGCCTAAGGATTAGGGATAGATCTAGGTTTACCCTTAGGTTTAGAGTTTCGCTTAGGGTAAGATATTGGTTTAGATCTAGGGTTAGGGGTATGTTTAGGGTTAGAATTAGGGTTAAAGCTATGTTTAGGGCTCAGATTAGGGCTAGCTTTTGTGTTAGGGATAGGGCTAGGGTTAATACAGTGGTTAATGTAAGAACTAGAGTTACAATTAGGGTTAGTTTTAGGGTTAGAGTTAGGGGTAGGTTTAGTGCTAGGGTTAGGTTTAAGGTTAAGGTGATATTTAGAGCTAGGGTTAGTGTTGGGATAGGAGTTAGGGTTAGGGTTAGTTTTAGGGTTATGGTTAAGACTCAAATAAGGGCTAACATTATTGTTAGGGTTAGATTTAAGATTAGGGTGGTGTTTAGAGATAGGGTAAGTGTTAGGATATTAGTCAGGGTCAGGGTTAGTTTTTAGGTTAGGGTTAGGGCTCGAATTAGGGCTAAGGTTAGGTCTTCTTTTAGTGTTAGGGTTTGGTTCAAGTTAAGGTTTAGGGTTAGGGCTATTGCTCGATTTTGTTTTACTGCTTGGGTTAGGGTTAGGGATAGTTTTATGATTGTCGTTAGGGTTAGGGCTAGTGTTTGTGCTAGGTATAGGCTTAGGGTTAAGGTTAGATTTAGAGTTTGATTTTGATATAGCGTTAGGGGTAGGTCTAAAGATAGAGCAAGGTTTAAGTTTCTGCTTAGATTTAGGGTTAGAACCAGGGCTAGGGCTAGGGCGAGAGTTAGCATTAGTCTCAGTGCTAGGGTTAGGATTAGCCTTAGAGATAGGGCCAAATTAGGGCTAGGTTAGGGCTAGGTTTTGTGTATAGCTTCAGTCTAGTGTTAGTGTCAGTGTTAGGGTTAATTTTAGAGTAAGGCTTGGCGTTATAGCTAAATTTAGAGGTAAGGTGTTAGAATTAGGGTTAGGTGTAGGGATAGTGTTAGGGTTATGTTTAAGGATAGGTTTAGGGCTAGTATAATAACTAGGGTTTTTTTTAGGTTTAGGGCTAGAATTATCATTAGGGTTATTTTCAGGTTCAGAGTTATAGTTAATGATAGTTTTAGGGTTATGATTATGGCTATGTCTAGTGTAAGGGCTAGGTTTAGGGTTAGGGTCAAGTTTAGAGCTAGGGTTATTAATAAGGTCAAGGTCTGGGTTAGGGTTTGGGATTGGTTAAGGTTTAAATTAGTGCTTGAATTAGTGTTAGGGTTAAAGTTAGGGTAATGATAGTGTTAGGTGTAGTGTTCAGGTAAGGTTTAAGTTAATGGAAGTGTTATGATTAGGGATACAGTTAGATTTATGCCTAGTGTTAACATTAGGATTAGGTTTATGGTTAAGGTAATGGATAGAGTTTGAGGTCAGTTTAGGGCTAGGGTTATGGTCAAGATTAGAGCTAGGGTTAGTGTTAGGGTAAGGGATAAAGCTTGGGTTAGGGCTTGGATTAGGTATAAGTTTTGTGTTAATGTAGGGATAGGTTTAGGGTTATGGCTAATGTAAGTACTATGGTGAATATTAGGGGTAGTTTCAGGGTTTTAGGGCTAGGTTTAGTATAAGTGTTAAGTTTAGTGTTAGAGTGATGTTCAGAACTAGTAGTGTTAGGGTTATTGTCAGGTTCAGGGTTAGTTTTAGGGTTTGGCTTACAACTCAAATGAGGGCTAGAGGTAGGGGAAAGTGTAGGATTAGGGTTTGGTTTAGGTTAAGAGTTAGTGTTAGAGCTATGGCTTGGTTTTGTTTTAGGTCTAGGACTAGGGTTAGGGCTAGTTTTAGGATTAGTTTTATGGTTTAGGCTAGTGTTAGGTTTATGTTAGGCTTCAATTATGTCTAGATTTAGAGTTAGGTTTTATCTAAGGTTAGTGCTAGGGGTAAGAATAGGGCAAGGGTTAGGACTAGGGTTAGGGCTAGGACTACGGTTAGGGCTAGGATTAGGGTTACGGTAAGGGATAGTGTTAGAATGAGTGATAGGGCAAGTGTGAGAGTTAGAGTTAGTCTTAGGGCTAGGGTTAGAGTTTGGGTTTGGAATAAGAACAAAGTATGGCTAGAGATAATGTCAGTCCTAGGGTTATGGCTTTTTTTAGGATTAGCATTAAGGTTAGGGCTAGTTTTAGGGTTTGGCTTAGGCATTTAGTTAGGTTTAGATTTAGAGTTTGGTTTCGATCTTGAGTTAGTGCTAGGGCTAAGGATAAGGCAGGGATTATGAACTGGGCTAGGGTTAGATTTAGATTTTTGTTTAGGGTAAGGAATGTTGTTATAAGTAGATTTAGGGCTATGGTGCAGTTTAGTATAGGGGTTAGGACTAAGATTAAGGTTAGGGTTATGATTAAAGCTAGGTTCAGAGCTAAGATGAGGACTAGATTTTGTGATAGGCTTAGGGATAGTATTAGGGCTAGGGTTAATGTCAGGTCTAGGATTACAATTAGGGATAGATTTATTGTTAAGTTTATGGCTTGGTCCAGTGTAAGTGTTAGGTTTTTGGCAAGGGTCAGGTTTAGTTCTAGGGTTATTCTTACGGTTAGGGTTTGAGTTAATTTAGGGTTTAGGTGTAGAGCTGGAATTAGTGTTAGATTTAGTTTTGGGGTAATGACAGTGTTAAGTTTAGGGTATAGGTTTGGTTAAGTGTAATGGATTTGGTTAGGGTTAGGCTTAGGTTTAACATAAGCATTAGGGTTATCTTTATGATAATAGATAGGGTTAGACCTAAGGTTAGGGCTAGGGTTATGTATAGGATTAGGGTTAGTGTTTGGGTTATGTTTAGGTTTAACTTTAGGTTAAAGCTAGGTTTTGGACACAGATAATGGTAGGTTTGGGTTAGGATACAGTTATGGTTAATGCTATGGCTAATGTATGAAGTAGGGTCATAATTAGCACTTGTTATAGGGTTAGGGTTAGGGCTAGGTCTTGGGTTAGGGTTAGGTTTCTTGGTGATGATGATTTTTAGAGCCCAGGTGAGTGTTAAGGTCAGAGTCAGGTTCAGGTTTAGTTTTGGGGATAGTTTTATCAGTAGAATTAGGGATAGGTTTAGGGCTAGGTTAGGGATAGGGTTTGATTAGGTTAAGGTTAGGGATAGGGCTAAAACTCAGTATTGTTTTAGGGTTAGGTGAAGGTTAGGGCTAGTTTTAGGATTGGTGTTAGGGTTTGGGCTAGTGTTAGTGTGAGGTTTAGGGTTAGGTTAAGAATTAGGTTTCGGGGTAGAGCTAGAGTTATAGCTAGATTTAATTTTAGGTTTAGGTTAGATTTAGAGTTAGTTTTAGATCTAGGGTTTGAGCTGGGGCTAAAAATAAGGCTAGGGTTAGGGCTTAGTGTATGGCTAGGTTTAGTGTGATGATAAGGGATAGGTTTAGAACTAGGTATAGGAATAGGGCAAGATTTAGATTTATCTTAGGGCTAGGGTTAGGATTAAGGATAGGCCTAATTAGGGCTGGGATTATGGCTAGCCCTAGTGTTAGGGTTAGGCCTAGGTTTAGAGCTAGGGTTAGTGTTAGGTTCAGGATTAGGCTTAGTGTAAGGGATGGGATTGTAGCTAGTTTTAGGACTAGGGTTAGGATTAGAGTTAGGTTTAGGGTTAGGTTTATGATTAAGGTTAGGTTTATTGCTAGGCTTTGGTCTAAGGATTGTGTAAGGATAGGGCTAGGTTTAGATGCAGGGCTAATGTCAGGTCTAGGATATGTTTAGAGATGATTTTTGGGTTAGTTTTATGGCTATGTCTACTGTAAGGATTAGGTTTCTTGCTATGGTCAGGTTTAGAGCTATGAATATTATTAAGGTCAGGTTAAGTTTTGTGTTAGGGTAAGGTTTAGGGTTAGTGCTCGAATTAGCATTAGGGTTAGTGATAAGGTAACAATATATTTAGGCTTAGGGTTCAGATTAGGTGTAGGTTAATCAATAGGGTTAAGGCTTGGGATAGAAAAAGGTTCCCCCTAGGGTTATCAAACAGTGTAGGGTTATCTTTAGGATAATGTATAGGGTTAGAGTTAGGGTTAGGGCTTTGGTTATGGTTAGGATTAAGTCTAGGGTTAGGCTTAGGGTAGGGTTAGGGCTAGAGTTCTGATTAGGGTAAGTTTGAGTTTAAAGCTAGGGTAGGGCTTTGATTAGGATTAGGTTCTGTGATAGGTTAGGGTTATGGCTAATGTAAGAACTAGTGTTATAATTAGGGATAGTGTTATGGTTAATGTTGTGACTAAGTTTAATTTAAGGTTAGGTTAGGGTTACGTTGATGTTTAAAACTAGGGTTAGTGTTAGTGTCAGAGAGAGTGTTCAGGTTAGGGTAATGATTACGATTAAACCCAGAATTAGAACTAGGTTTAGGTCTAGCAATAGGGTTAGTGTTCATGTTAGATTAAGAACTATCCTTATGACTAGATTTAGGTGTTTCTGTAGGTTTAAACATAATCACAAATCTAGTGTTATAGCTAGATTTGTGATTATGTTTAGGTCTCGGGCTAGTGTTAGGGTGAGGTTTAGGTATAAGTTTAAAAGTAGGGCTAGTGTTAGGATTTGGTTTAGGGTTAGGTTTAGGTTTATACCTACAATTAGTGTTAGGTCAGAATAAGGACCATGGTTAGTGTTAGGGTTTAGGTTATGGTTAGAGCTAGAATGCGGGCTAGAGGTAGGACTAGTAATAGGCTTAAAGTTTGGGTTTGTCTAAGGATTATGGTTAGGACTAGGGTTAAAATTAGGGTGAGGGTTTTTCTTAGTGTAAGAGACTGGGATAGAACTAGGTTTAGGATTAGGTTTAGGGCTAAGGTTAGGGTTAGATTTAGGCTTAAAGATTGGATTAGGGCTCAGATTAGGGCTAGTTTTGTGTTAGGGTTAAGGCTAGTATTAGAGCTATGGCTAATGAAAGAGCTAGGTTACCATTAGGGTTAGTTTTAGGGTTAGATTTAGGTCTACATCTACTGTTAGTGTTAAGTTTAAGGTTATCGTGAGGTTTAGAGCTAGGGTTAGTGTTAAGATATGAGTCAGGGTCATTGTAAGCTTTAGGGTTAGGTTTAGGGCTCAAATTAGGTCTAGGGTTAGGGCTAGGTAAGGCTTAGGGTTTGGTTTAGGTTAAGGGTGAGGGTTAAGTGTATAGCTTTATTTTGTTATAGGTCTAGGGCTAGGATTAGGGCTAGTTTTAGGATTAGCATTAGAGAAAGGGCTTGTTTCAGGGTTAGGTTTAGGCATCAAGTTAAGTTTAGATTGAGAGTTAGGTTTTAATCTAGGGTAGTGCTAGGGCTAAGAATAGGGCAAGGGTTATGACTAGTCTTAGGGGTAGTTTAGGGTTGTGGCAAGCAATAGGGTTAGAACTAAGGATAGATCTGGTGTGAGAGTTTTAGTTGGTTTTAATTCTATGGTTAGAGTTAAGATTAAGAATAGGGCTAAATTAGGGCTAGGATTTGGATAAGTTTAGTTTTAGGGTTAGGGTTAGGGATAGAGATAGAGTGAGGATTTGGTTTTGGCTATATATAGTGTTAGGTTTAGGGTAAGTTTTAGGGTTTAAGCTTGGGTTAGAGCTAGGCCGAGTGTTAGGTTTAAAGTTAGGTCTAGGTTTATGCTTATGGTTCGGGTTAGGGTTAGTGTTAGTGATAGGGTTTTCATTAGGTTAGGGTTAGGTTTAGGTTAATGGATTAGGTTATATGTAAGGTTAGTATTACGGTTAAGTTTAGGTTTAGTGTTAACTTTAGGTTTAGGTCTAGATTTAGTGATGGGTTTAGCATAAGAGTTAGGTGATGAGTTAGAGTTAAGGGTATAACAAGGATTAGGTTAGAGTTAAGAATAGGTTTATATTTATGACGAGGATTAAGAATAGTGTTAGGTTTAGGGCTAGGATTATCATTAAAATTAGGGATATGGTTAGGGTAATGGCTGGTGTTAGAACTAGGATTATTGCTAGGGTTAAGTTTAGAATTAGGGCTAGGGTTAGGTTTATGGTAAGGGATAGGGCTAAGGTTATGTTTAGGCTAAGGGTTAAGCTTTGAGCTAGGGTTAGCTGTAAGTCAAGGTTTAAAGTGAGGGCTTCATTTAGGGTTAGAGTTATGCTTAGGGTAGGTTTAGGCCTAAACTTAGGGCTATGTTTTGTTTTCGGTTTAGACCCAGGTAAAGGGCTATGGGTAATGTAATATCTAGGGTTCTGATTCGGGCTAGGTTTAGGGTTACGGTTATGGCAAGGTCTAATGTGAGGTTTAGGTTTTGGGATTAGGGTCAGGTTTAGAGCTAGGTTTAGTTTTAGTGTAAGGGGCAGTGTTCACGTTAGAATTAAGGTTAGGGTTAATGCTAGAATTAAGACTTGGCTTAGGTAGAGGGGTAGGGTTAGTGTTTTCTTTAGATTAAGGGTTAGATTGTAACTAGGTCTAATGTAATGGTTAGGTTTAGGGAAAGGGTCAGGTTTAGAGTAGGTGTATTATTAAGGTTAAGGTCTGGGTAGGGTTTTGTTTAGGTTAAGGTATATGGTTAAGGCTTGAATTAGTGTTGGTATTAGGTTAGAGCTAGGGTTAGTTAGTGGATAAGGTTAGATTGAGAGTTCACGTTAGGTTTTGAGTAATAGAAAATTTTAGTGTTAAGGATAGGGTTAGCGTTAGGCCTAGGGTTAGCATTTAGGTTAGGCTTATCTTTAGGGTAATGGATAGGGTTAGAGCTAAGGTTAAGACTAGGGTTAAGTTAGGATTAGGGCTAGTGTTATGGTTAGGCCTTAGGTTAGTGTTAGGTTTAGGTTTAGGGTAAGTGTTAGCATTTGAGCTAAGGTTAGGGCTAGAGTGAGGGTTAGGGTTAAGGTTGGGTTTAGGGTTATGGTTAGGGTTATGATAGAGCTAGATTTAGGGCTAGGATAACGGCTAGATTTTTCATGACGTTTATTACTAGTGTTAGGGCTATGTGTAATGCATGAAATAGGTTTATGGTAACAGCTAGTTTTACGTTTAGGGTTGTGGATAAGTTTATTGTTATGGTTAGGTTTTGGGTTAGGATAAGGTTTACAGCTAGGGTTTCTGTTAGGGTAAGTGTCATTGTTTAGGTTAGGATTAGGTTTAGAGTTAGAACTAGTATTGGGTCTAGTGATAGGGTTACTCTTTGCATTAAGTTAACGGTTATTGTTAGGGATTGCTAGGTTTTTGTTTAGAGCTATGGCAAGATTTATGACTCTTTTAGAATTAGATTTTGTCTAGTACTAGTGTTACTGTTAAGTTTAGGTATAGGTTTACTGGTAGCAGTAGAGTTAGGTTTTGTTTTTCGGTTAGGGTCAGGTTTAGACCTAGGGTTAGTGTTAGGGTTAGGGTTTGGGTTAGCATTAGAGTTAGAATGAGGGCTAGGGTTAGGACTTGTAATAGAGTTAGGTTTTGGAGTATGCTAAGTATTAGAGATAAGAGTAGAGTAGCATTAGGGTGAGGGTTTGGCTTAGTGTAAGGGATAAGGTTAGAGGTAGGGTTAGGGTTAGAGTTAGGTTTAGGGCTAGGGTTAGGGTTAGGGTTAAACCTAGGATTAGGGCTTGAATTAGGGCTAGGATTTTTGTTAGCATTAGGGCTATGGCTAATATAAGAAATAGGTTCAAATTAGAGCTAGTTTTAGGGTTAGTTTTAGTGCAATGTGTAAAGCAAGGGTTAATGTTAGGGTCCGAGTCAGGGTCAGGGTGATATCTGGAGTTAGGGTTAGGACTCAAATTAGGGCTACATTTAGGGATAGGTGTAGGGTTAGTGCTTGGTTTATGTTAAGGGTAATGGTTATGGTTCTGTCTCGGTTTTGTTTTAAGGCTAACAGAAGTTTAGGGCTATTTTTTTTTCAATTAGCATAAGGTTTAGGGTCAGGTTTTCAATTAAAGTTAGAGTTATATCCAGGTTTAGGGATAGGACAAAGGTTAGGCCTAGGGTTTGGTCAAGAAATAGGGCTAGGTTTTGGTTATGGTAAGAGATAGGGTTAGAAATAGGGCTAGGGCTAGGGTGAGATTTAGAGTTAGTCTTATGGCTACAGATAGGGTTAGGTTTAGGGTTAGGCTAAATTAGGGCTAGAATTAGTGCTAGGGTTAGTGTTAGCTTCAGGCCTAAGTTTAGGGCTAATGTTAGGGCTAGCGTTTGGGTTAGGGTAAGGTGTGATGTTACAGCTTGCTCTAGGGCTAGGGCAGGATAAAATTAGGGTTAGCAATAGGATTAGGTTAGGGATAAAATTAAGGCTACACATAGGACTAGGGTAAGGACTAGGGTGTTTGTTAGGGTTAGGGCTAGGATTAAGGCTAGGGCTAATGACAGGTCTAGGGTTATGTTTAGGGATAGTTTTAGGGTTAGGCTTATCACCAGGTCTATTTCAAAGGTTAGGTCGAGGGTTGGGGTCAGATTTACAGCTAGGAATATTATTTCGGTCAGAGTCAGGGCTAGGGTATGGTTAGGTTAAGGTTTAAGGATAGGGATTAAATTATCATTAGATTTAGGATTAGGGTAATGGATATGTTTAAGTTTAGGTTTCAGGTTAGTTTTAGGGTAATGGATGGGGTTAGAGTTAGTGATAGCGTTAGAATTAGGCTTAGGGATAGAATTCAGTTAGGATTATATTTAGAGTAATGGATAGGATTAGAGCTATGCTTAGGGCTAGGTTTATGGTTAGGTTAGTGTTATCATTCGGGTTAGGACTAGTTTTAGAATTTGGTAGGGTTATGATTATGGTAATGTACTAGAGAGAGCTAGGTTTAGGGATAGGAATGTGGTTAGAATAAGGGCTATGGTTCAAGTAAGTTTGAAGTTAGAACAAGTTTTATGTTTAGGGTTAGGTTTAGGTTAAGCATTAGGGTTAGGATTAGGGTTATTGTTAGGTTAAAGCTAGGGTTAGGGCTTGGATTAGGCTTAAGCTTTGGGTTAGGTTAGTGCTAGGGTAGATCTATGGCTAAAGTAGGAACTAGCGTTATGATTAGGGCTAATTTTAGGGTTACTCTTAGTTCTAGTGCTATGGTCGAGTTTAGGTTTAGGGTGATGATTAAAGATAGGATTAGCATTAGGGTCAGATTCAAGGTCAGTATTACCTTTAGGGTTAGGATAAAACTCAGATTAGGGCTAGAGTTAAGACTATGTGTACGGTTAGGGTCTGTGTTAGGATTAGGGTAAGAATCAGGGATAGGGCTAATGTCTGGTCTAGGGTTACATTTAGGTAAGGATTAGGGTTACGACTAATGCTCCATTTTGTTTAAGGCTAGGACAACTGTTAGATCTAAATTTAGCATTAACAATAGTGTTAGCACTAGTGGTAGGGTGAGGTTTCCGCTTAGATTTATTGTTATGGTTAGATCTATGTTTAGGCCTAAGGCTATGGTTAGGGCTAAGGTTATGGCTAGTACTACGGTTATGGTAATGGGTAGGGTTAGAACTCAAAACATGCTTAGGGTGAGAATTAGAGTTAATCTTAGGGCTAGGGTTAGGGATAGGTTTAGCGTTAGGACTAAATAGGGGCTAGGATTAGTGATAGGGTTAGTGTTAGGTTTAGGCCTGGGGTTACGTTAGGCCTAGGCTTTGGGCTAGCATTAGGGTTAGGGTTAGGGTTAGGGTTAGGGGAAAGAATGTGGTTATTGCTAGTTTTAGGACTAGATCAAGCATTATAATCAGGGTTAGGGCTATTGCTAGGGTTCAGGTTGGGGTAAAGGCTAGGTTTAGGGCTAGAATGAGGTTTTTAGATAGGGCTAGGGCTGGGATTAGGACTAGGGCTTATTTCAAGTCTAGCATTATGTTTAAGGATAGTTTTAAGGTTAGGTTACAGCTAAGTCTAATGTAAGGGTTAGGTTTAGCATAAAGATTAGGTTAAGAGCTAGGAGTATTTTTAAGGTCAGGGTCAGAATTAGTGGTTGGTTTTGCATAAGGTTTAGGGTCAAGGTTCAAATAAGCATTAGATTTTTGGTAATGGATAGAGTTAAATTTAGGTTTCAGATTATGTTTAAGGTTTTTAATATATTTAGAGATAGCTATACAGTTAGGTTTATTCCTATTAATATTTGAGTTAGGCTTATGTTTAGGTAATGGGTAGGATTTCAGGTAGGGTTGGGGCTACATTTATGGTTAGCATTAGGGATAGAGTTAGAGTGAGGGTTAGGATCATGGCTAGGGTTAGGGTTAGGTTTAAGGTAAGTGTTAGGTTTTGATCTTGATTTAGGGATAGGGCGAGGATTAGTGTTACAGCAGGTCTAGGGTAAATTTTAAGGTTAGGACTACAGTTAGCTTTTGGGTAATGGTTAGGATTATGGTTATGGATAGAGTTAGAGCTAGGGTTTGAGCAATTATTACAGTTAAAATTAGGGTTAAATTTAGAGTTAGAGATAGGACTATGTTAATGTTTAGGTTTAGGATTAGGGCTAGGTTTAGATGTAGTTTTAGGATTAGAGTTAATTCATTCAAATTTCTTTCATACTATTCAAGATTCATGTTTAATTATCCTCTGTTCCCCAGGTTTAGGCCTTTTGGTTCAAATATTTGGTGTCAGGGTACAGTTAGAATTTTCATTTTACTTCATTTTGACCTATGCGAGTAAATGGAAATGGACACGGAAATCAAAGAGGGTTTATGCTAGCTGCTTCAAACTGCACACACACCCTAAATTCTTTGTGAGGACAATCTGGTATGTTCCTTGTGAATGTAGACCTACCCTAAAGCATGAAAAAACAATGTCATCTGAGAGCCGTTTAGGTGAAAACAGGGAAATACGCATGAACTGAAATACTACCCCAATTATTTCATCATATTTCTTTGATACTGTATAGCATTCATCTTATAGACTATCCCACTAGGCTCCACAAGTTTGAGACTACTAGAATCCACAGTTTTTTAAACAGGTTAGGGTTTCTATTAAGATTAGTTTTAGGCTTAGTGTTTCAGCTAGTTTTAGGGTTAGAGTTAGTTTTGTTCAATTTTTTTTTGTTGTTGTTACTTGACAGGATTCATTTTTTTTCTATCTTTACTATACTCCCCATGTTTGGGCCTCCTAGGTTCAATGGTTCACTATAAGGAATAGTTTGTATTTTAAAGTTTTACTTCATTTTGTCCTATACAGGTAAATGGAAATCTAGCTGGAAATCAAACAGGGTTGGTGCAAGCTGCTTGAAACATCACACTCCAACAATTCTCTTTGGGCAATCTCTTGTTTGTTTTTGTGAAAGTAACCTATGCTTAAGCATGTAAAAAGAACACTATTCAAGAAAACTTTTGGAGAAAAAAGGGAAATATGCATGGACTGAAATACTCCATCAACTATTTGGTCATATTTTTTGATACTGTGCATTCATCCCTTAGCTTGCCCCACTAGGATTCCCAAGTTTGGATCTTGTATGGTCAAAGGTTTCCTAAAAAATTAGGGTTAGGGTAAGGGCTAGGGTTAGAGCTAGTGTTAGGATTAGAGTTAATTTTAATCAAAATTCTTTGATACTTGACAGGATTTATCTTTTAATTTGATTTACTCTGTTTCCCAGGTTTAGGCCTTCTCGGTTCATAGGTTCACTGTCAGGAACAGTTTGTATTTTAAGATTTCACTTTATTCCGACTCTTATGAGTAATGTAATGGAGCTGAAAATCAAAGTTTGTTTGTTTGTTTGTTTGTTTGTTTGTTTGTTTTTGCTAGCTGCTTGAAATTTCACACACTCCATCATTCTCTGTGAGAATTCTGGTATGTTCCTTGTGAAAGTAGGCCTAAGCTTAAGCATGCAAAAACAACTTTATCTGAGAGCCCTATAGAAGAAAAAAGGAAAACATGCGTGTAGTGAGATACCTTCCATAATTATTTGGTCAGATTTGTTTGATGCTACATAGGATTCATCACGTAGCTTGCCCCACAAGGCTCCCCAAGAGCGGAACTTCTAGGATTAATGGTTCTCTAATCAAGTTAGGGTAATATTTAGGTTTAGGGTTAGGGCTAGGGCTAGGGCTAGAGGTAATGTCAGGGTGAGAGTTAGTTTTGTTCAAATTTCTTTGATACTGGGTAGGAGTCACCTTTTATCTAGCCTTAGTATGCTCCCAACATTTGGGCCTTCTTGATTCCATAGTTAGCTACATGAATACTTTGTATTTTAAGGTTTCACTTTATTTTTACCTATATGGGTAAATGGAAATGGAGATGGAAATCAAATAGAAATTCCTTTCCATAAACCTAACACTAAAAATAGCCCTAACCCTAGGTCTAAGCCTAGTATTAACTCTAGACCTATTCCAAGCCATAATTTAGCCGTAACCCAAAACCCAACCCTTGCCCTAAGACTAACTCTAACTCTCGACCTAGCCCTATACTTGTTCTAATCCTATCACTTACCATAAGCCAAACACTAGCCCTAACCTTAGCCCTAACTCTATCCATAGGCCTCACCCTAGAATTAACCACAATTCTAATTACAATAAGCAATAACACTAATGCTAATCATATAACCACCCTTAAATTTAGCCTTTGCCCTACAACAAAACCGAACCATAACAGTAACCCTAACCCTTGACTTCAACCTAGCTCTAGCCATACATCTAGCCCTAAGCCTTCTCATAATTTGAGTCCTATTCCTAACCCTAAAACTAACCGTGACCCTTACTCTGACCCTAACACTAACCTTAATTCAAAACATCACCCTAAACCTAAACCTAATCCTAAAATTAGACTAAGCCCTAAACATTACCCTAAAAGTAGCCCTAATCATAAGCCTAGTTCTCACATTAGCCATATCCCTAACACTAGCCCTAACATAATCAAAAACCTATCTCTATTCTGAGACCCAAACCTAGCTTTAACCATACCTTTAATCCTGAAACTAGCTCTAACACTTACCATAAAACTAACCCTAAATTTAATCCTTGCATTAACCCTAAATTAACCCTAACCCTATGTATAACTCTAAGCATAAACTTAGCCCAAATCCTAGCTCTAATCCTATATATTACACTTACCCTAACCCTAACCCTAATGCTAACCCTCAGCCTAACCCTAGCACTATCCTTAACCCTAACCTATCCATTACCCTAAACAAAACCTGAACCCTAAACTTAACCATATCCATATCCTAACTCTAGCATTAACCCTAATGCTAATTCAAACCCAACCCTAAACCTTAACCTAAACCAACCCTAACCATTACAATGACCCTAAAAATACCTCTACCTCTTAACCTGACCCTAACCCTCATCCTATACATTACACTATACCTAGCCATAAACAATTCCTTAAATTATCCCTAAAAAATAACTCTAGACATGATACTAGCCCTAACACTAATGGTAGCCCTAACCCTAACACAAAACCTAGCCCTAATCCTAGGGCTAACACTAGCTTTAATCATAACCCTAAACTTAACCCTAGCCCTAACCCTAAATTTAACTCTCGCCCTAGCCCTAAACCTAGCTGTTACATTATACCTTACACTAACCCTAACCATAATCCTAACCCTATACCAAATTTTAACCCTAATCTTAGACTTAAACCTAGGCCTAACCCTAACACTAACCTTAGCCATAATTCAAGCCCTAATTTAGTCCCACCTTAACTGTAACCCTAACTCTAGCCCTAAGACTTACTTTAACTCTAGCCCTAGTTATATTAATAGTTCTAAACCTATTTCTTATCATAACACAAAGCCTAGCCTTAATCCTAGCCCAAACTTAAGACCTAACCTTTGAACTAGCCCTAACCCTAGATTGAACCCTAACTCTACATATAACCCTAACTCTAAGCCTAAACCTCACCCTAACACTGACCATAATTCTAATGCTAATCTTAAAACTAGGCCTAATCCTAGCTCTAATGCTAACCCTCTACCAAACCCTAACCCTATCACAATTCCTAAACCTATCCATTACCCTGACTCTAACCCTAACCTTAACCTAACCTAGCTCAAAAACCTAACCATTACCTTAAACATAACCCTAACACTAAACATAACCCAACATCTAATGTATTCAATAGCCTGAACCTAAGGATAACCTCAGGCCTGACACTTACACTAATTCTGACCCTAACTGTAACTCTAACCTAGTCCTAACAGTAAACCTAACCTTTTCCCTAGTGTGAGCTAACCCTAGCTCAAGCCCTAAACCATACCCTAACCCTAACCCTATCCCTAAACCTAACCCTAACCTTAACTCTACGCCTAATACTAACCATAACCCTAGCAATAACCCTAGCTCTAACCCTATTCATTACCCTAAATATAACCCTCACCCTAATGCTAACCTAGGCCTAAACCTGACCCTATGACTAACTAACTCTAACCCTATCAATTACCCTAAACATAACCTCAACCACAAACCTAATGCTCTCATTTCCCTATCCCTAACCTAATGCTAATTTGAGTCCTAACCTTAAATCCTAACCTAAAACAAACCTGAAATCTGACTCTAATCCTAATAATACACCTAGCTCTAAAGCTGACCCTTACTCTAAACCTAACCCTTACACTAGACCTAGCAATAAACCTAACCCTAAATCTGTCCCTAAACATAAACCTAGATCAGACACTAGCCCTAGCACCAATACTTGCCATGAACCTAAAACAAACCCTAGCCCTCAACCTAGCCCTAAACTTAGCCTTATTACTAACCCAAAAAATAACACTAGCCCTAACCATAATTCTACCTTCTACCTAGAACTAAACCTACCTATAACCCTATTACTTCCTTAAACCTAATCTTATCCCTAAACCTAAACCTAAACCTAACACTAGGCATAAACCTAACACAAACTCTAAGCCTAAACCTAGCCCTAATTTAGTCTTAACTAACCTAACTCTATTCCTAAGACTTACTCTCGCTTTAACACTATTCCTAGTTATAACCCCATTCCTTAGCATAATTCTAACACTTGTTTTAACATTAACCTTAACCCTAGCCCTAGCCCCAATCCTACATCTAACCCTAACTCTAAATTAAACCCTAACCCTAAGCCTAAACCCCTAACTAATATAAGCCATAACACTAACACTAATCTTAAAACTAGCCCTAACCTAGTTCTAGCCCTATAACAAAACTGAGCCATAGCCCTAACCCTAAACCTTAACTTAAACAAATCCCTAACTATACACCTAGTCCTAAATCTAGCTCTAATATGAGTCCTATCACTAATCCTAAAACTAACCCTGACCCTGATTTTGATCCAAACATTAATCATAACCCTAAACATCACCTAAAACCTAAACCTAAACTTAAACCTAGACCTAGCATAACCCCAACCCTTAAACTAGCCCTAATTGTAACTGTAATTCTTACATTAGCCATATTCCTAACGCTAGTCCTAACCTAATCCTAAACCTAGCTCTAATCAGAGCCCTTAGACTAGTTTTAACCCTAACCATAACCCTAATTCTAGCCCTAACATTAGCTTAAACCTAACCCTAACTCTGAAACTTGCCCTAACCCTAATCCTAACCCTAGCCCTAATCTTAACCATAACCATAGCCCTAACCCTAGCTGTAACCCTGTCAATTACAATAACCCTAACCATACCCTAATGCTAACTCTAGGATAACCCTAAACCTATTCCTAATCCTAAACCTATCCATTACAAATAATTTTAATCTGAACCCTAAATATAAGCATATCCATAACACTAAACTTAACCCTAAACCTAATGCTAATTTGAGCCTTAAACATAAACATTAACTTAACCCAAACTGTAACCCTGAAGCTAACCCTAATAATACCCCTAGATCTAAAACTTACTCTAAACCTTAACCTAAACCTTACACTATAACTAGACATAATCCTAACCCTAAAATTATCCCTAAACATAACCCTAGACCTGACATTACACCTAGCCCTAATGCTAGCCCTAACCCTTACACAAATGCTTGCCCTAATTGTAGCCCTAAACTTAGCCTTAACCTAACCCTAACCATAACCCTAACCCTACCCTTAAGTCTATCCCTAGTCCTAGCCATAGCTCTAACCCTCTCACTTAAACTAAGTCAAACCCTCACTCTATTGCTAGTCCTAACCCTAAACCTACACCAAAACCTAACTCTATTACTAGTCCAAACCTTACCCCTCATTCTAGCTCTAAAATCAACCCAAACCCTAATCCTAATGCTGACTCTTATTCTGACCCTAACATTAACCCTCGGTTTAAACCTGAACCTACCACTAAACCGAAACCTAATATTAGTCCTTCCGGTAAACCTATACCTAAATCTAACATTAACACTAGCCCTAGACCTAAATCTAATCTTAAATATAGTCATAACTCTTGCCCTCACCCTAACAATAACCCTTAAGCTAACCCCAAAACTAACTTTATCTCTAGACTTAGCTCTTGTCCTAATTTTGGACCTAACCTTAAAACAGACCCTAACCCGAATACTAACCCTTATTTTAACAAAAACCTAATCTTTAAATTTTATCCTTACCACAAAACAAACACTATCACTGGTCTAACCCTAAACTAGCCATAATCATAACCCTAGCTTTTACATTACCCATACATCTAAAACTAGCCTGAAACTCACACAAAACCTAGCCCTAATCCTACCTCCAAACCTAACCCTAAGCATAAACCTAACCCTAAATTTAGCCCTAACACTAACACTTACCCTCGCCCTTGCCCTAACCTGAGCTCAAAACCTAAACCTTACCCTAAGATAACTCTAGCCCAAACCCTAAACCTCACAATAACCCTAGCCCTAACTCTATACATTACACTAAACATAACCCTAAACATAATGCTAACCCTAACCTTAACCCTAACCCTACCCTAGCCCTGACTTTAACCTAACACCCTAGCCCTTAACCTAGCTCAATTCCTAACCCTTACCTTTCACCTAACCCTAACACTAAACAAAGGCCTAACTCTAACACTAACCCTAGCCCTAAACATAATGCTAACCCTAACCTTAACCCTAACCCTACCCTAGCCCTGACTTTAACCTAACACCCTAGCCCTTAACCTAGCTCAATCCCTAACCCTTACCTTTCACCTAACCCTAACACTGAACAAAGGCCTAACTCTAACACTAACTCTAGCCTTAATCCTAACCTTAACACTAGCCCTAACACCAGCTCAAATGCATCTATTACCCTAACCCTAAACCTAACCCTAATGATAATGCTAGACCTAAATCTAAACCTACGCTAACCCTAAACATACACCCAACCCTAGAATTAACCATAAACCTAACTATAAACTTAACCCTAGCTCAAAATCTAACCCTTATCCTAAACCTAACCCTACCGTAACCCTAATAGTAACCCTAACTCTTACCTGATATCTAACCCTATCAATTACCATAACAATAATGTTAACCTTAGCCCTAACCCTAACAATAACCATAACCTTATCTTGGGCCAAACCCTAAACCTAACCCTAGCCCTAGCACTAACCCTAGCTCAAACCCTAAACCAAACCCTTATCCTAATTCTAATCCTAACCCTATCCTTATACTTGACCCTAACCCTAACTCTAGCCCTAATCCTAAACATAACACTAACCCTAACACTAGCTCTAACCCTATAATTTACCCTAATGACAACCTTTACCCTAAAGCTAACCTTCGGTCTAATCATAAACCTATAGCAAAACCTAACAGTATCCACGATGCTACACCTAACCTGAACCCTAAACCTAATACTATCCATTACCCTGAACCTAACTCTAAACTTAATGTTCATTTGAGCCCTAAAACTACTCCTTAACCTAACCCAAACCCCAAATCTGAACCTTTCACTAATAATACCACTAGATCTAAACCTGACCCTCTCACTAAACCTAATCATTAAACTAGACCTAGCCACACACCTAATCCTAATACTATCCCTACATGTAACACTAGACCTGATATTATCCCTAGCTCTAATTATTGTCCTAAACCTAACACAAAACCTAGACCTAATCTTAGCCTTAAACCTAGCCTTGATCCTAACCTAAACCACAAACCTAGCCCTAACCCTCATGCTAACCATAAAATTAGCTCTAGCCCTACCCTAGTAGTTAAACAAAATTATGCAACATACCTAAACCTAAATTTTAACTTTAATCAAAACCTAACACTACACCATGACCAAACTCTAACCTTGATTCGAGTCCTAATCCTAACCTTAAAAATAACTCTGACTCTTATTCATGTCCTAACACTCACCCTAGCTCTACACACAACCCTATACTTAAACCAAACACTAACAGGAACCCTAGCCCTAATTCGAGTCCTAACCCTAACCTTAAAAATAACTCTGACTTGAACTCATACCCTAACACTTATCCTAGCTCTAAACACAACCCCAAAAATAAACCAAACACTAACAGTAACCCTAGCTCTAATTCGAGTCCTATCTCTAACCCTAAAACTATCCTTCACTCTGACTAATATTTTAACACTTACACTAGCTATAAATATCACCCTAACCTTAAATCTAATACTAGACCTACGTGTAACCCTAACCCTAAAACTAACCATAATTGTAACCTTAGTACTTGCATTAGCCATTGCTCTAACCTTAGCCTTAAGGTTAACACAAAAACTAGCTCTAATCTGAGCCCTAAACCTAGCTAAACCCTAACCCTAACCCTAAAACTAACCCTAACCCTAGCTCAACATATTACCTTTAACATAAACACAGACCTAGACCTATCCCTAAATCTAACCATAGCCCTAGCCCTAACCCTAAACTTAACCCTATTCCTAAACCTTGGTCTAAACCTACCCATTACCCTAATCCTCATCCCAAACAAATATATAATCCTAGCTCAAAAGCCTAAACATAACCCTAACCCTAACCCTAACCACAAGCCTAAATGTAACAATCGTCATAGGCTAACTCTAGCTTAAACCCTAACTGTTACCATGAACCCAAATGTAACCATAGCCCTAACACTAACCCTAACTGAAATCTAACCCTAAATCTTAACTCTACATCTAACTCTACTCAATACCCTAACTCTAACCCTAACCTTAATTTTAACCCCAGCCCTAACCCTAACCCTTACCCTAACCCTAATAATAATCCTATCCCTAGACCTGACCCTAAACTTAACCCTCACCCTAGCACAAACCCCAACTCTATACCTAACCATTATACTAAACAATTACTAACGCTAACACTAGTTCTAACCCTAACCCTAACCATAACTCAAGACCTATTTATAACCATAACCCTAGCTCTACCCTTAGCTCTAACCATAACCATAACCCTTACCCAAATGCTAACCATAGGCCTAACCCTAACCTTATCGCTTATCCTAACACTATGATATACCTAAACCTAACCTGAACCCTAAACCAAACACTATCATTACCATACCCCAATCCTAATGCTAATTTGAGCTCTAAAACTAAGTCATAAACTAAACCAAACCCTAACCCTGACCCTAACCTTAATAATTCCACGAACTCTAAACTTGACCCTTACCCTAAACCTAATGCTTACACTAGACATAGCCAAAAAACAAACTCTAGATCTATCTTAAACTATTACCCTCGACCTGTTATTAGCCCTACTCCTAATCCTAACACTAACCCTAAATCATACACTAGCCCTCATCCTAGCCCTAAACCTAGACTTAATCATAACCCTACAACTAACCCTATCCCTAACCCTAACTCTAACACTAACCCTACCTCTAAACCAAGATACAATGCCATCCCTTATGCAAAACTTAACCCTCACCCTAACCCTAATGCTAGGCCCAAGGTCAACACTGATCCTAGCCCTAATATTAGCCCTAATTTAACCCTAACCCTAATCCTAACCCTAACTCTAACCCTAGGATTAACACTAATTTTACTCTCAGACTAACCCTATCCCTAGATCTAAACAAATTTATTACCATGACCCTAAACCTATCACTAGGCCTAACACTAACCCTTGCCCTATCCTTCATCCTATCACTAACCCTAGATCTAACCCTAACTCTAAATGTAACTCTAACACTAAGCCTAAGCCTAACACTAACACTAGCCCTAACCATAATACTAATTTTATAACTATTACTAACCCTAACCCTAAGACTAAAAAAATACCAAGCAGTAGCCCTAACCCAAAACCTTAACATAAACCAAACCCTGACACTACAACTAGACCTAACCCAAGCCTAACTCTAGTCCTCTAACCTTAAAACTAACCCTGACCATGACTCTAATCCTAACTCTCACCTTAGGTCTAAAGACCACTCTAACCATAGACCAAACACTAACAGTAACTCTAGACCTTATGTGAGTCCTAACCCTAACCCTAAATCTAATGCTGACCGTGACTCGTATCATAATACTAACCCTAGCTCTAAATATTACCATAACCTTAAACCTAACACTAGAGTCTAACCCTTAACACTAACCCTGAAACAAACCCCAATTTTAACCCTGGTTCTTACATTACCCATTGCCTTAACCTTAGCCCTAGCACTAACAGAAAAACTATCCCTAACAGAGCCCCAAACATAGTTTTAACCCTTATTCTAAACCTACCTCTAATACTTGCTCTAACCCTGTCTCTAACCATAAGCAAAATGCTAACACAAATGGTAACCCTAAAACTATTTCTAATCCTAAGAATAAACAAAACCATAACTCTATTAATAGTCCTAAACCTATCCCTCATTCTAGCTCTAAACCTATCCCAAACCCTAACACTAACCCTGACCCTTATTCTGACCATAACACTAACACTAGTTCTAAGTTTGACCCTAAGCATAGACCAAACCGTAACACTAGCCCTACCAGTTCTTCCAGCTAAATCTAACTCTATCATGAGCCCTAGACCTAAACCTAACCCTAAATCAAGCCTTAACCCTAGCCCTAGACTTAAACAAAAATTTTGCCCTGGCCCTAAAAATAATCCTTATCTTAACGCAAAGACTAACCCTACCCCTAGACATAAAGCTAATCCTAATTCTGGCTTTAACCTTAACTCTAACCTGGACACTGACCCTGCCTTAAACACTAAACTTATCTCTAAACCTGACCATAGCAAAAACCTAAACCAAAAAACTAGACGTAGCCATAACCCTAACCCTAGGACTAGCCCTAATCATAACACTAGCTCTTACATTATGCATAGCCCTATCTTACGCTTTAACCTAACACAAAACCTAGAGCAAATCCTAGGCCTAAAACTAGCCCTAAATGTAACCCTAATCCTAACCGTAGACCTAAGCTAATCCTCAACCTATCATTAGGCCTAAACCTAGCTCATTGCCTAACCCTTATGCTAAATATTAACTTAGACCTATTCCTAACTCTAAACCTCAACCTAGCCCTAATGTTAACATTAACCCTAGCCCTAAACCTATCTCTAAAACTACCCATTACCCCAACCTTAACCTTAACTCCATTAATAGTCCCAACACTAGCCCTCACTCTAGCTCTAACTCTATCCTAAACACTAATGCTAACCCTAAACCTTATTTTGACCCTAACACTAACCCTAGGTCTAAACCTGAACCTATCCCTAGACAGAACTGTAACACTGGCTCTAAACCTAAACCTAATCACTAATCTAGCCTTAACTCTAGCCCTAGACATAAACAGAAACCTAGCCTTTAAAAAAAAAAAAAAAAAGAATAAGAAAAAAAAAAAAACTCTTAAATTAACCCAAACACTAACCCTACACCTTGGCCTAAACCTAGTCCTAATTCTGGCTCTAACCTTAATCCTAACACTAACCCGAATACTAAACCTGCCTTTAACAGAAAATATACCTCTAAATCTTACCTTAACTGAAAATCTAAACTTAACACTAGACCTCTCCATAACCCTAACCCTACAACTAGCACTAATAATAACCTAGTTCTTACATTACCATAGACCCATCCATAAGCCTTAACCTAACACAAAGCCTAGAGCCAATCTTAGGCTTAAACCTAGCCCTAAGCATAACCCTAACCCTAACCCTAGACCTATCCCTAATGCTAACCATAGCCTTAGTCCTTAACCTGACTCAAAGCATAACCTTTAACCTAAATATAAACTTAGACCTATCCCTAACTCTAAACCTTGCCCTAATTCTAAGGTTAATCCTAGCCCTAAACCTAACTCTAAACCACCCATTGTACTACCACTAACCATAACCCTATTGATAACCTTAGTTGTAATCCCAACCCTAACACTAACCCTAACTGAAAAACTAACCCTACACCTAACCCTAAACCTAACACATGCCATACCTCTAACCTTGCTAAAACCCTATCCTATACCAGAAATCTAAATATAATCATAGTCTTAACCCTAACCCTAAAACTAAATCTAACCCTAACCAAACACCTAAACTTATATCTAACCATATCCATTACCCTAACACTAATCCTAACCCTAATGGTAACCCTAGCCCTAACCCTAACCCAAACCCTAAATCTACAATAACCTTATCCCTAGACCTAATGCTCAACCTAAACTTTGAGCTAGCCCTACCTAGTCTTAATTGTAGCTCAAACCCTCATTCTTAACCTAAACATAACCCTAACCCAAACCCTAACCTTAATCCTAGCTTTATGGTAACCTTAACAGTAGCCCAAACCCTAGCTCTAACTCTATGCATTACCTTAACAATTACCCTAAACCTAATGCTAATCCTAGCCCTAACCCTAACCCTAAATCTATTCCTACCCTTGATTCAAACCCTCACCCTCACACTAGCTCTAAACTTTATTCAATCCTTGACCCTTACCCTAAACCTAACCCTAAGACTAATCCCATGCCAAATCCTAACCCTAGCCCTAATCCTAAACTTAGCCCTAGCCTTAACCCAAGCTCTAATCCCACTCATTACCCTAACCCTAACACAAAACCTCATGATAAGCATAGCCCTAACCCTAAACTTCTCTAACCATAATCATAAACGTAACCCTAGACCTAATTGTTAACATAACCCTTGCCGTTGTCTTAAGCCTAGCTCAAATCCCAACCATTCACTAAAGTTAACACTAGCCCTAGTGCTGAACCTAACACTAAACCTAACCCTAACCCAACATCTAACCCTGTCATTACCTAATAACCCTAAACCTAACCATAATACTAACCCTAACCCTAACCATAAATTTAATGCTAAAGCTAACCCTAGTCTTATCACTAACCCTAGCTAAAACCCTAAGTGTATCCTAAACCTAACCCTAACCCTAACCCTAACTCTAGCTGTAATCCTAATCATAACCCTATCCCTAACTCTAGCTTTAACCCTCTCTTAAACCCTATTAATAATCATAAGCCAAACGCTAACCCTAGGCCTATCCCTGACCCTATCCATTACCCTAAACTTAACCTGAAACATAAACCTAAACTAAGACTAAATCTAACCCCACCCATTACCCTAACTCTGACCATAATGCTAATTTGATCCCTAACACTAAACCTTAACCTACTCAATTCCCAAACCTGACCCTGACTATTTTAATACCCCTACCTCTAATCCTGAACCTTACCCTCAAACTCTGACAATAGATCTAGCCAAAAACCTTTCCCTAAAACTGTCCCCAACTGTAAACCTAGACCTAGTATTAGCCCTAGCACTAATTCTTGCCCGGACCCTAATACAAATGCTAGCACTCATCCCAGCACTATACTTAGCCTTGATCCTAACCTGAACCTAACTCTAGCTCTATCCTTAATTTTATCCCTTTTCCTAGTTCTGAACCTAGCTACAACCCCATCTTTTCTCTAAACCTAACCATAACTCAAGACCTAACCCTAGCACTAACCCTAGACCTGATTCTAGCCCTAATTTAGCTCTAATCATAACCCTAACACTAGCACTAATACTAAATCCGAATCTCAACCTTTCCCTAATCCTAGTTTTAATCCTATTGCTTACAGTAACCCTAATACTTGCCCTAACCTTAGCCCTAACCCTTCCCCTATCCCTAACCCTAGATCTAAACATAACTAGCCCTAAATTAGTCTTAGCCATAAAATAAAACTGAGCCATAGCCCTAACCATAAACTTTAACCTAAACCAAAACTTAACCCTATACCTAGCCCTACCCTATCCCTGATTTCAGTCCTACCCTTAACCTAAAGAAAACCTTTATCCTGACTCTGGCATTAACACTAACCCTAGCTCTAACATCACTCTAAAAATAAGCCTCATGCTAAAACTGCCCCAGCCCTAACCCTAATGCTAAAACTAGCCCTAATCATAACCCTAATTCTTACATTAGTGGTAGTCCTAACCCTAGTCCTAACCTAACCCTAAACCTAGCCCTAATCTGAGCCCTCTACCTTGTTTTAACCCTAATTCTAAACCTAGCCCTAGCTTTAATCATTACACTAAACCTAACCCTATCCCTAAAACTTGCTCTAACCCTAAACCTAACCCTAGTTTTAATCCTAACAATAACCTAGCCTGAAACCTAGCTATAACCCTATCCAGTACCCTAACCATATCTCTAATCCTAATGGGAACTCTAGGATATCCCTAACCCTATCTCTAACCCTAAAATTATCCATTACCCTAAAACTAAATTAAACCCTAAGTCTAACCATATCCATTACCCTAACTTTAACCCTAAACCTGATGTTAATTAGAGCCCTAACCCTTAACATTAAACTAACCCAAAGCTTAAATGTGACTGTGACCTTATAATACCCCTATCTCTGAATCTGAACCTAACCCTCAACCTTACACTTACACTAGAACTAGCCATAAACCTCACCCTAAAACTAACCCCAAATGTAAACTTAGACCTGACATTAGTCCTAGCTCTAATTTTAGCAGTAATCCTAACACAAAACCTAGCCCTAATTCTAGTGCTAAACCTAGCCTTAATCCTAACCCTAAACATAAAAAAGCCCAAAATCTAGGGCTAGCCCTAACACTAACCCTAGAGTTAATTCTAGAACTAATTTTGCCCTAACCTTAACCATAACCCCAATCCTATCCCTAAGACTAACTCTAATTCTCCCCATAGTCCTATCACTAGTTTTAAAACTATCCCTTAAAATAACCCAAATCCTAGCCTTACACCTCTCCCAAACCCTAGACCTAACTATTGCCTTGACCTAAATCTAGATTTAATCCTAACTCTAACCCTAAGCTTAAGCCTAAACCTCACCCTAACAGTACCTCTAATCCTAATGGTAATTGGAAATCTAGCACTAACCCTAGCCCTAGCACTCAAACAAAACAAAGTCATAGGCTTAACCCTATTCCTTAAACTAAATTAAACCCTAACTCTACACCTAGCTCTAACCCTAGCTCTAATTTGAGTCCTAACCCTAACTCTAGAACTGACCCTTAACCTGACTAGTACCCTACCACAAACCCTAGCTCTAAACATCACTCTAACCACAAACCTAACACTAACACTAGACCAAGCCCTAAACCAAACCATAAAAGTAGCCCTAATTGGAACCCTAGGTCTTACATTAGCCATAGCCTTACACTGACAAAAAATCTAGCCCTAATCTCAGGCCTAAACCTAGCTTTAAAAGCTAATCCCAAACTTAAACCTATCCCTATCCATAACCCTTACACCAGCCCTAACCTAGCTCTAGCCCTATCCCTTTTTCTAAGCCAAACCCTCACCCTAATTCTACCATAGTCCTAACCATAATCCTTAGCCTAACCAAACCATAACTCTAATACTAATCCTAGCCCTCATTTTATCTCTAAAATTAAGTCAAACTTTTACCCTAACCCTAACACTTGTTCTGACCCTAACACCAATCATAGGTTAAAACCTATCCCTAGGTTTAAACTAACCCTAGGTTTAAACCAAACCCTAACACTAGCCCTTCGGGTACCCTATACCTAAAACTAACCTTAACACTGGACCTAGACAGAAGCCTAATCATAAATCTAGCCAAAATTCTAGCATTAGCCCAAAACTAAAACCTAGCCAGAGCCCTAACAATAACCCTTAACCAAACCCAAACACTATCCCTATCCCTAAACCTAACCCTAGCCCTAATTCTGGCCCTAAACTTAAACCTAACCCTATCCCAAACAATGACCCTTACCCTAACACAAACCAAGCTTTAAAATTTATGCTATCTCAAAATCTATTTATAATCCTAACACTAGACCTAGCCATAAACCTAACCCTAACTCTTACATTATCTAAAGCCTTAATGCTAGCCATAAACTTCACACAAAACCTAGCCCTAATCCTAGCCCTAACCCTAACCTAACACTAAACCTAATCCTAAACCTAACCCTAACCCTCACCCTAGCCTTAACCTTGGATCAAACACTACCTCTTAACTTAAACATAATTCTAACCTTAACCCTAACCCTAATTTTAGCCCAAATCCTAACCATAACCAAGGCCAAACCCTAGCTGTAACTGTATTCATTACCCTAAACATAACCCTAAACCTAATTCTAAACCTATTCCTAAACTTAACCCTTATCTTAAACCTAGACCTGACACAATCACTAACCCTCACCTTAGCCCTAACCATAGCTCAAACCCTAACAATAACCCTAAACCTAACCCTAACCCTAACCCTAGCCTTAATCCTATACATTGACCTAAACATATGCATAACCCAAATGGTAACCCTAGGCCTAGCCCTAAACCTATCACTAACACTAATCCTATTCATTATTTAAACCTAACCTGAACACTAAACCTAGTCCTATCAATTACTCTTACCCTAAGCCTAATTCTAGTTTGATCCCCAAAACTAAACCATATACTAAAACAATCTCTGAACAAGAAAATGATCATAATAATACACCTAGCTCTAAACCTGACCATTAACCTAAACCTAACCCTTACATAAAACTAACCCCAACACTACCCCTAATTGTAAACACAGACCTGACATTAGCATTCTACTTATTCATTGCCCTAAACTTAACACAAACCCAAGCCCTTATTCTAGCCATAAACCAAGCATTAATTCTAACCTGAACTCTAACCTAGCCTAATCCCTAATTTCAAACCTCTCTCTAGTTCTGAACCTAAGTATAACCATATGCTTTCCAATAACCCTAACCCTAACCCTATCACTATCACTAACCCTAACCCTTGCCTAACACTGTCCCTAAACCTAACCTTAGGCCTAACACTAACACTAACCTTAGCTCTAATCCTAGCCCTAATTTATCACTAACTGTAACCCTAACTCTAACCCTAGCCCTAAGACTAACTCTAACTCTCAACCTATACCTATTTCTAGTACTAATCTTAACTTTTACAGTAACCCTAACACTAGCCCTAAGCTTAGGCCTAAGCCTAGCTGTAACCTTATATCTAACCATAACTCCAAATCTTATCCTAACCCTAAGCCTAAACCTCACCCCACCATTAGCACTAACAGTTTTGCTAATCCTAAAATGAGCCATAACCCAAGCTCTAGTCATAAAAAATCCGATCCATAGTCCTAACGCTAAACCTAACCTAACAATAACCATATGCCTGACATTAGTCCTAGCCCTAATTTTTGCCCTAATACTAACAGAAAACCTAACACTACACCTAGTCTTTACCCTAGCTCTAATTCAAATGTTATCCCTAACCCTAAATATAATACTAACCATGACTCAAACCACAACACTGACCCTATCTCAAATCATCACCCTAAACCTAAAATTAAGGCTAGAACTATCCCTAATCCTAACCCTAAATCTACCTCTAATCACAACCCAAGTTCTCAAATTAGCCATAGCCCTATACTAGTCCTATTCCAATCTAAAATCTAGCCCTAATATGAGCCCTTCCCTAGTTTTAACACTAACCCTAAAAGTAACTCTAAACCTAATTCTAACCTTAGCCTTAATCCTAGCCCTAACCCTACCTCTAATAATCATAACCATAGCCCTAACCATACCTTTAATCTTATTTATAAACTTAACTCAAAACCTAACCCTAATGCTAAACCTAAGATAACCCTAACACTATCCATAACCCTAAATGTATCCATTACGTAAACCTAGACCTGACACTAACCCTTATTTGAGCCCTAACTCTAAATCATAATCTAAACAAATTCTAACCATGACCCCTACTCTAATAATACCCCTAGCTCTAAAACTGATCTTAACCCTTAACCTAACCCTTACTCTATACCTAACCATAAACCTAACCCTAAAACTACCACAAACCATAACCCTAGGACTGAATGCTAGCCATAACCCTAACAAAAACCATATCCTAATCCTGTATTTAACTTAGCCCTAATCTTGACTCTAATCCTAACACTTGACCTAGCAACCCTCACACTAGGACTAAATATAGCTATAACATCATACTTTAACCTAACGCTACTCCTAACCCTACCCCTAAACAAAGGCCTAACCCTAATACTCACCCAAGCTTTATACTAGCCCTAATATAGCCCTAAACATAAAACTTATCTTATCACTAGGCCTAAGACTAACTCTAACTCTCAACCTAGCCCTATCCCAAGGTCTAAACTTAACCCTTATCTTATCCCAAAGACTAGCCCTAACCCTAGCCCAGACCTAACCCTAAATTTAGCCTTTGTTCTAAACCTAGATTTAACTCTATATGTAAATCTAACCCTAAACCTAAACCTAAACCTTACACTTAAACGAGCCCTAACTCTAATGCTAATTAGAAAACTAGCCCTAACCCTAGCCATAGCTCTCAAACAAAACTGATCTATAGCCCTAAACCTAAAACAAATCCTAACACTACACCTAGTTCTAAACCTAACCCTACAACTAACACTGACCCTGACTCTGACCCTAAAACTAACCCTATCTCTTAATATCACCCTAACCTAAATCTAACCTTAACACTAGACCTAGCCCTAATCCTAACCATAAAACTAGCAATAATCGTAAAGCCAGTTCTTACATTAGCCATAACCCCAATGCTAACAGAAAACCAAGCCCTAATATGAGCCCTAGCCCTAGCTTTAACCCTAACCATAACCCTAAACCTAGCCCTAAACTTAACCTTAATCATAGCCCTATTCTAGCTCTAATCCCAGCATTACTCTAAATCTAATTCTAACTTTAATTATTACCCTAAACCTAATCTTATGTGAAATTGTAACACAAACCCTAACCTTATCACTAGACCTAATCCTAAACCTAACCCTTGCTGTAGCTCTAACTCTAACTCAAACCTTAACACTTACCCTAAACCCAACAGTAAACGTATCCCTAAAACTAAACTTAACCTTAAAGCTAACCTTACATCTAACCCAATCTATTAACCTTAATCTAACCTTAATGAAAACCCTAGCCATAAACCTAAACCCAAACCTGACAATATTCATAACTGTAACCCTGGATCTAACACTAAACCTAACACTTTCCCTAGGAACAAACCTAAGCTCAAAACCTAAATTTAATCTAAATATAACCATAATCTTACTTTAAGCTAGGATTACTAGTTCCAACCTAAACTCTAACCATAACTCTAGCCCTGAAACTAAATATAACCCTAGCCCGAACCCTAGTTCTGACCCTCTACATTATCCTTATGATAACCCTAATCCTAAAGCTAACCCTAAGCCTAATTCTTACCCTATTGCTAACCTGAAACCTTTTCATTACCCTAAACCTAACCTAAACTCTCACCTAATCCAATCCTTTACCCTAACCCCAAAACTCACCCTAAACCTAATGGTCATTTGAGCCTTATCCCTTAACTTTAACGTGAAAAAAAAAATACCTAACCCTGATTATGATGCTAAAAATACCCCCAGATCTAAACCTGATCCTTATATTAAGTTTAATACTTACACTAGACCTAGACACAAACCTAACCCTAAATCTACCCTTAACTGTAACACTATACCTGAAATTAGCACTAGTCCCAATTCTAAACCTAACGCTACAACAAACCCTAGCCCTAATCCTAGCCCTAAACCTAGCCTTAATTATACCAATGTTGAGAGCCACAGCTGAAGGGGCCCCAGGAAACTTCCAGCTGCAAGCAAACTTCCAGCTGCCAGATGATAATTTCCTCACAGCGGCCCCAGCACACTTCTATCTGCCAGCTGATTGGCTCCTCTTCACTTATGCTCATTGGGCTGTTTCCCCACCCTTTCAGACCACAGAGCTGTTCATTGGTGGACTTTATTTGCCTCTGCACACATGACCCAGCCAATTGGACTCACGTGCAGTAGGAGTGGTGGGGTTGAGAGGCTTTTGGAAAGCTGGTTGTGGCAGTTGGGCTCTGAGGGAATTCCTGAAGAGCTCATGTGGTGCAGTGAGTGTGTTCTAAAAATAAAATTTGTTTCTGCTTGATAACTGGCTCCTTAATTGTGCCCAGCCAGACTGCTGCATTTGGTGACCCATAAGGGGAATGAACCTAACTTGGCATTATCAGTTACACTATATGGGGATGAGATGTCCTAGATCAATTAGGAATAAGATTAACAAATAACATCAATCTAAATGCACCCACTAATATGGCTAGACAAGGTTTTAGGAAAAAAAAAGATTAGGAGAATAAGAACAAGGTATAGCAGGATCAATACAAATAGATCAAGGAACAGACAGACATGGATTGGATTTTCAGGAGGGGTCACTGAGACAATAAAAATTACTTGGAAATCAGAAAGACCAATATGGGTTCCTCAGTTGTCCCAGACTAAAGAAAAGATAAAAGGAGCCTATGACCTGGTAAAACAACAATTAGCAGAAGAACATATACAACTTTCTGTATCTCCCCATAATTCTCCCATTTTTGTCATCAAAAAGAAATCTGGTAAATGGAGATTATTGCAATATTAAAGAGCCATTAATAATGAGATGGTTACTATGGGACCTGCTCAATCTGGGAGTCCTCAATTGTCTGCTTTGCCAAAATTCTGGTATGTTTTAGTTATAGATATTAAAGATTGTCATTTTTTTATTCCAATTCATCCTGAGGATAGTTCACGTTTTGCATTTACTATTCCTGCACTGAATCATGAAGGTACTGATCAGAGATATGAATGGAACATACTCTCTCAAGGGATGGCTAACAGCCCAAAGATGCATCAAATTTATGCTAACAAAGTAATCCAGCCACTTAGAAATTAAAATTCTGAACTACAAATATTTCACTATATGAATGATGTATCATTAGCACACAAAGATTAAAAAGCATTGCTGGAATGTTATGGCACACTTACAAACTTATTTAAAAAATATAATCTAGAGATAGCAATAGATAAAGTACAATTAAATTTTCCAATTAATTATTTGGAGATCTATGATTCTCAACCATGGTCCATCCACCATAATTTCAAATATTAGTAGATCAACTCAAATCAAAGATATTAGGAGACATAAATTTTATAAGGTCTTATCTAGGCATACCAACAAGAGAGTTGGGACATTTATTTGATATCATAAAAGGTCCATCAGATTCAAATTCACCACAAATTTTAATGCCTCAAGCAAGAAAGGGATTAAAAATCATTGAAACATATTTAGAGAATATGCACTTGGACAGTATTGATATAAGTTTGCCTTTATTATTTATTGTACTACCAACAAAAAATATTTCTACAGGAGTATTTTGGCAAAAACGTCCATTATTATGGATACATTTATCTTATTCTCTTAACACTATTCTTACTAGATATCCTGAGGCTGTAGGACAATTAATACTCAAAGGAAAAAAAAAGCAGCAAAGGGTCTGTTTGGAATTTCTCCCAATAAAATTATTATTCCATATACTATGGATCAAATTGATGAGTTAGCTAATGAGTTAATTACTTGGTAATAATCATATGCAAATCTAATATTTCATTTGATAATCACTTACCATCTAATCCTTTATATTTTTTTTTTTGGCATCGCATCCTGTAATTTTTCCAAAAATTCCAAGAAAAACACTTATCATGAATGCTCCAAATTTATTCACTGATGTGTCAAATAATTGTTTAGTAGCAATAGTTCCACCTGATCAAGCTTTCACATTTTTAGTACACAAACAATCAGCTCAAATATAGAGCTTAATGCAGTATTAAAAGCTTTTGTGATGTTTAAAGATTCTGTATTTAATTTATTTTCCAATAGTCAGTATATAGTTAATGCTATAGTATCCCTTGAAGATGCTGGTAGGATTTCCCCTTCCTCTACTCTTTTCTTTTTGCTTTCAACTCTACAAAGTCTATTCTGGGACACAAATGATCCATTCTTTATAGGACATATCAGGGCACATACAGGATTAACGGGAGCCCTTATTTTGGTCAATGATTTAGCAGATAAAACTACACATGACATACATATTTTCTCTACACTAGAAGAAGCTACACATTTTCATAAAAAGTTCCATGTAAATGCTAATAATTTACAAAAGCATTTTAAAATATCTAAGGAACAAGGTAGGCAAATAATAAAACAATGTCAAAATTGTGTGACCATTTTACCACCTCTGGGATGAAGTCCATCCCAAAGGAATGACACCTAACCATATTTGGCAGATGGACGTCACACACTGGCCAGAAGTTAGAATATTAAAATATTTTCATGTTAAAGTTGATGCTTCTTCCAGATTTTTGATGGGTTTCCTTCATGCCAGAAAAAAACTAAATATATTATAGCTCATTGCTTACAAAATTTGCCTCTGTTGGTGTTCCAAAACAGTTAAAAACAGATAATGACCCTGGTCATACTTCTACCTCTTTTAAACAATTTTTCTCAACATTTGGCGTTACTCATATAGCAGGAATCCCATACAATCCATGGGGACAAGGCATAGTTGAAAGAGATCATCAAACTATAAAATGTACTTATTAAAGCAAAAAGAGGGAATTGGGAAGGGGTATATATTCCCCAACAATAAACTTAAAAAAAATGCTTTTTACTCTAAACATTTCATCAGGGCTTAGTGCTGCCAAAAGGTATGTGTCCAAAAAATGTACATAAGCCCAAGGTACTATGCAAGGATATTCTAACAGGACAATCGAATGGTCCTGACTTAGTAATTGTCTGGAGTCAGGAATCTGTTTGTTTGTTTCCACAGGGAAAACAGCAGCCAACTTGGATTCCAGAGAGATAAACTAATGTCCCGACCCAGTGATTGTCTGGAGTCGGGGGTCTTTTTGTGTGTTTCCATAGGGAGAACAGCAGCCAATTTGGATTCCAGAGAGATTATCTAAAGCGATTTCTACAGAGCAAAAATAAGATGATTTGGCTCAAATCCATTACAACTAATATCCAAAATTCCAGTTTGGTTATCCTTACATCTGTGACAGAACCAGGATGCTTTTTTCAATATCTATTTTATTATTGCCCTTTCCCACATCATGAAGTTCTATTTTGTTTTTTGAACTCATACAGAACTAGTTTAATGTTTTGCTGATCAAAGTTATTTTATGACTATAAGGTTTTTAAACTTTGCAAAGGAGATTTCACCTGTAAAAAGGCCTTTACTATCATGTCATGTGTTATACAACACATGTATGTATTATATTATGTGTGCACAGTTGTGTTTTATGTTGTATGTTTGTATGTACCTATGTCCATGTATCATATCTGATGAGCATTCCTGAAAAAAATGAATCCCAATATATATTTTTATTCATGTGATTTAAATGGTTTAATTTAAATTGGGTAAACAGCTGTTGAGGATTGTTTTAATGTGAATAAAAAAGGAGGTTAACAGATCTGTTTGTTTACTTTTACCTTTCCTTGTCATTATATTTAATAATTCTGTTCAAGATAATGTAAATTGTTAAGAAAATTGTTTTCTTTTAGTGCCTTCTGGAATGTTACATAATTTTTTCTTTAGCCATTATTGCCAGAATTCCTATCTTCATCCCAGTGCTGGTGAAGACAAAGATAAACCAATCTACAGCTTCTGCAATAGCCATCACTGAACTGCTTGCAGAACTTTCCTGGACTATGTATCACTTGTATGCATTGTGAACTCACCTGTATGCATTGTGAACTATCTGTTGGTGCAGCGACTTGTGGTGGTGTTGGGGTATTTTTGCTGATGATCTCATTGGTGCTACAATTTTTCCAAAAGGAGCCATCAATTGGCTTTGTGTATCTTCCTCCCTTCTGCTTGTCATGACTGTTCAGCTAAAAGTTGGGGGCCAACAGAGGTGAGGCAAAGAACCTCACCCCCCCCTCTGGTACAAAGACCTATCCACAGGTGTGGCTGTATGCTGTACCGGTAGTCAGTGATGGTTAAGATCCAATTGCAATGGTACCAACCTAAGATAGAAGGCTGACTCCTTGAGGTCAGCTCATCCAATGACTGGTAAGGGCCATATGTAGTATTGGACAACCTAAGGCAGGCACGGTCTCTGAACCACATGCTTTTTTTTTTTTTTAAACAGAGAGGAGGAGATGTTGAGAAGAGGACCCAGCAAACTTCTAGCTGCCAGTAAACTTCCAGCTGCCAGCTGATGATTAGCTCACAGGGACCCCAGAAATTTTCCAGCTGCCAGCTGATGATTATCTCACAGCGGCCCCAGCAACCTTCTAGCTGCCAGTTGATTGGCTCCTCTTCGGTGATGATCATTGGGCTGTTTTTCTGCCATTTCAGACCACTGGGGGGACTTATTTTGGCTCCGCCCACATGACCTAGCCAATCTGCCTCAAGAGCAGGAGGAGTGGGGGGTGTTGAGAGGCTTGTTGGAAGATGGTGGTGGCAGTTGGGTTCTGAGGGAATTCCTGAAGAGCTTGAGTGTGTGGCGTGTGTTTTCTAAAAATAAAGTTTGTTTCTGCTTGATAAGTGGCTCATGAATTTAACCCACCGAGACTGCAGCAACCCTAACCCTAATGCTAGTCCTAACCCTATTTATAACCCTAATTCTACCTCTAAACCTAGCTATAACACCATCCCTTACCTTAAACATAACCATAACCCTAGTACTAATGTTAAGTCTAAGTTGTCAACTAACCCTAGCCCTAATTCAAGCCCTAATTTGCCACTCTCCCTAAAATTAACCCTATCCCTAACCCAAAGATCAACTTCTCTCCCTATCCCTATCTTTAGTTCTAACCCTATCTGTTAATTTAACCATAACCCTTGCCCTACCCTTAGACCTATCCCTAACTGTAGATATAATACTAACTTCAAATCTAACCCTAAACCTAAGCCTAAACCTAACACTAACACTAGCCCTAACCCAATGCTAATCATATAATGAGTGCTAACCCTAAACCTAGGACTAAAACAAAACTGAGGAATACATCTAACACTAACTTAAACAAAAACCTAACACTACCCCAGATCTAAACCTAGTTCTAATTCAAGCCCTAACTCTAGCCTTAAAACTTACCCTGACCCTGACTTATACCCTAACACTCATCATAGCTCTAAACACCACCCTAAAATTAAATGAAACATAACTGTTACCCTAGCCCTAATTCGAATCATAACCCTAACCTTAAAACTAACCCTGACCCTAACACCTATCCTAACAGTCGCACTAGCTCTAAACACTGTCCTCACCTTAAACCAAACCTGAAAATTAGCCTAGTGATTATTTGAGTCTTAAACCTAACCATAAAACTAACCCTTACCATGACTCGTTTCCTAACAATAACTGTAGCTCTAGTATTTACCCTAACCTTAAACATAAAGTAAACTACACATACTCAAAATCTTAATCCTAAAACTACCCCTAAATGTAGCCTGAGATCTTACTTTAGCAATTGCCCTAATCCTAACACAAAATTATTCCTAATCTTAGCCCTAAACCTAGGTTTAACCCTAAACATTGCCCTAAACCTAGCTCTAACCCTATCTCTTACCCTAAGCCAAACCCAAACCCTAAAGCTAACCCTAATTCTTAACCTAACCCAAACCCTAACCCTATTACTAGTTCTAACCCTAGCCCTCATTTTAGCTCTAATCATAATCCAAACCCTAATCTTATTCCTGAACCTTATTCTTACCCTAACACTAATCCTAGATCTAAACCTGAACTGAGCCCTAAACCGAAATCTACCACTAGCCCAAACAGTAACCTTAAACCTAAACCTATTCCTAACAGTACTCATACACCTAAATCTAATTTTGAATCTAGCCATAACTTGAAACCTAGACCTAAAGAAAAACCTAGACGTAGAACTAACAATAATCCTTAGCCTAAGCCAAACACTAACCCTTCCCCTAGATCTAACCCTCATTTTAATTTTGGCTTTAAACTTAACCATAACCCTAACCTGTACACTGACCATGACACACTAAACCTAGCTGTAAATTTTAACCAAACACTAAACCTAAACTAAGCACAACAAATTCTTACATTAGCATTAATCATAACACATTCTTACATTAGCTGTAGCCCTAAATTATCACAAAACCTAGCCCTAATCCAAGCCCTAATCTAGCTTTAACCCTAAAGCTAACCCTAACCCTAACCATAGCCCTAACTCTAACCATAGCCCTAACTCTAACCATAAGCCTAACCCTAGGCATAATCCTAAGCATATCCCTAGCCCTAACCCTATCTCTAACCTATTCATTGCCTTAATGATAACCCTAACCCTTATCCTAACCCTAAACCTATCCCTAACCCTAACCCTATCAATTACCCTACACTTAACCTGAACCCTAAACCTAAAACTATCATTACCCTATCTTTAAGAACATTGCTAATTTTAGCCCTAAAACTAAACTTAACATAACACAAACCCTAACCCTGGCCCTCACCCTAATAATATCCCTAGTATTAAACTTGATCCTAACCCTAAACCTAACTCTTACAATAGACAGACAGCTATAAACCTAAACCTAAAACTATCCCTAACTGTAACCCTAGATCTGACATTATCCCTATCTCTAATCCTAGTCTGAACCCTAAGACAAACCTTAGCCCACATCCTAGCCATGAAATAACCCCGACTTAATCATGAAACTAACCGTAACCCTAATTCTAACCCACACCCTAGACCTAAAAGTAGCTGTAATCCCATCCCTTATCCAAAACCTAAACTTAACCCTAACACTAATACTAACCAAAGCCATAACCCTAAGTGTATCACTAACACTAGTCCTAGCCAAAATCTCAGCCCTAATTTAGCCCTATCCCTAACCCTAATCCTAACCCTTACCCTTGCCCTAAGACTAATTCTCACTCTTAACATAGCCCTACACTGAGTTATAACCCTATCCCTTATCATTACCTTAAACCTATCCCTATCTTTAGCCCTAAACTTAGTTTTATCCTTAACCCTAGCTCAAACCCTAAATCTAAACCTAACTATAAATCTAAATCTAAACCTAAGCCTAAACCTCACACTAACGCAAGCCCTAACCTTATCCATAATCCTAAAACTTTCCCTGATTCTACCCCACAGCCCTAAGGCAAAACTGAGTCATAGCCCTAACCCTAATCATTAACCTAAACCAAACTCTAATCATACACCTTGACCTAACCCTAACTCTAATTCTAGTCTGAACACAAACCTGGAAACTACTCCGGACTTTGACTCTGACCCTAAGATTAACCCTAGATCTAAACATCATAGTAACTATAAACCTAACTTTAATACAAGACCTATCCCTGACCCTAACCCTATTACAAGCACTAATTATAACCCTAGTTTGTACATTACCCATAGCTTTAACCTTAGCCCTAATCTAACCAAAAACCGAGCCTTAATCTGAATCCAAAACCTAGATTTAATCCTAAAATTAAACCTAAACCTAATACAAACAAAAGTCCTAATTAGACATAACTCTAGACCAAAACTTAGGTCTAACCCTATCCATTACCCTAATGATACCCCTAACACTTATGCTAAAACTAGGCCGAACCTAACCCTATCCATTACACTAATCCACATCTAAACCCTAAACATAACCCGTCACTACCCTAACCCTAAACCTAATTCTAATTTGAGTCCTAAAATTAAACCCTAACCTAACCCAAACACTAACCTTCAACCTGACCCTAATAATAACCCTAGCTTTAAACCTGACCCTTACCCTAAACCTAACCCTTACACTGGACCAAGCCCTAAACCTAACACTAAAGCTATCCCTGACTGTAACCCTACACTTGACATTAGCTCTAGCCCCAAAACTAGAAAGAACCCTAACACAAACACTACCCCTCAACCTAGCACTCAGCCTAGACCTCAGCCTAGCCTTAATCATAACCCCAACCCTAACCCTAGCCCTATACCTAATACTAACCCCCCTCCCTAGCCCTCAACCAAACTATAACCCAATACTTTACCCTACATGTAACCCTAACATTAACCCTAACACTAAGCCTAAACCTAACACTAACCCTAGCCCTAATTTAGCCCTATCTTTAACCCTAACCCTAGACCTAAGTCTAACTCTAACTCTAACACTAGTCCTTTCATTAGTTCTTACCCTATCACTTACCATAATCCTAACACTAGCCCTAACCCTAGTCCTAACCCTTGCCATTCTCTTATCTTTAGCCCTAACCTTAGATCAAAAGTTAACTCTAAATCTAACCCTAATCTAAAGCCTAAGCCTAACCATTATTAACACATTTAAAGGTAGACTATGTCTACAAATGTTGGCTTAAATTATTATTTAGAAAATAGTCACTAATTTCATAAAAGGCATACTATTTCTGGTGGTATATAGAGAACTGAGATTCATTGGTATGACACTATTTTAAGTAAGAAAGGTTTGAATGTATGGGATTAATCTAACTTAGCAAATTGGAAGATAATTCTATTTAATAGACAGGGGTGATTTATGAGAGAATGTATAAATTTAAATTCCTTATCTGTATTTATAAAATTACCTGATGTATAAATAGTAATAGTTAGAAGGTTGAAAGTTGGATAGAGGGAGAAAGAAAGAAGAAGAAGAAGAAAATAACAAGGAAAGAAAGAAAGAGAGGGAGAAAGAAATTAAGAGAAAACAAAGGGTGTTGAGGTGGGGGCTATGCAATTTCTCTATATTATACTATTCTGATGATTCAGTTCTTAAAGTCCAATTTCATGCAAATTCTTGGTTTCACATATTTTGAGGTTATGAGGACCAGAGAGGAAAATGTAGAGGAGAATGGATGAGAAGAACAAGAAAAAAAAATGTATCTCAGTACTTTGTTTCCTTTTCTTGCAGTAGTTGGAGTTGTCTATTCCTAGCTTGAGTCTCTGTGCTCATGGTGGTGGGCATAGCCAGTGTGAGAGTACTTGAACTTCTACCTGGAGCCTCCCTACTCTTAATCTCTGAGTTGGAAACCAGGTGCCTGCACAATTACTATTCCACATTGATAGCTATGCCCCCATGAATCTTGATAGAAAAATCTTGAGTTATCACAGCTGGAGGTAGGGGAGTTGAAAAACTGGTACCTGAGCAGCCACAGAACTGATCTGGTAAACACGGCAACTGATAGATTGTGAGTAAGGTTTTTTAAGATGGATTCCATCTGTTACCTGTGTAGGGTGTTTGTTGAGGTAGGTGGTTCTGGGATGACCTTGTGCCATGTCCATAGCTTGGTATGGTGACCCAAAAGCAATGCGTCTTTAATCTGTGCTGCCTTCTCTCTGAGCTAAGAGTGTCCGCGAGGCTGAGACTTCCCTCTGAGTCAAGAGCTTACGAGTGGCCTAGACTTCTTTCTGATCTGAGAGCATCGAGGCAGCCAAGTGTTCCATCTATACTGAGAAAAAAGCTCTAGTTTTCTTCAAATTTTTGTGATAATGGACAGGATTCATGTTTTACTTAGCCAGGTTTGGACCTTCTGTTCAATGGTTCACTTTAAGAAACAGTTTGTATTTTAAGGTTTCCCTTCATTATGCCTTATTGATGTGAATGAAAATTGAGCTGGCAATCAAACAGGGTTGGTAGGAAGTGCTTGAAACTTCACACAATCAGTTCTCAGTGGACATTATCTGGTTTCTTTCTTTTCAAAGAAGTCCAAAGCTGAAGTATGGAAAAGCAACTGTATCTTAGAGCCCTTAAGCATAAAAGAGAGATACATATTTTACTGACATAAATCTCCCAATGATATAATCAGATTTCTTTGCTTCTGCACAGTATTTATCTTTTAGCTAGCCCCACTAGCCTCCCATGTATGGGAATTCTAGGATCAATGATTCCATATACAGGTAATAATTAGTGTCATGATTAGGGTTAGGGTTAGGTTTAAAGCTAATATTAGAGTTAGAGTTATTTTTGTGGAATTTTCTTTGATACTGGGCTATATTCATCTTTTATCTATCCTTACAATGCTCCTCAGGTTTGGACCTTCTGGGTTCTGACGTTCACTGTTAGGAACAATTTATATTTTAAGGTTGCACTTCATTTTGAACTACATGGAAATATAGCTTGAAATCGAACAGAATTGATTTGAAAATTTTCTTGAAACTTCACACATTCAATCAATTCTAAGTGTGCATTCCCTGGTTTGTTTCTTGTGGAAGTAGCCTTATGCTGAAATAGAAAGAAATAGCTTCATCTATGAGTGCTTCAGGAGCAAGCTTCAATATTTTTGGTCAAATTATTTTCATACTGTACAGAAATGATTCTTTACTTGGCCTTAATAGGATCCCTAATTTTGGACCTTTAAGTTTAATGGTTCACTGTTAGAAAGAGTTTGAAGTTTTAGATGTCACTTCATTATGACATATAAGTCATAATTACAATTAAGCTGAAAATCAAACAGGGTTGGTACTAGCTGCTTTATATGTCACACACTAAATAATTTCTCTATGGGCAATCTCTGCTTTCTTTTTATTGAATATAGGCCAAAAGAAAAGCATGCAAAAACAACTTTATCCATGAGTACTTTAGAAGTCAACAGGGATATAAGCATGTAATGGACTACCTCCTTCAATTATTTGGTTAGATTTCTTTGATATGGTGCATGATTTATCTCCTAGCTTAACCCACTAGGCTTTGCAAATTTGGGACTTTTATAACTTGAGGTTATCTAAAAAGGTTAGATTTAGGCTTATGGTTAGAGATAGGGCTAGGGCTAGACCTAGTGTTATGTTTATAGTTTGTCTTGTTCAAATTTTTTTTGACATTGGACAAGATGTATATATATATATATATATATATATATATATATATATATATATATATATATTTATATATTAAATCTATCTATATCTATATCTATATCTATATCTATATCTATATCTATATCTATATCTATATCTATATCTATATCTATATCTATACATCATTACTATGTTCTCCAGATTTCAGCCTTCTCGGTTCAATGCTTTGCTGTCAGGGACATTATATGTTTTAATTTTATTTTATGGTTTTACTTCATTTCAACCTACATGGGTAAATGGACATGGGATTGGAAATCAAACAAGGTTGGTGCTAACTCCTTGAAACTTCACATAATCAGTTCTCTGTGGGCAGTCTTTGGTTTCTTCCTTGTGAAAGTAGTTCTAAACTGAAGCATGCGAAACAAATATATACTAGAGCACCTTAGGAGAAAACAGTGAAATACACATGCAGTGAAGTCCTTCCCCCAATTTTTTAGTCATGTTTCTTTTGTACTGCACAGAATTCACCTGTTAGCTTGCCCCACTACGCTCCACAGTTTGGGACTTATGTGATAAAATGTTCTTTAAACAGGTTAATGTTTGATTTAGGGTTAGGGTTAGGGCTAGGTTTTGAGTTAGTGTTAAGCTTAGAGTTCGTTTTGTTCAAAAAAAAATTTTTTTTATACTTGGCAGAATTTATGATTTTTTTCTATCCTTACTATTCTCTCCATGTTTGGGCATCCTAGATAAAAGAGTTCACTCTCAGGTATATTTTCAATTTTCATATTTCACTTCATTTTGCCCTACAGAGGTGAATGGAAATTGAGTTGGAAATCAAACATGGTCTGTGCTAGCTGATTGAATCTTCACACACAATATCAGTACTCTCTATGCACTCACTGTTTTTTTTTTTTCTTGTAGAAGACGGCCTAAGCTGATGCATAAAAATACACAATTTTATCTGAGAGAACTTTATGAAAAACAGGAAAAAATGCATGTAGTGAACTACCTCCCCCAATAATTTGCTGAGATTTCTTTGATACTGCACAGGATTCATCCACTAGCCTTTCCTACTAGGTGCCCCAAATTGGGACTTCTATGATCATAGGTTCTCTAAACAGGGTTGGACTATGGTTAGGGACATGGTTAGATCTAGTGTTAGAGTTATAGTTTATCTTGTTCAAATTTATTTGATTCTGGAAAGAATTCATCTTTTCCAATGCTTACTATGTTTCCCAGGTTTGCATCTTCTCAGTTAAATGGTTTGCTCTCAGGAACAGTTTGAATTTTGTTTCAAATGCATTTGACCTATATGAGTAATGGAAATGGATCTCAAAATTAAAGAAGGTTGGTGCTATCTGCTTGAAACATCACAGTCTAAATCAGTTCTCTGTGTGTACTCTCTGGTTTGTTATTTGTGAATGTACCACTAAGCTGAAGCATGTGAAGCAACTTTATCTGACAGTACTTTAGGGGAAAACAAGGAAATAGGCATATACTGAACTACCTCACACAATTATTTTGTCAGAATTCTTAGATGCTGCACAGGATTTGTCTTTTAGCTTGCCCCAGTAGGCTCCCCACATTTGGGACATCTAGGATCAATGGTTTTATAACAGGTTAGGGTTAGTTTTAGGATTAGAGTTAAAGCTAGCTTTAGAGCTAGTGTTAGGCTTAGAGTTGCTTTTGTTCAATTTTTTTTGATACTGGGAATGGTTTATATTTTTCCTATTTCTACTATACTCCAAAAATTTGGTCCTCCTACATAAAAGGTTTGCTCTCAGAAACAGTTTCGATTTTTATCTATCTCTTCTTTTTGCCCTAAATGTGTGAATGGAAATGAAGCTGGAAATCAAATAGGGTTTCTGGTATCTCCTTGAAACTTCACACAATCAATTCTCAGTGAATATTCTCTTGTTTGTTCCTGTGGAAGTAGCCCCTAAGCTAATTTTATTCAAATTTCTTTGATACCTTGCAGGATTAATCTTTTACCTAATCTTAATATGTTCTCCAGGTTTGGTCCTTCTCCATTAAAGGTTCGCTGTCAGGAACAGTTTGTTATGGTTAGGGTTATGGTTAACCGATGTGATTCTGCAATCTGTATATGGGGGAAAATAGGAGTTCATAACTCACTTGAATCACTATATGAAATATGATATGTCAAGAGCTATGTAATATTTCAAACAACTAATAAAAAATTAAAAATAAATAAATAAAGGCAAGTTAGGGGTATGGCAAGTTTCAGAATTAGTTTTATGGTTAGGGCTAGTTTTAGAGTTTGGCTTAGGAATATAATTATGCTTAAATTTAGAGTTATGCTTAGATTTACAGTTATGTTTAGATCTAGGGTAAGGGCTAGGGCTAAAAATAAAACTAGGGCTAGGGTTAGGGCAAGCATTAGATTTAGTCTAATACAGTAGGTTTATGGTATGTTTCAGGTTTCACTTCATTTTGACATATAAATATATTTGGAAATTGAGCTGGATCACAAACAGGTTGGTGTTAGCTGCTTGAAACTTCACACATTAAATCATTTCTCCTTGGGCACTCCCTTTTTTGTTCTTTCTAAATGTAGCCCTATGCTGAAGCAACAAAGTGTAGGTTTACGGTTAGGGTGATGTTTAGAGCTAGAGTAAGTGTTAGGGTCAGAGTCAGGGTCAGGGTTAGTTTTGGTTTGGGTTAGGACTCGAAATAGAGCTGAAGTTAGGCTAGGTGTAGGTTTAGGGTTTGGTTTAATTTAGGGGTTAGGTTTAGGGCTATGGCTCAGTTTTGATTTAGGTCTAGTGCTAAGGTTAGGGCTAGATTTTGGATTAGCAGTAGGGTTAGGGATAGTGTTAGAGTGAGATTTAGGCTTAGGGTTAGGGTGAGATTTAGAGTTAGGGTTTGATCAAGGTTTAGGGCTACCACTAGGGACAGTACAAGAGTTAGATTTATGGTAAGGGATAGGATTAGAATTAGGGATATGGCTAGAATGAGAGTTAGAGTTTGTCTTAGGACAAAAGTTAGTATTAGTGTTAGGGTTAGGAATAAATTAGGGCTAGGATTAGGGCTAGACTTAGAGTTAGGGTAAGGCATAGGGGTAGGGCTTGGGTGATTGTTAGCATTGGAGTTAGGGTTAAGTTTAGGGGAATGGGTGGGGATATAGCTAGCTTTAGGTTTAGGGAAATGGTCACAATTAAGATTAAGGCTAGGGATAGGGTTCAAGTTAGGATTAAGTCTAAAATTAGTGCTAGGATGAGGGCTAGGATCTTTCAAGGTTAGGGCTAGGATTAGGGCTAGGGCTAATATCATGTCTAGAATTATGGTTAGGGATAATTTTGGGGGTTAGGTTATGGCTGGGTCTAGTGTAAGGGTTTTGTGTAGGGTAAGGGTCAGGTTTAGAGCTAGTGGTATTATTAGTGTTAGGGTAAAGTTTAGTGATTCGTTTAAGTTGTAGTTTAGGGTTAGTACTTGAATTAGTGTGGGGTTTAGTTTTATGGTTAGGATAATAGATAGGGTTAGATTTACATTTTATTTAAGTTTTAGGGTAATGGACTGCTTAGGTTTAGTGATAGGGTTAGAGTGAGAATTAGATTTAGGGTTATGTTTAGTGTAACAGATGGGTTTAGAGCTAGAATTTGGGCTAGGTTTGGTTTGAATTAATTCTAGGGTTAAGGTTTTGTTTAGAGTTTTGGCTAGGTTATGGTTTAGAGTAAGTCTTAGGGCTAGGGCTAAGGTTATGGTTATGTTAGGGTAAGGGTTAGTGTTTGAGCTAGGCTTTGGGTTAGGGCAAGGGTTAGGTTTATGTTTAGGTCTAGGGTTATATTTACAATTAGGGTTTACTTGAGGGTTAGGGTATTGGCTGTGGTTTTCGTTATGCTTAGGGTTAGGGTTGGGGTAATGGATAATGTTAGATTTGGGTTAGTTTTAGGGTTAAAGTATTGTTAGGGATAGTGTTAGGATTAGGTTTAATGTAAGGCTTAATGTTTTAGCTAGGTTTGGGGCTATGGCAAAGGTTAGGTTTATGGTTAGGTCTAAGATTATGTTTATGGTTAGGGTTAGGTTTAGTGTTAGAGATATGGTTATAATTGGGGTTAGGTTAAGGATTATGGTAATGGATCGAGTTAGAGCTAACATTTGGTCAAGGATTAAGGTTAGGATACTGCTAGGGTTAGGGTGAGGGTTCAGAATAGTTTTAGGGTTATGTTTACGATAAGTGTTAGTCTTTGATGTTGGATTACTTCTAAGGGAGAATTATGGTTAGGCTTAGCACTAGGGCTAAGGTTAAGATTAGGGTTATGCTTAGGGCTATGTGTAGGCCTAGGATTAGGGTCAGGTCTTGTGTTATGTTTAGGGCTAGCATTAGAAAAATGGTAATGTAAAACTAGGATTATCTTCAGAGCTAGTTTTATGGTTTGCATTATGGCTAGGTCAACTTTAGGTCTAGGTTTTGAATTAGATTAAGGTTTAGAGCTAGGTTTAGTGTTAAGGTCGGTGTCTGTGTTCAGGTTAGGGTAAGGGTTAGAGCCAGATATTAAATTAGAATTAGGTCTAGGGGTAGGGTTATTGTTTGGTTTAGGTTAAAGTTTATTTTTAGGGCAATGGCTAGGTTTTTGTCTAGGTCTAAGTCTAGAGTTATAGCTATATTTAGGATTGGTTTTGGTCTAGGACTATTTTTAGGGTTAGGTATGTTTTAGGATTACTGGTAGTGTTAGTGATAGGGTTTGGTTTAGGGTTAGGATCAGGTTTAGACCTAGGGTTAGAGTTAGAGTCAGAATAAGGGTCAGGGTTAGGTGGAGAGGTAGAATGAGGGCTAGGGTTAGGTCTAATAATATGTTAGAGTTTAAGTTAGGCTAAAAATTAGAGTTAGGACTACTATTAACTTTGGGATTAGGGTTTGGCTTAGGGTAAGGAAAAGGGTTAGAGTTAATGTTAGGTCTAGAATTAGCATTAAAGTCAGGTCTAGTGTTAGTGTTAATATAAGGGTTAAAGCTATGGTTAGGGCTTGGATTAGGGGTAGGATTTGTGATAGAGTTCAGGCTAGGGTTAACACAACAACAAATGTACAAACTAGGGTTAGAATTATGGCTAGTTTTAGGTTAGTGTTAAGACTAGGTCTAGTGTTAGGGTTAATTTAATGTTAGGGTGATATTTAGAGCTAGGGTTAGTCTTAGAATCAGCATAAGTTTCAGGGTTAGTTTTAGAGTTAGGGTTTGGGCTAGGTATAGGGTTATGGTTTGATTTAGGTTAAGGGTTAAGGTTAAGGTGATGGCTTGATTTTTTTTATGGCTAGGGCTAGGAGTACAACAAGTTTTAGGATTAGCATTATAATTAATGATAGTGTTAGGGTTTTGTTTAGGATTATGGTTATGGTTAAATTTAGAGTTAGGTTTAGATTTAGAGTTAGGTTTTGATCTAAGGATACAGCTAGGGCTAGGATAAAACTAGGGTTAGAACTAGGGGAAGAGTTAGAATTAGTATCAGCAATAGGGTTGGGTTATGATACGACTAAACTAGTGCTAGGATTAGCACTAGGCTTAGTTTGACCTAGATTTAGGGCTATGTTTAGGGTTAGGTTTAGGATTATAGTCAGGTTTAGAATTATGTTTAGGTTTAGGGTAAGGAATGGGGTTATTGGTAGGTTTAGGCTAGGGCAAGGGTTAGAATTAATCTTAGGGCTTGGGTTATGATTTGGGTTGGGATTAAAGATAGGTTTAGGGCTAGGATTAGGGATAGGACTAATTTCAGGTCTATCATTATGGTTAAAGATATTTTAGGTTTAGGTTTTTAGACCTAATTGAGTGTGTGAAATTTCACAGAGCAAGCACCAACACTGTTTTATATACAGCTTAAATTTTATTCACTCATTTAGGTCAAAATGCAGTGAAACCTGAAAATACAAACTGTTCCTGATAGTGAAGAGTTGCACTTAGTTGGTGCAAACTTGGCGAGCATAGTTATGATGGGAAAAAGATGAATGCTTTCCAGTATCAAAGAAACTAGGAAAACACTAATTCTAACCATAACACAAGCTTTCACTCTAGCCCTAAAACTAACACAAACCATGATACTAACCCTAACATTTTTAAAGAATCATGATCCTTGCAGTCCCAAATTGGGGAGCCTAGTGGGATAGCAAACAGACGAATTTCTTTGCTTTTTCAAACAAATCTGACGAAACAATTAGGGGAAGAATTTTAGTAATTGGGCAATTCTCTGTTTCTTTATACAATGCTCTTGGATAAACATGTTTTTGTGCACTTTGGATTTGGGCTTCTTCTACAAGAAATAAACCAGACAATGCTCATGGAGAACTGACTGAATGTGTGTGTATTTGTCATTTAGCAGCTAGCAAAAACCATCTTTAATTTTAGGCTACATTTTCATTTCAGCATATAATTCTAAATGCAGTGAAACCTGAATATACGAATTGTTCCTGACAGTGAAAACTGGCATTTAGAATGCTCCTAAATGGCAAACATAGTTAGGCTAGATAATAGATGAATCCAGGCCAGTATTAAAAAAAAAAAAAAAAAAAAACTAGACAATAACTAACTCTAAGTGTAACAGAATCTGTCACCCTAGTCTTAAAACTAACACAAACTCTAACACTTACCCTAACATGTTTACAGAACCTTTGATACTTGGAGTCCCAAATGTGGGAAGCCTAGTGGGCTAGCAAACAGATGATTTCCTGTGCTTTATAAAGAAATCTTACCAAACAATTGAGTGAGGAATTTCAGTAACTTAGTATTTCCCTGTTTTCTTAAAGAGTGCTCTTAGATCAACATGTTTTTGTGTGCTTCAGCTTTGGAATTTTTCTACAAGAAATGAACCAATGCTCATAGAGAACTGATTGAGTGTGTGAAGTTTCAAGCATCTAACAAAAACCCTATTTTATTTCCATCAAGATTTCAATTCACCCTTATAGGTCAAAATGCAGAGATACCTGAAAATACAAATTGTTCCTCATACTGAACAGAAGAAACCTGATCAATGTCAAAGAAATTAGCCCAAAATTAACTCTAAACTTAACACTAGCTCTAACCCTAACCCTAACCGTAGGACTAAACCTAACATAAAACCTAGCCCTAATCCAAGGCCTAAAATTACCCTAAGCATAACCCTCATCCTAACCCTAACCCTAATTCTCACCTTAGCCCTAACCCTAGCTAAATGCCTAATGCGTAGCCTAAACGTAACCCTATCCCTATCTCTAAAATAACCCTAACCCTAGCCCTAATCCTAACTTTAAACATAGCCCTAATCCTAGCTCTAACCTTAGCCTTTACCCTAACTCTAACATTAACCCTATTGATAACCCTAACCCTAAACCTAACCAAAACCCTAATACAAACCATAAAAGTAACCCTAGACCTAAACCTAAACCTAACCATTGCTGTAGCCCTAAACCTAACTCAAACCCTCACCCTTACTCTAAATCCAACAGTAAACCTAGACCTAAAAATAAACTTAATCCTAAACCTAACCTTAACACTAAAGCTAACCTTATATATAACCCAATCTATTAACCTAATCCTAACCCTAACCCTAAAAACCCTAGCCCTAACCCTAAACCTATACCTGAACAAAACAATAACCCTAAACCTAGACCTAACACCTAAACTTAACCCTCTCCCTAGGACTATCCTTAGCTCAAAACCTAAACTTTACACTACACACAACCCTAACTCTATTCTAAGCTAGTTTTCCTAGCCCTAACCCAAACCCTTACCCTAAGTGAAGCCCTAATCTTAACCATAACATTAGCCCTTACCCTAGATTTAACCCTCCTCATTATCCTTATGATAACCCCAATCTTAATACTAACCCTAGGATTAAACCTAATCCTATTGCTAATATGAAACATCTTGATTACACTAAACCTACCCTAAACCCTAATCCTAAATTGATCCATTATCCTAACCCTAAACCTAATGCTCATTTGGGCTCTATTCCTAAACCTTAACTTAAAACAAACCCTAACTATGATCCTGATGCTAAAAATACGCCTAGCTCTAAACTTGACCCTCACCCTAAGCCTAACATAAACCTAACCCTAAAACTTCACCTAACTGTAACACTAGACATGACAGTATCCATAGCCCTAATTTTACAAATAACACTACAACAAACCCTAGATCTCATCCTAGCCCTCAATCTATCCTTAATCATAACCCTAACCCTGACCTTAACCCTAGCTCTTACCCTAATTCTTACCCACACTCTATCTCTAAACATAGCAATAACAGCATACCTTACCCTAAACATAACCATAACTGTATTCCTAATGCTAGACCTACACTGAACACTAACACTAGCTCTAATTCTGGCACTAATTTAGCTTTATCACCAAACTAAACATAACCCTAGCCCTAAGACTAACACTAACTCTCATCCTAGCACCATCCCTGTTTCTAAACCTATCTGTTACCATAACCCTAGCACTAGCCTTAACACTTGTTCTCTCTTTAGACCTAGCTCTAACCCTAGATCTAATGCTAACTTCAAATCTAACTCTAACCCTAAGCCTAAGCCTAACTCTAACAGTAGTGCTAGCCCTAATGCTAATCATATATGTAGTGCTAACCCTAAACTAGGACAAAAACAAAACTGAACAATATCCTTAATGCTAAACCTTAACTAAAACCAACACTACACCTAGACCTAACTTTAGCCCTAATATGAGTCCTAACCAGAACCTTAAAACTTACCCTGATGCTGACTCATATTCTAACAATCATTCTAACTCTCACCCTCAACTTAAACCAAAACCTTACAGTAAACATAGCCCTTATTTGAGTTATATCCTTAACCCTAAAACTAACCCTGACCATGAATCATATCTTAACAATAACCCTAGCTTTATATATTATCCTAACTTCAAACCTAACCCTAACATCTTACCTAATACTAACTCTAATCCTAAAATTAACCCTAATTTAACCTTAGTTCTTACATTAGCCATTTACCTAACTCTATCCCCAAAATTAGACCTAATCTGAGCCCTAAACCTAGATATAACCATAACCCTAACCCTAACTCTACCCTAAACCTACCTCTAAGGCTATCCCTTATCCTAAGTGAAACCCTAACACTAATGGTAAACATAGACTTATCCCTAATCCAAAACACTAACCCTATTAATAGTCATAACCCTAGCACTCATCTTAGCTCTAATCCTATGCCAAACCCTAATGCTAACTCTGACCTTTACTCTGACCCTAACACTAGCCCTAGGTCTAAATCTGAATCTGACCCTAGACCAAACCCTAACACTAGCCCTAGCCTGAAACCTAATCCTAAATCTAGTCTTAACTCTAGCCCTATACCTAAACATAAACCTAGTCCTAGCCCTAATAATAACCCTTAACCTAACCCAAACACTAACCCTACCTCTAGGCCAAAACTTAGTCCAAATTCTGGCTGTAACTATAACTGTAACTGTAACTCAAATGTTAACACTGAATCTGCCTTTAGAATAAACCTATCTCTAAACTTAACTCTACCAGAAAATCTAAACTGAACACTAGACCTAGCCATAACCCTAATCCTAAAACTAGCCCTAAACATGACCCTAGCTCTTACATTACCCAAAGCACTTACTCTAGGCCTAAACTTAATACAAAACCTAAAGCTAATCCTAAGCCTAAAAGTAGCCTTAAGCATAAAATTAAACCTAACCCTAGCCCTAACCTTAACCTAATCCTCACATTTGTCATAACCCTAGCTCAAATTTAACCCTTACCCTAAACATAAACCTACACTTATCATTAAATCTAACCCTAACCCTAGCCCTAATCATAAGCTTAACCCTACCCCTAAACCTAACTATAGACTTACACATTAGCTTAAATCTAACCCTAAACCTATTTTTGAGAGAGAGAGAGAGAGAGAGAGAGAGAGAGAGAGAGAGAGAGAGAATTTTATTTAATATTTATTTTATTTAGTTTTTGGCAGACACAATATCTTTGTTTGTATGTGGTGCTGAGGATCAAACCAGGGCTGCATGCATACCAGGCAAGCACGCTACCATTTGAGCCACATCCCCAGCCCACCCTGACCCTATTGATAACACTAGTCCTAACCCTAACTCTATACATAAGTGGGAAAGTAACCTTAGACCTAATAGTAAAACTCACACTCACTATAGACTTAACGCTAGCTCAAACCCTAAACCTTACCATAAACCTGAACATAACAATAGCCCTAACTCTAAGCCTAAACCTCAATTTAACCATAAACATAACCATAAACCTACATCTAAACTTACCCATTACCCTAATCCTACCTTAATGATGACCTAGCCTTAATCCTAACCCTGACCCTAACCATACTGTAATCTTATTCCTAGTCTAACCCTAAACCTAAACCTCATCCTACCCATAATCCTAGATCAAAACCTAATCCTTAGGCTAAACATAACACTTACCCTAACCCTAGTTCTTTCCCTAATCCTAATCCTAACACAATACCAATTCCTAACCATAAGCTTAGGCCTAAACTTAGCTCTAACACTATCCATTATACTAATTATAACCCTTACACTAATGTGCACCATAGGCCTAACCCTAAACCTATTGATAACCCTAACCCTATCAGTTCCCATAATCCTAACCTGAACCCTAAATAAAACACTATCATTAATGCTAATTTGATCCCTAAATCTAAACCCTAACCTCAAACAAATTCTAACACTGACCCTGACCCTAATAAATCACCTAGCTCTAAAGCTGACCCTTACACAAAATTTAATGCTTACACTATACATATCCATAAACCTAATTCTAAAACTATCCCCAAACGGAAGCCTAGACCTTACATTAGCCCTAACCCTAATCCTAGCCCTAAACCTAACATGAATCCAAGCCCTTGTCCTAGCTCTAAACCTAGCCTTAATTCTAACCCTAATCCTTACCCTCGCTCAAAACCTAGCCCTAAACTTAGCCTTAATTTAACCCTATTTCTAACCTTAGCCCTAACCCTAGCCCTAAGACTAACCCTAACTCTCACCCTAGGCCGACCCCTAGTTCTAACTCAATCCCTTACCAGAACCCCAAGCCTAGAACTAACACTAGACATAACCCTACCCTTATCCTTAGCCCTAGCCCTAAACTAGATCTAATCTTAACTTTAAATCTTTCCCTATGCCTAAAACTAACCCTAACCCTAACCCTAACTCTAAATCTAACTTTAAACCTAAGCCTAAACATAATTCTAACACTATCCCTAACCCTAATGCTAACCATAAAAGTAGTCATAATCCTAGCCCTAGCCCTAAAATAAAACCAAGCCATATCGCTCTCCCTAACCCTAAACCTAAACCAACTCTAAACCTAACCCTAACCTTAATCTATTTGAGCTTTAATCAAACCCTAAAACTAACCCTGACCCTGAATAGGAACATAACACTAACCCTAGCTCTAAACATCACCCTAACCCTAAACCTAAACCTAACACTACACCTAACCCTAACCCTAAGCCTAAATTTAGCTCAGATCGTAAACATGGTACTTTCATTAGTAATAACCCTAACCCTAGCACTAACCTAACCCAAAACCTAACACTAATTGGAGCCATAAATGGGTTTTAACCCTAAACTTAACCAGAACCATAGCCCTAATGATAACCATAACCCTAACCCTAACCCTAGCTCTAAACCTATTCATTGCCATAATCATAACCCTAACCCTAATGATAAACCTAGGCCTAAATTTAACCCTATCCCTAATCCTAACCTTATCCATTACCCTAAACCAGACCTAAATTTTAAACCTCACCCTATCATTACCCTAACTCTAATGCTAATTATAATTTGAGCCCTAACTTTAAACCTTACCTATCCCAAACCCTAACCCAGACCAGACCCTGACCCTAAAAATAGCCCTAGCTCTAAAACTTACGCTAACCCTAAAGCTAACCCTTACACTACATGTAGGCATAAACTGAACCATAACCCTAGACCTTATATTAGCCCTAGCCCTAATACTGGCTCTAACCCTCAAACAAACACTAGTCTTCATCCTAGCCCTAAATGTAGCCTTAATCACAACCCTAACTCTAATGCTAGCCTTAACCCAACCCTAACTCTCACCTTAGACATAACCCTATTTCAAGACCAATAACCTAATTCCAAATCTAGCCTTAACTCTAGCCCTAGACCTAAACATAAACCTAGCCTTAGCCCGAACAATAACCCTAAATATAACCCAAACACTAACCTTACCCCTAGACCTAAATCTTTCCTAATTCTTGATGTAACCCTAACTATAACTCTAACCTGAACACTGACCCTGCCTTTAGAGTAAACCTATCTCTAAACCGGAAACTACCAAAAATCTAAACCGAACACTAGACCTAGCAATAACCCTAACCCTACAACTAGCCCTAAACATAAGTCTATCTTTTACATTACCATAGCCCTAACTGTAGTCCTAAACCTAACACAAAACCTAGAGATAATTGTAGGCCTAAACCTAGCCCTTAGCATAGCACTAAGCCTAACCTTAGCCCTAACCCTAACCTAACCCTTGCATTAGTCCAAACCCTAGCTCAAAGCCTAACATTTACCCTAAGCCTAACACCTTTTCCTAAATCTAACCTTAACAAAAGCATAATCCTAACCTTAAATCTAGCCCTAAACTTAGTGCTAAACCAACCTATTACCCTAAACCTACTCCTAACCCTATTGATAACACCAGGCCTAACCCTAATCTTAACCTAACTGGAAAACTAACCCTAGACCTAACAGTACACCTCACACTCACCATAGACTTAACCCTAGCTCATACCCTAATCCTTACCCTAACCCTAACCCTAACCATAGCCCTAATCCTAAGTCTAAACCTCAGTCTAACTTTAACCATAACCCTAAACCTACATCTAAACCTATCCATTACCCTACCCTAACTCTACCCCTAATGATGTCCTAGCCCTCATCCTAATCCTAATCCTAACTGTACTGCAATCTTATCCCTAGACCTAACCCTAAGCCTAACCCTCACCCTAGACATAACCCTAGCTCATAACCAAATCCTTATGTTAAACATAACCCTAAACCTAACCCTAGTTCTAACCCTAACCCTAACCCTACCTCAAGACCTATTCCTAACCATAAACCTAGCCTTAAACTTAGCTTTAATCCTATCTATTATCCTAACCATAATCTGAACACTAATGTGAACCCTAGGCCTAACCCTAATTCTATCACAAACCCTAACCCTATACATTACCCTAAACCAAACCTGAACTCTAAATAAAATCCTACCATTACCATTTGCCACACCCCAATGGTAATTTGAGCCCTAACCCTAAATTGTAACCTCAACCAAACTCTAAAACTGACATTGGCCTAATTAATGCCCTAGTTCTAAAGCTGACCTTTACCCAAAACCTAAACCTTACACTAGATTAAGCCATAAACCTAATTCTAAAAAAAAAAAAAAAAATCCCCAAACGTAAATCTAGACCTGACATTACCCCTAGCCATAACCCTAGCCCTAGCTCTAAAACAAATCCCAGGCATTATTTTAGCTCTAAACATAGCCTTAATCCTAACTCTATCTCTAACCTTAGCCCTAATTTAACCCTATTCCTTAACCTAGCTAAAACTCTAGCACTAAGACTTACTCAATCTCTCACCCTAGCTCCATCCCTAGTTTTACCCTAATCCCTTACCAGAACGCTAATCCTTGCACTAATCCAAGCTCTAACCCTATAAGAGATAGCCTTATGTTTAGGGCTAGTTATAGGGTTAGGGTTTTGGCTAGGTCTAGTGTTCAGTTTAGATTTTTGGTAGTGTCAGGTTTAGAGATAAGCCCTATCCTTATCCCTAGCACTAACCTAGATCTAAGTTTAACATCAAATCTATCACTAACTCTAATCCTAACTTTAACCCAAACCATTATCTTAAATCTAACTTTAATCCAAAGCCTAAACCTAAACCTAAAAGTAGCCTTAAGCCTAACTATAATCCTAAAGGTAGCCCTAATCTTAGCCCTAGCTCTAAAACACAACTAAGCCATATCCCTAACCCTAAACCTTAACCAAATCCAAACCCTAGCCCTAAACCTAAATTTAGTCCTAATTCGAGTTTTAATCCGAACCTTAAAATTAACCCTGACCTTGACTCTTACCATAACACTAACCCTAGATCTAAACATTACCCTAATCCTGAACCTAAACTTAACAGTAGACCTATCCCTAACCCTAAATCTCAATTTAGTCCTAATCATAAACCTCGTACTTACATTAGCAATAACCCTAATCCTAGCTCTAACTTAATCAAACACCTAGTCCTAATCCGAGCCATGACCTGATTTTTAATCCTAAATCTAAACCTAACCCTAATCCTAACCATAACACTAACCATAACATTAGCTCTAATTCTATACATTGTCATAACCATAACCCTAATTCTAATGCTAATTGGAAGCTTAAACCTACACTCAACAAAATTTAAACCATAAGCCTCACCCTATTATTACCCTAAAACTAATGCTAATGCTAATTTTATCCCTAATGTTAAACCTTAACCTATCCCAAACCCTAAACCAGACCCTTAGCCTAGAATACCCATATCTCTAAACCTTACCCAACCATCAACCTAAACCTTACACTACATATAGCCATTAACCTAACATTAAAACTATCATAAACCGTAACTCTAGGCATGAGATTAGCCCTAGACTTAAAAGTAGCCCTAACCCAAAACAAATCCTAGCCCTCATCCTATCCCTAAAGCTAGCCTCAATCATAAACCTAACAGTAACCATAGCACTAACCATGATTCTAACCCTTATCATACCTCTAAACCAAACTATGACACCATCCCTTAAGCTAAACTGAACTCTAACCCTAATTCTTATGCTAGGCCTAAACTGAACAGTAACCCTAGCCATAATCCAACTCTATACCTAACTCTAACCCTATTCCTATCCCTAATACTAACTCTAACTCTAGTCTTATCCCTTGTTCTAACACAATCCCTTACCATAATCCTAAACTTAGCCATAACCCTAGCCCTAACCCTAGACATAACACTTTTCTAATTTTTATCCCTAGTCCTAACTCTAGATATAACCCTAACTTTAAATCTAACACTAACCCTAAGCATAAGCCTAACATTAACATTAGCCCTAAGCCCAATGCTAATCATAAAACTCACCCTAACTCTAACCCTAGCATTAAAACAAAACTGAGCCATAGCCCTAATGCTAAACCTTTACTTAAAAAAACCCTAGCACTACACCTAGACCTAACCCTACCTAGCCCTAACTCAAGTCCTAATCTTAAACTTATTGCTTACTCTCACTCTGATTCATATCCTAAAACTCACCCTAGCTCGAAACACCAACCTAACCTAAAACCAAACCTTACAGTAACCCTAGCCCTAATTCTAGTTTTAACCTTAACTCTAAAACTAACAGACATTCACTATTAACCTAACACTAACACTAGCTGTAAATATTACCATAACCTTAACATAATCCTAACAATAGAAGATTAACCCCTAATTATAACCCTAAAATTAACCATAATTGTAACCCTAGTTACAATTGTAACCTTAATTGTAACCCTAGTTAGCCATTGCTCTAACCCTAGCCCTAATGCAAACACAGAAACTAGCCCTAATCCAAGCCCTAAACCTAGCTTGAACCCTAAACCTTGCCCTAACCCAATCTCTAACCCTATCCTTTACCCTAAGCCAAACCCTAACCCTGAAGCTAACACTAATTTTAATGTAACCCAAATCCTATCCTGATTACTAGTCTTAACCCTAGCCCTCATTCGAGCTCTAACCATAACCCAAACCCGAACCCTATCTCTGACCCTTATTCTGACTTAACACTACTCCTATGTCTAAACCTGAACGAAACCCTAAACCAAACACTAACACTAGCCTTATCAGTAAACTTATACCTAAATCCTAACCCTAACACTAGCCTTAGACCTAAACCTAATACTAAATCTGCCATAACTCAAGCTCTAGACCTAAGTAAAATCCTATACATAGCCCTAACAATAACCCTTAGACTACACAAAACACTAACCTTCCCCATAGACCTAACCCTTATCCTAATTTTGACTTTTATCCTAATCATAAAACTATCCTCAATACTGACCCTGACTCTAACACTATCTCTAGCTCTAAACATCATGCTAACACTAAACCTAAACCTAAAACTATACCTAGGCCCAACATTAACCCAAAAACTAGCAGAAATCATAAGAAGTTCTTATATTAGCCATAGCAATAACCTATTGCAAAACCTATCTTTAATCCAAACCATAACCTAGCTTTAACCCTAAAGCTAAAAATAACCCTAAACATAGCCCTAACTCTTAATCTAAGCCTAACCCTAGACCTAATCCTAAGCAAAACCCTAGCCTTAACCCTTGCTCTAACCTATCTATTACCCTAATGATAACCCTAACCCTTATGCTAATCCTAGACCGAACCCTAATTTTAAATTTAACCCTAACCCTATCCATCATCCTAAACTTAACCTGAACCCTAAACCTAAAACTATCATTAACCTATCCTTCACAATAATCCTAATTAGAGCCCTAACCCTAAACTTATCCTAACAAAAATCCTATCACTGACCCTAACCCTAATAATACCCCTAGCTCTAAACCTAAATCTCACCATAAACCTAGACCTCACAATAGACCTAGCTATAAATCTAACCCTAAAACTATTCCTAACTGTAACACTTGACCTGACATTAGCCATAGTTATAATCCTAGTCCTAAACTAACACAAACTTTAGCCCATAGCCAAGCCGTAAACCTTACCTTAATCATAAACCTAACCTTAAACTAACCATAATTCTAATCCTCACTATAGCCATAAAACTAGCTACAAACCATCCCTTACACTAAACCTAACCCGAACGGTAACACTAACAATAACCCTGGCCCTAAACCTAGGTCTATCCCCAACACTAACCCTAGCCATAATCCCAGCCCTAATTTCACCCTATCCTTAACCCTAACCCGAAATGTAACTCTTACTCTAAGACTAAATCTAACTCTTGCCCTATCCCTACACCAAGTTCTATTCTTATTTTGTAAACACCCTAAACTTAGCCCTATATTTAGAACTAACTGTAGTCTTATCCTTAGCCCTAGCTCAAACCCTATATCTAAACCGAATTTAAATCTATCCATAAGCCTAAGCCTAAACCCCACACTAACACTAGCCTAACCCTAACCCTAATCCTAAAACTAGCCCTAACCCTATCACTGGCCATAAAACAAAACTGAGTCATAGTCTTCACCCTCATCCTTAACCTATACGAAACACTAACCATAAACTTAGTCCTAACAACTCTCTCTAATTCTAGTCCTAAACCTAACGTAATAACAAATGCAGAACCTGACTCTAACGCTAACACTACCCCTAGCTCTAAACATCATCATAAACCATAAACCTAAACCTAACATTAAACCTAGCCCTAACCCTAACCCTGTAACTAGTGCTAATCATAAACCTAGTTTATACATTATGTGTAGCCTTAAAACATAGGCCTAACCTATCCCAAAATCAAGATTTAATCCGAGTTCTAAATCTAGATTTAACCCTAAAACTAAACCTAAGCCTAACCCAAACAAAAGTCCTAATCCTATACATAATCCTAGCCCTAAACTTAGGTCTAACCCTATCCATTATCCCAATGATAACCCTAAACCTTATGCTAAACATAGGCCTAACCCTAACCCTATCCATTACACTAAACCACATCTAAACCCTAAATCTAACACTGTCATTACCCTAACTCTAAACCTAATGCTAAATTGATTCCTAAACCTAAAGCCTAACCTATCAAAAACCCTAACCTTCAACCTGACCCTAATAATAACCCTAGCTCTAATCCTGACCCTTATCCTATACCTAACACACTAGATCAAGCCATAAACCTAACACTAAATTTATCCCTAAGTGTAACCATAGACATGACATTAGCCTTAGCCCTAATACTAGCCCTAACCCTAACACAAACACTAGCCCCATCCTAACTCTCAGCCTAGCCTTATTCATAACCCTAAACCTAACCCAAGCCACAAATCTAATACTAACCATCACCCTAGCCCTCAACCTAGCTATAATCAATTTCTTTACCTGAAAAATAACCCTAAGTCTAACCCTAACCCTAGGCCTAAACCTAACACTAACCTTTTTACTAATTTAGTCCCATTCATAACCCTAACTCTAGCCCTAAGAATAACTATAACTCTCACACTAGCCCTTTCACTAGTTCTAACCCTGTCTCTTACCATAATCCTAACACTAGCCCTAACCCTAGTTATATTCCTTTTCCTATACTTAGTCCTAGCCCTAATAGTAGATCAAAATTTAACTCTAAATCTGTCCTTAACCTGAAGCATAAGCCTAACCATTATTAACAAATTTATAGTTAGACTCTATGGAAACATATGTTGGCTTCAATTGTTATTTAGAATATAGTCATAGTGTCATTAAAGGCATACCATTTCTGGTGTGATATAGAACTGGTGGACAGGGGTAGGACGCTATGAAAAGGAGGAAAGGTGGTGAGAATATGGGATTAATCTAATTTATCAAATTGGAAGAGAACTCTAATGAATAGACAGGGGTAATTTAGGGAAGCATGTATAAATTCAAATTCCTTATCTGTATTTATAAAATTATCCTATATATAAATAGTAAAAGTTGGGAGGTTGAAAGTGGGATACAGGGAGGAAAAAAAGAAGAAAAAAATAACAAGGAAAGAAAGAGAGGGAAAAAGAAATTAAGTGAAACAAAGGGGGGTGAGGTGACGGCTATGCAATTCTGCTTCATTATACTATTCTGTGATTCAGTTCTTAAAGTCTAATTTCATGCAAAGTTCTTGGTTTCACATATGTTGTGGTTGTGAGGATTAGATGGGGCAGTGCAGAGAAGAATGGATGAGAAGATTGAGAAAAGTAAGAAAGAAAATAGTCTCTCAGAATTTTGTTTCCTTTTCTTGCAGTAGGTGGAGTTGTCTATGCCTAACTTGAGTCTCTGTGCTTAGGGTGGTGGAGGTAGCCAGTGTGAGAGGGCTTCAACTTCTACTTGGAGCATCCCTACTCTTAGTCTCTGAGTTGGAAACCAGGTGCCTGTACAGTTGTTGTTCTGCATTGATAGCTATTTCCCCCAAATGCTTGTGAGAAAAATCTTGACTTATCACAGCTGGAGGTAGGGGAGTTGGAAAGCAGGTACCTGAGCAGCCACACAATTGAGCTGATAGCCACGGCCACTGATAGATGGTGAGTAAGGTTTTCCAAGATGGTTTCCATCTGTTCCTCATGTAGGATGTTTGGTGAAGTAAGTGGTTCTGGGGTGACCTTGTGCCATGTCAAGAACTTGGTCTGGTGAACTGCAAGCAATGCCTCTGTGTTTTGTGCTGCCTTCTGTTTGAGCCAAGAGCACCCTGGAGGCTGAGACTTCCCTCTGAGCAAAGAGCTCACGTGTGACTCACACTTCCATCTTCACCAAGAGCACCGGCACAGCCCCAGATTTCTTCAAATTTCTATGATACTAGGCAGGATTCATGTTTTACTTATCCAGGTTTGGGCCTTCTGGGTTCAATGGTTCACTTTAAGGAACAGTTCGTATTTTAAGGTTTCCCTTTATTATAGCTTATTGATATGAATGAAAATTGAGCAGGATATGAAACAGGGTTGGTAGGAGGTGCTTGAAACTTCACACAACTTGTTCTTGGTGGGCATTCTATTCTTTCTTTCTTTTCAAGGTAGGCCAAAGTTGAAGCATGCAAAAGCAACTGTATCCAAGAACCCTTAAGGAGTAAACAGAGAAATACATATGTACTGACATAGTCTCCCAATAATTTAATCCAATTTCTTTGCTTCTGCACAGTATTCATCTTTTCGCTTGCCAAATTATGCTCCCCAAGTTTGTGAATTCTATGATCAATGATATATATATATATATATATATATATATATATATATATATATATATATATATATATACAAGTAAGGTTATTTTAGGGTTCTGATTAGGGTTAGGTTTAGGTTTAGAGCTAATGCTAGAGCTATTTTTTGTTCAATTTTTTTGATACTAGGCTGGATTCATCTTTTACCTAGTCTTACTATGCTCCTCAGGTTTGGACTTTCTGGGTTCTATGATTGAAAATTTGCTTGAAACTTCACACACTCACTTCATAGTGTGCATTCTCTGGTTTGTTTCTTGTGCAATCTCTGGTTTGTTTCAGCCTTATGATAAAATAAAAAGAAGTGGCTTTATCTGTGAGAGCTTTAGGAGCAATATTCAATAATTTTTGGTCAAATTACTTTGAATCTATACAGGACTCATCCTTTACCTAGCCATAGTAGGATCTCCAAATTTGGGCCTTTAACGTTAATGGTTCACAGTCAGAAACAGTTTAAATTTTTAGGTGTCACTTCATTATGGCATATAGGTGTGAATGACAATGAAGCTACAACTCAAACAAGGTTGGTACTTGGTGAATGATACATGACACACTCAATTAGTTCTCTGTGGGCACTCTATGCTTTCTTTCTATTGAATGTAGGCCAAAGGAGAAGCATGCAAAACTAACTTTATCCGAGAGCACTTTAGGAGACAAGGAAATAAGCATTTAATGAACTACTTCTCTAAATTACTTAGTCAGATTTCTTTAATACCATGCATGATTCATCTCTTAGCTTGCCCCACTAGGGTTTGCAACTTTGGGACTTCTATGGTCAAAGGTTTCTTAACAGGTTAAGGTTAATTTTATGGTTAGTTTTAGGACTAGGTTTAGACCTAGTATTAGGTTTAGAGTTAGTTTTGTTCAATTTTTTTTTGAAATGGGGCAGAATTCATCATTTACCTAGACTTACTATGTTCCCAAGGTTTGGATCTTCTCAGATCAATGGTTTGCTGACAGTAACAGTTTGTGTTTTAAGGTTTCACTTCATTTCAACCTATATATTAAAGGGAAATGGAGCTCAAAATCAAATAGGGTTGGTGTTAGCTGCTTCAAAGTTCACACTCTCAATCATTTCTCTGTGTGCTCTCTCTGACTTATTTCTAGTGAAAGTAGCCTAAGCTGAAACATCCAAAGGAAAAAAAAAAAAACTTTACCCAAAAGCACATTAGGATAAAAGAGGGAAATATGCATGTACTGAACTACCTCAACCAATTATTTGACCAAACTTCTTTGATCCTGCACTGGAATAATTTGTTACTTTGCCCCATTAGGCTCCACAGTTTTGGCCTTATATGACCGAAGGCTCTCTAAACAGAATAGGGTTAGGGGTATGACTAGGGTTAGAGATAGTGTTAAGGTTAGAGTTAGTTTTGTTCAAATATCTTTGATACTGGGCAAGATTCATCTAGCCTTACTTTGTTCCCCAGGTTGGCGCCTTTTTGTTTCAGCAGATCACTGTCAGGAACAGCTTGTAATTTAAGGATTCACTCTATGTTGGCCTATATGTCTAAGTGGAAATGGAGCTGGAAATCAAACAGGGTTGATGTTACCTGCTTACAACTTCATACAATCAATCAGTTCTATGTGGGCACTGTCTTGTTTTTTTCCTTGTGAAAGTTTCTCAAAGCTGAAGCATGCAAAAAAAAAATTATCAGACAGCACTTTAAGGTAAAACAAGGCAATATGCCTGTACATAAATTCTTCCCCCATTTACTTAGTCAGATATTTTGGATACTGGGAATGACTCATCTGTTAGCTTGTTATACTAGTTACCCCAATATTTGGGACTTCTATGACAAAGATTGTCTAAATAGGTTAAGTTAGATTTAGGGTTAAGTTCTGGGCTAGGTTTAGAGCTAGTGTTAGGGTTAGAGTTAGTTTTGTTCAAATTTCTTTGATATGGGCAAGTTTAATTTTTATGTAGCCTTACTATTTTCCCGATTGGGCCTTTATTCAATGGTTCACTGTAAAGATCAGTTTGTGTTTTAAGGTTTCACTTTATTTTGAGCCTACATGGGTAAATGTAAATGGAGCTGAAAATAAAAAAGCATTTGTGCTAGCTTTTTGAAACTTCACACTCTCAATCAGTTCTCTGTGGGCAGTATCTGTTTTTTTTTTCTTGAGAAACTATCCCAAAAATGAAGCATGCAAAAAAAAAAACAAACAAACAAACAAAAAAAAAAACAAAAAAAAAACACCAAAAAAAAAACCAAACAACAACAACAACAACAACAAAAAAAAAAAACTCTATGTGACAGCACTTTAGGAGAAAACAGGAAAAATATACATGTACTTAATTACTTCCCCCAATCATTTGGTCAACTTTCTTTATACTGGACAGGATTCATCTGTTAGCTTTCCCAACTAGGCTCAACATCTTTGAGACTTTTATGATCAAAGGTTCTATAAAAAGGTTAGGGTTAGACTTTTGGTTAGAGTTAGGACTAGTGTTAGACATAGTGTTAGGGCTAGAGTTTGTCTTGTTCAAATTTCTTTGATACTGGCAGGATATATTTTTACCTAGGCTTACTATGTTCTCCAGGTTGCAGCCTTCATGGTTAAATGCTTTGATGTCAGGAATAATTTGTATTTTATGGATTCACTTCATTTTTCCCTACAGGGGCAAATGGACATGGAGGTGGAAATCAATGAATGTTTGTGCTAAGTGCTTAAAACTTCACAAGTCAGTTCTCTGTGGGCACTCTCTGGTTTCTTCCTTGTGAAAGTAGTTCTAAACTGAAACATGCAAAAGAAATTTATTCAAGAGCACTTTAGGAGAAACGAGTAAAATATGTATGCACTGAAATCCTTCCCCCAATTATTTTGTCATATTTCTTTGATACTGCACAAGATTCATCATAATCTTGCCCCACTAGGCTCTCCATTTTGGAACGTTTGTGATCAAAGGTTCTCTAAAAAGGTTAGTGTTTGATTTAGTGTTAGGATTAGGGTTAGATTTAGAGTTAGTGTAAGGGTTAGATTTTGTTTTGTTCAAATTTCTTGATACTGGGAAGCATTCATATTTTTCCTATGCTTAGTATACTCCCCATGTTGGGCCTCCTAGATCAAAGGGTTTGCCCTCAAGAACATTTTCAAGTTTCATGTTTCACTTCATATTGCCCTATAGTGGTGAGTGGAAATGGAGTTGGAAATCAAACAGTTTTTGCTAGCTGCTGGAAACTTCACACACTCAATCAGTACTCTGTGTGCACTCTCTGTTTTTGTTCTTGTGAAAGTAGACCGAAGCTGAAGCTTAAAAAAAAAAAAAAAAAAAAAAAAAAAAAACTTTATCCAGGGCACTTTATGAGCACAGGAAGAAATGCATGTACTGAACTACCTCCCCCAATTATTTGTTCAGATTTCTTTCATAGTGCACAGGATTAATAAATTAGGCTTCCCCATTAGGTGTCCCAATTTGGGACTTCAATGATTATAGGTTCTCTAAACAGGTTTTGACTATGGTTATGGCTAGGTTTAGATCTAGTGTTAGAGTTTATTTTATTCAAATTTATTTGATTCTGGGAAGAATTCACCTTTTCCAAGGCCTACTATGTTCCCCAGGTTTGGACCTTCTTGGTTCAATGGTTTGCTCTCAGGAACAGTTTGAATTTTTAGGTTTCACAGTATTTTGACCTATATGGGCAAAGGTAAATGGAGCTCAAAATCAAAGAGGGTTGGTACTATCTGCTTGAAACATCACACACTCATTCATTGCTCTGTGTGAACTCTCTGGTTTGTATTTGTGAATGTATCCCTAAGCTGAAGCATGTGAAGCAACATTATCTGAGAGTACTTTTGGGGAAAACAGGGAAATAAGCATGTACTGAACTACTTCCAAAAAATTATTTGTTCAGTTTTTTTAGATGCTGAACAGGATTCATCTATTAGCTTGCCCCAGTAGGCTTCTCACGTTTGGGACATCTAATTGTTTCTAAATAGGTTATGGTTAGTTTTGGAATTAGGGTTAGGTCTAGCTTTAGAGCTAGTGTATGGTTTGTGGGACGCCATTCTCACACGTGATCGGGTGCCTCCCGTTGAGGGTCTGAGGCACTTTGGCAAAAGTCGAAGTTTTTCCCGTCCCTCTCCTGATGAGAGAGCCCATCCGTGTGGGGGTGTGCCTGACCACTGACCCCGGGGACCCAATCGCTGACCCTGACCTTGGAGTGCAGCCCCCCCTCAACCTTCATTGGGTGGAATTCTCCCCTGAATCTCTGGTTCCCTAATAAAAGGCTACTCCCCGGCGTGCTCGCTCTCTCTCTCTTGCTAGCCCTGAGTAATCCTTGCTGCCCTGCTGGGCGGCTAGAGGAGCGAACCAGAGAGGGGAGCCGTCTCGGACCTAGCAATAGAATTAAGGTAATTGAGTCTTGTGTTTTTATTTTGATCTCGTCTAACTAACTTTATGCCTAGAACCTCATTAATGAAACCACTGCGCAGGCCGCGTGGTAGAATGGTTAGAGTTTGTTTTGTTCAAATTTCTTTTAAACTGGGAAGAATTTAACTCTTATCCAGCCTCATTATTTGTCCCAGTTTTGTGCCTTCTTGGTTCAATAATTTGCTGTTGGGAATAATTTGTTTTTAATGTCTCATTTCATTGTGATCTATGGGTAAATGAAAATAGAGCTTAAAATTAGAGTTTTGGTGCTAGCTATTGAACTTTCACATACTCAAACAGTTATCTGTGGACACTCTCTTGTTTCTTCTTTGTGAATGTAGCCATAAGATGAAGCATGAAAAATAACCATATCCAAGAGCACTTTAGGAGAAAACAGGGCAATATGAATGTACTAAAATTTCTTCCCCAAATATTTTGTTAGATTTCTTTGATTCTTTGCAGGATTGATCTTTAAGCTTTTTTCCCTAGTCTCTCCAAGTTTGAAACTTTTATGAACAAAAGTTCTCTTAACTGCCTTAGGATAAGGGTTATGGTTAGAATTAGGGCAAGTTTTTGAGATAGTATTAGGGTTAGAGTTAGTTTTTTTCAAGTTTTTTGATACTGGGCAGGATTCGTCTTTTTTGCTATTCTTAGTATACTCCCCATGTTTGGGCCTCCTAGGTGAAAGGACTTGCTCTCACGAGCAGTTTCAATTTTTGTATTTCACATCATTTTGCCTTATACTGGTGAATAGTAATGGAGCTGGAACTCAAACAGGGTTTGTGCTAGCTACTTAACATGTCACACACTCAATCAGTTCTCAGTGTTCATTCTCTCAGTTGTTTCTTGTGGAAGTAGCCCAAAGCTGAAGTAGAAAGAAACAGCTTTTTCTGTGAGCACTTTAGGAGCAAGCTTCAATTTTTTTTTTTTTTCTTGGAATATATTGACACACTACAGAATTCATTATTTTCCTAGCTTCAGTAGGATCCCCAAGTTTGGACTTTCAAGGTTTTCCAGTTCAGTGTCAGAAACATTTTGGATTTTTAAGTTTCACTTTATCATAGCCTACAGATGTGAATGAAAATGGAGGTGGAAATCAAAAAAGGGTTAGTACTAGCTGCTTGAAACTTCACACACGCAATCAGTTCTCTGAGGCACTCTCGGGATTGTTCCTTCTGAAAGTACCTTAAATTGAAGCATGAAAAAAAAATAATTTACCCAAGAGCATATTAGAAGAAAACAGGGAAATATGCATGTACTGAAATACCTTCCCCAATTATTTGTTCAGATTTCTTTGATACTGCACAGGATTCATCTGTTAGTTTGCCTCTTTTAGTATGGTCAACTGTTCTCTAAACGGATTAGGTTAGGTTTAGTATTAAGTAAAGGCTAGTGTTACAGCTATTGTTTTGTTAGATTTAGTTTTGTTCAAATTTCTTTGATAGTGGGCAGGATTCGTTTTTTACCTATCCTTACTATATTCCCTATGTTTGGGCCTCTTGGGTCAAGGGTTGACTCTGAGGAACAGTTTGTATTATAAGTTTTCTTTTTATTTTGACCTATGCAGGTAAATGATATGGAGCTGTAAATCAAACAGGGTTGGTGCTAGCTCCTTCAAACCTCACACACTAAATCAGCTCTCTATGGGCATTCTCTCATTTATTCTTTGTGTAAGTAGCCCTAAGCTGAAGCATGCAAAGCAACTTTATGTGAGAGCACTTTAGGACAAAACAGGGAAATATGTGTGTACTGAACTACCACACCCAATTATATTTCTTTGATACTGTGAAGAATTCATCTGTTATCCTGCCACAGTGGGCTACACTACTGTGGGACTTCTAGGATCAAAACAGGTTAAGGTTTGTTTTAGGGTTAGTGTTAGGACTAGGACTAGATGTAATGTTAGGGTTAGAGTTTTTTTTTTTTTTTTTTCAAATTTCTATGATACTGTGCAAGATTAATCTTTTTCCTATTTTGACTCTACTCAAAATTTTTGGGCTTCCATCCTAAAGGGTTTGCTTTCAGGAACTGTTTCAATTTTCATGTTTCTCTTCTTTTTGTCCTATAGGTGTAAATGGACATTTACATAAACAAACAAGGTTGTTTTTAACTGCTTGAAACTTGACAAACTCAATAAGTTCTCTGTGGGAACTCTTTGCTTTGTTCCTTCTGAAATTAGTTCTAAGCTGAAGCATGCATTACAGATTTATCTGTGAGCACTTTAGGAGAAAACAGGGAAATACAAATATACTGAAATACCTCCAAGCAATTATTTTGTCAGATTTCTTTGAAACTGCCCATGATTCATCTGTAAGCTTGGCCCGCTAGGCTCTCCAATTGAAACTTCTATGATCAAAGGTTATCTAAACACATTAAGGTTAGGGTTAGAGTTAATGTTATAACTAGTGTTAAACCTAGTGCTAGGATTAGAGTTAGTTTTTTTTTTTTTCAAAATTTATGATACTGGAAGGATTCACTTTTTTCCTATTTTTACTTTACTCCAAATGTTTGGCCCTCCTATGTAAAAAGGTTCACTTTCAGGAAGAGTTTTCAATTTTCATATTTCTCTTCTTTATGCCCTATAGGGGCAAATGGAAGTGAAGCTGAAAATCAAACAGGGTTTGTGCTACCTCCTTGAAACTTCATACACTCAATCAGTTCTTAGTGAGGATTCTCTGCCCCCCCCCCCCCGTGGCAGTACCCTAAGCTAGCTTTGCTTAAATTTCTTTGATACCAGGCAGAATTAATCTTTTACCTAACCTTAATATGTTCCCCACGTTTGGTATTTCTTGGTTCAAGGTTTGCTGTCAGGAAAAGTTTGTTAGATTTTGGGTTAGGGATAAAGGCAAGTTAGGGGTACAGCAAGTTTTAGAATTAGCATTATGGTTAGGGTAGTGTTAGGGTTGGTTTAGGATTATGGTCATGGTTAAATTTAGAGTTAGTTTTAGATTTAGAGTTAGGTTTAGATCTAAGGTAAAGGCTATGGCTAAGGATAAAACTAGGAATAGGGCTAAGGCAAGAGTTAGAGTTAGTTTTAGCACTAGGGTTATGCTATGGTATATTGAAGGTTTCACTTAAATTTTACCTATATGGTAATTGGAAATTGAGCTAGAAAACCAACAGGGTTTGTGTTAGCTACTTGAAACTTCACACACTCAATTAGTTCTCTTTGGGCACTGTCTGGTTTCTTCCTTGTGTGTGTAGCCCTATGGTGAAGCATGCAAAGCAGAGGTTTAGTATTAAGGTGATGTTTAGAGCTAGAGTAAGTGTTAGGGTCAGAGTCAGGGTCAGGGTTATTTTTAGGTTTAGGGTTAGGAATCAAATTTGAACTGAAGTTAGAGCTAGGTGTAGGGTTAGGCTTTGGTTTAAGTTAAGGGTTAGGTTTAGGTCTATGTCTCAGTTTTGATTTAGGGCTAGGGCTAGGGTTAGGGCTAGAGATAGATTTTGGATTAGCATTAGAGTTAGGGGTAGTGTTAAAGTAAGTTTTAGGTGTAGATTTAGGGTTAGATTTAGAGTTAGTGTTAGATCAAGGTTTAGGGATAGAATTAGGGATAGATCTCGGGTTAGATTTATGGTAAGGGATAGTATTAGAACTATGGATACTGCTAAGAATAGAGTTAGAGTTTGTCTAAGGGTTAGGGTTAGGGTTAGAGTTGGGGTTAGGGATAAATTAGGGCTAGGATTATGGCTGGGGTCAGTGTTAGGTTTAGGCCTAGGGGTAGGGCTAGGTTAGGGTTAGAATTGGAGTTAGGGTTAAGTTTAGGGGAATGGTTGGGGCTATAGATAGCTTTACAGTTACAAAGAGGTTTAAAATTAGGATTAGGGCTAGGGTTAGGATTCAGGTTGGATTAAGGCTGGGTTTAGGGCTAGGATTAGGGCTAAGATTTCTGGTAGGGTTATTGTTAGGATTAGGGTTAAGGTTAATGTCAGGTCTAGGGTTATGGTTGGGGATATTTTTAGGGTTAGGATATAGGTAGGTCTATTTAAGGGTTACATTTAAGGTAAGGGTCAGATTTAGAGCTAGAGATATTATTAGGGTTAGGGTCAGAGTTAGCGTTATAGTTTAGGTTATAATTTAGGGTTATGGCTTTAATTAAAGTTAGGTTTAGGTTTAAGGTCAGTGTAATGGATTGGGTTAGGTTTAGGTTTCAGTGAGGGTTTAGGGTAATGGATGGGTTAGGTTTAGCCATAGGGTTAGGAATAGCACTATATTTAGGGTTACATTTAGTAATGGAAGGGTTTACAGCTAGTGTTAGTTCTAGGTTATGATTTGGTTTATGTCTAGGATTAGGGTTAGTTTTAGGGATAGGGATAGGGTTCTGTTAAAGTAAATGTTAGGGTTAGAGTAAATGTTAGTGTCAGGGCTAGAGTTATGGTTAGGTTAGGATAAGGGTAGTGTTTGAGCAAGGGTTTGGGCTAAGGCAAGGGTTAGGTTTAAGTTTAGGTCTAGGGTTATATTTCTGGTTAGAGTTTGGTTTAGGGTTTTTATTCGGTTTAGGGTTAGGGTTAGAGTAATGGATAATGTTAGATTTAGTGTTAGGTTTAGGGTTAAGGTATATATTAGGGCTAGTGCTAGGATTAGATTTAGTGTAAGGCTTAATATTTTAACTAGGTTTAGGGCTATGGCAATTTTAGGTTTAGGGTTAGGTCTAGGATTATGTTTATGGCTAGGTTTAGGTTTAGTTTTAGTGATACTGCTATAATTATGTTTACAGTAAGGGTTAGGGTAATGGATAGGGTTACAGCTAATGTTCAGGCTAAGATTAATGTTATAATTAGAGCTAGGGTTAGGATTAGGGTTTAGGATAGGATTAAGATTATGTTTAACATAAGTGTTAGGCTTTGAGGTTGAGTTAGGTATAAGGGAAGGGTTAGGGTTAGGGTTAGGGCTAGGGCTAGCATTAGAGTTAGGGTTATTCTTAGGGCTAAGTTTAGGCCTAGAATTAGGGTTATGTTTTGTGTTATGTTTAGGGCTAGTTTTATGGTTAGGGTTATGTCTGGGTCTAGTAATGGGTAAAGTAGAAACTAGTGTCTTGTTTAGGGCTAATTTTAGAGTTAGATTTATGGCTAGGTCTAGTGTTAGGTCTAGGTTTTGGTAAAGGTCAGGTTTAAAGCTAGGTTTAGTGTTAAGGTCAGGGTCTGCGTTCAGGGTAGGCTTCGGGTTAGAGCCAGATATAAATCTAGGATTAGGTCAAGGGGTAGAGTTGGTGTTTGATTTAGGTTAAAGTTTATTGTTAGTAATATGGCTAGGTTTTTGTTTAGGTCTAGGTCTAGAGTTATAGCTATATTTAGGATTAGCTTTTTTTTTAGTACTATTGTAAGGCTTAGGTATAGTATAGGATTACTGGTAGGGTTAATGTTAGAGTTTGGTTTAGGTTTAGGGTCATGTTTAGACCTGGTGTTTTGTTAGTGTCAGAATAAGGGTCAGGGATAGGGGTAGACTTAGAATGAGGGCTAAGGTTTGGTCTAGTAATATATTATAGTTTAAGGTAGGCGAAAGATTGAAGTTAGGACTTGGATTAGCATTTAGGTTAGGGTTTGGCTTAGGTTAAGGGGAAGTGTTAGAGCTAGTGTTGGGGCTAGTGTTAGGGTTAAGGTTAGGGTTTGCGTTAGTGTTAATATTAGGGTTAAAGCTATGGTTAGGGGTCAGATTATGGGTAGGATTTGGTGATAGGGTTAAGGCTAGGTTTAACCCAATGACTAATAAATGAATTAGGGTTATGATTATGGCTAGTACTAAGGTTAGGTTAAGGATAGGTCTGGTGTTAGGGTTAATTTAAGTTTAGGATTATGTTATAGCTAGGGTTAGTGTTAGAGTCAGCATCAAGATCAGGGTTAATTTTAGAGTTAGGGTTAGGACTAGGTGTATCTTTAGGGTTTGGTTTAGGTTGAGGGTTAATGTTAGCCCTATGGCTTGGTTTTGTTTTATGGCTAGGGATAGAGTTAGTTCAAGTTTTAGAATTAGCATTATAGTTAGGGCAAGTTTTAGGGTTTGATTTAGGATTATGGTTACAGTTCAAATTAGGATTAAGTTTAGATTTCGAGTTAGATTTAGATCTAGGATTAGGGCTATGACTAATGACAAAAATAGGGCGAGGGCTAGGGCAAGAGTTAGAGTTAGTCTTGGCACTAAAGTTTATAGTTAGAATAGGACTAAATAAGGGCTAGGATTAGTGATAGGATTAGTTAGGCCTAGTCATAGTGGTAGGATTAGGGTTAGGTGTAGGGTTATGTTTAGGTTTAGGGTTATGGTTAGCTTTAGGGTAAGGAATGGGGTTATAGGTAGGTGTAGGCTATGGTGAGGGTTAGAATTTGGTTTAGGGCTCAGGTTATGATTTTTGTTAGGATTAAGGACAGGTTTAGGCTAGGATTAGGGCTAGAGCTAATTTTAGGTCTAGTGTTATAGTTTAAGTTATTTAGAATAAGATTTATTGCTATGTCTAGTGTAAGGGTTAGATTTAGGATTAGGGTCAGGTTTAGAGCTAAGTGTATTATTAGAGTCAGGGACATGATTAGTGTATGGGATAGGTTAAGATTTAAATTTAGGGCTCAAATTAGGTTTAGGGTAGGATTATGGTAATGATAGGATTAGGTTTATGTTTCAGGTTAGGTTGAGAGTAATAGATTCTTTTAGGATTAGGTATTGGTTTAGGATTAGGCCTAGGGTTAGCATTAGGGTTAGGGTTATGGTTAGGGTAATTGATAGGGTCAGAGCTAGGGTGAGGGCTAGGTTTATGGTTATTATTAGTTATAGTGTTATGGTTAATGTTAGGGTTATGGTTAAAGCTTGGGTTAGGGCTCGGATTAGGGCTTGGTTTTGGGTTAAGTTAGGGCTAGTGTTAGGGCTAGGGTTGTATCCCTAGTACTTACATTAGGTTACCCTAATGCTAATACTAGGGATACATTTAGGGATAGTTTGATGCTAGAGTTAGGGCTAGGATTAGTGTTATGTTTAGGTTCAGTGTTAGGGTGATGTTTAAAGCTAGTGTTATTATTATGGTAGAGTTAGGTTCAGAGTTTTTTTTAGGGTTCAGTTTAAAATTCAAATTAGGGCTAGAGTTATGGCTAAGTGTAGGGATAGGTTTTGGTTTTAGTTAAGAGTTAAGGTTAGGGCTAAAGCTTCACTTTTGTATTAGGGCTAAGACTAGAGTTAAGGCTAGTTTTAGGAGGAGAATTAGGGTTAGGGTTAAGTCTAGTGTTAGGTTTAATTTTAGGGCTAGGGTTAGTGTTAGATTTAGAGTTAGGTTTAGATCTAAGGGTAGGGCTAGGACTAAGGAAAGGGCTAGGTTTAGGCCTAGGATTAGGGCTAGGATTAGAGTTCTGGTAAAGAGTAGGTTTAGAACTAGGTTTAGGGCAAGGTTGAGAGTTAAATGTAGTCTTAGGGCAAGGGTTAAGGTTAGGATTACATATAGGGCTAAATTAGGGCTAAATTAGGACTAGGGTTAGTGTTAAGGTTAAGCCTAATGTTAGATTGAGTTATGCTTAAGGCTATGTTTAGGGCTAATATCAGGGTTAAGATTTGTGTTAGGGTTAGGCTACTATTATGGCTGGAGCTTATATCAGGTCTAGGATTATAGTTAGGAACAGTTTTAGGGTTAGATTTTTGGCTTGGTCTAGTGTAAGTGTTAGGTTTAGAGTAAGAGTCAGGTTTAGAGCTAAGAGAATTATTAGGGTAAGAGTAAGGGTTAAAATTTGGTTTAGGTTTGAGTCTGTGGTTTGGGCTCAAATTAGCATTAGGGTTAGGATTAGCATAATGATAGGGTTAAGTTTATGGTTCAGGTTAGTTTTAGGGTAATTTATAGGGTATGGTTAGTAATAGGTTTATGGTTAGACCTAGGGCTAGCATTAGAGTAAATTATATGTTTATGGTAATGGATACAGTTAGAGTTAAGTTTAAGGCTATGGTTATTTTTTTAGGATTAGGTCGTGAGTTAGGTTTAGGCCTAGGGTTAAAATTAGTGTAAGAGTCATGTTTAAGGTAATAGATACAGTTAGAGCTAAGGTTAAGGATATACTTATGGTTAAAATTAGGTCTTGAGTTTGTGTTTCCATAAAGGTTAAGAACTAGGGTAAGTGTTAGGGTTATGTTTAGAGTAAGGATTACATTCTTATAGCCATGGTTAAGACTAGGGCAAGGGTTAGGTTCAGGGTTAGGTCTAGGGATTGGATTATTGACCATTTATGGTTAGATTTAAGGTTACGGCTAGGGTTATCATATAGTTAGGGTTAGTGTTAGGGTAATTAATACGGTTAGATTTAGGTTTAGGTTTAGGGTTAGAATTAGGGCTATGGTTATGTTTAGGTTTATGTCAAGGTTTAGGGTTTAAGCTATGGATAGGGCTATAGCAAGTGTTAGGTTTAGGGTTAAGTCTAGTGTTAGATTTCTGGATAAGTTTAGGTTTATGGTTAGGTTAAAGCTAGGTAACCAATATTGTTAGAGTTTGGTAATGGGTAAATTTAGAGCTAATATTAGGGCTAGGATTAAGGTTAGGATTAGGGCTAGAGTTAGGTTTAGTGTTAAGGATAGTTTTAGTTTTATGTTTAGGGTAAGGTTAAGCTTTGAGCTAGGGTTAGGACTATGATGAGTGTTAGGGTTAGGGTTAGGTCTAGGGCTAGTGTTAGGGTTATGCTTAGGTCTAGGTTTAGGCCTAGGACTAGCTCTAGGCTTTGTGTTAGTTTTAGGCCTAGTGTTAGGGCTATTGGTAATATAAGAGGTAGGGTTATGTTTAGGGTTAGTTTTAGAGTTAGGGCTATGGCTAGACCTAGTGTTAGGTTTAGTTTTTATATAGGGTCTGGTTTAGAGTTAGGTATAATAGTAAAGAAAAGGTCAGTGTTCGGGTTAGAGTTAATGTTAAGAATACAGCCAGAATTAGGTCTAGGTTTAGGTCTAGGTGTAGGGTTAATGTTTGTATTATTGTAAGGGTTATTGGTATGGCTAGGGCTAGATTTTTGTTTATGTCTGGGGCTTCTGTTAAGGCTAGATTTAGGATTAGGTTTAGGTCTAGGGCTCGTGATAGAGTTAGGTTTAGGTATAAGAATTGGTAGGGCTAGTGTTAGGCTTTGTTCTAGAGTTAGGGTCAAGTTTAGACCTTGGGTTTGAGTTAGGGTCAGAATAAGGGTCTGGGTTAGGTTTAGCATTTGTTATAGGGTTAGAGAGAATGAGGGCTAGGGTTAGGAGTGTTAATAGGGTTAGGGTTTTGGTTAGCCTAAGGATTAGGGATAGTTCTAGGGTTACCCTTAGGCTTAGGGTTTCACTTAGGTTAAGGGATAGCATTAGAGCTCTGGTTAGGGCTATGTTTAGGGTTAGGGTTATGCTAAAAGCTAGATTTAGGGTTCAGATTAGGGATATTTTTTGTGTTAGGGTTTGTTATAGGGTTAGGGCTATTGCTAATGTATGAACTATGTTACAGTTAGGGTTAGTTTAGGGTTAGGTTCAGGAATAAGTCTAGTGTTAGGGTTAGGTTTAAGGTTATGGTGATATTTATAGCTAGGGTTAGTGTTAAGATAGGAGTCAGATTCAGGGTTAGTTTTAGGGTTAGGGTTAGAACTCCAATTAGGGCTAGGGTTACTATTATGGTTTGGTTTAATGTTAGGGTGGTGTTTAGAGCTAGGGTGAATATTACAATATGAGTCAGGCTCAGGGTTAGTTTTAAGGTGAGGGTTAGTACTCAAATTAGGGCTAGGGTTTTGTCTAGGTGTGGTGTTATGGTTTGGTTCAAGTTAAGGTTTTAGGTTAGGGCTATTGCTGAGTTTTGTTTTAAATTGAGCGTAAGGGTTATGGCTACTTTTATGATTAGCCTTAGGATTAGGGATAGTGTTAGTAATAGACTTAAGTCTAGGTTTAGTGTTAGATTTAGAGTTAGGTTTAGATCTAGGGTTAGGGCTAGGACTAAGGATAGGTCAAAAGTTAGGGCCAGGGTTATGGTTATGTTAAGGGATAGGGTTAGAACTAGGTATAGGGATAGGGTGAGAGTTAGAGTTAGTCTCAGAGCTAGGGTTGGGGTTAGGGTAGTGATAGGGTTAAATTAGCTTTAGAATTAGGGTTAAGGTTAGTGTTCAGCTTAATCCTGGGATTAGGGTTAGAATTAAGGTTAAATTTTGGGTAAGGGTTGGTGTTATAGCTAGGTTTAAAGGTAGGGTGAGGTTTAGAAGTAGGGTTAGGGCTATGGTTTGGGATAGAGTTCTCATTAAGTCTACGTGTAGGGCTAGGATGAGGGCTAGATTTGTTTTAGAGTTAGGGCTAAATTAAGGCTATGGCTAATTTCAGATTTAGAATTATGGTTAAAGATAGTTTTAGGATTAGGATTATAGCTATGTCTAGTTTAATGGTTATGTTAAGGGTTAGAGTCATTAGGAACATTGTTAGGGTCAAGGTCTGGGTTAGGGTTTGGAAAGGTTAAGTTTTGAAATTAGGCTCGTTTTAGTGTTAAGCTTAGGGTTAGAATAATGATAGGTTTAGATTTAGTGTTCAGGTTAGGTTTAGAGTAATAGATAGGGATAGGAATAGGGATAGGGTTACGTCAAGGCCTACAATAGTATCTGGATTAGGGTTATGGTTATGGTAATGGATACTGTTAGAGCTAGTTTTAGGGCTAGGGTTATGGTTATGATTATGCCTATTGTTAGGATTAGAGTTAGGGTTAAAGCTTGGGTAAAGTCTCGGACTAGGGCTAGGTTTTGGATCAAGTGAGTGCTAGGCTTAGGTTTGTGGCTAATGTAAATACTATCATTACAATTAGGACTAATTTTAGGGTTAAGGTTAGGACTAGTTTAAGGGTTAGGGTTATGATTTGTGTGAGGGTGATGTTTAGAGCTAGGGTTACTTTTAGTGTCAGAGTCATTGTCAGGGTTAGTTTTAGGGTTCAGCTTAAAACTTGAATTAGGTCTAGGGTTCGGGGTAGGTGTATGGTTAGGGATTTGTTTAGGTTAAGGGTTAGATTTAGATATATCACTCAGTTTTTTCTTTTTTTTTTTTTTTTTTTTTTCTTTTTTTTTTTTTTTTTTTTTTAACCATGGCTAGGATTAGAACTAGTTTTAGGATAAGTATTAGGTTTAAGGCTATTGTTAGGGTTAGAATTAGGCTTCATTTTAGGGTTAGATTTAGAGTTAGGTTTTGATCTAAGGTTAATGCTAGGGCTAAGGAGAGGGCAAGGGTTAAGACTAGGGTTAAGGATAGGGTTAGGGTTAGTGTTAGGATTTGGGTTAAAGCTTGGATAAGGGCTCAGATTAGGGCTAGGTTTTTGGTTAAGTAAGTGAAAGGGTTAGGGTTTTGGCTAATGTAAGAATTAACATTAGGATTAGGGCTAATTTTAGGGTTAAGATTAGGGCTAGGTTTAGGGTTAGGGGTAGGGTAAGTTGTAGGGTGATGTTTAGACCTAGGGTTAGTGTTAGTGTCAGAATCAGAGTCAAGGTTTGTTTTAGGGTTTAGCTTAAAACTCAAATCATGTCTAGGTTTTGGGGTAGGTGTATGGTTAGGGTTTTGTTTAGGTTAAGGGTTAGGTTTAGTTCTATTGCTCAGGGTTTTTTTAGGGCTAGGATTAGGGCTAGTTTTGGATTAGTATTTGTTTTAGGGCTAGTGTTAGAGTTAGGCTTAGGCTTTAGGTTAGGGTTAGATTTAGAGTTAGGTTTTGATTTAATGTTAGTGCTAGGGTTCAGGATACGGCAAGTGTTAGGACTAGGATTAGGGACAGGGTTAGGGTTAAGGTTAGGTATAGGGCTAAATTACGGCTAAGTTTAGTATTAAGGTTAGGCCTAGGGTCAGGGTTAGAGTAAAGGTCACGTTTAGGATAAGGGATAGGGTTATAGCTAGGTTGAGGGTTAGGCAAGGGTTAGTATTAGGATTAGGGCTAGGGTTAGGATTAGGGTTATGATTAAGGATAGGTTTTGGGCTACGTTGAGGACTAGGGTTTGTGTAAGGGTTAGGGCTAGTATTAGGACTAGGGCTAACGTCAGGTCTAGGATTACAGTTAGGGATATTTTTAGTGTTAGGTTTATGGCTTGGTCTGGTGTAAAGATTAGGTTTAGGGTAAGGTTTATGTTTAGAGCTAGGTTTATTATTCAGGTCAGAGTCAGGGTTTGGGTTTGGCTTATGGTAGGGTTTAGATTTAGGGCACAAATTAGTATTAAGTATAGGATTAGGGTAATGACATAGTGAGGTTTAGGGTTTAGGTTTGGTTTAGTGTAATGGATAGGGTTAAGGTAGGGGCTAGTGTAAGCATAAGGGTTAGAGTTTTTGTTAGGGTAATGGATAGGGTTAAACATAAGGTTAGGGCTTGGGTTATGTATAGGATTAGGGCTAGTGTATGGGTTCATTAGCGTTAAAACTAGGTTTAGGTCTCAAATTAAGGCTAATTTTTGGGTTATGTTAGGGCTATGGTTAAGGCTTTGGCTAATATATGAAGTAGGGTTATGATTAGCCCTAGTTATATGGTTAGGGTTAGGACTAGGTCTAGTGATAGAGTTAAGCTTACAGTTCCAATGTTGTTTATTTCTAGAGTTAGTATTAGGATCAGAGTCAGGGTCAGGGTTAGTTTTTGGGTTAGAGTTCAAACTAGAATTAGGGATAGAGTTAGGGATAGGTGTATGGTTATGATTTGGTTTAGGTTAAGGGTTAGGATTAGGGCTATGACAATTTTTTTTTTTTAGGACTGGGGTAGGATTAGGACAAGTTTTATAATTATTGTTAGGATTAGGTCTAGTTGTTCAGGTTAGGTGTACAATAATGGATATGTTGAAATCTAGGGTTAGGATTAAGTTTCTGTTTAGGATTAGGTCTAGGGTAAGGGTTAAGGTAATGTTAGAGCTAGGGTGATGGTATTTGTAAGCTTTAGGGTTAAATCTAGGGTAGGGCTTGTATTAGGGCTATATTTTCTGATAGTTTAGGCCTATGGCTAATGTAAGAAATATTGTTATGATTAGGGCTACTTTTAAAGTTAATGTTAGGGCTAGGTATAGTTTTATATTTAGGTTTTGGGTTAGGGTAGTGTTTAGAGCTAGGGTTAGTGTTATTGTCTGGGTCAGTGTTCAGGTTAGGATTATGGTTATGGTTAAAGCCAGAATTAGAACTAAGGTTAGGTCTAGGGGAAGAGTTAATGTTTGGATTAGGCTAATGGTCATTGGTAGGGGTAGGTCTAGTTTTTTCTTTAAGTCTAGGGATAGAGTTATGGCTAGATTTAGGATTAGGTTTAGGTCTAAGGCTAGTCATAGGGTTTGGTTTAGTTATAAGTTTACTGGTAGGACTAGTGTTAGGGTTTGGTTTAGGGTTCGGATCAGGTTTAGACCCACAATTATTGATAGGGTCAGAATAAGGGTCAGGATTACTGAATTGGTTTGGGTTATGGTTAGAGCTAGAATGAGGGCTAAATTTAGTACTGGTAGTAGGATTAGTGTTTGGGTTAGTCTAAAGATTAGGGCTAGGATTAAGTTTAGCATTAGGGTTAGGGTTTAGCTTAGGTTAAGGGATAGTTTCAGAGCCAGGGTTAGGCTCAGGTTAGGGCTAGGATTAGGGTTAAAGCTAGGTTTAGGCCTCGGATTAGAGCTAGTTCTTTTGTTAGGATTAGGGCTACATTTAGGGAAATGGCTAATGTAAGAATTAGAGTTACAATTAGGGTGAGTTTTAGGGTTAGGATTAGAGGTAGATTTAGTGCTAGGGTAAAGTTTAAGGATAGGGCTAAAATTAGGTTTAAAATTAGGGCTAATTTTAGTGTTATGGTTAGGTTTAGGGTTAAGGTGATATTGAGAGCTAGGTTTAATTTTAGTGTCAGAGTTAGGTTCATGGTCAGTTTTAAGATTTGGCTTCAAACTTGATTTAGGGCTAGGGTTAGGGCTAGGTGTATGGTTAGGTTTGGTTTAGGTTAAGAGTCTGGGTTAGATCTATGGCTCCATTTTTTTAGGGTTAGGAAGAGTGTTAGGGATACTTTTATGGTTAGTGTTATGGTTAGGGCTAGTGTCAGGTTTAGGTTTAGGCTTTGGGTTAGGTTTAGATTTAGAATTAGGTTTTGATCTATGGTTCATGCTAGCACTAAGGATAGTGCAAAGTTTAGGACAAGGATTAGGGCTAGTGTTAAGATTATGGTAAGGCATTGGGTTAGAACTAGTGATAGGGTTAGTGTGAAATTTAGAGTTAAACGTAGGGCTAGGGTTAGGGTGAGCGATAAGGGTAAATTAGGGCTAGGTTTTGTGTTAGAGTTAGGTCTATGTTTAGGGTTAGAATTAGGTTTATGTTTAGAGTAAGGGATTGGGTTATATCTAGTTTGAGGGATAGGATGTGGGTTAATATTAGGACTACTTCTACGATTAGGGTTAGGGTTATGATTAAGCCTAGCCTTAAGGCTAGGATGAGGGCTACAGTTTTTGTTAGGGTTAGGGTTAGTATTAGGGCTAAGGCTAATGTCAAGTCCAGGGTTAAATTTAGAGATAGATATAATGTTAATTTATGCTTGGTTTAGTGTTAGACTGAAAATTAGGGTTAGATCCAGGGTGAAGGCTGAGAATAAGGAAAGGGCAAATGCTTGGGCTAGGCTTCAGGATAGGGTTAGGATTATGGTAATGGTTAGGGTTAGAACTAGGGCTAGAGTGAGAGTTAGAGTTAGTCTTAGTATTAAGGTTTGAGATAGGGTTAAATTAGAGCTAGAATTAGGGCTAGGGTTAGTGTTCAGCTTAGACCTAGCATTAGCATTAGGGTTAGGTTTCCAGTTATATTTAAGTAAGGGATGGTGTTATAGTTCAGTATAGAGGTAGGGTGAGGGTAGTATAGGTTATTGGAGGGCTAGGGTTTTTTTTTTTTCTTTTTTAGGGTTGGGCACAGGATTAGGGCTAGGTCTAATAACAGAGTAGGGCAAGTTTAAAAATATTTTCATGGTTAAGTTTATGGTTATGTGTAGTGTAAGGGTTAGGTTTATAGTTAGGGTCAGGTTTAAAGCTAGGGGTATTATTAGGGTCAGGGTGTAGGTTAGTGTTTGGGATAGGGTAAGCTTTAAATTTAGGGCTTGTATTTGCTTTAGGGTTAGTGTTAGGGTAATAAGAGGGTGAGGTTTTGGGTTTAGTTTGGGTTTAGGTTAATGGATAGAGTTTGAATTCAGGATATGGTTAGGTTTAGGCCTAGGGTTAGCATTAGGGTTAGGGTTATGGTTATGTTAATGAATAGGGTAAGAGCTAGGGTTAGGGTTAGGTTAATGATTATGATTAAGGCTATGGTTCAGGTTAAGGTTAGGGTTAAAGCTGGGTTTTGGGCTCTGATTAGGGCTAGATTTTGTGTTAAGTCAGGGTTAGGGTTAGGGTTACAGCCAATTTAAGTTCTAGAGTTATAATTAGGGCTAGTTGAGCAAAACGACAGCAAATGTAGTAGAAGCCAAGAAATAATTAAAATTAGAGCAGAAATCAACAAAATTGAAACAAAAAAATTGAAAAAACTAAAAGTTGGTTCTTTGAAAAAATAAATAAAATCAACAGGCCCTTAGCCAGCTAACAAAGAGAAAAAGAGAGAGAACTCAAATTATTAACATATGGGATAAAAAAGACAATATCACAACAGATACTACAGAAATACAGAAATAATTAGAAAGTATTTTGAAACCCTATATTCCAATAAAATAGAAGGTAATGAAGATATCGATAAATTTCTTAAGTAATATGATCTGCCCAGATTGAGCCCGGGAAGAACACACAATTTAAACAGACCAATAACAGAAGAAGAAATAGAAGAAGCCATCAAAAGATTACCAACCAAAAAGAGCCCTGGACCAGATAGGTATACAACGGAGTTATACAAAACCTTCAAAGAAGAACTAATACCAATACTTTTCAAGCTATTTCAAGAAATAGAATAAAAAAGGAGTTCTTCCAAATTCATTCTATGAGGCCAACATCACCCTGATCGCAAAACCAGACAAAGACACTTCAAAGAAATAAAACTGGGCTGGGGATTTGGCTCAAGTGGTAGCACGCTCTCCTGGCATGCGTGCGGCCCGGTTTCCATCCTTAGCGCACCACATACCAACAAAGATGTTGTGTCCGCCGAGAACTAAAAAAAATAAATATTAAAAAATTCTCTCTCTCTCTCTCTCTCTCTCTCTCTCTCTCTCTCTCTCTCTCTCTTCTCCCTCTCTCTTAAAAAAAAAAAGAAAGAAAGAAAACTGCAGACCAATATCTCTAATGAACTTGGATGCAAAAATTCTCAATAAAATCCTGGTGAATCGAATACAAAAGCATATCAAAAAAATGTGTATCATGATCAAGTATGATTCATCCCTGGGATGCAAGGCTGGTTCAGTGTACTGAAATCAATAAATGTAATCCACCACATCAATAGACTTAAAGACAAGAACCATATGATCATTTCATTAGATGCAGAAAAAGCATGCAACAAAGTACAGCATCTCTTTATGTTCAGCACACTAGAAAAACTAGGGACAACAGGAACTTACCTCGACTTGGTAAAAACTATATATGCTAAACCTCAGGCTAGCATCATCCTAAATGGAGAAAAACTGAAGGCATTCCCTCTAAAATCTGGAACAAGACAGGGATGCCCTCTATCACCACTTCTATTCAATTTAGTTCTTGAAATACTAGCCAGAGCAATTAGACAGACAAAAGAAATTAAAGGCATAAAAAATTTAAAAAAGAAGAACTTAAATTATCGCTATTTGTGGATGACATGATAATATATTTAACAGACCCAAAAGGGTCTACAAAAAACTGCTAGAGTTAATAAGTGAATTCAGCAAAGTGGAAGGATATAAAATCAACACGTATAAATGAACGGCATTCCTGTATATCAGCAACAAAACTACTGAAACGGAAATGAGGAAAACCACTCCATTCTCAATATCCTCAAAGAAAATAAGATACCTGGGAATAAACCTAACAAAAGAGGTGAAAGATTTATACAATGAAAACTACAGAACCCTAAAGATAGAGATAGAAGAAGATCTTAGAAGATGGAAAAATGTACCCTGTTCATGGATAGGCAGAACTAACATCATCAAAATGGAGATATTACCCAAAGTTCTCTACAGGTTTAATGCGATGCCAATCAAAACCTCAATGGCATTTCTTGTAGAAATAAATAAAGCAATCATGAAATTCATATGGCAAAACAAAAGACCCAGAATAGCAAAAGCAATTCTAACCAGGAAGTGTGAATCTGGAGGTATAGCGATACCAGAGTTCAAACTGTACTACAAAGCGATAGTAACAATAACAGTGTGGTACTGGTACCAAAACAGGCAGGTGGACCAATGGTACAGAATAGAGGACAAAGAAACCAATCCACAAAAGTAGAACTTTCTTATATTTGATAAAGGGGATGAAAGCATGCAATGGAGGAAGGATAGCATCTTCAACAAATGGTGCTGGGAAAATTGGAAATCCATATGCAACAAAATGAAACTGAATCCCTTTCTCTCACCATGCACAAAAGTTAACTCAAAATGGATCAAGGACCTAGATATCAAATCAGAGACACTGCATCTAATAGAATAAAAACTTGGCTACGATCTACATACCGTGGGGTCGGGCTCCAAATTCCTTAATAGGACACCCATAGCCCAAGATTTAATAACAAGAATAAACAAATGGGACTTACTTGAACTAAAAAGATTTTTTCTCAGCAAGAGAAACAATAAGAGAGGTAAATAGAGAGCCTAGATCATATGAACAAATTTTTACCCCTCACACTTCAGATAGAGCCCTAATATCCAGAATATACAAAGAACTCAAACTCAAAAAATTAAACAATAAGATAACAAATAACCCAATCAACAAATGGGCCAAGGACCTGAATAGACACTTCACAGAGGAGGACATACAATCAATCAACAAGTACATGAAAAAATGCTCACCATCTCTATCAGTCAGAGAAATGCAAATAAAAACCACCCTAAGTTACCATCTCATTCCAGTAAGATTGGCAGCCATTATGAAGTCAAACAAAACTAAGTGTTGGCGAGGATGTGGGGAAAAGGGTACACTTGTACACTGCTGGTGGGACTGCAAATTTCTGAGGCCAATTTGGAAAACAGTATGGAGATTCCTGGGAAAGCTTGGAATGAATCCACCATTTGACCAAGCTATCACCCTTCTCGGACTATTCCCTGAGGATCTTAAAAGAGCATACTATAGGGATACTAACACAACAATGATCATAGTGACACAATTCACAATAGCTAGACTTTGGAACCAACCTAGATGCCTTTCAATAGATGAATGGATAAAAATAAATGTGGCATCTATACACAATGGAGTATTATGCAGCACTAAAAAATGACAAAATCATAGAATTTGCAGGGAAATGGATGGCATTAGAACAGAATATGCTAAGCAAAGCTAGCCAATCCTTAAAAAACAAATGTCAAATGTCCTCTTTGATATAAAGAGAGCAACTAAGAACAGAACAGGGAGGAAGAGCATGAGGAAAATATTAACATTAAACAGAGATGAGTGGGGCGAGGGAAAGGAAGAAAGAAGGGAAAGCATATGGAAATGGTACACAAAATTACATATAAGAGGTTGTGAGGGGAAACGGGGGAAACAAGGGAGAGACTTGAATAACAGCAGATGAGGTAGAGAGGGAAGATGAGAGGGGAGGGGAGGGGGGATAGTAGGGAATAGGAAAGGCAGCAGAGTACAACAGTCACTAATATGGCATTATGTAAAAATGTGAATGTGTCACCCATGTGATTCTGCAATTTTTATTTTAGGTAAAAATGGGAGTTCATAACTCACTTGAATCAAATGTATGAAATAAGATATGTCATGAGCTTTGTAATGTTTTGAACAACCAATAAAAAACAAAAGAAATTTAGGCTAACGATCAATTTCAGCCACAGCATACACAAAATTCCTTTTTGTTTTGGTACATTCTAGTTTTGTTGGCTGTAGTGAGGATAAAATGTATTCCAGTTACAACCAGAAGTCTCAAATTCATTGAGGTATTAGTGCAAAACAAAGTGAACTTATGTGGAAATTCATGGTATGATGAATTTTATTAAAATATGTCTTTATCAATGAAAAAAAAATAAATAGGGCTAGTTTATTGTTGGGATTAGATCCAGATTAAGTGTTAAGGTTAGATTTAATGTTAGATTGATGTTTAGTATTAGCATCAGAGTCAAGTTCAGAGTTAAATTCTGGGTCAACTTAAAACTCAAATTACAGCTATGATTAGGTCTAGGTGTAGGTTTAGGGTTTGTTTTTTTATTAAGTGTTAGGGTTAGGATTATTGCTTGTTGGGGGGGCTTGGGGTAGGGTTAGTTCTATTTATAAGATTAGGTTAAGATTTGGGATAGTGTTAGGATTAAATTTAGGCTTAGGGTTAAAGATAGATATAGGGTTAGATCTAGGGCTAAGAAAAAGGCTAGGGTTATGGCTAAAGTAGGGATAGGATTAGAATTCTGGTAAGGGATAGTGTTGAAACTAGGTATAGAGCTAAGAATATGGTTAGGGCTAGGGTTATAAAGGGCTAAATTAGGGCTAATATTAGGGATAGTTTATTGTTAGAGTAAGGCCTAGGATTAGGATTAGAGTTATGATTAAGGCTAGTTTTAGTGCTAGGATAAGGGCTGAGGTTTGTTGTAGTGTTAGTTCTAGAATTAGGGCTAGGGCTAATATCTGATCTAATGTTACAGTTAAAGATAGATTTAGGGTTAGGTTTATGGCTAGGTCTAGTTTAAGGGTTAGGTTTAGGGTAAGGGTCAGATTTAGAGCTAAGTGTATTTTTAGGGTCAGGGTCAGGTTTAGGGTTGGTTTTAAATTAAGGTTTATGGATAGGGCTCAAATTAGCATTAGGGTTAGGGTTAGGGTTAGTATAATGGATAGGTTAGGTTTAGGATTCAGGTTAGATTTAGGGTAATGGAGAGATTTCGGGTTAGGGTTAGGACTAGGTTTAGCATTATAATTAGGACCATCATAACGGTAATATATATGTTTAGATCTAGGGTTAGGGCTAGGGTTATGGTTAGGATTAGAGCTAGAATTAGAGTTAAGGTATGGGTTAGGGCTAGTAACCCTAAGTTAGAGTAAGATTAGCATTAGGTTCAGGGTAAAGGGTAGTTTTTTTGTTAGTGATAGGTCTAGGGCCAGGGTTACTTTTAGTGTTATGTCTAGGATTATACTTATCGTTATGGTCAGAGATAGGTTTAAGGTTATGGCTAAGGTTTTCATTAGGTTTAGGGTAATGTTTATGGTAATAGATTGGGTTAGATGTAAGGTTAGCTTTGGGTTTAAAGTTCAGTTTAGGGTCAAGAGCCATGACACCAGCACACTAGCTTCATAATAGTGGTTCAAAACACAACAATTAACTAGTGAGTTCAAATTAAGGAGACATGACTATCAGTTACCTTTTTTGTCCCACTCAGAGACAGCTTCTCCTAGCCCCTGCCTGAATCCACCTAATGCAGTAGCAAGGTTTAAACAAGAGGCCAGCGAGAGAGAGAGAGAGAGAGAGAGAGAGATGCAAGGGTGAGAGATTTTATTGGGGAACAAAAAATTCAGGGTAAAATTCCAACCAATGAAGGTCGAAGGAAGCACCATTCCAAGATCAGGGTCAGTGATTGGTCTTCAGGTCAGTGGTCAACCACATTCCCACACGGACAAGTCCTCACACCTGAGACAGGGTGTGGAAAGCTCTGACAAAGCTTGTCTAAGCACCTCACACCCAGCCAGGGAGGTAACTCAAATGACGTGCGAGAACAACTTCTCACAGTTAAGTTTAGGTTTATGGCTAGGTTTATTTTGAGTTTAGGGTAACGGTTAGTGTTTGTGTTAAGTTTAGGGCTTCAGTAAGAGTTAGGTTTATGGTTAGGTCTAGATTAAGTTTAGGTTTTGGATTAAGGTTATAGTTAAGGTTAAGGCTAGGGTTTTTATTAGGGTTAAGTTAGAGTTAGGGTAATATCTAGGGCTAGAGCTAGGGTTAGGGCTAGTGTTAGGGTTTTGGTTAGGGATAGGGATAGGGTTATATTTAGGCTAAGGTTTAGGCTTTTAGCTAGGGTTAGGACTAAGGTGAGGGTTTGGGTTTGGGTTAGGGCTAGAGTTAGTGTTAGAGTTATGCTTAGGGTAAGTTTAGGCCTCCAATTAGAGCTAGGTTTTTTTGTTAGGTTTAGGCCTAGGGATAGTGCTATTGGAAATGTAAGATCTATGGTTCTAATTAGGGCTAGTTTTAATGATAGGTTTATGACAATGTCTAGTGTTAGGTTTAGATTTTGGTTTAGGGTGAGTTTTAGAGCTAGGTTTTGTGTTATTGTCAAGTTCAGTGTTCAGATTAGAGTTAGAGTTAGGGTGAAAGCCAGAATTAGGACTAGATTTAGGTCTAGGGGTAGGGGCAGTCTTTGGTTTAGGTAAAGGGTTATTGTTAGAGCTAGGACTAAGTTTTTGTTTAGGTTTAGGGGTAGATTTATCGCTAGATTTAGGATTAGGTTTAGGCCTAGCGGTATTATTAGGGTTAGTTTTAGGTATAAGATTACTGGTAGGGCTAGTTTCAGGGTTCAGTTTAGGGTGAGGGTCAGGTTTAGACGTATAATTAATATTAGGGTCAGAATAAAGGTTAAGGTGAGGATTAGAGCTAGAATGAGGCTAGGGTTAGGATTAGTAATAGGGTTAGGGTTTGAGTTAGTCTAAGGAATAAGATTAGGACTAGTGTTAGCATTATGGATAGGGTTTGGCTTAGGGTAAAATATAGGGTTAAAATTAATGTTAGAATGAGTTTTAGTTCTAGTGTTAGGTTTAGTGTTAAATCTATGGTTAGGGCTTAAATTTGGGCTATTATTGTGTTAGGATTAGGGCTATGGTTAATGTAAGAACTAGGGTTATGATTAAGGTCAGTTATATGGTTAGGGTTTGGGCTAGGTCTAGTGTTCACATTAGCATTAGAGCTAGGGTGATATTTTAGAGCTAGAGTTAGTGTTTGGATATGAGTCAGTGTCAGATTAGTTTTAGGTCTAGAACTTAAATTAGAGCTAGGATTGTGGTGAGTTGTAGGGTTATGTTTTGTTTAGGTTAACGTTTATGGTTAGGACAATGGCTCAGTTTTTTTTTTTTTTTTTTTTTTTTTTTTTTTTTTTTTTTTTTTTATGGCCTGGCCTAAGGTTAGGGATAGTTTTAGGATTAACGATAATGTTAGGACTAGTAGTAGGGTGATGTTTAGGCTTAACTTAGAGTTCAATTTAAAGTTATGGTTAGATCTAGGGTTATGGCTAGGGATAGAGTTAGGGCTAAGATTAGGTTTAGTGTTAAAGTTACCGTAACAGATTGGGTTAGAAATAGAAATAGGGCTAGGGCAAGAGTTAGTTTTAGGGCTAGGATTCAGAGTAGGGTTAGGGTTAGAGCTAATTTAGGGGTATAATTAGTGTTAGGGTTAGGCCTGTGTTAGGGCTACAGATACAGATAGTGTTAGGATTAAGTTTAGGGTTAGTTTTTAGGGAGAGGGATAGGGTTATAGTTAGGTTCATGGTTTGAGCGAGGGTTAAAATTAAACCTAGTGCTAGGTGAGGTTTTGGTTTAATATTAAGGCTAGGTTTATGACTAGGATGAGGGCAAGGTTTTTGTTAGGATTAGGATATGGTTAGGGCTAGAGCTAATGTCAGGTCTAGGGTTATGGCTAGGGATAGTTTTAGGGTTAGGTCATGGCTAGGTCCAGTGTACAAGTTAAGTTTAGGGTAAAAGTCAGTTTAGAGCTAGGTTTATTATTAGGTTCAGATTCCGGGTAAGTGTTGAGTTTAGATTAAGGTTTAGGTTTAGGGCTCAAATTAGCTTTAAGATTAGGGTTAGGGTTAGAGTAAAGGATAGGCTTATGTCTAGGGTTCAGGTTAGCTTTAGTGTAATGTATAGGGTTAGTGTTAGGAATAGAGTTAGGATTAAGCCTAGAGTTAGAAATTTGTTTAGGCTTATGTTCAGTGCAGTGGACACAGTTAGTGCTAGTTTTAGGGCTTGGGTTAAGGTTAGGATTAGGGCTATGGTTAATGTTAGGCCTAGGGATAGCATTTGGGTTAGGCTTATGTTCAGGGTAATGGATAGGGTTTGTGCTGGTCTTAGGGAGTGGGTTAAAGTAGGATTAGGTCTAGGGTTACAGTTAGGGTTAGAGCTAGGGTTGTATTTAGTGAAAGCGTTAGAGTTTGAGCTAGTGTTAGAACTAGGAAAAACATTATGGTTAGGGTTAGGACTCGGTTATTGTTAGGGTTATGCTTAGGGCTAGGTTAGGGCTAGAATTTTTGTGAGGTTTATGGCTAATATTAGGACTCAGGTTCTCTTATAGCTAGTTTTAGGTTAGGATTATGGATAGGTCTATTGTTAGGTTTAGGTTTTAGGTAAGATAAGGTCTAGAGCTAGGGTTTGTGTGATAGTAAGTATCAGTTTTCAAGTAAGTGATGGTTTAGTGTGAGTGCCAGATTTAGAACTAGGGTTAGGTCTAGTTGTATGGTTAGTGTCTGCATTCAGTTCACTTTTAGGGCTAGGGCTAGGTTTTTGTTTAGGGCTGGGGCTAGAGTTATGGCTACATTTATTATTAGGTTTAGGTCTAGTGTTAGTGTTATGGTTAGGTTTAGGTATAGGTTTAGTGGTAGGGCTAGTGTTAGTTTTTGGATTAGGGTTAGTTTCAGGTTTAGAACTAGGGTTAGTGTTAGGGTCAGAATATGTGTCAGGGTTAGTGTTAGGGTTTGGGTTCAGGTTAGAGATAGAATGAGCAATAGGGTTAGGACTAGTAATGGAGTTAGGTTTTGTGGTAGGCTAAGAATTAGGGTTAGAAGTAGGGTAGAATTAGGGTGAGAGTTTGGTTAGGGTAAAGAATAGGTTTAGAGCTAGGTTTAGGGTTAGGGTTAGGGCTAGGGTTAGACTTAGCATTAGGATTGAAGGTAGGGTTAGGGTTCGGATTAGGACTGGGTGTTGTGTTAGGTTTAAGGCTATGGCTAATATAAGAACTGGCATTACTGGCTACTTTTATGTTTAAAGTTAGGGCTAGGTATAGCATTTGATTAACATGTAGGGTTAATGTGATGTTTAAAGCCAGGGTTAGTTTTAGGGTCAGTGTCATGGTCAGAATTAGACTCAGGATTAGTTGTAGGGTTAGAGTTAGGCCTCAAATTCAGGCTAGAGTTAGGACTAGGTGTAGCATTCAGATTTGGTTTAGGTTAAGGGTTAGGATTAGAGCTAGAGCTGAATTTTGTTTGAGCACTATGACTAGGTTTAGGGCTAGTTTTCAAATTAGCATTAGGTTCAGGGCTAGTGTTAGGGTGATGTTTAGGTTTAGGGTGGGGTTTTATTTAGAGTTAGGTTAGATCTAGATTTAGGCTTAGGACTAATTTTAGGGCTAGGTTGGGGTAGGGTTAGGGTTAGGATTTGGGTTATGGTAAGGGATAGTGTTAGAGCTAGGGATAGGGCTATGGTGACAGAGTTACTCTTAGGGCTAGGGTTATGGTAAGGTTCAGGATGAAGGCTAAATTAGGGATAGGGTTAGACCTAGGGTTCATATTAGGTCAAGGCCTTGGTTTAGGGCTGGGATTAGTGTTAGGGTTAAAATAATGTATTATGTTACAGTTAGGTTTATGGCTTGGGCGAGGGTTAAATTTAGGGTTAGGGCTAGTGTTAGGGTTAGGGTTAGAATTAAGGCTAGGTTTAGGGCCAAAATTAGGGCTATGGTATTTTTAGAGTTACGACTAGCATTAGGGATAGGGCTAATGACAAGTCTAGGGTTATGGTTATGGATAATTTTATGGTTAGGTTTATGGCTAGGTATGCTGTAAGGGTTAGGTTGAGTGTTAGAGCCTGTTTTAGAGCTAGGGGTATTATTAGGGTCAGGGTTAGAGTTAGTTTTTTTTTTTTTTTTTTAGGTTCGGGGTTAGGGATCAAATTAGGGTTAGGTTTAGGTTTAGGGTTAGAGTAATGGATATAGTAAGATTTAGGGTTCAGGTTACATTTTGAGTAATTGATAGGTTTGGGGTTTTTGATTGGGTTAGGGTCATTCTAGGGTTAGCATTACAGTTATGGTTATTGTTAGGGTTATGGATATGATTAGAGCTAATTTTAGGACTAGGGCTAGGGTTAGGATTAGGGTTAGGGTTAGTGTTAGAATTAGGGTTAAAGCTAGGTTTAGGGCTCAGATTAGGGCTAGGTTTTACATTCAGTTAGGGCTAGAGTTAGGGCTACAGCTAATATAAAAACTATGGTGATTATTAGGGCTAGTTTAGGGTTTGGGTAAGGGCTAGGTCTAGTGTTAGGGTTAGATTAGGTTTAGGATGATTATTTGTAATATGGTTAATGTTAAAGTCAGAATCAGGGTTGGTGTAAGTTTAAGATTAGGCATAACACTCCAATTATGGCTAGAATTAAGGCTAGGTGTAGGGTTATTTTTTGTGTTAGGGTTAGGGCAAGAATTAGGGCTAGGGCTAATGTTAGGTCTAGGGTTACATTTAGGTGAAGTTAGGATTAGAGCTATGGCTCGTATTTTTTTTTTTTTTTAAGTCTAGGGCTTGGGTTAGGGCTGGTTTTAGAATTAGTGATAGTGTTAAGGTGAGTTTTAGGGTGAGGTTTTGGATTAGGGTTAGGATTAAATTTTGAGTTATGTTTAGATCTATGGTTAGGGCTAGTTTTAGGGCTATGGTGAGGGCTAGTGTTATGATTATGGTTACATATATGGTTAGTACTAGAAATAGGTATTGGGCAAGAGACTTAGTCTTAGAACTAGAGTTTGAGATAGGGTTATGGTTAGCATTAAATTAGGCCTAGAATTAGAACTAGGATTAGGGTTAAGGTTAGGCATAGAATTAGCCTAAAATTAGGGTTAGTGTTACTGTTAAGGATAGGGTTAGGTTTAGGGGATGAGATGGGGTTATACCTCAGTTAGGGTTAAGGTTATGTTTAGGCTTAGTCTTAGGGTTAGGGTTAGTTAGGATAAGGTTAGGGTTAGGAGAATCAATGTGGTTATACCTAGGTTCAGAACTAGGGCAAGGATTGAAATTAGGAATTGGGCTAGGGTTTGGGTTCATGTTAGGATTAAGGCTAGATTTAGGGCTAGCATGAGGAATAGTGTCTGTGTTAGATTTAGGGAAAGAATTAAGTCTAGGGCTAAGTCAGGTCTAGGGTTATGGGTAAGGGATAGAGTTAGGGTTAGGTTTATGGCTAGGTCTAGTGTAAGGGTTACATTTAGATTAATGGTCTGGTTTTGAGCTAGGTGTAATATTAGAGTCAGTGTCTTGTTTAGGGTTTGGTTTAGATTATAGTATAGGTTTAGGACTCAAATTAGCACTAGGATTAGAGTTAGGATTATTGTAATTGATGGGGTTTTGTTTAGTGTTTATGTTAGATTTAGGTAATGGATAAGATTAGTGTTATCAAGAGATTTAGGGTTAGAATTAGAGTTAGCATTTGGGCTAGGCTTATATTTACAGAAATGGATAGTTTTAGGGCTAAGGTTTTGGTTGGGATTAAGGAATGGGATTAGTGTTAGGCCTAGGATTAGTGTTAGGGTTAGCTTTAGGGTATGTGTTAGGGATAGAGCTATGTTTGGGCTAGAGTGATGGTTAGGATTAGTGTCAGGTCTAGGTTTAGGGTTAGAGTTCAGTTTACGGCTAGGGTTAGCATTAGGGTTAGGGATATGTTTAGGATAATGGATAGATTTAGAGCTATGTTTTAGTCTTGGTTATGGTAGGATTAGATCTAGCATTAGGTTTAGGATTAGGGTCAGGACTAGGGTTATATTTAGGATAAGTGTTAGGGTTTGAGCTAGGTTTAGGGCTAGGGAAAGTGTTAGGCTTAAGGTTAGGGGTTGGTTTAGGGTTAGGGCTATGTTTAGGGCTAGGTTTTTTTGTGAGGTTCAGGGATAGCATTAGGGCTTTGGGCAATGCAAGTGCTAGGATTAGGGTTATTGCTAGGTCTAGTGTTAGGGTTTTGGCTAGTTTTGGGGTTAGCATAAAGTTTAGAGCTAGGGTTTGTGTTAGGGTAAATGTCAGTGTTTGGGTTAGGGTTAGGTTTAGGGTTGGAGCAAGAATTAGGAGTTGGGCTTGGTCTAGGGGTTGGGTTAGTGTTTGGGTTATGTTAAGGGGTATTGTTATTGCTGGAGCTAGGTTTTTGTTTAGGGCTAGTGCTAGAGTTATGGCTAGATTTAGGATTAGGTTATTTCTAGGTAGAATATTAGGGATAGGGATAGGGTTAAAGTTAAGGTTAGGTTTAATTCTAGGTTTAGGTCTCATATTAGTGCTAGGTTTTCTGTTAGCATAGAAATATGGCTAATGTAATAACTAGGTTTCCAATTAGGGCTATTTTTGAGTTTAGATTTAGGGCTAGGTCTAGTGTGAGTTTTAGGGTGGTGTTCAAAGCTAGGGGTAGTTTTAGGGTCTGATTCAGTGTCAGGGTAAGCTCTAGAGTTATGGTGAAGACTCAAATTAGGGCTAGGATTAGGGCTAGGTGTAGGGTTAGTGTTTGATTTAGATTAAGGATTAGGGTTAACCCTATGACTCGGTTTTGTTTGAGTACTAGGTCTAGGGTTAGGTCTAGTGTTCTAGTTAGCATTAGGGTTAGAACTAGTGTTAAGGCGAGGTTAGGGCTTAGGGTTAGGGTGAGATATAGAGTTAGAGTTAGATCTAGGTTTAGAGCTAGGGCTAATTATAGGGCTAGTGTTGGGTATAGGTTTAGGGCTATACTTTGGGTTATGGTAAGGAATAATTTTAGAACTAGGGTTAGGTCTAGGGTGAGAGTTGGAGTTAGTCTTAGGACTATGATTAGGGTTATTTTTAGGGTTAGGTCTAAATTAGTACTAGGATTAGGGCTAGGGTTAATGTTATGGCTTGGCCTAGGTTTAGAGCTAGTGTTAGGGTTAGGATTAGGGTAAATTATGATGTTATAGCTAGATTTAGGGAGAAGGTTAGAAATAACATTAGGGCTAAGATTAGGGTTGCATTTAGTATTAAGGCTAGGTTTAGGGCTAGGTTTTGTTTTAGGGGTAGGGCTAGGTTTAGGGATAACACTAATGCCAGGTCTAAGTTTATGGTTAGGGTCAATTTTAGGGTTAGATTTTTGGCTAGTTCTAGTGTAAGGATTAGATTTAGGGTTAGGGTCAGTTTAGAGATAAGGTTATTTTTAGGGTCACAGTTACCATTAAGATTTGTGTCAGTCTAATTAGCATTAGGATTAGGGTTAAGGTTAGGGTAATGGATATGATTAGGTTTAGGGTTCAGGGTAGGTTTAAGGTAATGGATATATTTAGGGTAAGAGATAGGGTTAGAGTTATGCTAGTGTTAGAATAAGGGTTATGTTTATGGTGAGGGTAATAGATAGGGTTAGAGCTAGGTTTAGGTCTAGGATTATGGTTAGGATTAAGGCTAGGGTTAAGGTTATTTTTAGGGTTAGGGCAAGTTTCAGCATTAGGGTGGTGTTTAGGGCCAGGTTTAGGGTTTAAATGAAGTGTAGGGCTTGGAGTAGGGGTAGGTTTTGGGTGAGGTTAGGACAAGTATTAGGGCTATGACTAATGTAAAAACTAGGGATATGGTTCGGGCTAGTTTAAGATTAGGGTTAGGGCTAGGTGTAATTTTAGGGTTAGGTTTATTTTTAGGGTGATGTTAGAGCTAGGTTTAATGTTAGTGTCAGAATCAGGGTCAAGGTTAGTTTTAGGATTAGAGAAGCACTGTGCTAATGTTAGGCTAGGTGTAGGGTTAAGTTTTGGTTTAGATTAAGGGTTAGGGTTAGGGCTGTGGCTCAGTTGTGTTTTAGGGCTAGGGCTAGGTTAGGGCTAGTTTTAGGATTAACATTAGTGTTAGAGCTAGTGTTAATGTGAGTTTTAGGCTTAGGGTTACGGTTAGATTTAGACTTATGGTTAGATCTAGGGTTAGGGCTAAAGCTATGGTTAGGTCTATGATTAGGGCACTTGTTAGGGTTACGGTAAGAGATAGGGTTAGAACTAGGAATAGGGCTAGGGTGACAGAATTAGTATTAGTGCTAGTGTTAGAGTTAGTGTTAGGGTTAAATTAGGGCTAGGATCAGGTCTAGTTATAATGTTAGGGTTAGGTCTAGGGTTAGGGTTCGGGTAAGTTTTATGGAAAATAATTGTTTTATAGCTAGGTTAAGAACTAGGTTGAAAGATAAAAATTAGGGGTGTGGCTAGAGTTAAGTTTTGAGTTAGGATCAAGAGTGTTTAGCGTTAGGATGAGGGCTAGCGTTTGTGTTATGGCAAGAATTAGGGGTAGGGCTAATATCAGGCCTAGAATTATACTTATAGAGAGTATTTGAGTAAGGTTTATGGCTAGATCTAGTGTCAGAGTTAGAATTAGGATAAGGTTCAGGTTTAGAGCTAGGGGTATTATAATGGCCAGGGTCAGGTTTGGGGTTTGGTTAGGATAAGTTTTAGAGTTAGGGCTCAAATTAGCATTAGTGTTAGAGTTAGGGTTAGGGTAATGTATAGAGGTAGGTTTATTGTTAAGGGTAGGTTTAATGTAATGGATAGGGTTAGGGTTTGGTCTAGGGTTAGTATTAGGGTTATGGTTATCATTAGAGTAATGGATAGGGTTAGAGCTAGGACTGAGGCTAGAATTATGGTTAGGATTATGGCTAAAGTTAAGGTTAGGTTTAGGGTAAAGGCTAGATTTAGGATTAGTGTTAGATTTAGGGTATGGGCTTTGTTTTGAGGTAGAGTTAGTGCTAAGACTAGGGTTAGGTTTAGGGTTTGGTCTAGGGTTAGCATTAGGGCTAGTATTAGGTTTAGTGCTAGGGTTATCTTTAGGGTTAGGGTAATGGACAGAGTTAGAAGTTGGGTTAGTGTTAGGGTTAATCTTAGGTTTAGGACTAGAGTTAGGTTTGGTTTAGTGTAACGTTAGGGTTTGAGATAAATTCAGGACTACAGCAAGGTTTAAGTTTATGGTTAAGTGTGGTGCTATATAATGAGGTTTATGGTTAGGCTTAGTGTTAGTCTTACTGTTAGGTTAAGGGTAAGAGTCAGGGATATAGTTAGAGTTAAGTCTAGGGCTAGGGTTTGTGTTAGGATCAAGGCTGGAGGTAGTTATGTTTAGGTTTAGGGCTAGGGTTAGCATTAGGTTTAGGGTTATGGTTAGTGTAATGGATAGTTTTAGAGGTTGGGTTTGAGCTATGGTTATGGTTAAGATTAGGGCTAGGATAAGGGTTAGGGTTAGACTAGGGTTATTTTTAGGTTAAGGGTTAGGTTTTGAGCTAGAGTTAAGGCTAGGTCTAGTTGAGGGCTAGGTTAATATTACATTTAGGAATAGAATTGCGTTAGGTTTATTGTTAGGGTTAGGGTTAGGGCTATGGTTATCTTTAGGGTTAGGATTAGGGTTATGATAATGGATATAGTCAGATATAGGTTTAAGTGTAGTGTAAGGATTAGTTTTAGTTTTAGGGTTAAGGTTAAGGGTATGGTTATATTTAGGTTTGTGGCATGGGTTAGGAATTGTATTAGGGTTAGGGCTATGGTGAATGATATGTTTAGGGTTAGGTCTCGGGTTAGTTTTCCAGTTAGTGTTAGGGTTAGTTTTAGGGTTACAGCTAGGGTTATCAATAGGGTTTGGGTTAGCGTAATTGGTCAGTTTAGAGCTACGTTTAGGGATAGAATTAATGTTAGAATTAGGGTTAAGGTTAAGTTTAGAGTTAGAAATAGGTCTCAGTTTATATTTAGGGTAAGGGTTAGAATTTTACGTAGGTTTATTACTAATGGTAGGTTAGTGAAAAGGTTCAAGCTAGGGTTAGGATTAGAGTCTCACTTAGGGCTAAGTTTAGACCTAGAATTCACTCTAGGTTCAATGTTAGATTAAGTCATAAGGCTAGGGCTATGGGTAATGAGAAAGCTAGGGTTATGTTTAGAGCTAGTTGTAGGTTTAGGGTTATGGCTAGGTCTTGTGTTATGTTTAGATTTTTTGGTAGGATCAGGTTTAGATTTAGGTTTACTGTTAAAGGCAGGGTTAGTGTTCAGGTTCAAGTTCTAGTTAGGGTTACAACCAGAATTAAGTCTATGTTTTGATTTAGGGGTAAGGTTAGTGTTTGGGTTAGTTTAAGGGTTATTGTTAGAGCTAGTGCTAGGTTTTTGTTTAAGTCTAGGGATAAAGATAAGGCTAAATTTAGTATAAGGTTTAGGTCTAGGGATAGTGTTAGGTTTTGGTCTATGGTTAGAGTCAGGTTTAGACCTAGGGTTAGTATTAGGGTCAGAATTAGCATTAGGGTTTGGTATAGGGTTAGAGCTAGAGCAATTACCATGTTTAGGATTATTAATAGGGTTAGGGTTAGAGTTAGGGTAATGGGTGGGTTTAGAGATAGATTTAGGGCTAGGATTAAGGTTTGAATAAGGGTAGGATTAGGTTTAGATTTAGGGATATTTCTAAGTTTATATTTATGTTAAGGGTTAGGCTTTGGCTAGGTTTAGGACTAAGGCTAGGTTTAAGATTAGGGTAATGGCTACAGTTAGTGTTAAGATGACACTTAGGGCTAGGTTTTGGCCTAGGATTGACTCTAGGTTTTGTTTCAGGTTAAGATGTAATGTTAGGGCTATGGGTAATGAAAGAACAAAGGTCATAATTAGGGCTTCTTGTAGGGTTAGTGATACGGCAAGGTCAAGTGTTAGGTTTAGATTTCTGCTTAGGGTAATGTTTAGAGAAAGATTTAGTGTTAAAGTCAGGGTCAGTGTTAGAATTAGAGCTATGTTAAACGTCATAATTAGGACTAGATTTATGTCTAGGTGTAGGATTAATCTGTGCATTAGGCTAAGAGTTATTGTTAGATTAGGGCTAAGATTTTGTTTAGTTCTAGGGCTAGCGTTAAGCCTAGATTTAGGATTAGGTTTAGGTCTAGGGCTTGTCATAAGTTTAGGTTCAGGTATAAGTTACTGTTAGGGATAGTGTTATCATTTGGTCAAGGGTAGCATCAGGTTTAGACCTAGGTTTAGTGTTATGGTCAAATTAAGGGTCAGCTTAGAGTTAAGATTTCAGATAAGTTTAGAGCTAGAATGATGGCTAGATTTAGGACTGTTAATAGGGTTAGTGTTTTGGTTAACCTAAGAATTAAGGATAGATCTAGGGTTACCATTAGGGTTAGGGTTTTGCTTAGTGTTAGGGATAGAGTTAAAGGTAGTGTTAAGGGTAGGTTTAGGATTAAGGTTTTGGTTAAAGCTAGGTTTAGGATCGGTTAGGGCTGGTTTTTGTTTTAGGTTTAAGTATAGAGTTAGGGAAATGGCTAATTTAAAAATCAGTGTTACAATTAGGGTTAGTTTTAGGATTAGGGTTAGGAGATAGACCTTTCGTTTTAGTGTTAGGGTTAAAGGTGAGGGTAATATTTAAAGCTAGAGTTAGTATTAGGATAGAAGTGAGGGTCAGGTTGAGTTTTATGGTTTGAATTAGGACTCAAATAATTGCTGAGGTTACTGTTAAGGTTTGCTTTAAAGTTAGAGTGGTGATTAGAGCTAAGGTGAATGTCAGAATATGAATCATGGTCAAGGTTAATTTTAATTTTGGTTTAACACTCGAATTAGGGCTAGGGTTAGGTCTAGGTATAGTGTTAGGGTTTGGTTTACGTTAAGGCTTAAGGTTAGGGCTACAACTCAGTTTTGATTTAGCTTTAGTGTTAGGGTTAGGGCCAGATTTATCATGAGCTTTATTGTTAAGACTAGTGTTAGTGTTAGGTTTAGGCAAAATGTTAGCATCAGTTTTAGAGTTAGGGTTAATACTAAGGATAGAGCAATGGTTAGTGCTAGGTTAGGGCTAGGGTTAGGGTTATTTTAGGGGATATGGTTAGAAGTATGTTTAGGGGTAGTGTGAGGGTTAGAGTTAGTTTTTGGACTAGGGTTAGGGTTAGTGTTAGGGATAGGGTTTAAATAGGGCAAGGATTAGGCTAGGGTTTTTGTTCAGCTTAGATCTAGCATTAGGGTTAGGGTTAAGTTTAGGATTAGGGATAGCATAATAGCTCGGTTTAGAGGTAGGGTGAAAGTTAGAGTTAGGGTTAGGTTTAGGGTAAGGGTTAGGTTATAATTAAGGCTAGGTCTATAGCTACGATGAGGGCTAGTGTTTGTTTTAGGTTAGGGCTAGGATTAGGGCTTTGGATAATATCAGGTGTAGGGTGATGGCTAAAGATAGTTTTACATTAGATTTATGGCTACTTCTAGTATATTAGATTTATAGTAAGGGTCATATTTAAACATAAGAAAATAATTAGGGTTTGGGTCAATGTTAGGGTTTGCTTTATGTTAGGATTTATGTTTAGGTCTTAAATTAGCATTAGGGCTAGGGTTAGGGTAATGCAAGTGTTTGGAATATGGTTCAAGGAAGGTTTAGGATAATTCAAAGTGTTAGGGTTAGTGATAGATTTAGATTTAGACCTAGGGTTAGCATTAGGGTAAGGGTATGTTTAGGGCAATAAGCTAGGTTTATGGTTAGGAATACGTACTGAGTAAGTGTTAGTGTTTGGATTAAAACTAGGGTTAGAGTTGGTGTTATGTTTAACATAAGTATTAGGTTTAGAGCTAGGGTTAGGGCTAGAAATGATTAGGTTTAGTGTTACATTTAGGGATAGGATTACAGTCAATTTAGGTTTAGGGTTAGGGCTAGGGTTGTCTTTAACGTTAGGATTAGGGTTAGGGTAGTGAATACCATTTGATATAGGGTTAGGGTTAGAGTTAGATTTTTATATAGGGTTAGGGTTAGGGCTATGCTTATGTTTAGGTTTATTGTAAGGGTTCCAGTTTAAACTAGGTTTAGGGCTATTGTGAATGTGTAATTGAGGGTTATGTCTGTGCTAGTTTTCCGCTTAGGTTTAGGGTTAGCATTAGGGTTTAGGCTAGGATTATCATAGTATTAGGGTTAGAATTAAGATTATGGGTAGGTTTAGAGATAGGTTTAAGAATAGGGTTAAGTTTATGGTTAGAGCTAGGGTTAGGGTTAGATTTAAGGATAGGTTTATGTCTATGTTCAGGGTAAGGGTTAGGCTTTGAGCTAGGATTAGAGTTAAAGTTTGGGTTAGGATTTAGCTAGATTTAGGTTCAAAATAGGGCTAGTTTTGTTGTTAGGGTTAAGGCTAGGGTTAGGGAAATGGCTAATGTAAGAACTAGGTTTTACATTTATGGTTAGTTTGGGGGTCTAGGGGTAGGGGTGTGTTTACTTTTAGGGTTAGTTTTAAGCTTAAGGTGATATTTATAGCTATGACTAGCATTACATTACGAATCAGGGTCAGGGTTAGTTTTAGGGTTAGGGTTAGGACTCGAATTAGGGCTAGGGTTACTGGTGGGGTTTTCTTTAAGTTTAGGGTGGTGTTCAGAACTAGGGATAGTGTTGGGATAATAGTCAGTGTCAGGGTTATATTTAAAGTGAGGATTAGGACTGAAATTAGAGCTAGGTGTAGCGTTAGGGTTTGGTGTAAGTTAAGGTTTAAGGTTAGGGCTGGGGATCTGACTCTGGTGATAACATGCTTGCCTGGCATGCGTGAGGCTTTTGTATGATATTCAGCACCACATAAAAATAAAGATTTTTGTCCACTGGAAAACAAAAAATAAGTATTAAATAATTCTCTCTCTTTCTCTCTCTCAAAATAAAAGTTTAGGTTTAGGTTTATTACTCAATTTTGTTTTATTGCTAGGATTGGGGATAAGGCTGTTTTATAATTAGCATAAGTGTTATGGCTTAGTTTATGGTTTGGGTTAGGATTAAAGCTAGATTTAAGGCTAGGATTAGGGCTATATTTTGTGTTAGGTTTAGGGCAAGAATTAGGGCTTGTGATAATGCCATGTCTTGGGCTAGAGTTAAGGATAGTTTTATGGTTAGGTTTATGGCTAGGTCTAGTTTAAGGGTTAGGTTTAGGGAAAGGGTCTGGTTTATAGTTAGGGGTATTGTTAGGATCAAGTTCAGGTTTTGGTTTGGGGTTATCTAAAGTTTTAGGGTTAGGGCTCAAATTAGAATTAAAGTTAGAGATAGGGTTAGGGTATGGAAAGGTTAGGTTTAGGTTTCAGGTTAGCTTTAGGGTAATGAATATTGTTAGGGTTGGCAATAGTTTTAAGGTCATGCTAAAGGTTAACATTAGGGTTATGGTTATCATTAGGGTAATTTATAGGTTTAGATCTAGGTTTAGGGCTAGGGTTGTGGTTAAAATTAGGGCTAGATTTAGGGTTAGAATCAGGGTTAAGGCTAGGTTAGGGTTAGGATTAAGTTTAGAATACAGTTTAGGGTTTCAGCTAGGGTTAATGTTAGGACTAGGCTTAGGTTTAAGGTTTGGTCAAGGGTTATGGTTATTTTTAGTGTTAGGTTTACTGTTAGGGTTAGGGCTAGGTTTTTAATTAGGAATAGGGTAATTACTAGGGTTAGATTTCAGGTTGGAGTTAGGTTTAGCTTAGGGTTAGGGTTACGGTTAGGTTTAGGATCAGTGTTAGGGTTTGAGCTAAAGATAGTGTTAGCATTATGTTTATGTTTATGGGTAGTTCTAAGGTTAGCTTTTATTTAGGCATAGTGTAGGTTCAGGTTAAGTTCTAGTGTTACATTAGGGTTAAGTTTAGGGTCAGTGTAATGCTTAGTTTTGAGCTAGAGACAGGGCTAGTGTTAAGGTTCAGATTCGGGATAGGGTTACGGTTTAGGGTTAGGCCTTGTGTTAGGGTTAAGGTTAGGCTAAGGGTAAGGTCTAGGGATTGAGCTAGGGATAAAGCTAGGGCAAGTGTTATGGTTAGAATCAGGGCTAAGGTAGTGTTAGGATTAAGGTAGGGCTAGGGTTAGCATTAGGTTTAGGCTTATTATTAGGGTAATTGATAGAGTTTAAGCTAGGTTTTGTGCTGTGGTTACACTTAGGATTAGGGCTAGGTTTAGGGTGTAATTTAGGGTTTGGGCTAGGGTTACATTTAAGATAAGATGTAGGGTTTGAATTGAGATAGGTTTAGGGCTAGAGAGAGGGTTGGATTTAGGGTTAGGGTTATGCTTAGTGTTATGTTTAGGGCTAGGATCAGGGCTAGTTATTGATTGAGGTTTATAGCTGGTTTTAGATTTATTGGTAATGTAAGAGCTAGGGTTATGGGTATGGCTAGTTTTCAGGTTAATCTAGTGTTAGGGTTAGTTTTATAAGCATAATGCTTATAATTAGGGTTTGTGTTAGGGCAAGTGTTAGTTTTTGTGTTAGGGTTAGGTTTAGGGTTAGGGCCAGAATTAGGACAAGGGTTAGGCCTAGGAGTATGTTTAGTGTTTGGGAAAGGTTATGGGTCTTTGTTTGGGCTAGGGGTAGGGTAATAGCAATATTTAGGATTAGTTGTAGGTCTTGGGCTAGTGTTAGGTTTAGGTTTAGGTATAGGGTTACCAGTAGGGCTAGGGTTAGGTTTCGGTTTAGGGTTAGGTTCAGGGTTAAACCTAGGGTTAGTGTTAGGGTCAGAAAATTGGTCATGGTTAAGGTTTGGGTTTGGGTTAAATTTAAGCTAGAATGAGGGCTAGGGTAGGACTAGTAATAGAGTGAGTGTTTCAGTAGGTTAAGGAGTACGGTTAGAACTAGGGCAGCAATAGTGTGAGGGTTTGACTTAGTGTAAGGGATAGAGTTAGGACTAAGGATAGGGTTAGAGTTAGGTTTAGGGTTATGATTAAAGCTAGGATTAGGTATTGAATTAGGACCAGGTTTTATGTTAGGGTTAGGGCTATGGATAATTTGAAAACTGGCATTATGTTTAGGGCTAGTTTTAGGGTGCGTTTTTGGACAAGGTTTAGTGTTAGGATTAGGTTTATGGTTAGGGAGATGTGTAGAGTTAGGGATAGTGTGAGGGTCAGAGTCTGGGTCAGTATTAGTTCTAGAGTTAGGTTTAGGACTCGAATTAGGGCTAGGATTAGGGCTAAGTATAGGCTTTGGGTTTGGTTTAGGTTAATGGTTAGTGTCAGTGCTATGACTCAGTTTTGTTTGAGGGCTAGGGCTAGGGTTAAGGCTAGTTTTCAAATTAACATTAGGCTTAGAGCTAGTTTTAGAATGTGGCTTACATGTATGTTTAGATTTGGAGTTAGGGTTAGATCTAGGTTTAGATTTAGGGTGAAAGTTAGGACTAGGGTTAGGGCTAGGGTTTGGGTTATCATAATGAATAGATTTAGATCTAGGGATAGGCCTTGGGTGAGAGTTATACTTAGTCTTAGGCTCAGGATTAGGGTTTGGGTTTAATTATGGCGAGAATTAGAGCTAGAGTTAGTAATGTGGCTAGGCCTAGGCTTAGGGCAAGTGTTAGGAGTGTGCTTACAAATAGGCATGATGTTATAGCAAGGTTTAGGTCTTGGGCAAGGGTTAAAATAAAGATTAGGTCTAGGGTTATTGTTATGGTTAGGATTAAGGCTAAGTTTAAAGCTAGGTTTAGGGCTAGTGTTTGTGTTAATGTTAGGGCTCACATTAGGGCTAGTGTTTCTGTCAGGTGTATGGTTATGTTAGGGATAGTTTAGGGTTAGGATTAGGGCTAGGTATAATTTAAGAGTTAGGTTACAGTTTAAGATAAGGTTTAGAGCTAGGGGTATTAATGGGGTCAGGTTCAGGGTTACCTTTGGGTTAGGTTAATGTTTAAGGTTAGGGCTCAAATTAGCATTAGGTTTAGGATTAAGGTTAGGATTATGGATATTGTTAGGTTTAGAGTTAAGTTTAGGTTTAGGATATAGAGATGTTTAGGGTTAGGAATAGGGTTATTGTTATCCTAGGGTTAGCGTTAGGGTTAGGCTTAGGTTTAGGATAATTCATAAGGTTACAGCTAGGTTTAGTGCTAGTATTATGGTTAGGAATGGGACTAGGTTTTGAGTTAGGTTTTTTGTTATGACAAAGTTTAGGTTTAGGATTAGTTTTAGGGTAAGAGTTAAGGAAAGGTTTAGGGTTATTGTTAAATTTAAATTAAGTGTTAAGCCTCTGATTGGGGGTGTGTTTTGGGTTAGATTAAGGCTAGGGTTAGGGCTACAACTTATGTAAAAACTAGGGTTACCATCAGGGCTATTTTTAGGCCTAGGGTTAAGGCTAGATCTAGTGTTATGATTTGGTTTAGGTTTTAGGTGGTGTTTAGAGCTAGGGTCAGAGTTAGGGTCAGAGTAAGGTTCAGGGTTAGATTTAGAGTTAGTTAGGCCTCAAATTTGAGCTAGGTTTAGGGCTAGGTGTAGGCTTAGGTTTTGTCTTAGGTTAAAGATTAGTGTTAATTTTATGGCTAGATTTTTTTGTAGGGCTAGTGCTAGATTTGCACTAGTTTTAGAATTTGCCTTAGTTTTATTGCTTGAGTTAATGAGAGGTTTAGGATTAGTTTTAGTGTTAAAATTAGGTTTAGATGTAGCATTAGGACTAGGGCTAGTGGTAGGGCTAAGGTTAGGGCAAGTGTCAGGGTTATGGTAATAGATAGGTTAGAACTCGGAATAGGGCAAGGGTCAGAGTGGTAGTTATTCTTAGTACTAGGGTTAGGTTAGTTTTAGGGCTAAATTATGGCTGTGACTTGTTCTAGGATTTGATGTACAATAAGGCCTAGAGTTAGGTTTCTGTTTAAGTTTAGGTATAAGGGTAGGTTTAGGGGAAGGGATGGGGTTATAGCTACTTTTAGTTTAAGACGAAGGTTAGAATATGGTTAGAGCTATGGTAATTGTTTGATAGTAATAAGGCTAGGTTTAGGGCTAGGGTTGGTTTTAGGGTTATGGCAAGAATTAGGGCTAGGGCTGGTGTCAGGTATAGGGTTATGGTTAGGGATATATTTAAGATTAGGTTGATGGTTAGGTCTAGTGTAAGGGTTAGGTTTTGGGTAAGGGTCAGATTTAGAGCTAGGTCTATCATTGAGTTTAGGTTTTGGGTTTGGTTTATATTAAGGTTAAGGTTTAGGGTTAGGGCTCAAATTAGCATTAAGGTTAGAGTTAGGGTAATGCTAAGGTTAGGTTTAAAGCTCAGGTTAGGTTTAGGGTAATTGATAGGATTATCTTTAGGGATAAGTTTAGGTTTAGGGTAATTGATAGGGTTAGAGTTAATAATAGAGTTAAGGTTTGGCCTAGGGTTAGCATTATGTTTATGGCTGTCCTTAGGGTAATGGATAGGGTTATAGCTAGAGTTAGGTCCAGGGTTATGGTGAGTTTTAAAACTAGAATTGGTGTTAGGGTTAGGGTTAGGCCTGGGAAAAAAAATAGGGTTAGTTATAGGGTACAGTTTAGGGTCTGAGCTAGGGTTAGCACTAGGGTGAGTCTTAGTTTTAGGGTTAGGAATGGGTTAGATAAAGTTACAGTTATGGTCAGGATTAGTGTTAGGTTTAGGGCAGAGTTTATCATTAGGTTTAGGGTATTTTATAGGTTTAGATGTTGGGTTAGGATTAGGGTTAGGGTTAGATTTATGGATAAGGTTTGGTTAAGTTTAGGTTTAGGGTTGTGGATAGGGTAAGGATTAGGTTTGGGTTGTGGTTACAGTTTGAGCTAGGATTAGGTCTATGACAAATTTAGATTTACAGTTATGTCCAGGGTTACGATTAGGAGATATTTATGGTTATTGCTAGGGTTATCATTAGGTTTAGGGTTAGGGTTAGAGTTAGGGTAATGAGTAGTGTTAAAACTAGTGTTAAGGATAGCCTTAAGCTTAGAATTAGGGTAAGATTATTGTTAGGTTTAGGTTTATGCCTAGGGTTAGTGTTAGAATTAGTTTAATTTTATTGGTTTGGACTAGGGTGATTGTTAGAATTAGATAAGGCTTAGACTTAGGTTCTTGAATTAGCACTGGGATTAGGGTTGGGTTAGGGTAATGAATAGAGTTAGAGCTAGAGATTGGCCTATGGTTAAGTCTAGTTTTAAGTTTAGGGTTATGGCTTGGTCTAGTGTTATTGTTAGGTTTTTGGTTAGGATAAGGTTTAGAGCTCCAATTCATGTTAGGGTAAGGGTCAGTTTTTGGGTTAGGGTCAGCATTAGGACTAGTGTTAGGTTTAGGGGTAGGGTAGTGTTTGGGTTAGATTAACGTTTATTGTTAGGGCTTTGGCTAGGTTTTTTATGGCTATGGCTAGAGTTATAAGTAGATAAAGTATTAGGTTTATGTCTAGATCTATTGTTAGGGTTAGGTTTAGATATAGTGTTACCAGTAGTGCTAGTGTTAGCATTTGGTTTAGGGTTATGGTTAAGATTAGAATTACGGTTAGTGTTAGTTTAAGAATAACGGTCAGGATTAGAATTAAAATCTGGGTTAGCTTTAGAGCTACAATGAGGGCTAGGGCTAAATCTAGTAATAGAATTAGGGTTTGGAAAGGCTAAGGATTAAGTTTAGGAAAAGAGTAGGTTTAGAGTTAGAGTTTGGCTTAGAATAAGGGATAGGGTTAGCACTAGTGTTAGCGCTAGTTTTAGGGTTAGGGTTAGGGCTAGAATTAAACTTGGGTTAGGTCTCAGATTAGGGCTAGCTTTTCTGTTAGTGTTAGGACTAAAGGTAAGGTAAGAAGTAGGGTAACATTTAGGGCTAGTTTTAGGTTAGTGTTTTGTCTAGGTCTAGTGCAAGTGTTAGTTTTATGATTAGAGTTATGTTTAGAGCTAGGATCAGTCTTAAGAGCCGAGTCTGGTTCAGGGTTAGTTCTAGGGTTAGGGTTAGGACTTGAATTAAGGCTAGCATTAGGGTTAGGTGTAGAATTCATGTTTGGTTTTGGTTAAAGGTTAGGCTTAGGGCTATGACTTGGTTTTGATTTAGGGCTACATCTAGGGTAAGGCCTAGTTTTAGGATTAGCATTAGTGTTATGGCTAGTGTAAGCATGAGTTTTAGGATTAGGATTAGGGTTAGATTTAGAGTTATATTTAGACTGTAGGATTAGGGGTAGAGCAAAAGTTATGCATCTAGTTTGGACTAGCTTTAGGACTAGGCTTTGTGTTATGGTAAGGAATTGATTTAGAATAATTAATAGGGCTAGGATGAGAGTTAAATTTAGTCTTTGGGCTAGAGTTAAGGTTACAGATAAGGTTAGGGCTAGGATTAGAGCTAGGATTAGTTTTAGGGTTAGGCCTAGTTTTAGGTCTAGGTTTAGGATTAGGATTAGGGTTACCGTTAAGGTAAGGTATGATGTTACAGCTAGGTTTAGGGCTAGGGCCAGGGTTAAAATTATGATTATGGCTAAGTTTAAATTTAGGGTTAGGATTAAGGCTAGTGTCAGGCCTAAGATTAGAGCTACGGTTTTTGTTAGGTTTAGGACTAGCATTAGACATAGGTCTAATTTCAGATCTTGGTTTATGGTTAGAAACAGTTTTAGGGATACTATATGGCTATGTATAGTGTAAGGTTTAGAATGAGGGTTATGGTCAGGTTTAGAGGTAGGGGTATTATTTGGTTCAAGGTCAGGATTAGGGTTTGGTTTATGTTAAAGTTTAGGGTTGGGGATTGAATTAGCATTATGATTAGTGTTAGGGTAATGAATATAGTTAGGTTTTGAATTAAGGTTTTGTTTAAGTTGATGGGTAGGTTAGGGTTAGGGATAGTCTTAGGGTTAGGCCGAGGGTTAGGGTTACAGTTAAGGAAAGGATAGGGTAAGATCTAGGGTTATAGCTATGGTTATGGTTAGGATTAGGGCTGGGTTTAGGGTTAGGTTTAGGGATATGTAACGACTAAAGTACGCTTAGGTTTAGGATAAGTGTTAGGGCTAGGTATAGGGTTAGAGTTAAAGTTAAAGCTAGTGTTGGGGCTGGAATTAGGGCTAGGTTTTGGGTTACATTTGGGCTAGTGTTAGAGATATGGCTAATGTAAGAATTAGGGTTATGATTAGGGCTAGTTTTAGGTTAGGGCTAAGTCTAGTTATAGGGTTAGACTTAGGTATAGGGTGATATTTTGCACTAGGGTTTGTGTTAGGGCCAGAGTAAGGGTAGGGGTTAGATTTAGGTTGGGAATAGGACTCAAATTAGAGGTCACCTTATGGCTAGATGTAGGGCTAGGATTTGGTTTAGGTTATGGGTTGGAGTTAATGCTATGGCTCAGTTTTATTTAGGGCTAAGGCTAAAGTTAAGGGTAGTTTTATGATTAGCATTAATGTCAATGTAATGTTTTGGTGAGTTTAGGGTTAGGGGTAGATTTAGAGTTATGGTTAATTCTAGATTTATGTCTATGGATAGTGTTAAGTCTATGATTAGGACTAGTGTAAGGGATACTGTTAGAACTAGAATTAGGGCTACAGTAACAGTTAGAGTTAATCTTAGGGATAGGGTAAGGTTAGGCCTAATTAGGGCTAGGAATAGGTGTAGGTTTAGTGTTAGGCTTAGGCCTTGGGAAAGGGCTATGTTTGGGATTAGGTTTAGTGTTAGAATTAGGGGAAGAGATGGGGTTATAGCTAGGTTGAGGTTTAGGGCAATGATTAGAATGAGGTTAGGGCTAGGGTTAGGTTTGGGTTAAAATTAAGCTACGATTAGGGCAGAGATGGGGGCTAAGGTCTGTTATTGTTAGGGCTTGTTTTAAGGCTAGAGATAATGTCAGGTTTTTGGCTGTGGGTAGAGATAGTTATAGGTTAAGTTCATGCCTAGGTCTAGTGTAAGGGTTAGGTTTAGCGTAGTGATCAAGTTTAGAATTACAGGTATTTGTACAGTCAAGTTCAGGCTTAGGGACTGGATTAGTTTAAGGTTTGGGGTTAGGGTCTAATAAGCATTAGGGTTAAACTTAGGGTTAGGGTAATGGATAGGATTAGATTTAGGTTTCATGTTCATATTAGAGTAATGGATGGGGTTAGGGTTAGTAATAGGTTTAAAGTTAGGAGTAGGATTAGCATTTGGGTTAGGGATATTTTTAGGGTAATTGATATCATTAGAACTAGGGTTAGGGCTAGGGTTTTAATAAGGAAACCTAAAAAATAGTGATTTTGGTAAAGAAGCCTAAAAATTCAGTGTTCCTTTAAACGAACACTTCTACTTGGTAGAACAAAATTTGAGGGGCCTAGGTCGAGTAGTACTGATCATTTCTATGAAGTATCAACAAGATAGGGTGAAAAAATATTTGCTGAGATTTCAGTCAACTCAAAGTTCTGTGGAAGCTTGGCAAGCACATTCAAAAGAAAGCGTTTTTTTTTTTTTCCCACACTTCTGCTTAGGGCTATTTCAAAATAAAACAGAGCATAGAGAGCACACTGAGAAATAATTTAGTGTCTCCAGTTTCAAGCAGCTAGCAAAAACCATGTTTGATTTAGAGTTCCAATTGAATCTATCTGCATAGGGGAAAACAAAGTGAAACCTAAAAATTCAAAGTATTCCTGCAAACTAGAGCTTCAACCTAGAAGAACCAAATTTTTGAAGCTAAGTTCAACATGAGTACTGATCATTCCTGCCAATTATCAACAACTTTGAGTGAAAAAATATTTGCTGAGATTTAAGTAAACTCGGAGTTCTGTGGAAGCTTGGCAAATGCTTTCAAATGAAAGAGTGTTTTGCTTGCCTCTGCTTAGGGCTCCTTCAAGAGGGAACAAAGCATTCAGAGCACACTGAGAACTAATTGAGTATGTCAATTTCAAGCAGCTAGCCAAACCGTGTTTGATTTAGAGTTCTAACTGCATCTATCCCTATGGGGGAAAATGAAGTGAAATCTAAAAATTGAAAGTGTTTCTGCAAAAGAACACTTCAACCTAGAAGAACGAAATTGGGGTGGGTGGGGCTAGTGCGACTGGAGTACCAGGCATTCCTGCCAAGTATCAACAAGATAAGGTGAAGAATATTTGCTGTGATTTCAGTCAACTCGGAGTTTTGTGGAAGCATGGCAAATGCTTTCAAATGAAAGTGTGTTTTCCTTGCCTCTACTTAAGACTAATTCAAAAGGAAACAAAGTATAGAGAGTGCACTGAAAATTAATTGAGTGTGTTAAGTTTCAAGCAGCTAGAACAAATTGTTTTTAATTTAGATCATTACATTTATCCTTATATTTGGAAAATGAAGTGAAACCTAAAAATTCAAAGTGTTCCTGTAAACCAATGCTTCAATATAGAAGAATAAAATTTGGGGGGCCAAGTGGGAGAGGAGTACCAATCATTCCAGAAAAGTATCAACAATTCGGGTAATAAAATGTTTGCTGAGATTACAGTCAACACAAAGTTCTGTGGAACCTTGAAAAAAGCTCTGAAATGAAAATGTGGTTTCCGTGCCTCTGCTTAGTGCTACTTCAGGAGGGAACAAAACATAGAGAATGCACCGAAAACTAACCGAGTGTGTCAAGTTTCAAGCAGCTAGCACGAACCGTGTTTGATTTTGAGTTCCAACTGCATATATCCCTATAGAGAAAATGAAGGGCTAGGGGTAGGTTAGGGTTATGGTTAGGATTAAGGATTATGGTAAGTGTTAGGGTTATGATTATGGTCAGGCAAGGGTTAGGATTAAGGTTAGGGTTAAGGTTTATATTTAGGGTTAGAGTCAAGTTAGCATTAGGTTTAGAGTTAGGATTAGGTTAGGGTTTGAGTTAGGGTTAGGGTTAGAATTAGGTTAAGGTTAGGCTTATAGTTAGGCTTAGGTTACTGTTAGGTTTAGGGTTAGAATTAGGATTATGTTAGGATTAGGGTTAAGGTTAAGAATATAGATATATTTAGGATTAGGGTTAAGATTAGAATTAGAATTAGGATTTTGGATATGGTGTTCTCTCCTTGCCTCTTCATAGGCCTACTTTAAGAGTGAAAAATGCATAGATAGCACACTGTGAACTAATTGAGTGTGTGAAGTTTCAAGCAGCTCACACAAACTGTATTTGATTTAGAGTTCTAACTTCATCTATCCCTATAGGGGAAAATGAAGTGAAACCTAAATATTTGAAGTGTTTCTGCAAATGAGCACTTCAACCTAGAAGAAGAAAATTTGGGGGACCAAGTGAGACATGAGTACTGATTATTCCTGCCTAAGTATCAACAAGTTCAAGTGAAAAAATATTTGCTGATATTGCAATCTAGTGTAAGTTCTGTGGAAGCTAGACCAACACTTTTAAATGAAAGTGTGTTTTCTTTGTTTCTGCTTAGGGCTACTTCAAAAGGAAACAAAGAATAGAGAGCACACAGAGAAAAATTAGAGTTTGTCAATTTTCACGAAGCTAGCACAAACTGTGTTTGATTTAAATTTCCACCTGCATATATCCTTTAGAGAAAAAGAAGTACAAGAGTTAGGGTTAGGTTTAGGATTAGGTTTAAGGATTAGGATTAGGGTTCATGTGATGGTAGGGTTAGGTTAGTCTTATGGTTAGAGATAGGGTTAGGGTTAAATGTTAGTGTTAGGTTAGGGTTAGGGTTAGTGTTAGGGTTGGGTTTAGGGTGAGTTTGGGATTAGGCTAAGGGTGAGTTTAGGGTGAGGTTAGGGTTAGGGTAAGGTTACTGTAAGTGTTATGGTTAGGATTAAGTTTATGGTTAGGAATAGTGTTATGGTTAGGGTTAAGATTAGGATTAGATTTAGGGTGTTTTTTTCCTTGCCTCTGCATAGGGTTACTTCAAGAGAAAACAAAGCATAGAAAGCACACTGAGAATTAATTGAGTGTTTCAAGTTTCATTCAACTTCCACAAAGCATATTTGATTTAGAGTTCCAACTGCATGTATCCCTAGCGGAAAATGAAGTGAAACCAAAAATTCAAAGATTACATTCAAACTAACGATTCAACCTCAAAGAATGAAATTTGGGGGCCAAGTGTGACAGGAGAACCATTCATTCCAGGCAAGTATCAACAAGATAGGCTGAAAAAATTATTTGCTGAGATTCCAGTAAACTCGGAGTTCGGTTAAGCTTAGGAAATGCTTTTAAATGATAGTGTTTTTTCTTACTTCTGCTTAGTGCTTCTTCAACAGATAACAAACATAGAGAATGCTCTGAGAACTAATTGAGTGTGTCAGGTTTCAAGCAGCTTACACAAACCATGTTTGATCTAGAGTTCCAATTTCATCTATCTCTATAGGGGAAAATGAAGTGAAATGCAAACATTCAAAGTATCCCTGCAAGCAAACACTTCAAACTAGAAGAACAAAATTTGGGGGACCATGTGTGACTGGAGAACATTCATTCCTGCCAAGTATCAAAAAAATGACATGAATTTTTTTTCCCTGAAATTCCAGTAACCTCAGCATTCTCTATATGCTTAGCAAACACATTCAAATGAAAGTGTTTTTTTGTTTGTTTGTTTTGTTTTTGTTTTGTTTTGTTTTGTTTTTTGCCTCTTCTTAGGGCTACTTCAAAGGAGAACAAATATTACAGAGGGCACTGAGAACTAATTGAGTTTGTCAAGTTTAAAGCAGCTAGCACAAACCATGTCTGATTTAGAGTTTCAACTGAAGCTTTCCCCTATTTTGGAAAATGAAGTGAAACTTATAAATTCAATGTGTACCTGCAAGTGAATGATTCAAACTACAAGAACACAATTTGGGTTCCAAGTGCAACTGGAGTACTGATCATCCCTGCCAAGAGTCAAGAAGGAAACAAAGAAAAAAAGCATAAAGAGCACATTGAGAAATAATTGCATTTGTCAAGTTTCAAGCAGCTAGCACAAACAGTGTTTGATTTAGAGTTCCAAATGCAACTATCTCTATAGGCTAAAATGAAGTGAAACCTAAAAATTCAAAGTGTTCCTGTGAATGAATGCTTCAATCCACAAGAAAGATATTTGGTGACCAAGTGCAACTAGAGTACCAATATTCCTGCAAAGTATCAAAATCGGGTGAAAAAAATATTTGCTAAGATTATAGTAAAATTGATGTTGTGTAGAATGTGTTAAACACTTTCAAATGAAAGTGAATTTTCCTTGCCAATTCTGGGGGTTACTTCAATTGGGAAGAAAACATAGAGAGTGCAATGATACAAATTGAGTGTGTCAAGTTTCAAGGAGCAAGAACAACTATGTTTGATTTAGTGTTCAAAATGTATCTATAATATGCGAAAAAAAAGTAAAACCTAAAAATTGAAAGTGTTCCTGCAAACGAATGCTTCAATGTTGCCGTACAAAATTTGATGGGTCAATTTTGACTGGGGTACCGATCATTGCTGCCAAGTATTAACAAGATCAGGTAAAAAATATTTGCTTATATTCCAGTAAACTCGACATTCTATGGAAGCTTGGGAAACACTTTCAATTGAAAGAGTATAATATTTGACTCTGCTTACAGCTACTTTAATAGGGAACAAAGCATAGAGAGTGCAATGAGAACTAATTGAGTGTGTCAAATTTCAAGCACCTGGCACAAACTGTGTTTGATTTAGAGTTCATCTATCCATATATTTGAAAAATAAATGAAACCTAAAAAATCAAAGTGTTCCTGCCAATGAATGCTTCAGCCTAGAAAAATGAAGTTTCTGAGCCCTAGTGCATCTGGAGTACCAATCATTCCTTCAAAGTATCAACAAAATCACATGAAAAAATATTTCCTGAGTTTCCAGTAATCTTGGAGTTCTGTGGAAACTTGGAAAATTCTTTCAAATGAAATTGTGTTTTCCTTGTCTCTGCTCCTGGTTACTTCCACAGGGAACAAAGAAAAAGAGCAAAAGAAGAATCAATTGAATATGTCAAAGTTCAAGCAGCTAGCTAAAACCATGTTTGATTTAGAGTTTCAATTGCATCTATTCGATAGGGAAAAATGAAGTGAAACCTAAATATTCAAAGTGTTCCTGCAAAAAAACTCTTAAACCTAAAAAAAAACTAAATTTGTGGGGCCAAGTGTGATTGGATTACCAAACATTCCTGCCAAATATCAACAAGATGGAAAAAAAAAATATTTTCTGTGATGCCAGTAACTCGGCATTCTGTGGAAGCTTGGCAAACAAACTCAGAAATGTGTTTTTCTTTGCCTATGCTTAGGGGTACTTCTACAGAGAACAAAGCATAGAGAGCACATTGAGAACCAATTGAGTGTGCCAAGTTTCAAGCAGCTACCACAAACTGTGTTGATTTAGAATTTCAACTGAAACTATCCCTATTGTGTAAAAGGAAGTGAAAACTAAAAATTCAAGGTTTTCCTGGATGTGAATGCTTCAACCTAGAAGAATGAAATTTTTTGGGGGGGGAGCAAAGTACAACTGGAGTACTGATCATTCCTGCCTCATATCAACATACTCAAGTAAAAAAAAAAATTGGTGATATTCCAGTAAACTGAGAGTTCTGTGGAAGCTTGGCAAACACTTTCAAATGAAAGTGTATTTGCTTTGCCTCTACTTAGAGCTTCTTCAATGGGGAACAAAACATAGAGAGGGCACTGAGAACTAATTGAGTGTGTCAAATTTCAAGCAGCTAGCTCAAACCACATTTGATTTTGAGTTCCAACTGCATATATCCCTATATGGGAAAATGAAGTAAAACCTAAAAATTAAATGTGTTCCTTCAAATGAACGCTTCAACAGGGATGAGTAAAATTTGAGGAGCTAAGTGCAACTGGAATAAGGATCATTCCTGTCCAGTGTCAACAATATCAGGTGAAAAAATATTCCCTGAGATTCCAGTAAATTCTAATTTCTGTGGAAGCTTTGCAAAAATTTTAAAATGAAAGTGTTTTTTTTTTTTTTTTTCCTTGCTTCTACGGTGGCCACTTTAACACAGAAAAAAGAAAAAGTTCTCACTGAGAAGTAATTTAGTGTGTAAGTTTCATGCAGCTAGCACAAACTGTGTGTTTGATTTAGAGTTCAAAATGCATCTATCCTACAGGTGAAAATGAAGTAAAACCTAAAAACTCAAATTGTTCCTGCAAACAAACATTTCAACAGGAAGAACAAAATTTCTGGGTCCAAGTGCAAGTGGAGTATGGATTATTCCTGCCATGTAACAACAATATCGGGTTAAAAAATATTTGCTGATATTCCAGTAAACTTGGTGTTCCATGAAAGTTTGCAAATGCTTTCAAATGAAAGTGTTTTTTTCCTTTTCTCTTCCTTTGGCTACTTCCACAAATAACATAGCATAAAAAGTGCACTGAGAATGATTGATTGTTTCAAGTTTCAAGCAGCTAGCAGAAATCATGTTTGATCTGGATTTCCAACTGCATCTATTTGTATAGGGGAAAATGATGTGAAACCTAAAAATTCAAAGTGTTCCTGTAATTGAACACTTCATATTAGAAGAAGGAAATTTGGAGGAGGGGGGAAAGTGCTACTGGAGTATCAATTATTCTGGCCAGGTACAAATAAGATCAGTTGAAAAAAATATTTGCTTATATTCCCATAAAATTGGAGATGTTTGGAATGTTGGCCAACAATTTCAAAGAAAGAATTTTTCCTTGGTCTCTGCTTAGATCTACTTCAACGTGGAACAAAGTGTAGAGAGTACACTGAGAACTAAGTAAATGTGTCACGTTTCAAGCAGCTTGCACAAACTGTTTGATTTAGAGTTCCCTCTGTTTCTATCTCTATCGGGAAAAACGAAGTGAAACGTAATAATTCAAAGTGTTTTTGCAAACCTATGCTTAAACCTGCTAAACAAAAATTGGAAGGCCAAGTATTAGTGAAGAACTGATTCTTTTAATTTTTTTATTAATTGCTCATAACATTACAATGATCTTGACATATCATACATTTGATTATAATGGATTACATAATCTAATTTTTCCACGTGTACAGATTGCAGGATCACATTGGTTATACAGCCACATTCATACATTGGGCCATACTAGTGCCTATTGTATTCTGCTTCCCTTCCTATATCCTCCTCCCCTCCCCTCCCATCACCTCTTTCTACCCTAACTACTCTGACACGTATTTCTCTCTCTCTTTTTCCTTCTACCTCACACCATCTTATATGTAATTTTTCATAACAATGAGGGTCTCCTACAATCTTCTGTGCAATTCCCCTTCTCTCTCCCTTTCCCATGCACCTCTCATCTCTATTTAATGATAGTGTTCTTTTCATACTCTTTCTCCCTACTCTGTATTGAGTCACCCCGCCCTTATATCAAAGAAGACATTCTGCATTTTTTTTTTTTTAGGGATTCGCTAGTTTCACTTAGCATAATCTGCTCTAATACAATCCATTTCCTTGCAAATGCCAAAATTTTTTTTATTTTTTTTAGTGCTGAGTAATATTCCATTGTGTATAAATGCCATGTTTTTTAATCCATTCATCTATTGAAGGGATTCTGAGTTGGTTCCAAAGTCTAGCTATTGTGAATTGTGCTGCTATACACATTGATGTATCTGTGTCCCTGTTGTATCCTCTTTTTAGGTCATTTGGCTATAGTCTGAGAAGGGGAATAGCTGGGTCAAATGATGGTTCCATTGCCATCTTTCCAAGGAATCTCCATACTGCTTTCCAAATTGGCTGCACCAATTTGCAGTCCCACCACCAATGTACAAGTGTACCCTTTTCCCAACAACCTAGCCAGCACTTGATATTGTTTGACTTCATAATGGCTGCCATTCTTACTGGAGTGAGATGGTATCTTAGAGTGGTTTTAATTTGCATTTATCTGATTGCTAGAGATGGTGAGCCTTTTTTTCATGTGTTTGTTGATTGATTGTATATCCTTCTCTGAGAAGTGTCTGTTCAGATCCTTTCCCCATTTGTTGATTGTTTTTTTTTTTTTTCATATATATGAGTTCTTTGTGTACTCTGAAGATTAGAGCTCTATTTGAAATGTGAGGGGTAAATATTTGTTCCCTGATCCAGACTCCCTATTTACCTCTCTTATTGTTTCTCTTGCTGAGAAAAAAAAGAAAATATTTTAGTTTGAATACATCACATTAGTTGATTCTTGATTTTGACTATTGTTTTATAGGTGTCCTATTAAGGAATTTGGAGCCTGACCCCACAAGATGGATATTAGGGCCAACTTTTTCTTCTATTAGATGCAGAGTTCCTACCTCCATGATCTATTTTGAGTTAACTTTTGTGCAAGGTGAGAGAAAGAGATTCAATTTCATTTTGTTGCATATGGATTTCCAGTTTTCCCAGCATCCATTTCCCTGCAAATGCCAAAATTTTGTTAATTTTTTGTTTGTTTGTTTATTTGTTTTTTGTTGAAGATGCTATCCTTTCTCCATTGCATGTTTTTGGCACCTTTTTCAAATATAAGGTAATTATAAATTTGTGGATTGTGTCCTCTATTCTCTACCATTGGTCTACCCACCCATTTTTGTACCAGTACCATGTTTTGTTTTGTTTTGTTTTACTAAAGCTCTGTAATATAGTTTAAAAATCTGGTATCAGTTATACCGCCAGTTTCACTCTTCCTGCTTAGAATTGTTTTTTCAATTCTGGGTCTTTTATTTTTCCAGATGAATTTCATGATTGCTTTTTTTTTATTTTTGCTAAAAATGCCATTGGATTTTGGTTGGCATTGCATTAAATCTATAGAGTACTTTTGGTAACATGGCCATTTTAATGATATTAGTTCTGCCTATCCATGAACAAGTTATATTGTTCCATCTTCTAAGGTCTTCTTCTATTTCTGTCTTTAGGGTTCTGAAGTTTTTGTTGTATAGTTCTTTAACCTTTTATGTTAGGTTTATTCCCATTTATTTTATTTTATTTTTTTTGAGAATATTGTGAATGGGGTGGTTGTTCTTATTACCATTTCAGAGGATTTGTCACTGATATACAGGAATGCCTTTTATTTATGGGTGTGGATTTTATATCCTGCCACTTTGCTGAATTCATTTACTAGCTCTAGCAGTTTCTTGGTAGAATCTTTTTGGGCTGCTAGGTTTAGGATTATGTCATCCACAAAAAGTGATAATTTAAGTTCTTATTTTTCTATCTTTATGCCTTTAATTTCTTTCATCTGTCTAATTGCTCTGGCCAGTGTTTCAAGAGGTATGTTGAATAGAAGTGGTGAGAGAGGGCATCCCTGTCTTCTTCCAGATTTTAGAGAAAATACTTTCAACTTTTCTCCGTACAGAATGATGCTAGCCTGAGGTTTATCATAGATAGTTTTTACAATGTTGAGGTATGTTCCTGTTATCCCTACTTATTCTAGTGTTTTGAACAAAAAGGGATGCAGTACTTTGTTGAATGCTTTTTATGCATCCATCAAGATGATCATATGGATCTTATCTTTAAGTCTATTGATGTGGTGAATATCATTTATTGATTTCCGTATATTGAACCAGCCTTGCATCCCAGGGATGAATCCTACTTGATCATGATGCACGATCTTTTTTATATGTTATTGTATCTGATTTGCCAGAATTTTATTGAGGATTTTTGCATGTATGTTCATGCAAAAATTGGTCTGTAGTTTTTATTTTTTGAAGTGTCTTTGTCTGGTTTAGAAATCAGGGTGATGTTGGCCTCGTAGAATGAATTGGAAGTTCTCCCTCTTTTTCTATTTCCTAAAATAGCTTGAAAAGTATTAGTATTAGTTCTTCTTTAAAGGTTTATTAAAACTCTGCTGTATTCTCATCTGTTCCTGGGCTTTTCTTGCTTGATAGTCTTTTGATGACTTGTTCTATTTAATCAATTGATATTGGTCTTTTTAGGTTGTGTATATCCTCCTGACTCAATCTGGGCAGATCATACAACTTAAGAAAGTTTTTGATCTCTTCACTGTCTTCTATTTTATTGGAGTATAAGGTTTCAAAATAATTTCTAATTATCTTCTGTATTTCTGTAGTGTCTGTTGTGATATTGCCTTTTTCATCCTGTATGCTAGTAATTTGAGTTCTCTATCTTCTTCTCTTCATTAGCATGGCTAAGGGTCTGTCAATCTTATTTAGTTTTTTCAAAGAACCAACTTTTAGTTTTGTCTGTTTTTTTTCAATGGTTTCTTTTGTTTCAATTTCATTGATTTCAGCACTGATTTTAATTATTTCTTGCCTTCTACTACTTTTGCTGTTGTTTTGCTGTCCTTTTCTTGGGTTTTGAGATGAAGTGTGAGATAATTTATTTGTTTTTTTTTTTTGTTTTGTTTTTTGAGGAATGAACTCCAAGCAATTAATTTTCCTCTTAGAATTGCTTTCATTGTGTCCCATAGATTCCAATATGTTGTGTCTGAGTTTCCATTTATATTTAATTATTTTTAAAATTTCTCCTTGATGTCTTGTATAACCCATTGATTATTCAGTAACATATTGTTCATTCTCTAAGTGATATAGAATTTTTCCCTGCCTTCTTTTCTCATTGATTTCCAGTTTAATTCCATCATAATCAGATAGGATGCTTGGTATTATCTCTACTCCTTTATAATTTCTAAGAGTTGCCCTGTGACATAATATATGGTTTATTTTTAAGAAGAACCCATGTGCTGCTGAAAAAAAATGTAACTTCTTGATGTAGGGTGGTATATTCTAAATATTTTTTAAAGAATGACAGAGAGAGAGAGAGAGAGAGAGAGAGAGAGAGAGAGAGAGAGAGAGAGAGAAGGAGAGGATTTTTAAATATTTATTCTTCAGTTGTCGGTGGACACAACATCTTAATTTGTATGTGGTGCTGAGGATTGAACCCAGGCCACAAACATGCCAGGTGAGTGTGCTACCACTTGAGTAGCCCTGCAATATTCTATATATGTCAATTAAGTCTATGTTATTAATTATATTGTTGAGTTCTATAGTTTCTGTTTCAACTTGTGTTTGGAAGATCTGTCTAGTGGTGAGAGAGGTGTGTTGAAGTCTCCCATAAGTATTGTATTGTGATCTATTTGATTCTTGAACTTGAGAAGAGTTTGTTTGATGAAAATAGCTGCACCATTGTTTTGGGCATTATATATTTATGACTGTTATGTCTTGTTGGTGTATGGTTCCCTTAAGCAGTATGTAGTGTCCCACTTTACACTTTTTATCAACTTTGGCTTGAAGTCTATTTTATTTAATATGAATATGGACACTCCTGCTTGCTTCCGATATCCATATAATTGGTATAATTTTTCCCAACCTTTCAACTTTAGTCTACTTAAGTCTTTTCCTATAAGACGCATCTCCTGTAGACAGCATATTGTTGGATTTTTTTTTTGATCCATTCTACTAGCCTGTGTCTCTTGATTGGTGATTTTAAGCCATGAACATTTAGTGTAACTATTGAGATATGATTTGTACTTCCAGCCATATTTGTTTATTTTTGTTACTTAACATGATTTGTTTTTCCTCTTTGATTTGATTTTCCTTTACTCTACTATCTCCCACTGTTGGTTTTCATTGTTATTTTTTATTTCTTTTTCATGTAATGTTTTGCCAAGGATGTTTTGAAGCTCTGATTTTCTAGCTGCAAAATTCTTTTAACTTTTGTTTATAATGGAATGTTTTAATTTTATCTTTCATCCTGAACTTTAATTTTGCTGTATACACAATTCTTGGTTGGAACCAATTTTCTTTCAGCATTTGAAATATGTTGTTCCAGGATCTTCTAGCTTTCAGAATCTATGTTGAAAGATCAGGTGTTAACCTTGCCAGGTTTCTGTTCTCACGACTAAAAGGCTCAGGGGTCACTCTAGTTAAACTGGGCTAACTGGGCTGCTTGAAATAACCACACAAGAGACACAAATACCTTTTTCTTTGGGGTCGCTGTGACGGCTCCTCTGACCTTAAGGGTCTGCAGAAAGAGAGAGATCAAGAGCACGCGCTGACCCCTTTTATTGAGGTGAAGCTATACAAATGAGGCAAGGGGTCAGTTTTCAGGGGGCTGAGTCTATCTTCATGATGTCCACTGTCAACAGGTTGACTGACACCTGGGTAGGCCACACTCAAGGGCAGAGTAAGAGGAGGGGACACACACAAGGCACTTCCATGGAAGATTCTACCCTAAACAGGGCAAGGGGTTATATTACAAAGCAAAAGGTGAGCATAGCTGCACCCATGGGGCTGTAGGAAGATACACCCATTTGTGTGACTGAGGGCCTCAGCACCCAGCTGGGGAGTGTAACTCAGTCACCCATAAGGTTGGTTTCCCACAAACCTTATTGTTTTACCCCTATATGTAATCTGTTTTCTTTCTCTAGCAGCTTTTAAAATTATCTCCTTATTCTGTATGTTGGGCATCTTCATTATAATGTGTCTAGGTTTGGATCTCTTATGATTTTGCACACTGGCATCCTTTACACTTCTAGGATTTGGAATTCTTTTTCACTCTTCAAGTCTGGGAAATTTTCTTGTATTATTTCATTGAACAGATGGCACATTCCTTTGGTTTGGACCTCTATACCTCCCTGTATCCCAATAACTCTTAAGTTTGGACTCTTTCTGTTATCCCATACTTCTTGGATGTTCTGCATATGGTCTTTTAACAGTCTCATGGAGCTGTCTATGTTCTTTTCAAGTTGAAATACTTTGTATTCACTGTCTGATGTTTTATATTTTAAGTGTTCTACTCTGCTGGTAATACTCTCATTTGAGTTTTTAATTTGGTTTATTGCTTCCTTCATTTGCAGAATTTATATATATATCCTCTATATCCCTCTATAGTTGAACTTTTGCTACTTGGATTTACTTATGTAATTAATTATCAAATTACTTGTGTAATTAATTGTCAAAGTGATATTTCATTGTCTGATTCTGGTGTATAATGTCTTCCTTGAGACTCCAGATCATCTGAAGCATGTATATCTTGAACTCTTTAATGACATTTCAAATGCTGCAGATATTAACTCTACTAAATTTGAGTTGACCTGCATTGTTTGTGGTCCTTTCTTTCCTTGTCTTTTCATACTGCTTACGTTTCTTTCCAGCTTTTTGAAACTGTTGCATTATTAATTTTTCCCCTTTATATTTATATTGTTCTTGTGTATTTCCAAAGTCTCTCTTTTGAGGACAAAGACAATGTTAACATTTCCCAGTATAAATAGTACATCATCTAAGCACACGTTTTCTTTATTACTACATTTATAGATAGACTCTATGTCTACAAATGTTGGTTTCAGTTATAATTTAAAAATATAGTCATTAGTTTCATGAAAGGCATACCCTTTCTGGTAGCATGAAGAAAACAGAATTTCAGGTGTAAAATGTTTTGTTTTGGGGGAAATTAGTGAGGATATGCAGATAATGTAACTTAGTCACTTTGAAGAATTCTAACCAATAGATGGGTAATTCATGGGGAAAAAAATAGATTCATACTCCTATCTGTATTTATAAGATTACCCTACTTATAGGTAGAAAAATTTAGGGGGTTGCAAGTGAGATAGAGGGATTAAGAAGGAGAAAATAACAAGGAAAGAAAGAGAAAAAAGAGACCAGAAAAAGAAAATAAGAGATAAAATAAAACAAATAAAAGGGAAGAGAGGTGGGGCATATGCAATTCCTCTATATTATATTATTCTGGTGATTCAGTTGTTAAAGACCTTTTTCATGCACAATTCTTGGTTTCACATATATTGATGTTGTGAGGACCAGAAGGGAATGAAAAAAAAAGGTCTCTAAGACCTCTGTTTTTTTTTTTTTTTTCTTACAGTTGGTGCCATGATCTATTCCTAGATTAAGCCTCTGTGTTCAGGGTGGTGGATGTAGTCAGTGTGAGAGGACTTGAGCTTCCACCTGTGGCCTCTCTACTCTTATTCTCTGAGATGTAAACCAGGCACCTGATACGCTGCAGAACCCAGCTGGTAACCATGCCCACCAGTTGATGGGTTTTAAGGACTGGTGAGATTTTTCAAGATAAGTTTCATCAATTTTGCTTGTAAGGTGTTTTTTATGAGGTGGGAAGTGTTGGGGAGACCTTATGTTTGTCCAGAGCTCGGTCTAGTGTCCAAGCAGGTAGGTGACTGGGCACCTCCTCCCCTTGGGCTGGTCTGCCTACCACGCAGGCGGGCAGCTGGGCCCCTTCTTTGTGTTGTGTGGCCTGCCTACAGTAAGGAAGTGCAGCTGGGCATCTCCTCCAGTTGGGGTGGTCTGCTTTCTACACAGGCAGGTGGCTGGGCCCCTCCTCCAGTTGGGGTGATCTGTCTACTGTGTAAGCAAGTGGCAGGGACCCTCTTCTAGTTGTAGTGGTCTGCCTAACATGCAGGAGAGAGGCTGGGGCTCTCCTCCAGTTGGGGTGGTCTGCCTACCACGTGGGCGGGTAGATGGGCCCTCTCTCTGGGTCGCAAGGTCTGCCTAATGTGCAGACGGGTGGCTGGGCCTCTCCTCCAGTTGAGGTGATCTGCCTACCATGCAGGTAAGCAGCTGGGCCCCTTCTCTAGGTCACTTCATCTGCGTACTGCTCAGTTGGGTGGCTGGGCCCCTCCTCCAGTTGGGGTGGTCTGCCTACTGTGCAGGAGAATGCCTTGGCCTCTTCTCCAGGATGTGTGGTCTTCCTACCATGTAGGCGGCCAGCTGGGCCCCTCCTCTATTTGGAGTAGACTGTCTACCGTGCAGGCAGGCAGCTGGGACCCTCTCCAGTTTGTGTGGTCCACCTACTGTGCTGGCAGGTAGCTGGGCCCCTTCTCTGGGTCCTGTGGTCTATGCAGGCAGGTGGCTGAGCCGCTCCTCCAGTTGGGGTGGTCTGTCTACCTCACAGGCAGGTGTCTGGGTCCCCTCTCTTGGCTGCGTGGTCTGTCAACTGCATAAGTGGGCAGCTGGGCCCCTCTCTAGTTGGGGTGGTCTCTGAGGAACTGATTCTTACTGCCAAATATCAACAATATATGGTTAAAAAGATATTTTCTTAGATTCCAAAAAACTCAGTTTTCTATATAAGCTTGGCCAACACATTCATATAGAAGCTTGGCCAAGACTTACAAATGTTTTATCTTTGAAACTGCTTAGGGCTACTTCACCAGGGAAGAAAGGATAAAGAGTATATTGAGAACTAATTGAGTGTATCAGTTTGAAGCAGCTAGCACAAAACATGTTTGATTTTGAGTTCCAACTGAATCTATCCCTATAGGGGAAAAAAAATTGAATCCTAAAAATTCAATGTGTTCCTGTAAATGAATGGCTCAATCTAGAAGTATAAAATTTGGGGGGCAAAGTGCGACTGGAGTACCAATCATTCCTGCCAAGTATGAAATAGATCACATAAAGAATATTTTCTAAGACTCAAGTAAACTTAGAGTTCTGTGGAAGCTTGAGAAACACTCTCAAATGAAAGTGTATTTTCCTTGCCTCTCCTTAGGGCTACTTCAAGAGGGAAAAAAGCATAGAGAGCACACTGAGAACTAATTGAGTGTGTCAAGTTTAAACAATCTAGCACAAACCATGTTTCATATAAAGTTCCAAATGTATCTATCCTTACACGAGAAAAGTTATTGAAACCTAAAAATTCAATGTGTACACGCAAATGAATGCTTCAACCTAGAAGAACAAAATTTGAAGAGCCAAGTGAGACTGGGGTACTGCTCATTCCTGCGAAGTACCAAAAGGATCAGTTGAAAAAAATACTTGCAGAGGGTTCATTTAGTCAACTTGAAACTTTGCAAATGCTTTCAAATGAAAGTGTGTTTTCTGTACCTCTCCCTAGGGCTACTTTAAGAGGGAACAAAGCATAGAGAGTGCATTGAAATCTAATTGAGTGCGTCAAGTTTCAAGAAGCTTGCAGAAAACATCTTTTATTTATAGTTTAAACTGCAACTATCCTTATAATTGAAAAATGAATTGAAACCTAAAAATTCAAAGTGTTCCTGCAAATGAACACGTCAACCTTGAAAAACAGAATTTTAGGGGCCCAAGTGCAACTGACATAATGAGGATTCCTGCCAAGTATAAAAAAGATCAGTTGAAAAATATTTGCTGAGATTCCAGTAAACTCAGAGTACTGTGTAAGCTTGGAAAACTCTTTCAAATCATAGTGTTTTCTACTTGCCTCTTTGTGGGGTTATTAAAAAGGGAACAAAGCATAGTGAGCCCACTGAGAATTAATTGAGTGCGTCAAGTTTCAATCAGCTGGCACAATTCGTGTTTGATATGGAGTTCCAACTGCATCTATCTCTATAGGTGAAAATGAAGTGAAACCTAAAAATTCAAAGCGTTCCTGCAAATGCACACTTCAACTTAGAAGAATAAAATTTGGAGGGGGAGGCTAGTGCAACAGGAGTACTCATGATTCCTGCCAAGTATCAACCAGTTCAGATGAATAAATATTTGCTGAGATTTATTAAACTCTATGTTCTGTAGAAGCTTGGGAAATGCTTTCAAATGAAAGAGTTTTTTTTTTTTTAATTTCCTCTGCTTATGGCTACTTCATGGGGGGAAGAAAACATAAAGAGCACACTAAGAACTAGTTCAGTGTGTCAAGTATCATGCAGCTAGCACCACATATGTTTGATTTAGAGTCTGACTGCATGATTTTCAATAGGGGAAAATTCAGTGAAACCTTAAAATTCAAAGTGTTCTTTCAAACAGACGCTTCAATCTAGAAGAAAAAATATGGAGAGAACCAAGTTTGACTAGAGTGCTGATAGTTCCTGCCAAGTATTGAAAAGATCAGGTGAAAAATATTTTCTGAGATTCCAGTAAACTCTGAGTTCTGTGGAAGCATGGCAAACACTTTCAAGTGAAAGTGTTTTTTTTCTTGCTCTGCTTAGGGATACTTGAACATGGAACAAAGCATAGAGAGCACACTGAGAACTAATTCAGTTTTTCAAGTTTCAAGCATCTAGCAAAAACTGTGTTTGATTTAGAGTTAAAAATTCATCTATCCCTATGGGAAAAACGGGTGAAACCTAAAAATTGTTCCTGCAAAAGAATGTTTCAGCTATAAGAATGAAATTTGAGAAGAAAAGTCTGACTGAATCACTGCTTATTCCTGCCAAATATCGAAAACATCGGGTGCAAAAATATTTATTTAGATTCCAGTCAAATTGGAATTCTGTGGAAGATGGAAAAAACTTTAAAATGAAAGTGCTTATTCTTTGCATCTGCTTACAGATACTTCAAAGGGGAAGAAACTATAAAGAGCACAATAAGAACTAATTGAGTGTGTCAAGTTTCATGCATCTAGCACAAATCTTGTTTGATTTACTGTTCCAAGTGCATCTATTCTTATATGGGAAAATGAAGTAAAATCTAAAAATTCAAAGTGTTCCTGAAAATGAACACTTAAAACTAGATGAACGAAATTTGGAGGGCCAAGTGCACCGGGAGTACCAATGATTCCTGCAAAGTACCAAAAGTATCAAATGAAAAAATATTTGCTGTGGAGTTCTGTGCAGACTTGGCAAAACATTTAATTTATTTGCCTCTACTTAGGGTTACGTCTACAGGTAACAAATCATAAAGTGTGCACTGACAACTAATTGAGTGTTTCAGGTTTCAAGCAGCTAGCACAAAGCATGTTTGATTTAGAGATCCAACTTCTTCTATCCCTATTGGGGAAAATGTAGTTAGACTTAAAAATTCAAGGTATTCCTTCAATGAATGCTTCAACTTAGAAGAAAAAAAAATGGGTGGCCAAGTGTGAATAGAGTACTGATCATTCTTGCCATGAATCAACAAGATCGGGTTAAAAACAATTGCTGTGTGTCCATTAATCTCAAAGGTCTGTGGAAGCATGACAAATGCTTTCTAATTAAAGGGTTTTATTCTTGCCTCTGCTTAGGGATACATCAACAGGGAATAAACCACAGGAGAGGACACTGAGAAATAATTGAGTGTGTCAAGTTTTAACCAGATAGTACATATCATGTTGGATTTAGAGTTCCAAATGCATGTGTCCCTATAGGGGAAAAGAAATTGAAACCTAAAAATTTAAAGTGTTCTCGAAAATGAACTATTCAATCTATAAGAACAACATTTGGGTGACAAGTGTGACTGGGGTACAATCTTCCCTGCCAATTATCAAAAAGATAAGGTGAATAAATATTTCCTGAGATTCCAGTAAACTCAGAGCACTATGGAATTTGGAAAACCCTTCAAATGAAAGTGTTTTTTACTTGCCTCTTAATTGGACAATTTAAATAGGGAACAGTGCAAAAAGAGTTCACTGAGAATTAATTGAGTATGTCAAGTTTCAAGCTGCTAGTACAAACAGTGTTGGATTTAAAGTTACAACTGCATTTCTTTTCATAGGGTAAAATGAAATTAAATCTAAAAATTCAAAATGATTCTGCATGTGAATGGCTCAACCTAGAAAAACAAAATTTGGGTGGCCAAACGTGACTGGAGTACTGATGACTTTTGCAAACTATCAACAAGATCAGAGTAAAAAAAAAAAAATATATATATATATATATATATATATATATATATATATATATATTTGCTTAGATTCCAGTAAACTTGGAGTAATGTGGAAGCTTGGTAAACACTTTCAAATGAATTATGAATTTTATTTTCTTGTCTCTGCTTAGTGCTACTTCAACAGGGAAAAAAAGCATGGAGAGCAAACTGAGAACTAATTGAATTTTTCAAGTTTCAAGCAGCTAGCAAAAACCATGTTTGACTTAATGTTCTAACTGCCTCTATCCATATAAGGTAAACTAAAAATTCAAATTGTTATTAAAAATGAATGCTTCAACCTAGAAGAATGAATTTTGAGGGGCCACATGTGATTGGAGACATAATCATTCCTTCAAAGCATCAACAAGTTCTGGTGAAAATATATTTGCTGAGATTTCTGTAAATTAGGAAGTCTGTGGAAGCTTGGCAAACACTTTTAAATGAAAGTGTTTTTTTTTTTTTTCCTTGCTTCTGCTTAGGACTACTTCAACATGGAAAAAAAAAAAAAACATAGAGAGCACACTGAAAACTAATTGAGTGCATCAAGTTTCAAGCAGCTAGCACAAACCATGTTTAATTTAGAGTTCCAAATGCCTTTATCCCTATAGGGAAAAAGGATGTGAAAACTAGATTTTAAAGTGTTCCTGCAAACAAACGAATTAACCTAGAAGAAAGAAATTTGGAGGTTCATGTGCGACTGAAGTATCCAAAATTCATTCAACATATCAACAACATTGAGTGAGAAATATTTGCTAAGATTCCAGTAAACTCAGAGTTCTGTAGAAGCTGGGCAAATGCTTTCAAATAAAAGTGTTTTGTTTTTTTCTTGCTTCTTCTTAGGGCTTCTTCACATTGAAAAATCATAGAGAGTATATGGAGAAGTAAATGAATGTGTCAAGTTAAAGCAGCTAGCACAAACCCTGTTTGATTTAGAGTTCAAAATGGACCTATACCTAAGGAGAAAAAATAAGTGAAACCTAAAATTCAAAGTGTTCCTGCAAACAAATGATTCAACCTAGAAGAATGAAATTTGGGGGGCCAAGTGCGACTAGAGGGCCGATCATTCCTTTAAAGTATCAACAAGTTTGGGTGTAAAAAAAATTGACTGAGATTCCAGTAAACTTAGAGTTCTGTGAAAGCTTGTCAAACGTTTTTAAAATTAAAGTTGTTGTTGTTTTTTTTTTTTTTTTGCTTCTGCTGATGGCTACATCAACAGAATACAAAGCATAGAGAGTGCAATGACAGCTATTGAGTGTATCAAGTTTCAAGTAGCTAAAGTAGCTAGCACAAATCATGTTTGATTTTGAGTTCCAGCTGCAACTATCCCTACTGGGGAAAAATAGTGAAATGTAAAAATTTAAAGTGTTTCTGCAAACGAACTCTTCAACATAGAAGAAGGAAATTTGGGGGTTCAAATTCAAATGGAGTTCTAATCCTTCCTTCAAAGTATCAACAAGATCGGGTGAAAAATACTTGCTGAGATATCAATAAATTGAGAGTTCTGTGGAAGCTTGACAAATGATTTCAAATGACTGTGGTTTTTTTACCCCTGCTTAGGGCTATTTCAACAATGAAAGAAACATAGAGAGTGCACAGGAACTAATTGAATTTGTCAAATTTCAAAAAGGTAGCACAAGCCAGGTTTGTTTTAGATTTCCAACTGTCTTTACTTTTATAGGGGAAAACGAGGTGAAACCTAAAAATTCAAAGCGTTCTGGCAAAAAAAAAAAAAAAAAAAAAAAAAAAAAAAAAAAAAAAAAAAAAAAACCTTCAACCTAGAAGAATATAATTTGGGGGGCAATGTGCAAATGGAGTCTCGATCATTCCTTCAAATGATTATGCCAAGCTTTCAGGAAACTCGGAGTTCTGTGGAAGCTTGGCAAACACTTTCAAATGAAAGTGTTTTTTATTTTTTCTTGCCTCTGCTTAGTACTACTTAAACAGGGAACAAAGAAGAGAGAGCACACAGAGAACAAATTGAGTTTGTCAAGTCTCAAGCAGCTAGCACAAACCGTGTTCAATTTAGAGTTCTAATTGTCTCTGTCCCTAGAGGAGAAAATAAAGTGAAAATTACTAATTAAAACTGTTTCTGCAAACGAAGGCTTCAACCTACAAGAACAAAATTTGGTGGACCATGTGAAACTAGAGTATCAATCATTTCTTCAAAGTATCAACAAGATTGGGAGAGAAAATATTTGTCAGGATTCCAGTAACTTGAACTTCTGTGGAATCTTAACAAATGCATAAAAATAGATATAGTTTTTTTTTTCTTGCCTCTGGTTATGGCTACTTCAACAGGGAACAAAGCATAAAGCCTTCACTGTGAACTAATTGAGTGTGTCAAGTGTCAAGCAGCTAGTACAAACCATGTTTGACTTAGAGCTCCAACTGCCTAAATCCAATAGGGGAAAACAAAGTGAACTTGAAAATGCAAAGTGTTTCTGCAAACAAATGTTTTAACATAGGAGAATGAAATTTGGAGGGCCAAGTGCCACTGGAGTACTGAAGATTCTTTCAAAGTATCAATACGTTCAGGTGAAAAAAATTTGCTGAGATTCAAGTAAACTCGGATTTTTGTGGAAGCTTGGAAAATGCTTTCCAATGAAAGTGTTTTTTTTCCCTTGCATCTTCTTAAGGATACTTCCACAGAAAACAAAGAATAGAGAGTGCACTGAGAACTAATTGGGTGTGTCATGTTTCAAGCATCTAGCACAAACCATGTTTGATTTAGAGTTCCAAATTCATATATCTCTATAGGTAAATTGAAGTAAAAACCTAAAATTTCAAAGGATTCATGCAAATGAATTCTTCAACCCAGAAGAATAAATATAATGGGGCCAAGTGCGACTGGAGTACTGGTCATTCCTTCAAAGTATCAACACGATTGGGTGAAAAAACATTTGCTGAGATTCCAGTAAACTCAGAGTTTTGTGGAATCTTGGCAAACTCTTTCAACAAAAGTGTTTTATCCTTGGCATTGCTTAGTGCTACTTCAATAGGGAACTAAGCATAGAGAGCACACTGAGAACTAATTGAGTGTGTCAACGTTTAAGCATCTAGCACAAACCATGTTTCATTTAGAATTTTAAAAGCCTCTATCCCTATAGGTGAAAACAAAGTGAATCCTAAATATTCAAATTGTTCCTTCAAATGAATTCTTCAACCCAGAAGATTAAAATTTAGGAGGCCACATGCGACTTGAGTACTGATCATTCCTTCAAGATATCAACAAGATCAGAAGAAAAAAAATATTTGCTGAGATTAAAGTAAACTAGGAGTTCTGTGGATGCATTGCAAATGCTTTCAAATGAAAGTATTTTTTCCTTGCTGCTGCTTAGGGTTACTTCAATAGAAAACAAAGCATAGAAAGCACACTGAAAACTTATTGAGTATGTCAAATTTCAAGTAGCTAGCACAAACCGTGTTTAATTTAGTGTTTCAACTGTATATATCTCTATAGGGGAAAATGAAGTAAAACACAAAGTGTTCCTGGAAAATGAATACTTTAATCCAGAAGAATGAAATGTGGGGGGCCATGTGATACTGAAGTACTGGCCATTCCTTCAAAGTTTCAACAAGTTCAGGAGAAAAATATTGGCTGAGGTTCCAATAAACTCAGATTTCTGTAGAATCTTGGCAAAAAATTTCAAACAATTTCAAATGAAAGTATTTCTTCCTTGCCTCTGCATAGGGCTACTTCAACAGGGAAAAATCATAGAGAGCACAATGAGAAGTAAATGAGTTTTTCAACTTTCAGGCAGCTAGAACAAACCATGTTTAATTAGAGTTTTAACTGCCTCTATCTCGATAGGGGAAAACAAAGTGAAACCTAAAAATTCAAAGTGTTCCTGAAAACAAATAATTTAATGCAGGAATGTAATGGGGTGGGCAAGTGTGACTTGAATACCAGTCATTCCTTCAAAGTATCAAAAACATCCATTGAAAAAAATATTTGCTGAGATTCAATAAACTCAGAGATCTGAAAAAGCTCAGCAAACAGTTTCAAATGAAAGTGATTTTTTCTAGCCTATGCTTAGAACTACTTCAACATGGAACAAACCATAGAGAGCACACTAAGAACTAATTTAGTGTGTCAAGTTTCATGCAGCTAGCACTAAAAAATGTTTGATTTAGAGTCTCAAATGTCTCTATAGGAATAAGAGAAGTTAAACCTAAAAATTCAAAGTGTTCCTTCAAATGAATGCTTCAACACAGGAGGATAAAATTTTGGGTGGCAAGTGTGAATGGAGTGACAATCATTACTTCAAAGTATCAACAAAATCGTGTGAAAAAATATTTGCTGAAATTCCAGTAAACTCAGAGTTCTGTAGAAGCTTGGCAAACAATTTCAAGGGATAATGATTTTGTTTGTTTGTTTGTTTGTTTGTTTGTTTTTGCCACTGCTTAGGGCTACTTCAACAGGGAACAAAGCAGATAGAGAGTGCAGACAGAAACATTTGTGTGTGTCAAGTTTCAAGTAGCTAATAAAAGCCATGTTTGATTTAGAGTTCCAACTATCTCTATCCTATAGAAGAAAGTAAAATGACACCTAAAAATTTAAAATGTTTCTGCAAACGAACGCTTCAACCTAGAAGATGAAATTTGGAAGACGAAGTGCGACCGGAGTACTGAACATTCTTCAAAAAATCAACAAGTTCGGGTGAAAAAAATATTTGTTGAGGTTCCAGTAAACTCAAAATTCTGTGGAAGCATGGCAAATGCTTTGAAAAAAAAAAACATAGAGATTTTTTTCCTTGTTTCTGGTTAGAGATGCATCATAAGGGAACAAAGCATTGAGAGTGCACTAAGAATTAATTGACTGTGTCAAGTTTCAAGCAGCTAACAGAAACCATGTTCCATATAGAGTTCCAAATGCCACTATCCCAAGGTTAAATGAAATAGAACCTAAAAATTCAAAGATTTTCTGCAAAGAAACTCTTCAAATTGGAAGAATAAAATTTCGAGGGCAAGTGCAACCTGAGTACCAATCATTTTTTTCAAAGTTTCAACAAGATTGGGTAAAAAAATATTTGCTGAGATTCCAGTAATCTCGGAGTTCTTTGGTAGCTTGACAATAGCATTCAAGTGCAAGTGTTTTTTCCTTGCTGTGTCTTAGGGCTACTTCAACAGTGAACAAAGCATACAGAATGCACTGAGAAATAATTGAATGTGTCAAGTTTCAAGAGCTATCACAAACCATGTTTAATTTAGAGTTCCAACTGCCTCTATCCCTATAGGGGAAAATGAAATGAAACCGAAAATACAAAGTGTTTCTGCAAAAGAATCCTTCAACTGAGAAAAATGAAATTTGGGTTGCCAAATGTGACTGTAGTACCAATCATTCTTTCAGAGAATCAACAAGATCAAGTGAAAAAAATATTTGCTGAGATTTCAGTAAACTTGGAGTTCTGTGGAAGCTTGTCAATAACTTTGAAATAAAAATGTCTTTTCCTTGCCTCTGCTTAGGGCTACTTCAACAGGGAACAAAGCATAGAGAGTGCACTGAGAACTCTTTGAATGTGTCAAGTTTCAAGCAGCTAGCACAAACGATGTTTGAGATTGAGTTCCAATTGTCTCCATCCCTATGGGTAAATGAAGTGAAAAATATAAATTCAAAGCGTTCCTTCAAACCAATGCTTCAACCTAGAAGAAAGCCATGTGCAAATGGAGTTCCAATCATTCCTTCAAAGTATCCAAAGTATCCAAAGGTGAAAAAATATTTGCTGAGACTACAGTAAACTTGGTGTTCTCTGGAAGCTTGGCAAATGTTTTCAAATTAAAGTGTTTTTTTTTTCCTTTCCTCCACTCAGTGCTACTTCAAAGGAAATAAACCATAGAGGGCACATAGGTAATTAATTAAGTGTGTCAATTTTCAAGCAGCTAGAAAAAATGATGTTCGATTTAGAGTTACATCTTCTTGTATCCCTGTGGGTAAACAAAGTGAAAAATATAAATTTAAAGTGCTCCTGCAATGGAATACTTTAATCTAGAACAACAAAATTTGGGGGGCCATTTGTGACTGGAGTACTGATCATTCCTTCAAAGTATCATCAAGTTCATGTGTAAAAAATTTGCTTAGATTCCAGTAAACACAGAGTTCTGTGGATGCTTGACCTACTCTTTCAAATGAAAGTGTTTAATTCCTTGCCTCTGCTTAGGGCTTCTTCAACAGGGAATAAATCATAGAGAGCACACTGAAAACAAAAGGAGCATGTCAACTTGCACACAGCTAGCAGAAACCACATTTGATTCAGAATTCCAAATTCCTCTATCCCTATAGGGCAAAACAAACTGAAACCTAAAAATTCAATGTGTTCCTGCAAAGGAATTCTTCAATCTAGATGAACAAATTTTGAAAAGCCAAGTGCCACAGGAGTACTGATCATTTCTGCCAAATATCAACAAGATCAGGTGATTCCAGTCAACTGGAAGTTATGTGGAAGTTTGGCAAACTCTTAGAAATTTAAGTGTTTATTTCTTGCCTTTGCTTAGAGCTACTTCAACAGAGAACAAAGCATGGAGAGCACACTAAGAACTCTTTGAGTGTGTCAAGTTTTAAGCAGCTAGCTCAAACTATGTTTGATTTAGAGTTTCAACTGCCTCTGTCTCTATAGGGGAAAATGAAGTGAAGCCTAATAATTCAAGGTGTTCCTGCAAACGAACGCTTCAACCTAGAAGAATGAATTTTGGGGTTTCAGGTGCAACAAAATTACCCATTATCCCTTCAAAGTATCAAGAAGATTGGATTAAAAATATTTGCTGACTCAGTAAAATCGTAATTCTGTGGAAGCTTGGTAAACCCTTTCAAATAAAATTGTTTTTTTCCTTCCCTTGGGTTTGGGCTACTTCAACAGGGAACAAATCATAGAGAGCACATAGAGAACTGGAGAAAACAAAGTGAAACCTACAAATTTAAAGTGTTCCTGCAAATGAATGCCTCAATCTAGAAAAAAGAAATTTGGGGGGCCAAGTGCAACTCGAGTACCGACCATTCCTTCAAAGTATCAACAAGATTGGTTGAATAAATATTTGTTGATTCCAGTAAACTCGGAGTTTTGTGGAAGCTTCACAAACCATTTCAAATGAAAGGTTCTTTTTTTTACTTGCCTCTGCTTATGGTTACTTCAATATGCAAAAAAAAAAAAAATAAAAAAAAAAAAAAAAAAAAAAAACATAGAGAGATAGAGAGCAGACTGAGAACAAAGGAGTGTGTCAATTTTCAAGCAGTTAGAACAAACCATGTTTGATTTAGAGTTCCAACATCCTCTATCCCTATAGGGGAAAATGCAGTGAAACATAAAAATTCAAAGTGTTCCTGCAAACAAATGCTTCAACTTAAAAGAATAAAATTTGGGGTTCAAGTTTGATTTGAATACCAATCATTCCTTCAAAGTATCAACAGGTTATGTGAAAAAATATTTGCTGAGATTCTAGTTCTGTGGAAGCTTGGCAAACATTTTCCAATTAAAGTGTATGTCCTTGCCTCTGCTTAGGGCTATTCAAAAGGTAACAAATCATACAGAGTGCACTGGGAACATTTTGAATATGTCAAGTATCAAGGAGCAAGCAGAAACCATGTTTGATTTAGAGTTCCAACTACCTGTATCCCTATTGGAAAAAAAAAAAAAGTGAAACCTAAAAATTCAAAGTGTCCCATCAAACGAATGCTTCAACCTAGAACAATGAAATTTGGCATTCCATGTACAACTGGAGTTCAGATCATTCCTTCAAAGTATCAACATGTTTGGGTGAAAAATGTTTGCTGAGATTACAGTAAATTCAGAGGTCTGTGAAATCATGGCAAATGCTTTCCAATGAAAATGTTTTTTCCTTATGTCTGCTTATGGATACATCAACAGGGAAAAAAATCATACAGAGCACATTGGAAATACTTTGAGTGTGTCAAGTTTCAATCAACTAGCACAAACAATGTTTGATTTACAGTTCCAAATGCCTCTCCCCCTATATTTATGATAGGAAGTTAAATGAATAAATTTAAAATGCTCCTGAAAAAGAAAGCCTCATCCTAGAAGAATAAAATTTGGGAGGCCAAGAGCGACAGGAGTACCAATCATTTCTTCAAAGAATCAACAAGATTGGGTTAAAAAATATTTGCTGACGCCAGTAAAATGGGAGTTAGGTGGAAGCTTCGCAAACTCTTTCAAATAAAATTGATTTTTCATTGCCTCTGTTTTGGACTTTTTCAACAGGGAAAAATGCATAGAGAGCACATAGAGAACAAATTGAGTGTGTCAAGTTTCAAACAGCTAGCACAAACCATGATTGATTTAGAGTTCCAAAGGCCTCTAACCCTATAAGGGAAAACAAAGGGAAACCTATAAATTTAAAGTGTTCCTGCAAACAAACCCTTTAATCTAAAACAATGAAATTTGGGGGGCCACATGCGACTACAGTACTGATCATTCCTTCAAATTATAAAGAAGATAGGGTTAAAAAATATTTGCTAATTCCAGTAATCTTGGAGTTCTTCAGAAGCTTGGCACACCCTTCCAATTTATAGTGTTTTTTTCCTTGCTTCTGCTTAGGGCTACTTGAACAAGGAAGAAAACATAGAAAGCACACTGGGAACTAATTGAATGTGTCAAGTTTCAAGCAACTGGCACAAAGCATGTTTGATTTTGAGTTCCAACTCCTTCTAACCCTATAGGGAAAACCAAGTGAAAGCTAAAAATGTATAGTTTTCCTGAAAATGAATGATTAAACATAGAAAAATAATTTATTTTGGGGGGGGCAACTGCAACTATAGTCCCAATCATTCTTTCTAATTATCAACAAGATAAGTAGAAAAAAATATATTTCCTAAAATTCCAGTAAACTCGGAGTTCTGTGGAAGCTTGGCAAACACTTTCCAACTAAAGTGTTTTATCTTTGCCTCTGCTTATGATTACTTCAACAGGGAAAAAATCTTAAAGAGTGCACTGAGAATGAATTAAGTGTGTCAAGTTTCAAGCAGCTAGCACTAATCTTGTTTTATTTTGTGTTCCAACTGCCTCTATCCCTATAGGGGAAAAGAAATGAAACCTAAAAAATTATAGTGTTGTACAAACAAATGATTCAACTTGGAAGAATGAAATTTGGAGGGCAAGTGCAACTGGAGTATGGATTATTCCATGAATTATTAGTAAGATACGGTAAAAAAATATTGGCTGTGATTCCTGTAAACTTGCAGTTCTGTGGAAGCTTGACAAAGGCTCTAAAATGAAGTTGTTATTTTCTTGCCTCTGCTAATGGATTGTTCAACAAAGCATAGAGAACCACTGAGAAATAATTGAGTGTGTCATTTCAAGCAGCAAGCACAAACCATGTTTCATTTAGATTTCCAAATGCCTCTAACCCAATAGGGGAAAATGAAGTGAAAACTAAGAATTCAAATTGTTCCTGCAAACAAACACTTCAACCTAGAAAAATGAAATTTGGGGGTAAAGTTTGATTGGAGTACCGATCATTCTTTCAAAGTATCAACAGATTAGGTGAAAAAAATATTTGCTGATATTCTACTAAACTTAAAGTCCTGTGGAAGCTTGGCAAACACTTTCAAAGGAAAGTGTATTTCCTTGCCTTTGCTTAGAGCTATTCAAAATGTAACAAAGCATACAGAGTCGACTGGGAGCTTTTTGAGTGTGTCAAGTATCAAGGAGCAAGCAGAAACCATGTTTGATTTAGAGTTCCAACTGCCTTTATCCCTATAGGGGAAAACAAAGTGAAACCAGAAATTCAAAGTGTTCCAGCAAACGAACCTCAAACTTGAAGAATGAAATTTGGCAGGTCATGTGCAACTGGAATTCTCATCATTCCTTCAACGTATCAACAAGTTTGGGTGAAAAATATTTTATGAGATTCCAGTAAATTCAGAGGTCTGTGAAAGCATGGCAAATGCTCTCCAATGAAAGTGTTTTTTCCTTGTGTGTGCTCATGGATACATCAAAGGGGAAAAAATACAGAGAAAACAGGGAACTTTTTGAGTATGTCAAGTTTCAAGCAGCTAACACAAACAATGTTTGATTTAGAGTTCCAAATGCCTTTACCAATCATTCTTTCAAATTATCAACAAGATCGGGTTAAAAAATATTTTCTGATGCCAGTAAAATTGGAGTTAGGTTGAAGCTTTGCAAACCTTTTCAAATAAAATTGATTTTCCCTTGCCTCTGCTTAGGGCTGCTTCAACAGGAAAAAAGCATAGAGAGCACACAGAGAACAAATTGAGTGTGTCAAGTTTCAAGCAGCTAGCACAAATCTTGTTTTATTTAGAATTAAATGACCTCTATAATCGAAGTGAAACCTAAAAATTCAAAGTGTTCCTGCAAGCAAACCGTATTTGATTTGGAGTTCAAAATGCCTGTATCCCTATAGGGGAAAACAAAGTGAAACCTAAAATTTCAAATTGTTCCTGCAAATGAACACATCAACATAGAAGCAAGAAACTTTGGTGACCAAGTGTGAATGGTTTACCAATCATTCCTTTGAAGTATCAACAAGACTGGGGGGGGGGATTATTTGCTGGGATTTCACTAAATTCGGATTTATGTGGAAGCATTGAAAATGCTTTCAAATGAAAGTATATTTGCCTTGCCTCTGCTAAGGGACACTTCAACACAGAACAATTTATAGAGAGTGCACTGAGAACTAATTGAGTGAGTCAATTTTAAGCACAAACCATGTTTGATTTACAATTCCAAATGAATGTATGCCTATAGGGGAAAAAGAAGTGAAACAAAAAAAAAAATTGAAGTTTAACTGAAAACGGATGCTTGAACCTAGAAGAATGAAATTTGGAGTAAAAAGTGTGAATGGAGTACTGATCATTACCTCCAAGCATCAAAAATATTGGGTAAAAAAATCTTTGCTGATATTCCAGTAAACCCGCAGTTCTGTGGAAGATTTGCAAACACTTTCAAATTAAAGTATATTTTCCTTGCATCTACTTAGGGCTACTTAGATTAGGAATAAGCATAGACAGCTCACTGAGAACTAATTGAGAGAGTCAAGTTTTAAACAATTAGTACAAACTGTGATTGATTTACAGTTCCAAATGCAAGAATCCCTAAAGGGGAAAAAGAAGTAAAACCTAAAAATTCAATGTGTTCTTGCAAACAAATGCTTCAACCTAGAAGAATAACATATGAGGGACCAAGTGCAAATCGAGTACCGACCATTAATTCCAAGTATCAACAAAATCGGGTGAAAAAATCTTTACTGTGATTCCAATAAACTTAGAGTTCTGTTGAAGTATTTCAAACTCTCTCAAATGAAAGTGAATTTTCCTCACCTCTGCTTAGGGCTACTTCAACAGGCAACAAAGCATAGAATGCACCATGAGAACTAACTGTGTGAGTAAGGTTTCAAGCAGCTAGTAAAAACAGTGTTTGATTTAGAGTTCCAATTCATGTATCCCATAGGGGAAAAGGAAGTGAAACCTAAATATTCAAAGTGTCCCTGCAAATAAAAACTTCAAACTAGAAGAAAAAAAGTTGGAGGGCCAAGTGCGAATTGAGTATTGACCATTCACTCCGAATATCAAGAAGATTGGGTGAAAAAATCTTTGCTGAAATTTCAGTAAACTCAAATTTCTTTGGAAGCTTTATAAACACTTTCAAATGAAAGTTTATTTTCGTCAATTCTGCTTAGGGCTACTTAAACAGGGAACAAAGCATATAGAGCACACTGAGAGCTATTTGAGTAAGTCAAGTTTCAAGAGGCTATCAAAAACCGTGCTTGATTTAGAGTTCCAAATACATATATCCTTATAGGAAAAAACAAAGTGAAACCTGAAAATTCAAAGTGTTCCTGCAAACGAATGCATAAACCTAGAAGAAGGAAATTTGAGAGACCAAGTGCGAATGGAGAATCTATCATTCTCTAGAAGTATCAATAAAATCAGGTGAAAAAAATCATTGCTGAGATTCCAGTAAACTCAGAGTTCTGTGGAAGCTTTGCAAATGCTTTCAATTGAAAGTGTATTTTGCTTGCCTCTTCTTAGGGATGCTTTACTGCATAACAAATCATAGTGAGTGCACTGAAAATTAATTTAGTGAGTGAGGTTTCAAGCAGCTATCACAAACCTTGTTTCAATTAGAGTTCCAAATGCATGTATCCTTATAGAGGAAAACAAATTGAAACCTAAAAATTCAAAGTGTTATTGCAAACAAACACTTCAACCTAGAAGAAAAAAAAAATATTTAGGGACCAAGTGCAAAATGAGTGCCAATCATACCCTCCAAGTATCAACAATATTGCGTGAAAAAATCTTTGCTGAGATTCCAGTAAACTGGAGTTCTGTGGAAGCATTGGAAACACTTTCAAATGACATTGTTTTCCTCACTTCTGCTTAGGGCCACTTCAACAGGAAATAAAGCATAGAGAGCATACTGAAAACTAATTAAGTGAGTCAAGTTTCAACTAGCTATCACAAACCTTTTTTTGGATTTAGAGTTCCATATGCATGAATCCCTATAGGGGAAAACAAATAGAAACCTAAAATTTCAAATTGCTAATGCAAATGAATGCTTCAACCTAGGAGAATGAAATTGAGGGATTAAGTTCAAATGGAATACTGATCATTTCTTTCAAGTAAAATAAGATTGGGTGAAAAAAATCTTTACTCTGATTACTGTAACCTTGGACTTCTGTGGAAGCTTTGTAAAAGCTTTCAAATTATAGTGTATTTTTTTCCTCTGATTAGTGCTACTTCAGCAGAAAACACATTATATAGAGCACACTGAGAACTATTTGAATGAGTCAAGTTTCAAGCAGCTAGCACAAACCATGTTGATTTAGACTTCCAAATATGGGTATCCCTATAGGGAAAAATGAAGTGAAACCTAAAAATTCAAGGTATTCCTGTGAATGAATGCTAGAACCTAGAAGAATGAAATTTGGGGTATGAAGTGTGAATGGAGTACTGATAATTATCACCCCACCAATAATCAACAAGATCTGGAGAAGAAATATTTTCTGATATTCCAGTAAATTGCAGTTCTGTGGAAGCTTTGCAAATAATTTCAAGTGAAAGTGTATTTTTCTTGCCTCTGCTTAGGGCTACTTCAACTGGGAAGAAATCATAGACAGCGCACTGAGAACTAACTGAGAGAGTCAAGTTTAAAGAAGTTAGAACAAACCATTTTGGATTTAGAATTCCAAATGCATGTATCCTTATAGAGAAAAATGAAGTGAAACCTAAAAATTTAAAGTTTTCTTGAAAATGAAAGCTTCAACCTGGAAAAATAAAATTGGGTGACCAAGTGCAAATCAAGTACCGATCATTCACTCCAAGTATCAATATGATCGGGTGAAAAAATCTTTGATGAGGTTCCAGGAAATTAGGAGTTATGTGGAAACTTTTCAAATGCTTTCAAATGAACGTGTATATTCCTTGCCTCTGCTTAAGGCTACTTCAACCAGGAACAAAGGATAGAGGCACAATGAGAACTAGGGTTAGGGTTAGGGTTAGGGTTAGGGTTAGGGTTAAGGTTAGTTGAGTGTGTTAATTGAGTGTGTTAAGTTTCAAAGAGCTAGCACAAACTGTGTTTGATTTAGAGTTCCAAATGCATGTATCCCTACAGGAGAAAATGAAGTGAAACCTAAAAATTCAAAGTGATCCTGAAAACGAAAGCTTCAGCTTTGAAGAATAAAATTTGATAGACCAAGTGCAAATGGAGCATCAATCATTCCTTCTAAGTATCAACAAGATTAGGTGAAAAAAATCTTTGCTGCGATTCCAGTAAATTCAGAGTTCTGTGGAAGCATTGCAAAGACTTTCAAATGAAAGTGTATTTTGCTTGCCTCTGCTTAGTGCTACTTAAACAGGGATCAAAGCATCAAGAGAGAACTGAGACCAAATTGAGTGAGTCAAATTTCAAGTAGCTAGCACAAATGATGTTTGATTTAGAATACCAAATGAATGTAATCCCATAGGGGAAAATGAAGAGAAAACTAAAAATTTAAAGTTCCTGCAAACTAACGCTTTACTCCAAAAGAACAAATTTGGGAGACCAACTGCTAATGGAATACCAATCATTACCTACAAGTGTCAACAAGATCAGATGAAAAAAATCTTTGCTGATATTCCAGTACACTCGAATTCTGTGGAAGCTTTACAAACACTTTCACATTACAGCATATTTTTCTTGCCCTTATTTAGGGCATCTTTAACAGGGAACAAAGCATAGATATCACAGTCAAAACTAATTGAGGAAGTCAAGTTTTAAGAAACCATGTTTCATTTAGAGTTTCAAATGCATGTATCCCCCAAGGGAAGACTAAGTGAAATTTAAAAATTCAAAACGTTCCTACAATCAAAGCCTTCAACTTAGGAATATGAATTTGGGGGACCAAATTCAAATAGATTAAGGATAATTCCCTCAAAGTATCAAGGGGATCAGGAGAAAAACACTTTGCTGAGATTCCAGTAAAATTGGAGTTCTGTGGAGGCTTTGCAAATGTTTTCAAATGAAAGCAAATTATCCTTGCCTCCATTTAGGGCTACTTCAACAATGAACAAAGCATAGAGAGTGCACTAACAACCAATTGAGTGAATCAAGATTAAAGCAGCTAGCACAAACCATGTTTGATTTAGAGTTCCATATACATGTATCCCTATAGGGGAAAATTAAGTGAAACCAAAAATTCAAAGTGTTCATGCAAATGAACACTTCAACCTAGAAAAATGAAATTTGGGGGACAAATTGTGAATGGAGTTCCAATTATGACCTTCAATTATAAACAAGATCGGTTAAAAAAAATCTTTCCTGGGATTACACTAATCTCGGAGTTCTGTGGAGCTTTGACATACTTTCAAATGAAAGTGTATTTTTCTTGCCACTGTTTAGGGCTACTTCAACAGGGAATAAACAATAGAGAGTGTACTGAGTATTAATTCAATAAGTCAAGTTTCAAGCAGGTAGAACAAACTGTGTTTGAATTAGATTTCCAAAAGTATGTTTCCCGAAAAGGGAAAAGAAAGTGAACCCTAAAAACTCAAAGGTTTTTGTTTGTTTGTTTGTTTGTTTGTTTTTTGATAATGAAGGCTTCAACCGATTCAAACAAAATTTAGGGGAGCAAGTGTGAATGGAGTATGATCATTTCTTCCAAGAATCAACAAGATAGAGTGAAAAAAAATATTTGCTGGAATTCCAGTAAACTTGGAGTTCCGTGGGAGCTTTGCAACCGCTTTTAAATTAAAGTGTATTTTCCTCACCGCTTCTCAGGGCTGCTTAAATTGGAAACAAAGCACAGGAAGCTCACTGAGAATTCATTGAGTGAGTCAAGTTTCAAGCAGCTAGCACAAACTGTGTTGGATTTAGAGTTCCAAATGCCTGTATACCTATATGGGAAAATGAAGTGAAACCTAAAAATTCAAAGTGTTCTTGCAAACGAACGCTTCAAGCTAAAAGAATGAACTTTGGGGGACCAAGTGCAAATGGAGTCTCGATCATTCCTTCCAAGTATCAAAAAGTTCAGGTGAAAATAGTTTGTTAGATTTCCAGTAAACTCGGAGTGCTGTGGAAGGTTTGCAAACACTTTCTGATGAAAATGTATTTTCCTCACCTCTGCCTAGGGGTACTTCAACAAGGAACAAAATAAAAAGAGCACAGTGAAAATACAGTGAGTGAGTCAAGTTTCAAGATTCTAACAAAATCCTTGTTTGATTTAGAGATCAAAATGCATGTATCCCTGTAGGGAAAAACGAAGTGAAACCTAAAAAATTAAAAGTGTTCCTGCAAGTCTATGCTTCAAACAAGAATAATTAAATTTTAGGACCAACTGCAAATGGAGTACAGATCATTCCCTCCAAGAATCAACAAGATCAGGTTAAAAAATCTTTACTGTAATTGCATTAAACTTGGAGTAATGTGGAAGCATTGCAAATGCTTTTAATGAAAGTATATTTCCCTCACCATTTCCAAGAGCTACTTCAACAGGGAAAAAAAATCATAGAGATTGCACTGAAAACTAATTGAGTGAGTCAAATTTCAAGCAGCTATCACAAACAGCGTTTGATTTAGAGTTCCAAATATATGTATCAGTATAGGGGAAAACGAAGTGAAATCTAAAAATTCCAAGTGTTCCTGCAAATGAACGCATAGAGCTAGAAGAACAAAATTTGGGGGACCCAGTGTCAATTGAGTAGTGATAATTCCCTCCATGTATCAACAAGATAGGGTAAAAAAAAAAAAAAAAAAAAAGAAACTTTACTGAGATTCCAGTACACTCAGAGTTCTGTGGAAGCTTTGAAAATGCTTTCCAAATAAAGTCTGTTTTACTCACCTCCGATTTTGGCAATTGTACCTGGATATAAAGCATACAGAATGCACTGATAACTAATTCTGTGAGTCAAATTTCAAGTATCTATCACAAACCATGTTTGATTTAGAGTTCCAAATGAATGTATTTCTACAGAGAAAAAGGAAGTGAAACCTAAAAATTCATAGTGTTTCTGCAAAAGAATGCTTCAACATAGAACAAAATTTTGTGGACAAAGTGCAAATGGAGTACTGATCATTCCCTCCAGTATCAACAAGATCCGGTGAAAAAATTATTGCTGATATTCCTGCAAACTTGGAGATGTGTGGAAGTTTTGCAAATGCTTTCACATGATTTTTGTTTGTTTGTTTGCCTATGCTTAGTGCTACTTAAAAGGTAACAAATATTGAGAGCGCACTGAAAACAAATTGTATGGGTGAGATTTCAAGCAGCTAAAACAAACCATGTTTAATTGGAGTTAAAAAAGCATGTATTCCGATAGGGGAAAATGAAGTGAAACCTAAAAACTCAAAGTGTTTTTGCTAACAAAAGCTTAAATCCAGAATAACAAAATTTGGGGTACCAAGCACAAATGGAGTACTGATCATTTTCTTCATTATCAAAAATATCATGTGAAAAATTTTTGCTAAAATCCCAGTAAAGTCAGAGTTCTGTGGAAGCTTTGCAAGTGCACTCAAATGAAGGTGCATTTTCCTCACATCTGCTTAGGGCTACTTAAACTGAGAACATAGCATAGAGAGCACAGTGAGAACTCATTGAGTGAGTTAATTTTCAAGCAGCTAGCAGAAACCGTGTTTGATTTAGAGTTCCAAATGCATGTATCCCTATAGGGGAAAATAAAATAAAACCTAAAAATTTAAAATGTCTCTGCAAATGAATGCTTCAAGCTAGAAGAATGAAATTTGGGGGACAAAGTGTCAATTGAGTAGCGATCATTCCCTCCAAGTATCAACAAGATCAGGTGAAAAGATCTTTGCTGAGATTCCAGTAAACTTGGAGTTCTGTGGAAGCTTTGCAAACACTTTCCAATGAAAGTCAATTTTCCTCGCCTCAGATTATGGCTACTGCAATAGGGTTAGAAAGCATAGAGAGTGCACTGGTAACTAATTGTGTGCATTAATTATTAAGCATCTAGCACAAACCGTGTTTGATTTAGAGTTCCAAATGCATGTATTTCTACAGAGGAAAAGGAAGTGAAACCTAAAAATTCATAGTGTTCCTGCAAATGAATGTTTCAACATAGAAGAACGAAATTTGGTGGACAAAGTGCAAATGAAGTACAAATCCTTCCCTCCAGTATCAACAAGATCCAGTGAAAAAAATCATTGCTAATATTCCAGCAAACTCGGAGCTCTGTGGAAGCTATGCAATCGCTTTCACATGAAAGTGTAGTTTTCTCACCTCTGCTTAGTGCTACTTAAAAAGGGAAGAAAATATTGAGAGTGTACTGGGAACAAATTGACTGTGTGAAATTTCTAACAGCTAGCACAAACCATGTTTGATTAGAGTTCCAAATGCATGTATCTCTATAAGGGAAAATGAAGTGAAACCTAAAATCTCAAACTGTTTCTCCTAATGAAAGCTGAAATCTAGAAGAACAAAATTTGGGGAACTAAGTGAAAATCAATACTCTTCATTCCCCCCATTGTCAACAAGATCATGTGAAAAAAAATTGCTGATATTCCAGTAAATTTGGAATTACGTGAAAGTTTTGCAAGAGTTTTCAAATTAAATTGCAGTTTCCTCACCTCTCTTATGCCTCCTTAACCTGGGAACAAAGCATAGAGAGCACACCAAGAACTCTTTGAGTGAGTCAAGTTTCAAGTAGCTAGCAAACACCACATTTGATTTAGAGTTCCAAATGCATGTATCCATAAGTAGGAAAAGGAATTAAAATCTAAAAAATTTAAAGTATTCTTGAAAGTCTATGCTTCAAACTAGAACAACAAAATTTGGGGACAAACTACTAATGGAGTAAAGGACATTACCTCCAAGTATAAAAAAAGATAAGATTAAAACATCTTTACTTAACTTCCATTAAACTCGGAGTTCCGTGGAAGCATTGCAAACGCTTACAGATCAAAGTGTATTTTCCTCACGATTTCCAAAGTCTACTTCAACAGGGAACAAATCATAGAGAGTCTCTCAAAACTAATTGAGTGAGACAAATTTCAAGCAGCTAGCAAAAAAAGCGTTTGATTTAGAGTTCCAAATGCATGTACCACTATAGGGGAAAATAAAATAAAACCTAAAAATTCAAAATGTCCCTGCAAACGAAAGCTTCAAACTAGAAGAATGAAATTTGGTGGGCCAAATGTCAATTGAGTAGCAATCATTCCCTCCAAGTTTCAACAAGATCAGGTGAAAATAATCTTTGCTGAGATTCCAGTAAACTCGAAGTTCTGTGGAAGCTTTGCAAACACTTTCCAATGAAAGTCAATTTTCCTTGCCTCAGATTATGGCTACCGCAACAGGGTAAGAACGCATAGAGAGTGCACTGGTAACTAATTGTGTGTATCAATTGTTAAGCATCTAGCACAAACTGTGTTTGATTTAGAGTTCCAAATGCATGTATTTCTACAGAGGAAAAGAAGTGAAACTTAAAAATTCATAGTGTTCCTGCAAATGAATGCTTCAAAATAGAAGAACAAAATTTGGTGGACAAATTGCGAATGGAGTATCGATCATTCCCTCCACTATCAACAAGATCCAGTGAAAAAAATCGTTGCTGATATTCCAGCAGACTCCGAGTTCTGTGGAAGCTATGCAATCGCTTTCACATGAAAGTGTATTTCATTCACCTCTGCTTAGTGCTACTTAAACAGGAAACAAAATATTGACAGCTAGCACAAACCCTGTTTGATTAGAGTTCCAAAGGCCTGTATCCCTATAGGGAAAAAATGTGAAACCTAAAATCTCAAAAGTATTTCTCATAATGAAAGCTTAAATCTAGAAGAACAAAATTTGGGGAACCAAGCAAAAATCGAGTACTTTTCATTCCCTCCATTATCAACAAGATCATGTGAAAAAAAACTTGCTGATATTCCAGTAAATTTGGAGTTCTATGTAAGTTTTGCAAGTGCTTTCAAATTAAAGTGCAGTTTCTTCACCTCTTAGAGCTCCTTAACCTGGGAACAAATCATAGAGAGCACACTGAGAACTCTTTGAATGAATCAAGCTTCAACCAGCTAGCACAGACCATGTTTGATTTAGAGTTCCAAATGCATGTATTCCTATAGGGGAAAACGAAGTGAATCCTAAAACTTTCAAATGTTCCTGCAAATGAACACTACAGTATAGTAGAGCAAAATTGGGTGAACCAAGTGTGAATAGATTATTGATTATTCCCACGAAGTATCAAAAAGTTTGGGTGAAAAAATATTTGCTGAGATTCTAGTAAAATCTAAGCTTAAGCCTAACACGAATACTAGCCCTAACCATAAAAATAATCATAAAATTAGCACTAACCCTAAGCCTAGCAGTAGAACAAAAACAAGCATTAGACCTTACACTAAACTTTAAATTAAACCAACCTAACACTACATCTAGAACAATCTCTATTCCTAATTCTACTCCTAACCAAACCTTTACATGTAATCCTGACACTGACTCATATTCTAAAAATCACCCTATCTCTAAACACCATCCTAACTTTAAGCCAAAACCTATCAGTAACCCTAATTGGAGTCTCACCCTTACTCTGACCCTCATTCATATCCTAACACTAAACTTAGCTCTAAATATCACTCTAACATAAAACCTAACCTTAGCACTAGACCTACCCTTAACCCTAAACCCAAAACTAAACCTAATGGTAACCCTAATTCTTACACTAGACATTGCCCTAACCCTATTCCTAACCCTACCAAAAAAAAAAAGATAAAAAAAACTTTCCCTAATTCAAGCTGTAAACCTAGCATTAACCCTAACCCTAACCCTAAGCCTAGCTCTATCCCTATACTTACCCTAAGCGAAACTTTAACCCTAATGGTAACCTAGATCTATTCTAAATTATTAGGCTAACAAAAATCCAAGTGTTTTAATAGTCATGACTCTAACCCTCATTCAAGCTCTAATCTTATTCCAAACACTAAAACTAACACTGACACTTACTCTGACACAAAAAAATAACCCTAGGTCTAAACCTGAACCCAAGCATAGAGCAAAGCCTAATATTGGCCCTACTGTTAACTTTATAATTAAACCTTACCCTAACCCTAGCCCTAAGACTAACTCTCTCACACTAGCCTTCTCCCTAGTTCTAACCTTATTCCTTACTGTAACCAAAAACCTAGCCCTAAAACTAGCACTAATGCTTGCCATATCCTTAGTCCTTTTCCTAACCCTAGATCTAATCCTAAATATAAATCTAACCCTAAATCTAAACCTAAGCCTAACAGTAACAGTAGCCCTTACTCTAATGTTAATTGTAAAACTAGTCCTAACCCTAACCCTAGCAGTAAAACAAAACTGAACAATGGCCCTAACCCTACACCTTAACTTAAACCACCCTAAAACTACATCTACACCTAACCCTAACACTTATTTGACTCCTAAACCTTACCTTAAAACTAACCCTGAAACAGACTCATATCCTAATGCTCACTTTAGTTCTATACCCCATCCTAAACTTAATCAAAACCTAAAAATAACCCTATCACTAATTTGAGTCCTAACCCTAACCCTGACCCTGACACACATCCTAACACTAACCCTAGCTCTAAATATCACCCTAACCTTAAACCTAATGTTAACACTACAGCAACACCTATCCCTAACCCTAAAACTAACCTTAATTGTTACCCTAGTTCTTACAATAGTCATTGCCCTAACCCTAGCCCAAACAGTAACACAAAACAAGTCATAAACCAAGCTCTAAACCTAGCTTTACCCCTAATCCTAACTTTATCCCTAACCCTAGCTCTAATCTCATCCCTTACCATAAGCAGAACCTTAACCCTAATGTCAACCCTAGACCTATCCCTAATCCTTAAGCTAACCAAAGTCATAATTCCTTTAATAGATCTGACCCTAGTCCTCATTCTAACTCTAATGCTAACCCTGACCCTTATTCTGACCCTAAAACTAAACTTAGGTCCAAACCTGACCCTAACCCTCGACCAAACTCTAACCCCTGCACTACAGATAAACTTATTCCTAAACCTAACACTACCACTAGCCTTAGACCTAAAACTAATCTTAAATTCAGCCTTAACTATAGCCCTAGATCTAAACAAAGTCTAACAATAACCCTTACCCTAGCCCAAACACTACCCCTTCCACTAGTCATAAACCTAGTTCCAATTCTGGCTATAACCCTAACTCTAACTCTAACCGGAACACTGACCAATATTTAAGAGTAAACCTACCTGTAAATGTGACCCTAACTGAAAATATAAAAATAAGAGTAGACCCAGCGATAACCCTAAGCCTAAAACTAGTCCTACTCATAACCCTAGTTCTTACATTACCCACAGCTCTAACCCTAGACCTAGACATAACACAAAACATAGAGCTAATCCCAGGCCTTAACCTAGCCTTAAGCATAAACCTAACCCTAACCCTAGCCCTAATTTTCACTTAACCCTATAGTTAGTCCCAATGCTAGCTCAAAGCCTAACACTTACCATAAACATAAATCTAGAACTACCTGTATATCTAACCCTAACCCTAGCCCTAATCATAACTTGAACCCTAGTCCTAACACTAGTTCTAAACCTAACCAATACCCTAACCCTAACCCTAAACCTATTGGTAACCCTAGCCTTAACCCTAAACGTAACCCTAACACTAACCAGAAAACTAAACCTAGACCTAACCCTAAACCTAACACTCACTATAACCTTAACCCCAGCTCAAAACCTAACCTTTATCATAACCTAAACATAAATATAGCCCTAACCTTAAACCTAAACTTAAATCTAACCCTAACCTTAAACCTAAACCTAAATCTAAATGTATCCATAACACTAAGCCTAACTCTAACCCTAATAATAATCCTACACTTAACCCTAACTCTAACCCTAAAACTACCCAAATTCTATCCCTAGATTTAACCTTTAACCTAACCCTTGCTCAGCACTACCCATAGCTCATAACCTAACTGTTATGCTAAACATATCCCTTAACATAACCCTAGTTCTAACCCTCAATTTAACCCAAATTCAAGAACTAATCCAACTATAACCCTAGCCCTAAACTATACTCTAACTCTATCCATTACCCTAAATGTAAACCTTACCCTAATGCTAACCCTAGCCCTAACCCTAAACCTATCACTAACCCCAAACCTATCAATTATCCTAAAACTAATCTGAAACCTAAACCTAACCCTCTTATTACAATTACACTAACCCTAATGCTAATTCAAGTTCTAACCCTAAACTCAAACCTAAACCAAATCCTAACTCTGAATATGACCATAATAATCCCCCTAGCTCTAAAACTAATCCTTACCTCAAACCTAACCCTTACACTAGAACTAGCCCAAAACCTAAGATTGAGAATATTTCTAATGGTAAACCTAGACCTGACATTAGCTCTAGCCATAAACGTAGCCTTAACCCTACAATAAAGCTACTCCTTATCTTATCACTAAACATAGCCTTAATCATAACCCCAACCCTAAAACTAGGCCTAACCCTAACACTAACCCTAAGCCTAGTGTTAGCCCTAATTTAGCCGAATCCCTAACCCTAATCCTAACCTAGCCCTAAGACTAAGTCTAACTCTCTCACTAGTTCTAAAACTATTTCTAACCCTATCCCTTACTGGAACACTAATCTTAGCTCCAAATCTAGGCCTAACCCTAGACCTTTTCTTAGCCCTAGCCCTAACCCTAGATCTAACCTTAAATCTGAATCCAACCCTAAACATAAGCCTAAACCTAAACCTAACACAAGCCCTAAGCCTATCCCCAATGAGAATCCTAAAACTAGTCCTTACTCTAGCCCTAGCCCTAATACAATACCAAGCCATAGCCATAATCCTGACTCTTCACATAAACCAAAACTTAACCCTACACCTAGCCCTAACCTTAGCCCTAATTTAAGTTTTAATCCAAAAACTAAAACTAACACTGAACCTGATGAAACCCTAAACCTAGCTCTGAACATCACACTAACACTAACCCTAAATCTAACACTAGACTTAGCCCTAACACTAACCATAAAAGTAGCCTTAATTGTTACCCTAGTACTTATATTAGACATAACCCTAACCTTAACCCTTAACTTAACCCAAAAGCTAGCCTGAATCTCTGCCCTGATCCTAGCTTTAACCCTAACCTTAACCCTAAACCTAATGCTATCCCTGAGCTTAAAAATAACCCTATCCCTACTCACAAACCTATCCATTACCCTAAACCTAACCTGAAACCTAAACCTAACCATATCATTACCATAATTTTAACCCTAATGCTATTTCGAGCTCTAACTTAAAACCTTAAATATCCCAAACACTAATAATGACTGACCCTAATAGTACCCTTAACTCTTAACCTGACTCTTACCTTAAACCTACCATTAAAATAGATGTAGCAATAAAACTAACCCTAGAACTATCTTTAACCATAATTCTGGACTTGAAATTAGTCCTAGCTCTAACCCAAACCATAACCCAAATTTTAACCCTAATTCTAACACTTTCCCTAGCCCTAAACCTAGTTATAAACTCATACTTTACCCAAAACCTAAAAATAACCCTAAACCTAACCCTAACCCATTGCCCTAACCCTAGGCCTAAAAATAACACTAAGCCTAGCACTAATTTTATTTCTAATTTAGTCCTAATCAAACACTAACCTTAGCCCTAAGACTAACTCTTGTCCTAGACCAATCCTTAGTCTTAATCCTATTCCTAACTCTAAATCTAAAACTAACTCAAAATTTAACCATACCATAAACCTAAACCAAACCCTAACATAGCCCTAACAATAATGCTGATCCTAAAACTTGAACTACACCTAGCCCTAGTTATAAAACAAAACCAAGCAATAGCTCTAACACTAACTCTTATTCTAAACGAAACTCGAACCCTACAATTAGCCCTAACTCTAACTCTAAAACTAACCCTGAACCTGATGCTGACCCTAACACTAATGCTAGCTCTAAACATTACCCTAACCTTAAATTACACCTAGAACTAGATGTAGCTTTAACCCTAACCATAAAACTAGATCTAATCATAACCCTAGTTCATAGATTAATCATTGTCCTAACCCTACCCCCTAACCCTAATACAAATCCTAACCCTAATCTAAGCCCTAACCCTAGATTTAACCCAAATCTTAACCATCACAATTTCCCTTAGCATAACCTTAACCCTAGTCCTAACCCTAGCTTTAATCCTTCCCCTTACCTGAAGCCAAATCCTAACCCAAATGCTAACCCTAGTACTAACTCTAATCCTTAACCCAACTTACACTCTAACCATATTATTAATCATAAACTAGGCCTTCATTCTAGCTCTAACACTAACCCTAACTCTTATTGTGACCCTAACATTAAACCTGGGTCTAAACCTGACCCTATCCTCTAAACCAAACCCTAACACTAGCCCTACCAGTAACCCTATATCTATACTTAACCCTGACACTAGCCATACACCTTAAGCTAATCCTAAAAACAGCTATAATTCTAGCCTTAGACATAAACAACAACCTAGCAATAACCCTCCCAATAATCCTTAACCTAAACCAAACATTAACCCTACTCCTAGACTTAAACCTAATTCTAATTCTGGCTATAACCCTAACCCTAACCCTAACCCTTTTCCAAACACTGATCCTTACCCTAACACTAAACTTAGCTCAAAACCTGACCCTGACAAAAAACCTAGACATAACACTAGACCTAGCCATAATCCTAACCCTATAAATACCCCTAAACAAAACCCTAGCTTTTACATTACCTATAGTTGTAACCCTAGTCCTAAACCTAACATAAAACTTAGCCCTAATCCTAGGCTTAAACTTAGTCCTAAGCATAACCCTAACCCTAATCATAGCCCTAATACTAACCCGTTAGTATTTGGCCACAGCCAAAGGGGCCCCAGAAAACTTCCAGCTGCCAGCAAACTCCCAGCTGCCGGCTGATGATTGGCTCACAGTGGCCCCAGCAACATCTAGCTGATTGGCTCCTCTGTGGTGATGTTCATTGGGCTGTTTCCCTGCCCTTCAGACTGCCAGCTGATGATTGGCTCACAGCGGCCCCAGCAACATCTAGCTGATTGGCTCCTCTGTGGTGATGTTCATTGGGCTGTTTCCCTGCCCTTCAGACTACGGAACTGCTCATTGGGGGACTTCTTTGGCTCCGCCCACGCGACCTAGCCAATCGGCCTCAAGAGCAGGAGGATTGTGGGAGGTGGTTGTTGGTGTGTGGGAGAGGCTTGTGGAAGCCGGTGGTGGCAGTTGGGCTCTGAGGGTTTTTCCTGAGGAGCTGTTTTGTTTGGCATTTGTAGTTTTAAAAATAAAGTTTGTTTCTTTTGACAAGTGGCTCCTGAATTGTGCCCAGCCAGACTGCGGCATTTGGTGGCTCGCACGGGGAGCGACTGAGGGTAAGTAAACTGCTCGCCCCTGAGGGCAGGGCGAGAGGATGGGTAGCCATTCTAAGTTTACTCTTTTGTTTTGCTTCATTTTTGTTTTAAGTTGCCTATCCCTGGAGATGAGTGAGACGGAAGAAAAACCGCTCACATTTGAGGAAAAACTATTTGCGTTTGAGGAACAGATAGGGAGAAAGGTCGGATGGACATTTCAGTCCCTGGAGATGAGTGAGACGGAAGAAAAAGCGCTCACATCTGAGGAAAAACTATTTGCGTCTGAGGAACAGATAGGGAGAAAGGACGGATGCACATGTCAGGAGGATAGAAAGGCTATAATGAAATTTTGTTGTTCCATTTTTATTGGATTCTGTCTCGGTTTGGTTTGGTGTTATCTTGCTGGGTTGTATTATAGTAGAAATACGGGATCAGCAATTAGTAAAAAACAAACCGAAAGAGTGTTAAGTAAATTGTTAGACGAAGGAGGCATCTCAGTAAAATCAAGAATACTCAGGGCATACGTTGATACAATACAAAAATACAGCCCATGGCTTTTTAAGGAGGAGTTGTTAGATATATCACAATGGAACCATCATGGTGAAGATTTAAAAAGAATAGAAAAGTACAACCCAGGGACTCTGCCAGTTGGCACATTGACATTGTGGGCGAACATATCTGGTTTGCTTAGTCCAAAGCCTTCAGATCAGACAAAGGTAGAGGAAGGAGAAGACATATTGATTCAAGTAAAAGAGGTCTCTCAAGTTAGTCAGAATGAGGAAAAGATTCAAGTACAAGAGAAGGTCTTTCGAGCTAGTGAGACAGAGGAAGGAAGTTTAGAGCAGAAAAAGCCATCAGGGGAAAAGTTACAACAGGAGACTGCTAATAACACCTTTCTATCAGAGAGCGAAAGTCTCCAACCAACAGCACCACCTCTACAGGAGACTTCTACTAACAGCATTCTATCACCAGAGGGCATAAGTGTCCAATCAACAGCACCACCTCCATATGCTAAGAGACTCCCAACCCCCGCAGTTGATAGTTGGGATCCTGAGACAGGATCTCAAGTATGCCCTGTATTTGAGGTAGGAGGGCAGCGAATTCACCAGGGTTTATTTTACAAAACAGTGAAGGAGCTAAAAGAGGCTGTAACAACCTATGGTCCTCAAGCACCCTTCACTGTAAGCTTGATAGAATCCATTACCAACTTAAACATGACGCCAGCAGATTGGGCTAATATGTGTAAAGCTGTGCTAACTGGAGGACAATACCTGTTATGGAAGGTTGCTAATGAGGAATTTTGCAAGGAGACAGCTATGGGAAATGCAGCAGCTGGTTATCCTCAGAGAAATCTAGATATGTTGTTAGGAAAGGGACCTTATGAGGATCGGCAGCAACAACTTGCATATGATCCTGGTGTATACGCACAAATTGCTATAGATGCACTTAAGGCATGGAAGACTTTACAAGGACATGGAGGTTTACAAGGTCAATTATCTAAGATAATACAAGGAGCTAATGAACCTTATGCTGAATTTGTAGATAGGCTTATTCAAACAGCTACCAGAGTTTTTGGGAATACAGAACAAGCAATGCCATTAATAAAACAACTGGCTTATGACCAAGCAAATCGTTGGTGCAGAGATATCATTAGACCATGGAAACAGGAAGATTTAAACAAATATATTAAATTGTGTAGAGACATTAATGAACAAGAGCAAGTCATGGCAGCTGCAGTAAAACAGGCTTTAGATGCCAGAGACATTAATGAACAAGGGCAAATTGTGGCAGCTGCAGGAAAACAGGCTTTAGATGCCAGAGACATTAATGAACAAGGGCAAATTGTGGCAGCTGCAGTAAAACAGGCTTTAGATGCCGGGCTAAGAACATGCTACAATTGTCAACAAGCAGGACATTTTAAAAGGAATTGCCCCATAGGAGGAGGGTTTAACAATACTAGGTATCAAAGGAATAGAATACCGGGTATTTGCCCACGATGCCGTAGAGGGAGACATTGGGCTAATGAATGCCGTTCTCAAACCACCATAGAGGGTACTCCATTATCAAAAAATGAACAAGGACAAGGTTTTTATCCACAATATCGTGGACAAAGGCATCGGGTTCCGTTGCCAAAAAACGGACAGGAGGCCCCAATGCTCCGGGGCCCCAAACCACAAATATACGGAGCTCTGGAGGAACCCAGCAACCCCAGCAACCCCATCAGGGTAGTGCCCAGGGCATCAGATCCCTCATCAGACAAACCAGAGGGAGCGCAGGGTTGGACATCTGCGCCTCTGCCAGAGCAGTACTAACTCCAGAGATGGGAGTTCAAATCATTCCCACAGGGGTGAAAGGACCTCTTCCCAAAGGAACAGTAGGCTTATTATTGGGACGCAGCTCTTCTACTCTAAAAGGACTTTTGATAAGTCCTGGGGTAATTGATCCCGATTATGAAGGTGAAATAAAAATTATAGCCAGTTCTCCAAAGGGTATATCAGTAATTTCACCAGGAGATAGAATAGCACAATTACTAATAATACCAAGCCTACATGATAAATTTTCCAGTCATGTTGTAGAAAGAGGTTCCAAGGGATTAGGCTCCACAGGTGTAGATTGGGCTATGCTTTCTTTAAATTTAGATTCTCGCCCCATGCTAAAACTAAATATTCAAGGACATGAATTTAATGGGCTACTGGATACAGGTGCAGACCTTAGCATTATCTCTCGTCAAGAATGGCCAAAACATTGGCCATTACAACAAGCCACTCAAACGCTTCGAGGCCTAGGAGTGGCGAATAATCCCGATAAAAGTGCAATGGTATTAGATTGGAAGGATCCTGAAGGATTTGAAGGAACTATACAGCCATATGTATTGGATCATCTTCCTGTAAATTTATGGGGACGAGATGTCTTAGATCAATTAGGTTTGACATTAACAAATAATATCAATCAAAATGCACCCACTATTATGGCTAGACAAGGTTTTAGGAAAGGAAAAAGATTAGAAAAACAAGAACAAGGTATAGCAGCACCAATACAAATAAATCAAGGAACAGACAAACATGGGTTGGATTTTCACAAAGGGCCACTGAGACAATAAAAATTACCTGGAAATCAGAAAGACCAGTATGGGTCCGTCAGTGGCCCTTGACTAAAGAAAAGATACAAGTAGCCCATGATCTGGTCAAACAACAATTAGTGGAAGGACATATACAACCTTCTGTATCTCCCCATAATACTCCCATTTTTGTCATCAAAAAGAAATCTGGTAAATTGAGATTATTGCAAGATTTAAGAGCCATTAATAATGAAATGGTCATTATGGGACCTGCTCAATCGGGGATTCCTCAGTTGCCTGCTTTGCCAAAAACTTGGTATGTTTTAGTTATAGATATTAAAGATTGTTTTTTTTTCAATTCCAATTCATCCTGAGGATAGTCCACGTTTTGCATTTACTATCCCTGCACTGAATCATGAAGGTCCTGATCAGAGATATGAATGGAAAGTACTCCCTCAAGGGATGGCTAACAGCCCAACTATGTGTCAAATTTATGTTAACAGAGTAATCCAGCCACTTAGAAATCAAAATCCTGAGCTACAAATATTTCACTATGTGGATGACATATTATTAGCACACAAAGCTAAAAACACATTGCTAGAATGTTATGCCACACTAACAAACTTATTAAAAAATTATAATCTAGAGATAGCAATAGATAAAGTACAATTAAATTTTCCAATTAATTATTTGGGAGTTCTATTATCCTCAACCATGGTCCGTCCACCAAAAATTCAAATACGAGTAGATCAACTCAAATCACTTAATGACTTTCAAAAGTTATTAGGAGACATAAATTGGATAAGGCCTTATCTAGGTATTCCAACAGGAGAATTGGGACCTTTATTTGATATCCTAAAAGGTCCATCAGATCCAAATTCACCCCGAATGTTGACGCCTGAAGCAAGAAAGGCATTAAAAATCATTGAAACATATATGGAAAATATGCATTTGGATAGAATTGATATAAGTTTGCCTTTATTATTTATTGTACTATCAACAAAAAATATTCCTACAGGAGTATTTTGGCAAGAAGGTCCATTATTATGGATACATTTATCTTATTCTCCTAACAATATTTTTACTAGGTATCCTGAGGCTGTAGGACAATTAATACTCAAAGGAATAAAAACAGCAAAGGCAGTGTTTGGAATTTCTCCTAATAAAATTATTACTCCATATACTATGAATCAAATTGATGAATTAGCTAATGAGTTAAATACTTGGGCAATAATCATGTGCAAATCTAATGTTTCATTTGATAACCACTTACCATCTAATCCTTTATTGTCTTTTTGGTCATTGCAGCCTGTAATTTTTCCAAAAATGACAAGAAAAACACCTATCATGAATGCTCCAAATATATTCACTGATGGATCAAATAATGGTACAGCAGCAATAGTTACCCCTGATCGAACTTTTACATTTTTAGTACCCAAACAATCAGCTCAAAAGGTAGAGCTTAATGCAGTATTACAAACTTTTTTGATGTTTAAAGATTCTATATTTAATTTATTTTCTGATAGTCAGTATATAGTTAATGCTATAGTATCCCTTGAAGATGCTGGTAGGATTTCCCCTTCTTCTACTGTTTTCTCTTTGTTTTCCACTATACAAAGTTTAATCTGGGACAGAAAAGATCCATTCTTTATAGGACATATCAGGGCACATACAGGATTGCCTGGAGCCCTTAGTTTGGGCAATGATTTAGCAGATAAAACTACACATGACATTCATATTTTCTCTATACTAGAAGAAGCTATAAATTTTCATAAAAGGTTCCATGTCAATGCTAATACTTTACAAAAGCGTTTTAAAATAACTAAGGAGCAAGCTAGACAAATAATAAAACAATGTCAAAATTGTGTGACCTTTTTACCACAAGTTAATCTTGGAGTCAATCCTAGAGGATTGATACCTAACCATATTTGGCAGATGGACGTCACACACTTGCCAGAATTTGGAAAATTAAAATATTTGCATGTTACAGTTGATACTTCTTCTGGATTTTTGATGGGCTCCCTTCATGCCGGAGAAAAAACTAAAGATGTTATAGCTCATTGCTTACAAAATTTTGCCACTGTGGGCATTCCAAAACAGTTAAAAACAGATAATGCCCCTGGTTATACGTCTACTTCTTTTAAACAATTTTGTTCATCATTTGGCATTACTCATATAACAGGAATCCCATACAATCCACAGGGACAAGGCATAGTTGAAAGAGCTCATCAAACTATTAAAATGTACTTATTAAAGCAAAAGGACGGAATTGGGAAGGGGTATATATTCCCCAAAGATAAACTTAAAATAACCCTTTTTACTCTAAACTTTTTAAATTTGGATTCATCAGGACTTAGTGCTGCAGAAAGGCATATGTGTCCAAAAAATGTACATAAGCCCAAGGTACTTTGGAAAGATATTCTAACAGGACAATGGAAAGGTCCTGACCCAGTAATTGTCTGGAGTCGGGGGTCTGTTTGTGTGTTTCCACAGGAAGAACAGCAGCCGATTTGGATTGCGGAGAGATTAACTAAAGTCCTGACCCAGTGATTGTCTGGAGTCGGGGGCCTGTTTTTGTGTTTCCACAGGGAGAACAGCAGCCGATTTGGATTCCAGAGAGATTAATTAAAGCAATTTCTACAGACCAAAAAGAAGATGATTTGGCTCAAATCCATAACAGCTGATATCCAAAACTCCAATTTGGCTATCCTTACATCTGCAACAGAACCAGGATGCTTTTTTCAATATCTATTTTATTCTATTTTGTTTTTTGAGCTCATATAGACCTAGGTTAATGTTTTGCTGATCAGTTCTATATATTTTTTTTTTTTACTATAGAGTTTTTAAACATTGCAATGGAGATTTCACCTGTAAAAAGTTATAAGGCCTTTACTATTATGTTATGTGTTGTATGTATTATATTATGTGTGCACACTTGTGTTTTGTGTTATATGTTTGAATATACATATGTCCATATATCATATATGATTGAGCGCTCATAAAAAAAAAATGGATCCAAAATTTTTTTTTTATTCACGTGATTTAAATGGTTTAATTTAAATTGGGTAAATAACTGTTAAGAAGGTTAACAGATCTGTTTGTTTACTTTCACCTATTCTTTTCATTATATTTAATAATTCTTTTCAAAATAATGTAAATTGTTAAGAAAATTGTTTTCTTTTAGTGCCTTCTAGAATGTTACACAATTATTAATATTAACCATTATTGCCAAAATTCCTATCTTCATTCCAGTGCCAGTGAAGATAATGTAAATTGTTAAGAAAATTGTTTTCTTTTAGTGCCTTCTGGAATGTTACACAATGTTTTCTTTAGCTATTATTGCCAGAATTTCTATCTTCATCCCAGTGCCAGTGAAGACAATGTAAATTGTTAAGAAAATTGTTTTCTTTTAGTACCTTCTAGAATGTTATATAATTTTTTCTTTAGCCATTATTGCCAGAATTCCTATCTTCATCCCTGTGCTGGTGAAGACAAAGATAAAACTAATCTACAATCTCTGCAATAGCCATCACTGAACCGCTTACAGAACTTGCCTAAACTATGTGTCACATGTATGCATTGTGAACTCACTTGTATGCATTGTGAACTATCTGTTGGTGCAGCGACTTGTGGTAGTGTTGGAGTATTTTTGCTGATGATGTCATCGGTGGTACAATTTTTCCAACAAGAGCTGTCAATTGGCTTGGTATATCTTCCTCTCTTCTGCTTGTCATGATCGTTCAGCTATTTGGGGGCCAACAGAGGTGAGGCAAAGAACCTCACCCCCCCGCTGGTACCTCTCCACAGGTGTGGCTGTATACTGGACCGGTAGTCAATGACGGGTAAGATCCAATTACAATGGTTCCAACCTAAGACAGGAGGCTGACACCCTGAGGTCAGCTCATCCGAAGACGGGTAAGGACCATATGTAGTATTGGACAACCTAAGGCAGGCACGGTCCCTAAGCCACATGCTTGTTGTTTAAACAGAGAGGGGGAGATGTTGAGAGCCACAGCCAAAGGGGCCCCAGAAAACTTCCAGCTGCCAGCAAACTCCCAGCTGCCGGCTGATGATTGGCTCACAGTGGCCCCAGCAACATCTAGCTGATTGGCTCCTCTGTGGTGATGTTCATTGGGCTGTTTCCCTGCCCTTCAGACTGCCAGCTGATGATTGGCTCACAGCGGCCCCAGCAACATCTAGCTGATTGGCTCCTCTGTGGTGATGTTCATTGGGCTGTTTCCCTGCCCTTCAGACTACGGAACTGCTCATTGGGGGACTTCTTTGGCTCCGCCCACGCGACCTAGCCAATCGGCCTCAAGAGCAGGAGGATTGTGGGAGGTGGTTGTTGGTGTGTGGGAGAGGCTTGTGGAAGCCGGTGGTGGCAGTTGGGCTCTGAGGGTTTTTCCTGAGGAGCTGTTTTGTTTGGCGTTTGTAGTTTTAAAAATAAAGTTTGTTTCTTTTGACAAGTGGCTCCTGAATTGTGCCCAGCCAGACTGCGGCACCTAACCCTAACCTATGCCTTAAACCTAACCCTACCTCAAGGAATTCCCTTTCACTAAGCATAAAACTTGTCCCATCCTAAATCCTAACCCAAATCCTAGCACTAATTCTAACTGTAATCTTGTCCAAACTATAGCTCTAACCCTATCCATTACCCTTATCTTAACACTAATTATAACCCTATTTCTAACACTAAACTTAACCTTAAACATAAATGTCACCATAGACCCAACCCAAAACCTAACCCTTGAAATAGCCCTAATCTTAGTGGAAACATTAAACCTTACACTAAACTTAATCCTAACATTAGCCCTAACCCAAACCCTAACCCTAACCCTAATATTAACTCTAATATTATCCATTATCCTAATTTTAATGCTAACCCTAATTAAAATCCTAGCCATAACACTAACCCTAAACCAAACCATAAACTTAAACATAACCCTAGACTTAACCCTCGCCACAGCTCTAATCCTAGCTCAAAAACTAACCTTCACTCTAACTTAACTATAACCTAGCCCTAAACCTAACACTTACCCTAACCTTAATACCTACCCTAATACAAATAACTATCTCTATACATAACCCAAATCCTAGACATAATCCAAACCATAACCTAACCCTAACCCAAGATCTAAGTCTAATCATTACACTAAACATAACCCTAACCCTAATGCTAATCCTAACCTTATCAATAAACCTAACCCATTCTTTACCCTAAACCTTAACCGAAAACTAAACCTAACCATATCCATTATCCTAACCCTAAATCTAAACCTACCATTAACTCAAGCCTTCACCATAAACTTTCACCTAAAAAAACATTTAACCTTGCCTGTACCTTTTATCAAAGCCCTAGCTCTAAACCTGACCCTAACTAAACGTAACTCTTACATTAGATCTAGGCATAACCTAACCCTAAATCTATCCCTACCATACCCCAAGACCTGACATTAGTCCTAGAACTAGTCTAGCCCTAAACCTAACAGAAACCCTAGACATGATTTTAGCTCTAAACTTACCTTAATCCTACCCTGAACAATAACCCTATCACTAATCCTAATTCTCACCCTTATCCTAGACCTAAAGCTAGCTATAACTCCATCCATTCCTCTAACTTAATCTTGACCATAAACCTAGCCCTACCGCTAGGCCTTATTTTAACACAAACCCTAGCCATAAATTAGATGTAAACCTAACCCTAACCCTATCCTAAGCCTGGTACTTAGTCTAAAACTAACTCTCTTCCTAGCCCTGTCCCTAAGTCTAACCCTATCCCTTCTGGAACCCCAAGCTAGCCCTAACCCTAGTTTTAGATCTAAACCTAAATCTAAATCTAACCCTAACCTTAATCCTAAACCACATCCTAAAACTAACCAAAATTCTAACATTAATCCAAAAGCAAGCACTAACACTACCCCTAGCCGTAAATCAAAACTCAGCCATAGCCCTAACCCTATAACTTAAACCAAACCCTAAACCTACACCTAGCCCTAACTTTAGCCCTAAGGAGTGTCTTAACCCTTACCCTAAAACTAACCCTTTCCCTGACTCTGACCCTAACACTAAACTTAGCCGTATACATCACCTTCACCCTAAACCTATGCTTTGCATGCTTCAGCATAGGGCTACATTCACAAGAAACAAATCAGAGAGTGCCCACAGGGAACTGATTGAGCGTGTGAAATTTCAAGCAGCTAACACCAACCTTGTTTGTTATCCAGCTCCATTTCCAATTACACATATAAGTCAAGATGAAGTGAAACCTTAAAATACAAACTGTTCCTGACAGCGAACCATGAACCAAGAAGGTCCAAACATGGGGAATATAGTAAGGCAGAGTAAAAGATGAATCCTCCCTAGTATCAAAGAAATTTCAAGAAAACTAACTCTAACCCCAACACTAATTCTAATCCTAGCCATAAACCTAACCCTAACACTTACCCAAACCAGTTTAAAGAACTATTGATCATAGAAGACCAAAACGTGGGGTGCCTAGCAGGGCATGGTAACAGATGAATCCTACCCAGTATAAAAAAAAAGAAAAAGAAAAATCTGACAAAATAATTGGGGAAGGTGTTTCAGTACATGCCTATTTCTCTTGTTTTTCCTAAAGTGTTCTTGGATAATGTTCTTTTCATTGCCATAGCTTTGGAAAACTTACACTGAGAAAAAACAAGAAAATGCCCACTGACTGAGTGTGTGAAATTTCAGCAGCTAACACCAACCCTGTTTGATTACCAGCTCCATTTCCATTTACCCATATAGGGCAACTTGAAGTGAAACCTTAAAATACAAACTGGTCCTGACAGTGAAATTAGAAGGCCAAAATCTGGAGAACATAATAAGGCTAGGTAAAAGATAAATCTTGCATAGTATCAAAGAAATTTGAACAAAATAACTCTAACCCTAACACTAGTTCTAACTCTAGTCCTAACTCTAAAACTAAACCTAAACCTATCACTTATATAGAGCTTTGATCATACATTTCCCAAATTTTGGGAATCCACTGTAGCAAGCTAGCAGATGAATCCTGTGCAGTATCAAAAAAACTGATGAAATAATTGGGGGGAGGTAGTTCAGGACATGCATATTTCCATGATTTCACATAAAGTGCTCTTGGATAATGTGTGTTTGCATGTTTGTGCTGAAGGCTACATTCACAAGAGAAACAACAGATTGAGTGTGTGAAGATTCAAGCAGCTAGCACAATACCTTTTGATTTCTAGCTCCATTTCCATTTACCTGAATAGGTTCAAAAGAAGTGAAACCTTTGCCGCAGTCAGGCTGGGCACAATTCAGGAGCCACTTGTCAAAAGAAACAATCTTTATTTTTAGAACCACACACACCAAACAAATAAGCTGCTCAGGAAAAACCCTCAGAGCCCAACAGCCACCACAGCTTCCCACAAGCCTCTCTCCCAACCACAAGCCTCACCACCTCCCACAATCCTCCTGCTCCTGAGGCCTATTGATTTGGTCTTTTGGGCAGACCCAAAAAAGTCCCCCAATGAGCAGCTCCGTGGTCTGAAAGGACAGGGAAACAGTCCAATGAGCGTCACCACAGGGGAGCCAATCAGCTAGATGTTGCTGGGGCCGCTATGAGCCAATCATCAGCTGGCAGCTGGAAGTTTGTTGGCAGCTGGAAGTTTGCTGGAGCCCCTTTGGCTGTGGCTCTCAACATCTCCCTCTCTCTGTTTAAATAACAAGCATGTGGCTTAGGGACCGTGCCTGCCTTAGGCTGTCCAATAGTACATATGGTCCTTACCCTTATCCCAAGAGCTGACCTCAAGGCGTCAGGCTCCTGTCTTAGGTTGGTACCACTGCATTTGGATCTTACCCGTCACTGACTACCAGTACAGCATACAGCCACACCTGTGGATAGGTCTTTGTAACAGCAGAGGGGTGAGGTTCTTTGCCTCACCTCTGTTGGCCCCCAAATTTTAGCTGAACGATCATGACAAGCAGAAGGGAGGAAGATATACCAAGCCAATTGACAGCTCCTTTTAGAAAAATTGTACCACCGATGACATCATCAGCAAAAATACCCCAACACTACCACAAGTCCCTGCACCAACAGATAGTTCACAATGCATACAGGTGAGTTCACAATGCATACAAGTGATACATAGTCCAGGCAAGTTCTGCAAGCAGTTCAGTGATGGCTATTGCAAAAGCTGTAGATTGGTTTTATCTTTGTCTTCACCAGCACTGGGATGAAGATAGGAATTCTGACAATAATGGCTAAAGAAAAAAAAATTATGTAACATTCCAGAGGCACTAAAAGAAAACATTTTTTCTTAACAATTTATATTGTCTTTAAGAAAACTATTAAATATAATGAAAAGGAAAGGTGAAAGTAAACAAACAGATCTGTTAGCCTCCTTTTTTTCATATATTAAAACAATCCTCAACAGCTGTTTAACCAATTTAAATTAAACCATTTGAATCACGTGAAAAAAAATATTTGGATCCATTTTTTCATTAGCACTCATCATCTATGATATATGGACATTCGTACATTCAAACATATAACAGAAAAAAAAGTGTGCACACATAATATAATACATACAACACATAACATAATAGTAAAGGTCTTATAACTTTTTACAGGTGAAATCTCTATTGCAATGTTTAAAAATTCTATAGTAAATGCAAAAATAGAAATGATCAGCAAAACATTAACCTAGGTCTGTCTGAGCTCAAAAAACAAAATAGAACTTCATGGTATGGCAAAGGGCAATAATAAAATAGATATTGAACACAGCATCCTGGTTCAGCCAGATGTAAGGATAGCCAAACTACAGTTTTGGATATCAGTTGTTATGGATTTGAGCCAAATCATCTTCTCTTTGGTCTGTAGAAATGGCTTTACTTAATCTCCCTGGAATCCTAATCAGCTTCTGTTCTCCCTGTGGAAACACACAAACAGACCCCCAACCCCAGACAATTACTGGGTCAGGACCTTTCCATTGTCCTGTTAGAATACACGTCCAAAGTGCCTTGGGCTTATGTACACTTTTTGGACACATATGCGTTTCTGCAGCACTAAGCCCTAATGAATCCAAATTTAAAAAGTTCAGAGTAAAAAGGGTTATTTTAAGTTTATCTTTGGGAAATATATACCCCTTCCCAATTTCTTCTTTTTGCTTTAATAAGTACATTTTAATAATTTGATGAGCTCTTTCAACTATGCCTTGTCGCTGTGGATTCTATGGGATTCCTGTAATATGAGTATTGCCAAATGTTGAGAAAAATTGTTTAAAAGAGGTAGAAGTATAATCAGTGGCATTATCTGTTTTTAGCTGTTTTGGAATGCCCACAGTTGCAAAATTTTGTAAGCAATGAGCTATAACATCTTTAGTTTTTTCTCCGGCATGAAGGGAGCCCATCAAAAATCCAGAAGAAGTATCAACTGTAACATGCAAATATTTTAATTTTCCAAATTCTGGAAAGTGTGTGATGTCCACCTGCAAAAATGATTATGTATCAATCCTCTAGGATTGACTCCAAGATTAACTTGTGGTAAAAAGGTCACACAATTTTGACATTGTTTTATTATTTCTCTAGCTTCTTTCTTAGTTATTTTAAAACGCTTTTGTAAAGTATTGGCATTGACATGAAACCTTTTATTTAAATGTATAGCTTCTTCTAGTGTAGAGAAAATATGTATGTCATTTGTAGTTTTATCTGCTAAAACATTGCCCAAACTAAGGGCTCCAGGCAATCCTGTATGTCCCCTGATATTTCCTATAAAGAATGGATCTTTTCTATCCCAGATTTACTTTGTATAGTGAAAAGCAAAGAGAAAACAGTAGAGGAATTGGAAATCCTACCAGCATCTTCAAGGGATACTATAGCATAAACTATACACTGACTATCAGAAAATAAATTAACTACAGAATCCTTAAACATCACAAAAGCTTGTAATACTGCATATACTGCATTATGCTCTACATCTTGAGCTGATTGTTTGGGTACTAAAAATGTAAAAGTTTGATCAGGTGTAACTATTGCTGCTGTACCATTATTTGACCCATCAGGGACTATATTTGGAGCATTCATGATAGGTGTTTTTCTTGTCATTTTTGGAAATATTACAGGATGTGATAACCAAAAGACAATAAAGGATTAGATGGTAAGTGGTTATCAAGTGAAACATTAGATTTGCACATGATTATTGCCCAAGTATTTAACTCATTAGCTAACTCATCAATTTGATTCATAGAATATGGAGTAATAATTTTATTGGAAGAAATTTGAAACACTCCCTTTGGTGCTTTTATTCCTTTGAGTATTAATTGTCCTACAGCCTCAGGATACCTAGTAAGAATAGTGTTAGGAGAATAAGATAAATGTATCCATAATAATGGACCATCTTGCCAAAATACTCCTGTAGGAATATTTTTGTTTGTAATACAATAAATAATAAAGGCAAACTTATATCAATTCTATCCAAATGCATATTTTCCATATATGTTTCAATAATTTTTAATGCCTTTCTTGCCTCAGGCATTAACATTTGGGGTGAATTTGGATTTGATAGACCTTTTAGGATATAAAAAAAAAGGTTCCAACTCTCCTGTTGGTATACCTAGATTAGGCCTTATCCCATTTATCTCTCCTAATAACTTTTGAAAGTCATTAAGTGATTTGAGTTGATCTACTCATATTTGAATTTTTGTTGGACAGACCATGGTTGAGGATAATAGAACTCCTAAATAATTAATTGCAAAATTTAATTGTACTTTATCTATTTCTATCTCTAGATTATAATTTTTTAATCAGTTTTACGTGTGGCATAACATTCTAGCAATGTGATTTTTCTTTTTGTGCTAGTAATACATCATCCATATAGAGAAATATTTGTAGTTCAGGGTTTTCATTTTTAAGTGCCTGGATTACTTTATTAACATAAATTTGACACATAGTAGGGCTGTTAGCCATCCCTTGAGGGAGTACTTTCTATTCATATCTCTGATCAGGACCTTCATGATTCTGTGCAGGGATAGTAAATGCAAAACGTGTACTATCCTCAGGATGAATTGGAATTGAAAAAAAAAAACAATTTTAAATATCAACAACTAAAACATACCAGGTTTTTGGTAAAGAAGACAATTGAGGAATCCCCAATTAAGCAGGTTCTATAATAGCCATTTTATTATTAATGGCTCTTAAATATTGCAGTAATCTCCATTTACCAGATTTCTTTTTGATGACAAAAATGGGAGTATTATGGGAAGATGCAGAAGGTTGTATATGTCCTTCTGCTAATTGTTGTTTTACCAGATCATGGGCTGCTTGTATCTTTTCTTTAGTCAGGGGCCACTGAGGAACCCATACTGGTCTTTCTGATTTCCAAGTAATTTTTATTGTCTCAGTGGCCCTTTCTGAAAAATCCAACCCATGTCTGTCTGTTCCTTGATATATTTGTATTGGTGTTTCTATACTTGTTCTTGTTTTTCTAATCTTTTTCCTTTCCTAAAACCTTGTCTAGCCCTAATAGTGGGTGCATTTTGATTGATGTTATTTGTTAATATCAAACCTTATTAATCTAGGACATCTTGTCCCCTTAAATTTATGGAAAATGATCCAATACATACGGCTGTATAGATCCCTCACATTCTTCAGGATCCTTCCAATCTAATACCATTGTACTTCTAAGCGGATTAGTGGCCACTCCTAGGCCTCGAAGGGTTTGAGTGGCTTGTTGTAATGGCCTATGTTTTGGCCATTCTTGACGAGAGATGGCTAAGGTCTGCACCTGTATCCAGTAGCCCATTAAATTCATGTCATTGAATATTTAGTTTTACCATGTGGTGAGAATCTAAATTTAAAGAAAGCATAGGGCAATCTACACCTGTCGAGCCTAATCCATTGGAACCGCTTTGTACAGTACAAGTGGAAAATTTATCATGTAGGCTTGGTATTATTAGTAACTGTGCTATTCTATCTCCTAGTAAAATTACTGATATACCCTGAACTGGCTATAATTTTTATTTCACCTTAATATTCAGGATAAATTACCCCAGGACTTATCATATGTCCTTTTAGAGTAGAAGAGCTGTGTCCCAATAATAAGCCTACTGTTTCTTTGGGAAGAGGTCCTTTTACCCCTGTGGGAATGATTTGAACTCCCTTATCTAGAGTTAATACTTCTCTGGCGGAGGCACAGATGCCAAACCCTGCACTCCCTCTGGTTTGTCTGATGAGGGATCTGATGGACAATGTGTCCTGGGAACTACCCTGATGGGGTTGCTGGGTTCCTTCAGTGCTCCATATATTTGTGGTCTTGAGCCCCGGAGAATTGGGCCCCCCTGTCAATTTTTTTGGCAATGGAGCACGATGCCTTTCTCCATGATATCATAGATAAACACCTGGTCATTGTTCATTTTTGATAATGGAGTACCCTATCTGGTGGTTTGAGAATGGCATTCATTAGCCCAATGTCTCCCTCTATGGCTTCATGGGCAAATATCAACTATTCTACTCCTTTGATACTTAGTTTTGTTAAACCCTCCTCCTATGGGGCAACTCCTTTTAAAATGTCCTGTTTGTTCAGAACTGTAGCATGTTCTTGCCCTGGCATCTAAAGCCTGTTTTACTGCAGCTGCCATGACTTGCTCTTGTTCATTAATGTCTCTACATAATTTAATATATGTGTTTATATCTTCATGTTTCCATGATCTAATGATATCTCTGCACCAACGATTCACTTGGTCATAAGCCAGTTGTTTTAATAATGGCATTGCTTGTTATGTATTCCCAAAAACTCTGGTAGCTGTTTGAATAAGCCTATCTACAAATTCAGTGTAAGACTCATTAGCTCCTTGTATTTTCTTAGATAATTGACCTTGTAAACCTCCATGCCCTTGTAAAGTCTTCCATGCCTTAACCGCCTCAACAGCAATTGGTGCATATACGCCAGGATCATATAAAATTTGTTGCTGCTGATCCACATAAGGTCCCTTTCCTAAAAACATATCTAGATTTCTCCGAGGATAATCAGCTGCTGCATTTTACCTAGCTGTCTCCTTGCAAAATTCCTTATTGGCAACCTTCCATAACAGGAATTGTCTTCCTTTTAGCACAGCTTTACACATATTAGCCCAATCTGCTGGTGTCATGTTCAAGTTGTTAATGGATTCGTCCAAGCTTACAGGGAAGGGTGCTTAAGGATCATAGGTTTTACAGCCTCTTTTATCTGCTTCACTGTTTTGAAATTTAAAGCATGGTGAACTCACTGCCCTCCTACCTCAAATACAGGGCATGCTAATACTTGAGATCCTGTCTCAGGATCCCAACTATCAACTGCGGGGCTTGGAGGTCTCCTAGCATATGGAGGTGCCCTTGTTAGTTGGACATTTACATCCTTTGGTGATAGAAAGGTGTTAGTAGCAGACTCCTGTAGAGGTGGCACTGTTGGTTGGACTCTTACATCCTCTAGTGATAGAAAGGTGTTAGTAGCAGTCTCCTGTTGTAACTTTTCCCTGATGGTTGTTTCTGCTCTAAACTTTCTTCCTGTGTCTGTCTAATTTGAGAGACCTTCTCTTTTACTTGAATCTTTTCTTCTGTCTGACTAACTTGAGAGACATTCTCTTTTACTTCAATCAATATGTCTTCTCCTCCCTCTACCATTGTCTGAATTGAAGGCTTTGAACTAAGCAAACAAGATATGAATGTCCACAATGGCTATGTGCCAACTGGCAGAGTCCCTGGGCTTTTCTTTTCTATTCTTTTTAAAACTTCAAAATTTTGGTTCCATTGTGATATATTTAAAAACTCCTCCTTAAAAAGCCTGGGCTACATTTTTGTATTGTATCAACCTATGCCCTGACTGCTCTTGATTTTACTGGGATGCCTCCTTCCTCCAACAATTTACTTAACACTCTTTTGGTTTGTGTTTTACTAATTTCTGATCCCATATTTCTACTATAATACAACCCAACAAGATAACACCAAACAGAAATGAGATAGAATGAAATAAAAATGAAACAACAAAAAATCATTATAACCTTTCTCCCTATCTGTTCATCATATGCAAATAGTTTTTCCTCAGATGTGAGCGGTTTTTCTTTAGTCTCACTCATCTCCAGGAACAAGCAACTTAAAACAAAAGTGAAGCAAAACAAAAGAGGAATCTTAAAATGGCTACCCATCCTCTCACACTGCCCTCAGGGGCGAGCAGTTTACCTTATCACTTACCCTCCGTCCCTCCCCGTGGGAGCCACCAAATGCCGCAGTCAGGCTGGGCACAATTCAGGAGCCACTTGTCAAAAGAAACGAACTTTATTTTTACAACCACACAGGCCAAACAAAACAGCTCCTCTGGAAAAACCCTCAGAGCCCAACTGCCACCACCGGTTCCCACAAGCCTCTCTCCCAACCACAAGCCTCACCACCTCCTACAATCCTCCTGCTCTTGAGGCCGATTGGCTGGGTCGTGTGGGTGGGGCCAAAAAAGTCCCCCAATGAGCAGCTCCGTGGTCTGAAAGGGCAGGGAAACAGCCCAATGAGCATCACCTCAGAGGAGCCAATCAGCTAGATGTTGCTGGGGCTGCTGTGAGCCAATCATCAGCTGTCAGTCTGAAAGGGCGGGGAAACAGCTCAATGAGCATCTTCAATGAGCATCACCACAGGGGAGCCAATCAACTAGATGTTGCTGGGGCCGTTGTGAGCCAATCATCAGCTGGCAGCTGGAAGTTTCCTGGCAGCTGGTAGTTTGCTGGGGCCCCTTCAGGTGTGGCTCTCAACAACTCTTAAAACTCAAACTGTTTCTGACAGTGAACAGTGAACCGAAAAGTCCCCAAACTGGTGAACATAGTAAAGCTAGGTAAAAGATGACACTTGCACAATATCAAAGAAATGTGAAAAAAACTAAATCTTATCCTAACATTCACTCTAACACTAACCCTAACCCTAACCCTAAAACTAACCCTAACCTGTTTAGAGAATTTTTAATCATAGAAGTTCCTATCTTGTGGAGACAAGTCGTCAAGCCAACAGATGAATCCTCTGCAGTATCAAGGAAATCTGACCAAATGACTGGGAAGGTAATTCAGTACATGCATATTTTTCTGGTGTCTCCTAATGTGCTCTCAGATAAAGTTCTTTTTGCTTGCTTCAGCTTTGGGATACTTTCACAAGGAATAATTTAGAGTACCGACAAGGAATTGATTGAGTATGTGATGTTTCAAGCAGCTAGCACCAAAACTGTTTGATTTCAAGCTTCATTTCCATTTACCCATAGAGGTAAAAATAAAATGAACCCTTAAAATATACACTGTTTCTGACAGTGAAACTTTAACTGAGAAGGTCAGAAACTGGGAAACTTAACAAGGGTAAGGAAAGTATGAATACTGCCCAGTATCAAATAAATCTGAACAAATCTAACTGTAACCCTAATGCTGGATTTGACTCTATGCCCAACACTAACCCTAAGCTGTTTAGAGAAACTATGATCATAGAAGTCCCAAAATTGGGGATCCTATTGGGGCAAGCTAGTAGACGAATCCTGCACATTATCAAAAAAAATGACCAAATCTTTGGAGAAGGTATTTTAACATATTTATATTTCCCTCTTTTCTCCTAAAGTGGTCTCAGATAAACTTACTTTGCATGCTTCAGCTTAGAGCTACATTCACAAGGAACATACCAGAGAGTGCCCACAGAGAACTGATTGAGTTTGTGAAGTTTGAAGCAGCTGGCACCAACCCTGTTTGATACTAGCTCCAATTTCATGTAGGTCAAAAAGAAACTGTTCCTGAAAGTGAACCATTGAATCTTGAAGGCCCAAATGTGGGGATCCTAATAAGTCTTTCTCAAAGATGAATCCTGTACAGTATCAAAGTAATCTGACCAAAATCTTTGAAGCTCTTTCAGTACATGTGTACTCTGCTTGTTCCTAAAGTCCTCATAGATAAAGCTGTTTTTTTCTACTTCTGCTTTTGGCTATATCCACAAGAAAAAAAAAAAAAAAAAAAAAAAAAAAAAAAAAAAAAAAACAGAGAATCCTCACTGAGAACTGATTGAGTATGTGATTATTCAAGCAGCTAGCCCAAACCCTGTTTGATTTCTAGGTTCATTTCCATTCACCCTTATAGGGCACAAAAAAAGAGAAACATGAAAATTGTAATTGTTAGGCACACCAAATCAAAGAAATCTCACCAGATAATTGGGGGAGGTAGTTAAGCCCCTGCATATTTCCCTGTTTGCTCTTAAAGTACTCTCACTTATAGTTGCTTTCCATGCTTCAGCTTAGGGCTACTTTCACAAAGAATAAACCAGCTTAGGGCTACTTTCACAAAGAATAAGCCAGAGAATGCCCATAGAGAACATTGAGTGAGTGAGGTTTGAAGTAGCAAGCACAAACCCTGTTTGATTTTCAGTTCCATTTCCATTTACCCACATAGGTCAAAAAAAGTGAAAACTTAAAATACAAACTGTCCTGGACAGGGATCCCTTGATCCAAGAGGCCTAAACCTAGGGAGTATAGTAAGGCTATGTAAAAAACTGAATCCAGCCCAGTATCAAAGAAATTTGAATGAAACTAAATCTAACAAAACACTAGCTGTAAATGTAGCCCTAACCTAATATTAAACCTAATTTAAGCTGTTTAGAGAACCATTGATCAAAGTAGTCCCCAAATAAAGAAGCCTAGTAGGGAAGGTTAACTGATAAATCCTGTGCAGTATCAATAATTCTGACCAATTAATTTGGGGAGGTATTTCCGTACATTCATATTTCCCGGTTTTCTCCTAATTTGTTCTTGGTTAAATTATTTTTTAATGCTTCATTTTATGGTACTTTCACAAGGAACAAACCAGAGAGTTCCCAGAGAGATGATTGAGGGGTGAAGTTTCAAGCAGCTAGTACTAACCCTGTTTGATTTAAACTCTCCATTTTTATTCACACCTATAGGTCATAATAAAGTGAAACCTAAAAATTCAAACTGCTCCTGACAGTGAACCAGCAAACCTTAAAGGCCCAAACGTGGGGATCTTACAAAGGCTAGGAAAAGGATAAATCCTTTACAGTATCAAAGCAATCATGCAAAAAAAAATAAAGTTGAAGCTTGGTCCTCAGATAACACTATTTCTTTCGACATCTGCTTTGAGCTACTTCCACAAGAAACAAATCAGAGAATGTACACTGAGAACTGATTGAGTGTGTGAAGTTTCGAGCAGCTAGCACAAACCCTGTTTGAGTTCCAGCTCCATTTCCATTCACCCTTATAGGGCAAAATAAAATGAAACATGAAAATTAAAAGTGCTACTGAGAGCAACTCCTTTTAGTTAGGAGGCCCAAACATGGGGAGTATACTAAGAATAGGAAAAAAGATGAATTCTGCCCAGTATCAAAAATGTTGAAAAAAACTAACTTTAACCCTAACACTTGCTCTAACCCTTACCCTAGCTCTAACCCTAACCCTAACTCTAACCTGTTAAGAGAAACTTTGATCATAAAATTTCAAACATAGGAAGACTAGTGGGGTAAGCTTACAGATGAATTCTTCACAGTATCAAAAAATCTGACCAAATAATTGGGGGCAGTTTTTCACTACATGCATATTGCCCTGTTTTCTTCTAAAGTGATCTTGGATAAATTTGTTTTGCATGCTTCATCTTACAGATACTTTCACAAGAAAGAAATCAGAGAGTGCCAAAATGCAACTGATTGAGTATGTGAAGTTTCAGCCAGCTAGCATCAACCCTCTGATTTCTAGCTCCATTTACATTTACCCATATAAGCCAAAATGAAGTGAGACATTACAAACAAACTCTTCCCAACAGCAAACAATTGAACAAAGAAGGGCCCAAACCAGGGCACATAATAAGGCTAGGTAAAAGGTGAATCATTCCCAGTATCAAAGAAACTTGAACAAAACCAACTCTAACCCTAACATTATCTCTAATGCTAGCCTAACCCTAATCCTAAACCTAACCCTAACCTGTATAGGAAATAATTGATCCTAGATGTCCCAAATTTGGGGAGCTTACTGGCGCAAGCTAATAGATGAATCTTGTGTAGAATCTAGGAAATCTGACAAAATAATTGGGGGAGATAATTCAGTACATGCCTGTTTTCTTGTTTTTCCTTAAAGTACTCTCAGATAAAGTTGCTTTGTATGCTTCAGTTTAGGGTTACATTCACAAGGAACAAACCAGAGAGTCCACACAGAGAACTCATTGAGTGTGAGATGTTTCAATCAGCTAGCACCAACCCTCTTTGATATTAAGCTCCATTTTTCTTTACCATATAGGTCAAAATGAAGTGAAACCTCAAAATACAAACTGTTACTCTTAGCAAACCATTGAACTGAAAAACTCAAACATGGGGAACATAGTAAGTCCAAGATGAATCCTGCCCAGGATCAAGAAAATTTGAAAATAACTAACTCTAAACCTCACACTAGGTCTAAACCTAGCCCTAAGCCTATCTGTAACATTAGCTCTAACCTGTTTAGATAACCTTTGATCATAGAAGTCCCAAAGTTGTGAAGCCTAGTGAGGCAAGTTAAGAGATGAAAAATGCACAGTATCAAAGAAATCTGACCAAATAATTGAGGGAGTTTGTTCATTCCATGCTTATTCCACTGTTGTCTCCTAAAGTGCTCTTGGATAAAGTTATTTTTGCATGCTTCTGCTTTGGCCTGTATTCAATAGAAAGAAGCAGAGAGTGCTCACAGAGAACTAATTGAGTTTGTGACGACGTATCAAGCAGCTAGTACCAACCCTGCTTGATTTCCTGCTTCATTGTCATTCACACATATATGCCATAATCAAGTGACACCAGAAAATCCAAAATTTTCCTGATAGCTAACCGTTGAATTTAACTGCCCCAAATTGGGGATCATATTAAGGCTAGGTAAAGGATGAATCCTTTACAGTATCAAAGTAATTTGACCAAAAAAATATTAAAGATTTCTCCTTAAGTACTCACAGATGAAACTATTTTTTTTTTCTATTTCAGCATAGGGCTATGTCAATAAGAAACAAACCAGAAAATTCACACTGAGAACTGATTGAGCTTGTGAAGTTTCAAGCAAACTTTCAAACCAACTGTGTTTGATTTAAAGGTCTATTTTCGTTTACCCATATAGGTCAAAATGAAGTGAAATCTTAAAATAAAAACTGTTCCTGACGGCGAACCACTGATCTCAGAAGGCCCAAACCTGAGGAGAATAGTAATGCTAGGAAAAAGATGAAGTCAGTCCAGTATCAAAGAAATTTGAACAAAAATAACTCTAACACTAGCTCTAAAACTTACCCTAGCCCTAAGTATAACCATAACACTTACCTGTATAGAAAACCATTGATCCTAGATGTCTCAAACTTGGCAAGCCTAGTGGGGAAAGTTAAAGATGAATACTGCACACTATCAAAGAAATCTGATCAAATCTTTGGGAGACTTATTTCAATACATATATATATTTCTGTTTTCTCCTTAAGGGCTCTCAGATACAGTTGGGGCTTTTGCATGCTACAGCTTTGGCCTATCTTCAAAAGGAAGAAAACAGAGAGTGCCCAATGAGAGCTGATTTGTGAAGTTTAAAGCATCTCCTACCAACCCTATTTGATTTCCAGCTCAATTTTCATTCACATCAATAAGCCATAATGAAGGAAAATCTTAAAATACAAACTGTTCCTGACAGCGACCCATTGAACCAAGAAGGCCCAAACCTATGGAGCATACAAAGGCTAAGTAAAAGATTAATCTTGCCCAATATTATATAAATTTGAAGAAAACTAGGGCCACTCTGAAGCTTTCTGTGCAGATGGAAGGCTCGACTGTGTGGTTGCTATCAGCTAAGTGGGAAGTTAGAAGTCTGGGATCTGCATGAGCTCTCTATACCGAGGGCAGTCTAGGTTGCACATGTGCTCTCAGCTCAGTTGGAAGTCTCAGCTGCACTTCAGTTCTTGGTGCAGACAGACGTCTTGGCTGTGGGTTTTCTCTTGGCTCAGATGGAAGTCTCAGCCTTGCAGCCACTCTTGGTGCAGAGGGTAGGTAGGAGAGAACATACAGGCTTTGCTTGCAGGTCACCAGACCAAGGTCTAGGGACAGTGATGGGGTTAGGTATAGATATGAGGTTGCTAATAGGGTAGTGTTAGGGTTTGGTTTAGGGTTAGGGTTTTGGTTATGGTTAGAACTAGAATGAAGGCTAGGGTTAAAACTAGTAATAGTTATTCTGTTTGGGTTAGGTTAAAGATTAGGCTTACCATTAGGGTTAGGTTTTTGCTTAGGGTAAGGGATAGGATTATAGCTAGGGTTATGGCTAGGATTAGAACAAGGATTAGGATTAAAGCTAAATTTAGGGCTCAGATTAAGGCTAGTTTTGTGTTAGGTTTAGGGCTAGGGTTAGAGAAATGGCTAATGTAAGAACTAGAGTTACAATTATGGTTAATTTTTGGGTTATGATTAGGGGTTAAACATCTTGTGTTAGGATTAGGTTTAAGGTTATGGTGATATTTAGTGCTAGTGTTAGTGTTCGGTTAATAGTCAGGATCAGGGTTAGTTTTAGGATTAGGTTTAGGATTAAGTTTAATTTTAGGGTGATGTTTAGAGCTAGGGTGAGTGTTAGGATATGAGTGAGACTCGGGGTTAGTATTAAGGTTAAGGTAAGTACTCAAATTAAGGCTAGGTTTAGGGTAGTGCTAGGGTTTGTTGTAAGTTAAGGTTTGGTGTTAGGCCAATTGCTTTTTTTTTTTTTTTTTTTTACTGTAGGAATAGGGTTAGAACTAGTTTTTTTTTTATATATTAGTGTTAGGATTAGGGCTATTGATAAGGTTAGGCTTAGACTTAAGTTTAGTGTTAGATTTAGAGTTAGGGTTAGATCTAGGGTTAAGACTATTAATAAAGATAAGGCAAAGGTTATCACTAGGATGATGTCTAGGTTTAGGGCTAGGGCTAGGGTTATGGTAAGGGATAGGGTTAAAACCAAGGATGGGTTTAGTGTGAAAGTTAGAATTAATCTTAGAGCTAAGGTTATGGGTTGTTTTAGGGATAGGCCTAAATTTGGACTAGGATTAGGGCTAGGGATAATGTTCAGCACTGGCCTAGCATTAGGACTAGGGTTATGATTATGTTTATGGTAAGGGATGTTTTTATAGCTAGGTTTAGAGGTAGGGTTAGGGTTAGAATTAGAGATAGGGCTAGGGTTAGGGTTAAGTTTAATATTAAGGATAGGTTTAGGGCGAGGATGAGGGCTAGAGTTTGTTGTAGGTTTATGTCTAGAATTAGGGCTAGGGCTAATGTCAGGTATAGTGTTACAATTAGGGGTAGATTTAGGGTTAGGTTTTTGTCAAGCGCTAGTGTACGTGTTAAGCTTAGTGTAAGGATCTGGTTTAAATCTAAGTGTATTTTTAGGATCAGAATCAGGTTTAAGGTATGTTTTCTGTTAAGGTTTAGGGATAGGGCTCAAATGAGCTTTAAGGTAAGGCTTAGGGTAATGGATAGTATTTGGTTTAGGGTTCAGGGTAGATTCAGGGTAATAAGGAGTTTTTGAGGTAGCAATAAGAAAATGATTAGGCCTAGGGTTAGCTTTAGGATTAGGATTATCATAAGAATAATGTATAGGTTTAGAGATAGTTTATGGCTAAGATTAGGGCTAGAGTTAGTGTTAGGGTTTGGGTTAGGTCTAGTGATCCTAGCTTAGCGTAGGTTAGGGTTAGGTATAGGGCAAAATTATGTTTTGATCTAGGTTTTTTTCCTAGGGTGAGGGTTAGGTTTAATTCGTTTTAGGGTTATGTTTAGAGTAATACATTGAGTTAGATGTAAGATTATCTTATGGGTTAAAGTTAGGTTTAGGGTTAAGTTTAGCTTTAGAGTTGGGATTACTGTTGGGTTTAGAGTAAAAGATAGGTTTTGAGTTAGGTTTAGGGCTAAAGCAGTGGTTAGGTTGAGGGTTACATCTAGGTTGGGTTTATGTTTTGTGTTAGGGTTTTGGTTATGGTTAGGGCTAGGGTTATCATTTCATTTAGCATTAGAGTTAGGGAAATGGATTGAGGGTGTTAGAACTGGGAATAAGTTTGGGATTAATGCTAGGGTTAGGGTTATGGGTAGGGATAGTGCTAGGGTTATATTTAGGCTAAAAGTTAGACTGTGAGCTAGGGTTAGGTCTAAGGTGAGGGTTAGGGTTAGGGTTAGAAATAGGGTTAGGGTGAGGTTTTTGCTTAGGGTAGGTTTAGTCCTTGGATTACAGCTAGGTTTTGTGTTAGGGTTAGGCCTAGGGTTAGTGCTATGGGTAATGTAATGTCTAGAGTTCTAACTACAGCTACTAGTAAGGTAAGGGTTATTGCTAAGTCAAGTATTAAGTTTAGATTTTGGTTTATTTTCAGGTTCAGAGCTAGGTTTACTGTTAGTGTCAGGGTTAGTGTTCACGTTATTGTTAGGGTTAGGGTATGAGACAGAATTAGAACAAGGTTAGGTATAGTGTTAGGGTTAGTGTTTGGATTAGTTTAAGCATTATATTTAGGGATCGGATTAAGTTTTGTTTAGGTCTAGGGCTAGAGTTATCACATGATTTATGATTACGTTTAGGTCTTGGGCTAGTGTGAAGGTTACATTTGGGTACGAGGTTACCTATATAGCTAGTGGTAGGGTTCACTTTAAGGTTAGGTTCAGATTTATACCTATAATTAGTGTTAGGGTCAAAATATGGGTGAAGTTTAGAGTTTCATTTTGGGTTAGAGTTAGAGGTAGAATGAGGACTAGGGTTAGGACTAGTAATAGCATTAGTGTTTGATTTTGTCTAAAGATTAGGATTAGGACTAAGGTTATCATTATGGATAGGGTTTGGCTTAGGGTAAGGGATAAGGTTAGAGCTAGGGTTAGATCTACGTTTAGGCTTAGGTTTAGAGCTGTGATTAGGGATAGGGTTAGGGTTAAATCTAGTGTTAGGGCTTGGATTAGTGCTATTTTTGTGTTAGGGTTAGATTTAGGGCTAGGGTTAGGGCTATGGCCAATGTAAGAACTAGGATTAATATCAGGGTTAGTTTTAGGCTTAGGTTTGGGCTAGAAATGGTGCTAGCCTTAGCTTTAGGTTTAGTGTGATATATAGAGCTAGGGTTAGTGTTTGGATAAGATACAGATTCAGGGTTAGATTTAGGCCTAAGACTCGAATTAGAGCTAGGGTTATGTTTAGTTATAGGGGTAGGGTTTGCTATAGGGTAAGGTTTAGGGTAAGAGCAATGGCTCGGCTTTGTTTTAGGCCAGAGCTATAATTAGGGCTAGTCTTGGGAATAGCAACAGTGTTAGGGCTAGTGGTATGGTGAGGTTTATGCTTAAGTTGAGGGTTATATTTAGAGTTATGTTTAAATCTAGTGTTAGGTTTATGGCTAGGGTTATGGTTAAGGTTAGGGCTAGTTTGAGGGTTACATTAATGGATAGGGTTAGAAGTAGAAATATAGCTAGGGTGATAGTTTGTCTTAGGTCTAGGGTTAGGGGTACGTTTAGGGTTAGGGCTACAATAGGGCTAATATTAGCGTTTGGGTCAGTGTTAGGGTTAAGTCTATGGTTAGGACTAGCGTTAGGGTTAGTGTTAGTGTTAGGTTTAGAGTTACTGTTAGGGGAAGTGATGGAGTTATAGCTACATTCATGGCTAGGACAAGATTTAAAATTTAGGATAGGGCTAGGGTGAAAGTTTTGAATAGGATTAAGGCTAGATTTAGGGCTAGGATGAGGGCTAGGGTTTGTGTTATGGCTAGGGCTATGCTAGGATTAGGGCTTGGGCTAATATCTGGTCTAGGGTTATGGTTAGGGATAATGTTAGGGTTAGGTTTATGACTAGGTCTAGTGTAAAGTTTAGGTTTAGTGTAGGGTTCAAGTTTAGACCTAGGAGTATTATTAGGTTCAGTGTTGGTTTAGGTTTTAGTTTGGGTTAATGTTTACGGTTAGGGCTCAAATTAGCATTATGTTTAAGAACTGAGTTTACAATTAGGGTTAGTTTTATGGTTAGAGTTAGGGTGAGTTTTAGGGTTAGAGTAATGGATAGGGTTATGTTTAGGATTCAGTTTAGGTTTAGAGTAATTTATAGGGTTAGTGTTAGCGATAGGTTTAGGGTTTGGCCTAAGGTTAGCATTTGGGTTAGGCTTATATTTGGGATAATGGATAGGATCAGTGCTAGTTGTAGGGTTTGGGTTAATCTTAGAATTAGGGCTATAATTAGGGTTAGGCATAAGGTTAGCTTTAGAGTAAAGGTTAGGTTTAGGATAATTGTTAGGTGTTGAGCTAGGGTTAGGGCTAAGGCAAGATTAAGGGTTAGGAGTATTATTAGGGCTAGGATTAGCGTTAAGTTCAGGGCTCTGTTTAAGGTAGTGGATAAAGTTAGATCTAAGATTTGGGTTATGGCTACAGTTAACATTAAGGCTAGGTTTAGGGTTAGGGTTAGGACTAGAGTTATGTTTAGAGAAAGTGTTAGAGTTTGAGCTGGGGTTAGGGCTAGGGCAAGTATTAGGTTTAGGGTTTGTTCTAGGGTTTTTGTTAGGTTTATGCTTATGGCTAGGGTTAAGGCAAGGTTTTTTGTGTGAGATTTATGGCTAGCATTAGAGCTATGGGTAATGAAAGAGCCTGGTTTATGATTATGGCTAGTTTTAGGGTTAGGGTTATGGATAGGTCTATAGGTAGGTTTAGGTTTTGAGTTAGGATAAAGTTTAGAGCTAGGGCTGATGTTAGGATAAAGTTCAGTGTTTGGGATAGTTTTGGATTTAGGGTTAGGGCTAGAATGAGAACTAAGTTTAGATCTTTGTGTTAGGTTAATGGTTATTGTTAGGGCTAGGCATAGGATATTTTAGGGTTAAGGTTAAGGCTAGATATGATTATAGTTAGGATTACGTTTAGTCTAATGCTAATATTATGGATAGGTTATGTATAGGTTTACTGGTAGGCCTAGTGTTAGGGTTTGATTTAGAGTTTGGGTGAGGCTTATACTAGGGTTAGACTTAGGGTCAGAATAAGTGTCACTGTTAGGCTTAGAGTTTGGGATAGGGTTAGATATAGAATGAGGGCTAGCGTTAGGACTAGTGATGAGTTTAGGGTTTGGGGTAGGCTAAGGTTAAGGTTAGTACTAGGGTACCATTATTGTGAGTGTATGGCTTAGGGTAAGGTATGGGGTTAGAGTTAGGGTTAGTGTTTTGATTAGGGTTAGGGCTAGGATCATATTTAAAGTTTGGATTAAAGCTAGGGTTAGTGCTCAGATTAAGGTTAGGTTTTTTTTTGTTAGGGTTAGGGCCATGGGTAATGTAAGAACTGGCTTTACAATTCAGGCTAGTTTTATGGTTAGGGTTAGGGCTATGTCTAGTGTTTGCCTGATGGTTAAGGTTATGGTGATATTTAGAGCTAGTGTTAAATTTAGGGTCAAAATCAGTGTCAGTATTAGTTTTAGGGATAGGGTTAAGACTAAGCGAAGTGTTAGGATTTGTTTTAGATTAAGGGTTAGCATTAGGGCTGTAGCTTCATTTTGTTTGAGGGCTGTAGCTAGGGTTAGGGCTAGTTTTCAAACTAGCATTAGGGTTAGGGCTATTGTTAGTATGAGGTTGAGGTTTAGGGTTAGGGTTAGATTTGGAGTTAGTGTTAAATTTAGATTTAGGCCTAGGGCTAAGTTTAGGGCTAGGTTTGAGATAGTGTTAGGGATAGGCTTTGGGTTATGGTAAGGGATAATTGGAGAACTAGGGCGAGAGTTAGAGTTACTCTTAGGGCTCTGGATATCATTAGGTTTAGGGTTAAGGCTAAATTAGGCCTAGAATTAGAGTTAGGGTTAGTATTAAGGTTAGAACTTGGTTTAGGGCTAGTGTTAGGATTAAGATTTGGGTATGGTATGATGTTATAGCGAGGTTTTGGCCTAGGGCAAGTGGTAAATTTGGGTTAGGGCTAGTGTTAGAATTAGGGTTAGGATTAAAGCTAGGTTTAGAGCCAGGATTAGGCTATGATTTTTGTTAGGGATAAGATTAGCATTAAAACTAGAGCTAACTAAGGTCTAGGTTTATGGTTAGGGATAGTTTTAGGGTTAGGTTTATGGGTAGGTATAGTAAAAGGTGTAGGTTGAGGGTATCATTAGAGTCAGGGTCAGGGTTTGTTTAGTTTGAGTTTTAGGGTGAGGGCTCAAATTAGCTTTAGGTTTAGATTTAGAGTTAGGGTAATGGATATGGTTAGACATACTTTTCAGGTTAGGTTTAAGGTAATGGATAGGGTTAGTGTTATGGATAGTGTTAAGTTTATCACAGGGTTAGCCATTAGAAATAGAGTTAGGGTAAGCTAAGGCATAGGATTAGAGCTAGAGTAAGGGCTTGGGTTATAATTAGGATTAAGGCTAGGTTTAGGGTTAGAGTTAGGGTTAAAGATAGGGTTAGGTCTCAAATTAGGGTTAAGTTTTAGAATAGTTTAGGGCTAGGGTTAGGGCTATGGCTAATGTATAAACTAGGGTTACAATTAGGGCTAGCTTTATGACTACGGTTAGGGGTAGGTCTAGTATAAGGATTAAATTAAGTTTTAGGGTGAAGATTTGAGATGGGGTTATCATTAGAATCAGAGTCTGGGTAAGTGTTAGTTTTAGGGTTACAGGTAACACTCAAAGTAGACCTAGGATTAAGGCTAGGTGTATGGTTAGGTTTTGGGTTTATGTCAAGAAATAGAACTAGGTCTAATGTCAGGAATAGGGTTATGGTTAGGTTAGGATTAGCATTAGGGCTATTGTTTGGTTGAGTTTTAGGTCTAGGGCTTGAGTTAGGGCTAGTTTTAGGATTAGCAATTGTGTTACGGCTAGTGGCATGGTGAGGTTTAGGCTGAGGGTTAGGGTTAGATTTACATTTATGGTTAGATCTAGGGTTAGAGCTAGTGTTAGGGCTATGTTAGGGCTAGTGTTGGGATTATGATAACAGATAAGGTTAGTACTAGAAATAGGTCTAGGGTGAGATATAGTTAGTTTTAGGACTAGGGTTAGATTTAGGTTTACTGTTAGCAATAAATTAGGGCTAGGATTAGAGCTACGGTTAGTGTTATGGTTAGGCCTAGGGTTAGGGCTTGGGTTAGAGTTAGTGATAATGTTAGAATTTGGGTTAGAGTTAGGGAAAGGAATGTGATTATACCTATGTTCAGTACAAAGGCAAGTGTTGAAATTAGGAATTGGGCTAGGGTTAGGGTTCACGTTAGGATTAAGGGTAGGTTTAGGTCGAGGATTAGGGATTGGATTTGTGTTAGGTTTACGGCAAGTATTAGGTATAGGGATAATGTCAGGTCTAGGGTTATGGTTAGGGATACTGTTAGGGTTAGTTTTATGGCTAGGTCTAGTGTAAGGTTTAGGTTTAGGGTTAGGGCCAGGTTTATAGCTAGGTGAATTATTAGACTAAGTGTCTTGTTTAGATTTTGGTTTAGGTTATAATTTAGGTTTAGGGATCAAATTAGCATTAGGGCTAGGGTTTGGGTTAAAGTAATTGATAGGTTTAGTTATAGTGTTCAGGTTAGGTTAAGGTAATGGATAGGTTTAGTGTTAGCAATAGGTTTAGGGTTAGGTCTAGGGTCAGAATTTTGGTTAGGCTTATATTTAGAGTAATGGATAGTTGTAGGGCTAGCTTTATGTTTAGGATTATGGGAAGGGTGAGGTTAGGGTTAGGGTTAGGTCTAGGGTTAGTGTTAGGGTTAGGTTTAAGGTAAGAGTTAGGGGTTTAACTATGGTTAGGGCTAGGACAAGTGTTAGGGTTAGTGTCATGTCTAGTTTTACAATTAGTGTTGAGGGCTAGGGTGAACAATAGTGTTTGGGTTATGTTAAGGGTAATGGACAGAGTTAGAAGTAAGGTTTGGCCTTGGTGATGGTTAAGATTAGGACTAGGATTAGGATTAGGTTTAGGGCTAAGGGTAGGGTTATGTTTATTGTAAGGGGTAGTGTTTGACCTAGGGTTAGAACTAAGGAGAGATTTAGGGTTGGGTTACAGTTAGTGCTAGGGTTAGGCCTAGGATTAGGGCTAAGTTTTGTGTCAGGTTAGGGCTAGTGTTAAGGCTATGGGTAATGTAAGAGCTAGGGTTAGGATTATGGTTAAGTCTAGGCTTAGAGTTATGGCTATATTTTTGGTTAGCATAAAGTTTAGAGATAGGGTTTTTGTTAGGAGAAGGGTCTTTGTTTGTGTTAGGGTTAAGTTTATTTTGGGGGCCAGAATTAGGGCTAGTGTTAGGTCTAGAGGTAGGGTTAGTGTTTGGATTAGGTTATGATTTATTGCTAGATCTAGGGCTAGGTGTTTGTTTTGGGCTAGTGCTAGAGATATAGCTAGATTTAGGATCAGGGTTTTGTCTAGGTAGAGTATTAAGGTTAGATATAGGTATACGTTAACCCTTGGGCTAGTATTAGGGTTCAGTTTAGGTTTATGGTCAGGTTTAAACTTAGGTTTAGAGTTAGGGTCATAATAAGGGTCACAGTTAGGGTTGGGTTTGGGTTATGGTTAGAGCAAGAATGAGGGCTAGGGTTAGGATTATTATTAAAGTTATGTTTTGAGGTAGGCTAAGAATATCGATTAGGACTAGAGTAGCATATGTTGAAGGTTTGGCTTAGGGTAAGGAATAAGTTTAGAGCTAGGATTAGGGCTAGTGTTAGGGTTGGGGATAGGGTTAGGTTTAAGTTTAGTGTTAGGTTTAATTCTAGGTTTACGACTCGGATTAGGGCTAGGTTTTCTGTAACTACAGGGCTATGGCTAATGTAAGAATTGACATTATCACTAGGGCTACCTTTAGGGTTAGAGTTAGGGCTAAGCCTATAGTTCAGTTTAGGTTTAGGGTTAGGGTGATGTTTAGAGCTAGGGTTGGTGATAGGGTCTAAGTCAGGATCAGGGTAAGTTCGAGAGTTAGGGTTAGAATTTGAATTAGGGCTAGTTTTGGGATAGGTATAAGCTTAGGGTTTGGTTTAGGTTAAAGATTAGTGTTAAGTCTATGACTCAGTTTAGTTTGAGTTCTAGGCCTAGGTTTAGGGCTAGTTTTCCAATTAGCAATAGAATTAGGGTTAGTGTTAGGATGAGGTTTAGGCTTAGGTTTAGGGTTTGCTTTAGATTTAGGGTTAGGTGTAGGTTTAGAGGTAGGGGAAATTTTGGGCTAATGTTGGGGCTAGGTCTTGGGCTAGGGTTTGGGTTATGGTAAGTAATAGGTTTAGAACTAGGGTTAGTACTAGGGTGAGAGTTAGGAGTCGGGTTAAAGTGAGGGTTAAATTAATTCTAGGATTAGTGCTAGGATTAGTGTTAGGGCTAGGGTTAGGTTTAGATTTCTGTAAGGTATGATGTTATACCTAGGCTGATGGCTAGGGTCCAAATATAGTTAGGGCTTGGGTTAGGGTTAGCATGAGGATTAAGCCTGGGTTCAGGATTAGTATTAGGGCTAGGTTTAAGGCTAGGATTAGGGCTAAGTTTTATGTTAAGTTTAGTTCTATGATTAGGGCTAGGGTGATTTCAGGTCTAAGTTTATATTTAGGGTTAGTTTGGGTTTAGGTTTATGTCTAGTTCTACTATAAGTGTTAGGTTGAGTGTTAGGGTCAGGTTTAGAAATAGGGTTATTATTAGGGTCACAGTCATGTTTAAAATTTGTGTTAGATTAAGGTTTGGAGTCAGGGCTCTCATTAGCGTTATGGCTAGTATTAAGGTTAGGAAAATATTTATGTTCAGGTTAAGGGTTCAGGTTAGGTTTAGGATATTGGTTAAAATTAGGGTTAGATATAGTGTTAGGGTTATCCTAGTTAGGATAATGGATAGTGTTAGATCTAGAGTTAGGGCTGGGATTATGTTTGGGATTAAGGCTAGGGTTAAGTTTAGGGTTAGGGAAAGTTTTACTGTTAGGGTTAAGTTTTTGGTAATGGTTAGGGCTATGGTTAGTGTTAGGATTAGAAAGAGGTGTAGGATTGGATTAGTGCTAGGTTTTGGGTTAGGTTATGGCTAGGACTAGGGCTAAAGTTAATTTAAGTATTAGAGTTATAATTAGAACTAATTTTACGGTTAGGTTTAGGGCTAGGCCTAGTTTTAGGTTTAGGTATACTTTTAGGGTGATATTAGAGCTAGGATTAGGGTTAGAGTCAGAGACAGAGTCAAGGTTAGTTTTAGGGTAAGGGTAAAACGGGAAATAGGGCTAAAATTAGGCTAGGTGTAATATTAGGTTTTGGTTTAGGTTAAGGGTTAAAGTGAAGGCTATGGCATGGTTTTTATTTTGGGCTATGACTAGGTTAGGTCTAGTTTTAAGACTAGCGTTAGTGTTAGGACTAGTGTTAGTGTGAGTTTTAGGCTTAGAGTTGGGTTTAGATTTAGAGTTATTGTTAGATCTAGGGTTAGGGCTAAGGCTAGTGTTAGGGATAAGGTTAGGTAAATGTTAGTGTTATGTAAAAGGATAGAGGTAGATCCAGGAACAGGGCTAGGGTGAGAGTTAGAGTTAGTCTTAGTGCTAGTGTTAGGGTTAGGATTAGGGCTAAAGTAGTTCTGGGATCAGGTAGGTCTAGGATTAGTGTAAAGATTAATTCTAGGGTTAGAGTTAGGGTTACATTTATGGGAAGGGATGGGGTAATAACAAGGGTCAGAACTAGGGCCAGGGATACATTTAGGGATAGGGCTAGAGTTAGGGTTTGGGTTAGCATCAAGGGTAGGTTTAGGGTAGGATGAGGGCTTGAGTTTGTGTTAGGGTTATGGCAAGAAATAGGGCTAGGGCTAATATCAGGGCTAGGGTTATTGTTAAGTTTTATGGCTAGGTCTAGTGTCAGAGTTAGATTTAGGGTAAGGTTCACGTTTTGAGCTATGGGTATTATAATGGACATGGTCAGGTTTTGGGTTTGGGTTAGGTTGAGGTTTAGGTTTAGTGCTGAAATTAGCTTTAGGTTTAGAGTTAGGGTCAGGATAAAAAATAGGGTTTGGTTTAGGCTTCAGGTTAGTTTTACTGTTCAGTTTAGGTTTAGAGTAATAGATAGGTATAGAGTTAGGCCTAGGGTTTGCATTATGCTTATTGTTATCATTAGAGTAATGGATAGGGTTAGGGCTATGGTTATGTTCAGGATTAGGGCTAGAGTTAGGGTTAGTGTTAAGGTTTAGGCTATGGTTAGGTTTAGTGTATGAGTTAGTGTTGGAGATATGGTTAGTGCTAAGGCTAGGGTTAGGTTTATTTTTAGGTCTAGACTTTTGTTTAGTATTAGGGCTAGGGCTAGGGTTATCATTAGGGTAAGGGTAGTAGACATAGTTAGATGTCGACTTAGGTTTAGGGCTAGGCTTAATTTTAGATTTCGTGTAGCTCTTAGGGTTTGAGCTAGGGTTAGGACTACGGTATGTGTTAGGTTTATGGTTAGCTCTAGAGTTAGGTATTCCTTTAGGATTAGAGTAGGTTTAGGGATAGGGATAGAGTTACCATGAGGTTTGTGGTTAGAATTAGGGTAATGGGTGGGGTTACATTAGGGTTAAGGCTAGGTTTAAGTTTAGTATAAGAACTAAGTTTAGGATTTGGGTTAGGGTTTGGCTTTGAGCTAGGATTATGTTAAGGGTAAGAGTCAGGGATTGCGTGTTAGGGCTTGGTTGAGTCTATGGGTGAGAAACAAAGCTAGGGATAGATTTAGGATTAAGGTTAAGGCTAGGTATATTATTAGGTTTCGGGTTATTATTAGTGAAATGGATAGAGTGTGAGCTAGGATTTGGGCTATGGTTATTGTTAGGTTTAAGGCTAAGATGAGGGTTAGGGTTTGGCCTATGGTTATGTTTAGGTTAAGGGTTAGGGTTTGAACTAGGGTTAGGGCTAATGCTAGTTCAAGGATTAGGTTCAGCATTTGGTTCAGTGAAAGGACTATGGTAGGTTTAGGGTTAGGGTTAGGGTTAGGGCTAGGTTTATCATTAGATTTAGGATAAGGATTAGGGCAATGGATATGTTTAGATGTAGGTTTAGGTTTTGGGTTAGGGTTAGATTTAGTTTTAGGGTTAGTGTGAAGGTTATGGTTTATTTTATGGGTTAAGGTTTTAGCTAGGGTTAGGACTATGAAAAGTGGTAGGTTTAGGGTTACGTGTAGGGTTAGTTTTTCAGTTATGGTTGGGATTAGGGTTATGGCTAGGGTTATTAATAGGTTTAGGTTTATGGTTAGTGTTGTGTGTAGGTTTAGAGCTAGTTTTAGGGATAGGCTTAAGTTTAGGTTAGGGATAATGTTAGGGCTAGAGTTAGGGATAAGTCTAAGTTTATATTTAGGGTAAGAGTTAGGGTTTGAGTATGTTTTAGGACTAAGGCTAGGGCTAGGTTTAGGGTCAGGGCTAAGGTTAGGGTTAGGGTAATGATTAGGGCTAGGTTTAGGCTTAGGATTCACTCTAGGTTTTGTGTTAGGTGAAGGTGTAGGGCTAGGACTTTGAATAATGTAGAGATAGGATTATGATTAGGGCTAACCATACAACTATGGTTAGGGTTATGGCTAGGTCTAATGTTAAGTTTAGGTTTTCAGTTATGGTCAAGTTTAGAGATAGGTTAGTGTTAAATGCAGGGTCAGTGTTCAAGTTAGAGTTAGAGTATAGGTTAAAGCAAGAATTAAGACTAGGTTTATATCTAGGGTAGGGTTAGTCTCTGTTTTAAATTAAGGGTTATTGTTAGGGCTAGGGCTAGGATTTTTTTTTTTTTGAGGTCTAGGGCTAGAGTTAAGGCTAGATTTAGGATGAGGTTTAGGTCTAGGGCTCACAGTAGGGTCAGGTTTATGTATAAGATTACTGGAAGTGATAGTGTTAGGTCTTGGTCTTGGGTTAGGGTCAGGTTTACACCTATGGTTATTGTTATGGTTAGAATAAAAATCAGGGTTAGGGTTAGGGTTTGGGATAGGCGCTAGAATGAAGGCAAGCATTAAGACTATTTATAGTGTTAGTGTTTTAATTAGCCTAAGGATTAGGGATAGGTCTAGGGTTACCATTAGGGTTAGGGTTCTGCTTATGGTAGGGATAGTGTTAGACCTAGTATTAGGGGTAGGGGTAGGTTAAGAGTAAGTTATGATTTTACAGCTAGTTTTAAGGTTAGGGTGAGGGTTAAAATTAGGGTTAAGTATAGGATTAAGTGTAAGGTTATGAATAAAGCTATTGTTAGACCTAGGATTAGGACTAGGGATTGTGTTAGCATTAGTTTAGCATTAGTGCTAGCGCTAATGTCAGGTTATGGTTATGAATAGGTTTTGGGATAAGTTTTTGGCTAGGTATAATATAAGTGTTGGGATGAGGGTTAGAGTCAGGTTTAGAGTTAGGGGTATTATGGTCAGGGTCAGAGTTAGGGTTTGGTTTAGGCTAAGGTTTAAGATTAGGGCTTAAGTTAGCATTAGTGCTAATGTTAGACTTAGGGTGATGATATTGTTAGGGTTAGGGTTCAGGTAAGGTTTAGATAATAAATAGGTTTGGGTTACGGTTAGTGCAAGGGTCAGGCTGATGATTACCTTTAGGGTTAAGGTTAGGGTAAAGGATGAGGTTAGAGCTAGGTTTAGGGCAAGGGTTATGGTTAGAGATAAGGCTAGAGTTAGGGTTAAGTTTAGGTTTAGTACAAGAATTAAAGTTAGGATTAGGTTTAAGATAAGGGTTAGGGCTAGGTTTAGGATTCGATTTAGGGTTAAAGCTACGGTTGGGCTAGGTTTTGGGTTACTTTAGGGCACTTGTTAGGGAAAAGGCTAATGTAAGAACTAAGGTTACAATTAGGGCTAGTTTTAGGGTTACATTTAAGACTAAGTCTACTTTTAGGATTATATTTAGGTTTAGGGTGATGTTTTTAACTAGGATTAGTGTTAGTGTCAGAGTCAGGGTCATGGTTCATTTTAGAGTTAGGGACGGGACTTGAATTAGGGGTAGGTTTAGGGCTAGATGTAGGGTTGGGATTTGGTTTAGGTTAAGGGTTAGGGTTAGTCCTATAGTTCGGGTTGGTTTTAGGGCTTAGACTAAAGCTAAGGGTAGTTTTATGATTAGTGTTAGTGTTATTGCTACCGATAGGGCAAGTTTAGGCTTAGGAGTAGATTTAGAGTTATGGTTAATTCTACAGTTAGGGCTAGGCAACTGATAGAGCTAAGATTAGGGCTAGGGTTTGGGTTATGGTAAAAGATAGGGGTAGAACTAGGAATAGGTCTATGGCAAGAGTTAGAGTTAGTTTTAGGGTTAGGGTTTGGGCTAAATTGAGGGTAGTAATCGGTCTAAGGTTAGTGTTAGACTTAGGCCTATGATTAGGGCTATGTTTACGGTTATGTTTAGGATTAGGGCTAAATTAAATCTAGGAATATGTCTAGAGTTAGTGTTAGGCTTAGGCTTAGGATTCAGGCTAAGTTTGTGGTTAGGTTTAGGGTTAGGTTTAGGGGAAGGGATGCCTCTTTGATTTCCACATTCCCATAGTGCCGCAGTCTGACTGGGCACAATTCAGGAGCCACTTGTCAAAAGAAACAAACTTTTTTTTTAAAACTACAAACGCCAAACAAAACAGCTCCTCAGGAAAAACCCTCAGAGCCCAACTGCCACCACCGGCTTCCAGAAGCCTCTCCCTCACAAACCACACCACCTCCCACCATCCTCCTGCTCTTGAGGCCAATTGGCTGGGTCGCGTGGGCGGAGCCAAAGAAGTCCCCCAATGAGCAGTTCCGTAGTCTGAAGGGCAGGGAAACAGCCCAATGAACATCACCGCAGAGGAGCCAATCAGCTGGATGTTGCTGGGGCCGCTGTGAGCCAATCATCAGCTGGCAGTCTGAAGGGCAGGGAAACAGCCCAATGAACATCACCACAGAGGAGCCAATCAGCTAGATGTTGCTGGGGCCACTGTGAGCCAATCATCAGCCGGCAGCTGGGAGTTTGCTGGCAGCTGGAAGTTTTCTGGGGCCCCTTTGGCTGTGGCTCTCAACATCTCCCCCTCTCTGTTTAAACAACAAGCATGTGGCTTAGGGACCGTGCCTGCCTTAGGTTGTCCAATACTACATATGGTCCTTACCCGTCTTTGGATGAGCTGACCTCAGGGCGTCAGCCTCCTGTCTTAGGTTGGTACCATTGTAATTGGATCTTACCCGTCATTGACTACCGGTCCAGTATACAGCCACACCTGTGGAGAGGTACCAGCGGGGGGGTGAGGTTCTTTGCCTCACCTCTGTTGGCCCCCAAATAGCTGAAAGATAAGCAGAAGAGAGGAAGATATACTAAGCCAATTGACAGCTCTTGTTGGAAAAATTGTACCACCAATGACATCATCAGCAAAAATACTCCAACACCACCACAAGTAGCTGCACCAACAAAAAAAGTATTTTATTTAATAAAGTAAAATTAAATTTTCCAATTAATTATTTGGGAGTTCTATTATCCTCAACCATGGTCCATCCACCAAAAATTCAAATACGAGTAGATCAACTCAAATCACTTAATGACTTTCAAAAGTTATTAGGAGACATAAATTGGATAAGGCCTTATCTAGGTATTCCAACAGGAGAATTGGGACCTTTATTTGATATCCTAAAAGGTCCATCAGATCCAAATTCACCCCGAATGTTAACGCCTGAAGCAAGAAAGGCATTAAAAATCATTGAAACATATATGGAAAATATGCATTTGGATAGAATTGATATAAGTTTGCATTTATTATTTATTGTACTATCAAAAAAAATATTCCTACAGGAGTATTTTGGCAAGAAGGTCCATTATTATGGATACATTTATCTTATTCTCCTAACAATATTCTTACTAGGTATCCTGAGGCTGTAGGACAATTAATACTCAAAGGAATAAAAACAGCAAAGGCAGTGTTTGGAATTTCTCCTAATAAAATTATTACTCCATATACTATGAATCAAATTGATGAATTAGCTAATGAGTTAAATACTTGGGCAATAATCATGTGCAAATCTAATGTTTCATTTGATAACCACTTACCATCTAATCCTTTATTGTCTTTTTGGTCATTGCAGCCTGTAATTTTTCCAAAAATGACAAGAAAAACACCTATCATGAATGCTCCAAATATATTCACTGATGGATCAAATAATGGTACAGCAGCAATAGTTACCCCTGATCGAACTTTTACATTTTTAGTACCCAAACAATCAGCTCAAAAGGTAGAGCTTAATGCAGTATTACAAACTTTTTTGATGTTTAAAGATTCTGTATTTAATTTATTTTCTGATAGTCGGTATATAGTTAATGCTATAGTATCCCTTGAAGATGCTGGTAGGATTTCCCCTTCTTCTACTGTTTTCTCTTTGTTTTCCACTATACAAAGTTTAATCTGGGACAGAAAAGATCCATTCTTTATAGGACATATCAGGGCACATACAGGATTGCCTGGAGCCCTTAGTTTGGGCAATGATTTAGCAGATAAAACTACACATGACATTCATATTTTCTCTATACTAGAAGAAGCTATAAATTTTCATAAAAGGTTCCATGTCAATGCTAATACTTTACAAAAGCGTTTTAAAATAACTAAGGAACAAGCTAGACAAATAATAAAACAATGTCAAAATTGTGTGACCTTTTTACCACAAGTTAATCTTGGAGTCAATCCTAGAGGATTGATACCTAACCATATTTGGCAGATGGACGTCACACACTTGCCAGAATTTGGAAAATTAAAATATTTGCATGTTACAGTTGATACTTCTTCTGGATTTTTGATGGGCTCCCTTCATGCCGGAGAAAAAACTAAAGATGTTATAGCTCATTGCTTACAAAATTTTGCCACTGTGGGCATTCCAAAACAGTTAAAAACAGATAATGCCCCTGGTTATACGTCTACTTCTTTTAAACAATTTTGTTCATCATTTGGCATTACTCATATAACAGGAATCCCATACAATCCACAGGGACAAGGCATAGTTGAAAGAGCTCATCAAACTATTAAAATGTACATATTAAAGCAAAAAGACGGAATTGGGAAGGGGTATATATTCCCCAAAGATAAACTTAAAATAACCCTTTTTACTCTAAACTTTTTAAATTTGGATTCATCAGGACTTAGTGCTGCAGAAAGGCATATGTGTCCAAAAAATGTACATAAGCCCAAGGTACTTTGGAAAGATATTCTAACAGGACAGTGGAAAGGTCCTGACCCAGTAATTGTCTGGAGTCGGGGGTCTGTTTGTGTGTTTCCACAGGAAAAACAGCAGCCGATTTGGATTCCGGAGAGATTAACTAAAGTCCTGACCCAGTGATTGTCTGGAGTCGGGGGCCTGTTTTTGTGTTTCCACAGGGAGAACAGCAGCCGATTTGGATTCCAGAGAGATTAACTAAAGCAATTTCTACAGACCAAAAAGAAGATGATTTGGCTCAAATCCATAACAGCTGATATCCAAAACTCCAATTTGGCTATCCTTACATCTGCGACAGAACCAGGATGCTTTTTTCAATATCTATTTTATTATTGCCCTTTCCCATATCATGAAGTTCTATTTTGTTTTTTGAGCTCATACAGACCTAGGTTAATGTTTTGCTGATCAGTTCTATATATATATATTTTTTTTTTACTATAGAGTTTTTAAACATTGCAATGGAGATTTCACCTGTAAAAAGTTATAAGGCCTTTACCATTATGTTATGTGTTGTATGTATTATGTGTGCACACTTGTGTTTTGTGTTATGTGTTTGAATGTACATATGTCCATATATCATATATGATGAGCTCTCATAAAAAAAAAAAAAGGATCCAAAAAAATTTTTTTTTTATTCACGTGATTTAAATGGTTTAATTTAAATTGGGTAAATAACTGTTAAGAATTGTTTTAATATGTAAACAAAAAAAGGTTAACAGATCTGTTTGTTTACTTTCACCTATCCTTTTCATTATATTTAATAATTCTTTTCAAGATAATGTAAATTGTTAAGAAAATTGTTTTCTTTTAGTGCCTTCTAGAATGTTACACAATTATTAATATTAACCATTATTGACAAAATTCTTATCTTCATCCCAGTGCTGATGGAGATAATGTAAATTGTTAAGAAAATTGTTTTCTTTTAGTGCCCTCTGGAATGTTACACAATGTTTTCTTTAGCCATTATTGCCAGAATTTCTATCTTCATCCCAGTGCCAGTAAAGATAATGTAAATTGTTAAGAAAATTGTTTTCTTTTAGTGCCTTCTGGAATGTTACACAATGTTTTCTTTAGCCATTATTGCCAGAATTTCTATCTTCATCCCAGTGCCAGTGAAGACAATGTAAATTGTTATGAAAATTGTTTTCTTTTAGTACCTTCTAGAATGTTATATAATTTTTTCTTTAGCCATTATTGCCAGAATTCCTATCTTCATCCCTGTGCCGGTGAAGACAAAGATAAAACTAATCTACAGTCTCTGCAATAGCCATCACTGAACCGCTTACAGAACTTGCCTAAACTATGTGTCACTTGTATGCATTGTGAACTCACTTGTATGCATTGTGAACTATCTGTTGGCAGCGCCTTGTGGTAGTGTTGGAGTATTTTTGCTGATGATGTCATTGGTGGTACAATTTTTCCAACAAGAGCTGTCAATTGGCTTAGTATATCTTCCTCTCTTCTGCTTATCTTTCAGCTATTTGGGGGCCAACAGAGGTGAGGCAAAGAACCTCACCCCCCCGCTGGTACCTCTCCACAGGTGTGGCTGTATACTGGACCGGTAGTCAATGACGGGTAAGATCCAATTACAATGGTACCAACCTAAGACAGGAGGCTGACGCCCTGAGGTCAGCTCATCCAAAGACGGGTAAGGACCATATGTAGTATTGGACAACCTAAGGCAGGCACGGTCCCTAAGCCACATGCTTGTTGTTTAAACAGAGAGGGGGAGATGTTGAGAGCCACAGCCAAAGGGGCCCCAGAAAACTTCCAGCTGCCAGCAAACTCCCAGCTGCCGGCTGATGATTGGCTCACTGTGGCCCCAGCAACATCTAGCTGATTGGCTCCTCTGTGGTGATGTTCATTGGGCTGTTTCCCTGCCCTTCAGACTGCCAGCTGATGATTGGCTCACAGCGGCCCCAGCAACATCCAGCTGATTGGCTCCTCTGCGGTGATGTTCATTGGGCTGTTTCCCTGCCCTTCAGACTACGGAACTGCTCATTGGGGGACTTCTTTGGCTCCGCCCATGCGACCCAGCCAATCGGCCTCAAGAGCAGGAGGATGGTGGGAGGTGGTGTGGTTTGTGAGGGAGAGGCTTCTGGAAACCGGTGGTGGCAGTTGGGCTCTGAGGGTTTTTCCTGAGGAGCTGTTTTGTTTGGCGTTTGTAGTTTTAAAAAAAAAGTTTGTTTCTTTTGACAAGTGGCTCCTGAATTGTGCCCAGTCAGACTGCGGCACCATAGGTGTCAAAATGAAGTGAAACCTTGAAATATGATGTCTTCATAAAGTGTTCATTGAATTGAGAAGAACATAACTTGGGAGCATACTAAGTCTAGATAAAAATGACTCCTACCGAGTATCAAAAAATTTGAACAAAATTGACTCTCACCCTAACATTACCTCTAACCCTAGCCCTAGCCATAACCCTAAACCTATAAACCTTAACCCGATTATAGATCCATTGATCCTAGAATTCCCGCACTTGGGAAGCATTGTGGGGCAAGATAAGTGATGAATCCTATGTAACATCAAACAAATCTGACTAAATAATTATGGGAGGTATTTCAGTAGATGCATATTTTCCTGTTTTTTTTTTTTTTTCCTAAAGGACTCTCAGATTAAGTTTTTTTTTTTTTTTGCATGCGTAAGTATAAGCCTACGTTTACAAGGGACATACCGGAGTCCCTACAAAGAAGTGATGGAGTGTGTGAAGTTTCAAGGAGCTAGCACAAACCCTGTTTGATTTTCAACTCCATTCACTTTGCCATATATATACAAATGAAGTGAAATGTTTAAATACAAAATGTCCTGACAGTGAGCCTCTGAAGGGAGAAGGCCTAAACCTGGGGAACAGAGTAAATCTAGCTAAGAGATAAATCCTTTCAAGTTTCAAAGAATTTTGAATAAGACTAACCCTAACCCTAAAACTAGCTCTAATCCTAGATCTTCCCCTAACTCTAACATTTTTATTGTACGTTTGACCATAGAATTTCCAAACTTGTGCAGCCTAGTGGGGCAAGGTAAGTAATGAATCCTGAAGAGAATCAAGGAAATTAAAAAGTTGAACCAAAAAGTTGATGGAGTATATCAGTACATGAGTATTTACCTGTTATCTCCTAAGTGACTCTTGGATAAAGTTGATTTTACATGCTTCAGGTTAGGCATACTCTCACAAGAGCAAACCAGAGATTGCTCACAGAGAATTGATGGAGAGTGAAGTTTCAAACAGCAAGAATCAATGCTGTGTGATTTCAAGCTACATTTCCATTTAGCTCTATAGAAAAAAATAAATTGAAAATTTAAAATACAAACTGTTCCTTGCAGTGAACCATTGAAATTAGGAGTCCCAAACATGTGGAGTATATTAAGATTAGGAGAAAAATGAATCCTGCCCAGTATCAAAGAAATTTGAAGAAAACTAACTCTAACCCTAATAATAGCTCTAACGCTAGTCCTAACACTAGCCTTAACACAAAACCCTAACCTTTGTGAAAAACTATTCATCCCATGAGTCCCAAATTTGGGAGCCTAGTAGGCTAAGCTACCATATGAATCCTTTGCAGTATCAAAGAAATATGATCAAATAATTGAGGTTTTATTTCAGTTCATGCATATTTCTCTGATTTCTGCTAAAGGTCTCTCAGATAAAGTTGTTTTTGCCATGTTCATCTTAGAGCTATTTTCACAAGGAATAAACCAGAGAGTTACCACAGAGAATTGATTAAGTATTTGAAATTTCAAGCAGCTAGCACCAACCTGGTTTGATTTCCACCTCAATTTTCATTTACCTATATAGGTCAATATGTTGTGAAACCTTAAAATACAGAGTGTCCCTGTTAGTGAATCATTGAAATGAGAAGTCCCAAACCTGAGGAGCATATAAAGGCTAGGTAAAATATAATTCCTTCCAACTATCAAAGAACTTTGTACAAAGTTTACTCTCACTGTAGCAACTAACGGTAGCCTTAACCCTAAACCTAACACTAATCCTAACCTGATTAGAGAACTATTGATACTAAAAGTCCCACACTTGGAGAGCTTTGTGGGGCAAGCTAAATATTGAATCCTACTCAGTATCAAACAAATCTGACAAAAAAATTATGGGAGGAATTTCAGTGCCTGCATGTTCCCTCCTTTCTCCTAAAGTGCTCAGATAAAGTTGTTTTTGCATGTTTCAGCATAGGCACACACTCTCAAGAAACATACTACAGTTTCCCCACAAAAAATTGAGGGTGTGTGTGCAGTTTCAAGCAGCTAGCATAAACCCGTTTTGATTATCAGATCCATTTACATATACTCATATTGATCAAAATAAAGTGAAATGAAAATAATAACTGTTCCTGACACCAAAACAGTTGAAACACAAGGCCTAAACCTGGGAAACAGACTACGGATATTTCAAGATGAATCGTGGATTTTATCAAAGAAATTTGAATAAAATAATTTTAACCCTAATACTACCTCTAAACTAAGCCCTAATCCTAATGCAAAACCTTAACATAGCCCTAGTCCTAACCCTAACTCTAACCATTGCCCAATCTCTAGCTCTAACTCTATCCATTACCATAGCTCCAAACATAATCCTAATACTAAATGTAGCCCTAAGCCTAATGTTAACTCTAGACCTGCTCCAACCCTAACCCTCGCCCTAGCCAAACCCTTAAACTAACCCTGAACCTGACACTGACCCTAACACTACTTGTTCTAAACATCACCCTAACCCTAAACCTAACCCTAACAATAACTCTAACCCTTAAACCCTAAAACTAGCCCTAAACATCACCCTAGTACTTACATTATCCCTAACCCTAACCCTATCCTAACTTATCCCAAAACCTAGCCTTAATCTTAACTTTAACCCTAGTCCTATTCATAAACATAAACATAACCCTAAACCAATCTCTAACTCTATCCATTACCTTACCCATAACCATAACCCTAATGCTAACTCTAGGCAAGAACCTAAACCTATCCCTAATCTTAATCCAATACATTACCTTTAACTTAACCTGAAACTAAACCCTATCATTACCCTAAACATCACACTAACAATACTAAGCTTAACCTACCCCAAACCCTAAACCTTACCTTGACTCTAATAAAACTTGAACATAAACTAAACTTGAACATAACCCTATACCTAGCCCTTACCCTAGACGTAGCCATAAACCTAACCCTAAATCTATCTTTAAACATAATTCTGGAACTGAAATTAGACGTGGACCTAATTCTAGTCCTAAAGCTAAAACAAATCCTAGCCCTTATCCTAGCCTTAAACCTAGCTATAATCAAAACTCTAACCCTAAACCTGATCCTAAGCATAATTCTAGCCCTTACCCTACCTCTATATCTAGCTATAATGCCATCAATTACTCTAAAATTAACCCTAACCCTAACTCTAGGCTTAAGCCAAACAATAAACCTAGCACTAATCCTATACTAATGTAGTCCTATCTCTAACCCTAACACTAACCCAGCCCTAAGACTCACTCTAACTCTTGCCCTATACTTATCCCTAGTTCTAAACCTAACATTTGTCTTATCCATAACACTAGCCCTAACTCTTGCCCTATCTTTACTCCAAGCCCTAAACCTAGATCTAAACCTAACTCCAAATATAACTCTAATCCTAATAATAAGCTTAACACTTACACTATCACTAAACCTAACCCTAGGACTAATCCAAAACCAAGCAATATCCCAAACCCTAAACGTTAACTGAAACCTAAACCCTAACACTAAACCTAGCTGTAATTCGAGTTCTAACACTAACTTTAAAACTAACACTGATCCTTACTCATATACTAAAACTCAACATAGGTGTAAACACCGCCCTCAAAATAAATTGAGTGCTAAGAAAAACCCTAACAATAATTTGAGTTCTATTCCTAACCCTAAAACAAACCCTGACGTGACTCTAACACAAATCCTACCTATAAATATTCCCCTAAACTTAAACCTAACCCTAAAACTAAAACTAACCATAACACTAAAACTAACATAATTTTTACCCTAATTTCTAGTTTTTCATTAGCCATGGCCCTAATCATATCTCTAAAACTAACACAAAAACTAGCCCTAACCCAAGCCCTAAACATAGATTTAACCCTAACTCTAACCCTAATCATACCCCTAACCCTAACTCTAAACCAACCCCTTATGCTAAGAAAAACCCTATACCAAAGGGTAACCCTAGACCTAACCCTAATCCTTAGACTAACCAAAACCCTAACTCTATTAATAGCCCTAACCCTAGCTCTCATTCTAGCTCTAACCCTATCCCAAATTCTAACCCTAACCCTGACCCTTATACTGATCCTACCATTAATCCCAGGTTTAACTCTAACCCTAACTCTAACAAAAAAAAAAAAAAAAAAAAAAAAAAAAAAAACTATGGTAATCTTATTTCTAGACCTAAACCTGAAGCTAACTCACAGCCTACTCATTACCATAGCTCAAACCCTAACTTACTCTAAACATAACCCTAAACCTAACCCTAATTCAAACCCTCACCCTAACCTTAATTCAAGACCGAATCCTAACCATAACCCTAGCCATAAACTTAACTCTAACTATATCCATTAACCTAAACATTAGCCTTATGCTAATGCTAACCCTAGGGCTAAACCTAACCCTATAACTATGCCTCAAATTGTCAATTATCCTAAACAAACCTGTACCCTAAACCTAACCTTATCATTATCCTAATGCTAACCCTAATGCTAATTTGAGTCCTAACCCTAAACTCAAACCTAAAGCAAAGTTAAACACTGACCCTGACATTAATAATTCCCCTAGCTATAAACCTGACTGTTACTCTGTACCTCTGTACACTAGACTTAGACATAAACCTAACTCTAAAATTATCACTAACCATAATCCTAGACCTGACTTTAACCCTAGACATAATTCTAGCCCTAACACTAGCACAAACCCTGGTCATTATCCTAGCCCTAAACATAGTCTTAATTATAACCCTAAACCTAATCCTAGGCCTAAACCTAACACTAATGCTAGCTCTAATCTTAGCCCTAATTTATCCCTATCTGTATCCCTAATCCTAACTGTAGCCCAAAGATTAACTGTAACTCTCACCCTATCACTAACTCTAGTTCTAAACCTATATTTTACTGGAGGCCTAATCCTAGTCCAAACCATAGGTCTAACCCTCTCCCTATCCATATCCCTGGCCATAACCCTAGATCTAACCCTAACTCTAAATCTAACCCTAATATTAAGCCAAAGCCTAAATTTAACCCTAACCTAACCCTAAGGCTAATTTTAAAACTAGTCCTAAACCTATCCCTAGATCTAAAACAAAACCGAGCCATAGACCTAACCCTAATCCTTAACATAAATCAAGCCTTAATCCTACACCTAGCCCAAACACTAGCAATAATTCGAGTCATAAGCTGACCCTAAAACTAACCCTAATCCTTACTCTGACCTTAACAATAAATCTAGGTTTAAACATCACCATAACCCTAAGCCTGAACCTAACACTAGACCTAGTCCTGAACTCTAACACTAAAATTAGCCCTAATCATAACCCTAGTACTTATATTAGCGGTAACCCTAACCCTAGCCCTAATTTAACCCAAATCCTAGCCATATTCAAAGCCCTAAACTTAACTTTAACCCTAAACCTAACTCTAACCCTATCACTAATTGTAACCATAACCCTGGCTATAACCTTAACTCTACCCTATCTATTACCCTAACCATAACTCTAACCCTAATGATAACCCTAGGCCTAAACCTAATGCTATCCCTAATGTTCACCCTATTCATTATCCTAAATCAAACCTGAAACATAAACCTAACCCTATCATTATGCTGATCCAAACCTTAATGTAATTCGAGTCCTAACTTTGAACCTTAACCTATCTAAAACACTAATTGTGACCATGATGCTAATAATACCTTTAGCTCTAAACCTGACCCTAAGCTAAACCTAATGCTTACACAAGGTATAGCCATAAATCAAACCTTAATCTATCTTAAACCATAAACCTAGACCTGCAATTAGCCCTAACAATAATCCTAGCCCTAAACCTAGCCTTAATCCTAACCTTAATCATAACCTGAGCCCTAACCCTAATTCTAACACTCACCCTAGCCCTAATCCTACCGATAAACCTACCCCTTACCATAAACCTAACCATAATCCTAACCCTCACCTGAACCCTATGCCTAATACTAACACTAATATTAGAGCTCATCCTAGCCCTAATTTAATCCTATCCTAACCCTAACCCTAGCCCTAAGACTAACTATAACTCTTGCCCTAGCCCTAGCCCTAGTTCTATTCTTAGCCCTAGTTCTTACTCTAGATCTAAACCTAATTCTAAATCTAAACCTAACTCTTAATTCAATTGTAATCATAAGCCAAAGCAAACCCAAGACTACCCCTAACCATAATGCTAATCCTTTAACTTGCCCTAGCTCTGTGCCTAGCCATAAAACAAAACCAAGCCATATCCCTGACCCAAACCCTTAATATAAACCAATCCAAAACCTTACACC